>NC_000073.6:5356147-6026147 GCF_000001635.26 Mus musculus | reverse complement strand
AGTTAATTTTATATCTAGCCACTTTGCTGAAGTTGTTTATCAGCTATAGGATTTCCATGGTGGAGTTTTTGTGGTCCCTTAAGTATACTATCATATCATCTGCAAATAGTGATATTTTGACTTCTTCCTTTTCAATTTGTATCCCTTTGACCTCCTTTTGTTGCTCTAGATAGAACTTCAAGTACTATATTGAATAGATAGGGAGAGAGAGGGCAGCTTTGTATAGTCCCTGATTTTAGTAGGATTGAAATGGGACCTCATAAAATTGCAAAGCTTTTGTAAGGCAAAGGACACTGTTAATAAGACAAAATGGCAACCAACAGACTGGGAAAAGATCTTTACTAATCCTATATCCTATAGAGGGCTAATATCCAGTATAAACAAAGAACTCAAGAAGTCAAGACTCCAGAGAATCAAATAACCCTATTAAAACTGGGTTAAAGAGCTAAAAAGAATTCTCAACTGAGGAAACTCAAATGTTCAACATCCTTAGTCATCAGGGAAATGCAAATCAAAACAACCCTGAGAATCCACCTCACACCAGTCAGAATGGCTAAGATCAAAAACTCAGGTGACAGCAGATGCTGGTGAGAATGTGTAGAAAGAGGAACACTCCTCCATTGCCGGTGGGATTGCAAGCTGGTTCAACCACTCTGAAAATCAGTCTGACGGTTCCTCTGAAAATTGGACAAAGTATTTCCTGAGGACCCATGCTTGTGTTTTTGACTGATGTGCAGTTAAACATAATCAAATTGATGATTATGGCACCCAACATAAATATCAAAGAAACACCCACTGAGTGCACTTATATGAGACACATGCCCCCAACACTGCTTTTTTTACATTATTATTTATTGAGATAATCTTATATAGGTAATCAGTTACATTATTAATGTACACATTAACACAATATGAAAATTAATATGCTAGCTATGACCATGTTCAAATCTGTAGGAGAAATATCTTTTTTTAATTAGATATTTTCTTTACTTACATTTCAAATGTTATCCCCTTTCTTAGTTTCCCCTTGAAAAACCCCCTATCCCCTACCCCTGCTCCCCAACCCATCCACTCCCATTCCTGGCCCTGGTATTCCCCTATACTGGGGCACAGAACCTTCACAGGACCTAGATATTCTGATATACCTGCAGACAGGAGGCTAGCATAACTATCATGAAATAGGGCTCATCCAAAAACTGATGGAAACAGATACAGTGAAACATATATAGTTAAATATTATGCAATGCTTGTAGAATTTTGAGAATAAGGATTGTAGGAGGCAGAGGGCAACCACATGAAAACCTACATAAACAAGTAATCTAGGGACACATGGTCTTGCAAAGACTTGACTGCCAATCAGCGAGTATACATGGGACTGACCTAGGTGTTGTTGAACATTTTTAATCCCAATCTAGGGAGGGTTTTTACCCCATCTTTGACCACTAAGTTCCCAGATAGATCATGACTCATTTTGAGAGATACCCATGGAGCCTTATGAGAAACATAACACACTGTGCTATTTTCTATAGAATTTTGTATGTTAAGAATCAATGTTCTGTGGCCGGAGAGATGGCTCAGAAGTTAACAACACTGTCTTCTGTTCTAGAGGTCCTGAGTTCAATTCACAGCAACCACATGATGGCTTACAACCATCTATAGTGAGATCTGGTGCCCTCTTCTAGCCTGCAGACATACATGGCGTACAGAACATTTTATACATAATAAATAAGTCTTTAAAAAAGTATCAACAGGCCCAAAGTGTGATCCAGCTCAAGGAGAGGTCTCAAGGCCTGACACTATTACTGAGGCTATGGAACACTCACAAAAAGGGATCTATCATGACTGCCCTCTAAAAGACCCAACAAGCAGCTGAAAGAGTTAGATGTAGATATTTGCACCCAACCAATGGACAGAAGCAGCTGGCCCCTGTTGTTAAATTAGTGAAAGTGAAAGCTGCTGAGGAGAAGGGTGATCCTGTAGGAGGACCAGCAGTCTCAATTAATCTGGAACCCCCCACCCCCAGGTCTCTCAAACACTGGACCACCAGACAGATATGAGGCCCCCAACACACATACAGTAGAGGACTTCCAGGTCTGTGTTCATTCAGAGATGATGCACCTAACCCTCAAGAGACTGCAGGCCCCAGGGAATTTAGAGGCCAGGTGTGGTAGGGGATGGGGGCATCCATATGGAGATGAAATGGGGTGAAGAGGAGGTGTGAGATGTGGAGCAGTCAGAGGGTAGATGGGGAGGGTCGAGGAATGGAATATGGAGTGTAAAAAATGAATTATAAACAAAATTAAAAAAATAAGGTATCGGCATGGCCTCTGGGCTGCGGCCCTCTCGGTGATGCTCCTCAGGCAGCTCACTGCATGGTCGTCTGGTGCCCCCGCTGCCTGCATCGCTGCCGCCGCCCAGAGATGCCCACTGCTACCTGCCCTGTCCCCGCCTGCGCTGCCTCGGGACCCGTTGTATGATTAGGCCACAATCTTCAATGAGTAGACATATTCCTCAGTTCTGTGGTTTTCTCGCTCACACATTTGTGCAGTTTCTGAAGGGCAGTGGAGATTACTGTCAGGCACAGCACGATTTGTATGCAGACAAGTGAACTGTAGAAATTCATTACTACTCCACCAAGAAGCCCCCATAAGAGTGGATAACATGGATACAGGTGTGTTGAATTAAAATCTGCAGAACATTTTACAAGGGCTCAGACCTGAATGGGGTAAACCTCGGTGCGGTGCACTTCCTTTGTATTGCCTCAGTATCACTGGATTGAAGAATCACTACTTCTTGTTAGGAGGTTCATTTCATTGCCCGTTTCTCCCAATTCATAATCAAAGCACTGAGAATTTCAAGTGGAGTATACTGAATATTGGAGTAGACTTCAGATTGTTCTTCTTGTTTTTTTAAAGTCATTTCTGTATTCCAATTTTTAAATTATTTCATAACCCCATTGGGTGTTTTTTAAAACTAAACATGGCTCTAAAGAACCACCTTGCTCCTGTGGAAGTCACATCCAAGAACATGAGATTTCTTATTACACACAATGTGACCTTAAACAAATTTATAGAAGAACTTAAGAAGTATGGAGTTACCACAATAGTAAGTATGTGAAGCAGCTTATGTCACTACTCTTGTGGAGAAAGAAGGCATTCATGTTCTTGAATGGCCTTTTGATGATGCTGCACCACCATCCAACCAGAGTGTCGATGACTGGTTAAGTTTTGTGAAGATTAAGTTTCGTGAAGAACCTGGTTGCCGTATTGCTGTCCATTGTGTTGCACGCCTTGGCAGAGCTCCAGTACTTGTTGTCCTAGCATTAATTGAAGGTGGAATGAAATATGAAGATGCAGTACAACTCGTAAGACATAAGTGGCGCGGAGATTTTAACAGCAAGCAACTTTTGTATCTGGGGAAGTACTGTCTGAAAATGCGGCTCTGCTTCAAGGATTCCAATGGTCATAGAAGCAACTGTTGTATTCAAGAAAACTGGGGAGCCTGATGCTATTGCCTTGGAAGTGGAACTTCAGATGGGACCTGATTTGTCATGCATATTACCCAATGTGTCGGCTTACCGAGTAAGTCTACTAAAGCTCCACAGGAATATTGAAAAACAGTTTCACCAGGCCACAAGTTTGCCAGGATTGCAACCTCTATATTTGGGCTAAGATCAAGATGTTTGGACACTTAGCAAAAAATTTTTGTTTCTCAGCATTTAAAATGTGCTTATTATTTGTTCCATTTGACCTTTCCTAAAATAAGGTATTGGACATAGTACTACCGGAGGATCCCGCAATACCTCTCCTGGGCATATATCCAGAAGATGTTCCAACCGGTAAGAAGAACACATGCTCCACTATGTTCATAGCAGCCTTATTTATAATAGCCAGAAGCTGGAAAGAACTCAGATGCTCCTCAACAGAGGAATGGATACAGAAAATGTGGTACATTTACACACTCAGCTATTAAAAACAATGAATTTATGAAATTCCTAGGCAAATGGATGGACCTGGAGGGCATCATCCTGAGTGAGGTAACCCTATCACAAAAGAACTCACATGATATGTACTCACTGATAAGTGGATATTAGCCCAGAAACTTAGAATACTCTAGATATAAGATACAATTTGCAAAATTCATGAAACTCAAGTAGAATGATGACCAAAGTGTGCACAGTTTGCCCCTTCTTAGAATTTGGAACAAAACACCCATGGAAGGAGTTTTAGAGACAATGTTTGGAGCTGAGACGAAAGGATGAACCATCTAGAGACTGCCATACCCGGGAATCCATCCCATAATCAGCCTCCAAATGCTGACACCATTGCATACACCAGTAAGATTTTGCTGCAAGGACCCTGTTATAGCTGTCTCTTGTGAGTCTATGCTGGGTCTAGCAAACACAGAAGTGGATGCTCACAGTCAGCTATTGTATGGATCACAGGGCCCCCAATGGAGGAGCTAGAGAAATTAACCAAGGAGCTAAAGAGATCTGTAACCCTATAGGTGGAACAACAATATGAACTAACCAGTACCCCGGAGCTCATGTCTCTAGCTGCATATGTATCAGAAGATGGCCTAGTCAGCCATCATTGGGAAGAAAGACCCATTGGTTGTGCAAACTTTATATGCCTCAGTACAGGGGAATGCCAGTGCCAAGAAGTGGGAGTGGGGGGGGGAGGGGAGTGGGGAGGGATGGTATGGGGGACTTTTGGGATAGCGCTGGAAATGTAAATGTAGACTATACCTAATAAAAACAAACAAACAAACAAACAAATAAATAAAAAAGGCCAAAAAAAAAAGAAAACTCAAAATGAGAGAACTCTGAAAATAACATATCTAGGTAACCGTAATTATAGATAGGAGGCTCATCAATAGAGTTCCATTCTCTTGCTGCCTCTCCTTCACCTCCATCAGACTCCTGAACCTCCAGGTTAAGATTGTCTTCCCCTATCCATCTCCAGGGCTCTCTGAGTAGTACAGGACAAGCCAAGCTGCCCTGCCCAGCATGAAATCCCAGGGGGCCCTCTATTTTTCTGCTGTGCCTCCCATCATGTCCATCAGACTGGACAACTCCTGAATCATAATGGGTTGACTTCTCTTTCCCCCCAACAATCTATCCAGCTCTGCCTGAGCCCCACTGTCTCAGGTCTGCACCTCCACATGAACCTATGGCAGATCAGCATGCCTGCCACTCCACACACACACACACACACACACACACACACACACACACAGAGAGAGAGAGAGAGAGAGAGAGAGAGAGAGAGAGAGAGAGAGGAAGAGAAAGAGAGAGACCACCTGTCTACACACTCAGGAGGTCTGCCCTAACCAGGAGCACAGGTGAGATCCCTGCCCCAATTAACCATACCAGCTGGGACACCCAGAGCCAGCAGATAGGAGACCTATCAAGCTCTACCTGAGCCAAATGTTCCTTACAGTCTGCACCTCCACATCAACCCCAAAGATAGCCTACTTCCCAGGATGTCCTCCCTAATCAGGGGCATATGAGACAAGAGACAAGGGAGGCCTGTATCCTAGGAGGCCTACTATAATCAAGATGACAGAGCTCTATCTTACTCCAAGGAGGCCTGTTTCAGTACAGGACACCAAGGCCAGTTAACACCAGAGAAAACCATATGGCAAAAGGCAAGTGCATAAGCAACAGAATCTAATCTCATTTCACTCCAGCAGAACCCAGGTCTCCTACCACAGTAAGACCAGGCTACCCTAAAACAGCTGAAGAACAAGATTCTGACCTAAAATCCCATCTCATGAAGATAATAGAAGACTTTAAGGAGATTATAAACAATTCACTTAAAGAAATACAGGAAAACTCAGGCAAACAGGTATAAGCATATAAAGAGGAAACAAAGAAATCCCTTATAGAAATATAGGAAAATACAGTCAAACAGGTAAAAGAATTGAACAAAACAGTTTGAGAGCTAAACATGGAAATAAGAACAATAAGGGAATCATAAATAGAGGCTACTCTTGTGATGGAAAAACCTAAGAAAGAGATGGGAAACTACAAATGCAACTATCACAAACAGAATACAAGAAATGGAATAGAGAATCTCAGGTATAGAAGATACCCTAGAAGATATAGACACATCATTCAAAGAAAACACAAAGTCTAAAAAGTTCCTAACCCAAACCATGCAGGCAATTTGGGACACAAGGAAATGACTAATCTAGTCTAAGAATAATAGGACTAGAAGAGGGTGAATATTTCTAGTTCAGAGATCCAGAAAACATCTTCAACAAAATCATAGAAGAAAACTTCCCTAAGCTAAAGAAAGAGACAGCCATAAATGTACAAGAAGTCTACAGTACACCAAATAGATTGAACCAGTAAAGAAAACCCTCCTTCCATATAATAATAAGAACAATAAATGTATAGAACAAATAAAGAACATTAAAGTCTGTAATGGGCAAACGTCAAATAACATAAAGGTAGACCTATCAGATTTAAACCAGACTTATGAAGAGAAACACTAAAAGCTTCTTAGACAGATGTCATGCAGACTCCAAGACACTAAAAATGTCAGGCCAAGCTACTATACCCAGCAAAACTCTCAATTACCATAAATAGAAAAAAACCTAAATTATTCTATGAAAAAACCAAATTTTTTTCATTGGTATATAAGCTATTTATTAACAGCAAAGGCCCAGAGACTCATTTCTTCTTCGATACACCCATAGTACAGCCCCTGCGGCCAGTAGTCTTGGTGTGCTGACAACAGACACGATGGCCCCAAAAGTGGTGCAGCCCTCTATGGGCTCGAATTTTCTTCAGCCACTCCAGGTCCTCACGCAGCTTGTTGTCTAGACCGTTGGCCAGAACCTGTCTGTACTTCCCATCCTTCACATCCTTCTGTCTGTTCAGGAACCAGTCTGGAATCTTGTACTGTTGTGGGTTCTGCATGATGGTGATCACACACTCAGTGAGTTCTCCAGCCCTCTTGGTGAGATCAATATCTGCTTTCCTCAACACCACATGAGCATAGCTCCGCCCTACGCCCTTAATGGCAGTGATGGCGAAGGCTATTTTCTGCCACCCATCGATGTTGGTGTTGAGTACTCGCAAAATGTGCTGGAACTTCTCAGGGATCACTAGAGACATGGCGGCGGCACAGACGGCGGCATGTAGGCCTTCTGTGGAAGAGTCAAAACCAAATTTAAATAATAAACTTCTGCTAATACAACCACACAAAGACCCAACAATGAAAGAGAACTTCAGACCTGTTTCACTTATGAACTTCAGCAAAAAAATTCAAAAACAATTCTTGCAAACCAAATCCAAGAATACATAAAAAATATCATTTACCATGATCAAGGAGGCTTCACTTCAAGGTTTCAGAAATGGTTCAACATATAAAATTTCCATCAATGTAATCCACTATACAAACAAACTAAAAGAAAATATCACACGATCATCTCAGTATATGCTGAAAACCCCTTCTATAAAATCCAGCACTCCTTCATCTTAAAGGTCTTGGAGAGATCAGGAATTCAAGGCAAATACCCAAATACAATAAACACACGATACACCAAAAAACAAGTAACATTATATTAAATGGAGCAAAATTTGGAGCAATCCACCAAAATCAGGGACAAGACAAGGCTGCCCACTCTCTCTCTATCTATTCAACATAGAAAGGTTGGAAGAAGTTGAGGAGGAGGGCAGCCCCATAGGAAGACCAGCAGTCTCAACTAACCCAGACCCCTGAGATCTCTCAGACACCAAGCATAAAGGAGCATAAAGGAGATGGTTCAAGACTCCCGACTTACATACAGCAGAGCATTGCTTGATCTGGCTTCAGTGGGAGAAGACATGATTAACTCTCAAGAGACTTGAGGCCCTAAGGAGTGGGGAGGTCTGAAGACAGAGGGGAGGAGGAACGTGATGAGGAACTATGGACAGGCAGACTGGACTGTTTTGCTGCCTAGAAGAAACTCATCTCAGAGAAAAAAGATAGACACTACATCAGAATGAAAGGCTGGAAAACAATTTTCCAAGCAAATGGCCTGAAGAAACAAGCTGGAGTAGCCATTCTAATATCTAACAAAATCGACTTCCAACACAAAGTAATAAAAAAAAGACAAGGAGGGACACTTCATACTCATCAAAGGTAAAATCTTCCAAGAGGAACTCTCAATTCTGAATATCTATGCTCCAAATACAAGGGCAGCCACATTCATTAAAGAAACTTTAGTAAAGCTCAAAGCACACATAGCAACTCACACAATAATAGTGGGAGACTTCAACACACCACTTTCACCAATGGACAGATCATGGAAACAGAAACTAAACAGGGACACAGTGAAACTAACAGAAGTGATGAAACAAATGGACTTAACAGATATCTACAGAACATTTTATCCTAAAACAAAAGGATATACCTTCTTCTCAGCACCACATTGTACCTTTTCCGAAATTGACCACATAATAGGTCACAAAACAAGCCTCAACATATACAAAAATATTGAAATAGTCCCATGCATCCTATCAGATCACCATGGACTAAGGCTGATCTTCAATAACAAAATAACTAATAGAAAGCCAACATTCACATTGAAACTGAACAACACTCTTCTCAATGATACCTTGGTCAAGGAAGGAATAAAGAAAGAAATTAAGGACTTTTTGGAGTTTAATGAAAATGAAGCCACAACATACCCAAACTTATGGGACACAATGAAAGCATTCCTGAGAGGAAAACTCATGGCTCTGAGTGCCTCCAAAAAGAAACTAGAGAGGGCACACATTAGCAGCTTGACAACACACCTAAAAGCTCTAGAATTAAAGGAAGCAAATTCACCCAAGAGGAGTAGAAGGCAGGAAATAATCAAATTCAGGGGTAAAATCAACCAAGTGGAAACAAGAAGAACTATTCAAAAAATCAACCAATCGAGTAGCTGGTTCTTTGAGAAAATCAACAAGATAGATAAACCCTTAGCCAGACTCACTAAAGGGCACAGGGAAAGCATCTTAATTAACAAAATCAGAAATGGAAAGGGAGACATAACAACAGATCCTGAAGAAATCCAAAACACCATCAGATCCTTCTACAAAAGGCTATACTCAACAAAACTGGAAAACCTGGATGAAATGGACAAGTTTCTAGACAGATACCAGGTACCAAAGGTAAATCAAGATCAGGTTAATAATCTAAACAGTCCTATATCCCCTAAAGAAATAGAAGCAGTCATTAATAGTCTCCCAACCAAAAAAAGCCCAGGACCAGATGGGTTTAGTGCAGAGTTCTATCAGACCTTCAAAGAAGATCTAATCCCAGTTCTTCACAAACTATTCCACAAAATAGAAACAGAAGGTACTCTACCCAACTCATTCTATGAAGCCACAATTACTCTGATACCTAAACCACAAAAAGACCCAACAAAGATAGAGAACTTCAGGCCAATTTCCCTTATGAATATCGGTGCAAAGATCCTCAATAAAGTTCTTGCTAACCGAATCCAAGAACACATCAAAACAATCATCCATCCTGACCAAGTAGGTTTCATCCCAGGGATGCAGGGATGGTTCAATATACGGAAAACCATCAACGTAATCCAGTATATAAACAAACTCAAAGACAAAAACCACATGATCATCTCGTTAGATGCTGAGAAAGCATTTGACAAAATCCAACACCCATTCATGTTAAAAGTCTTGGAAAGATCAGGAATTCAAGGCCCATACCTAAACATGATAAAAGCAATCTACAGCAAACCAGTAGACAACATCAAAGTAAATGGTGAGAAGCTGGAAGCAATCCCACTAAAATCAGGGACTAGACAAGGCTGTCCACTCTCTCCCTACCTATTTAACATTGTACTTGAAGTCCTAGCCAGAGCAATTAGACAACAAAAGGAGATCAAGGGGATACAAATTGGGAAGGAAGAAGTCAAAATATCACTTTTTGCAGATGATATGATAGTATATATAAGTGACCCAAAAGATTCCACCAGAGAACTCCTAAACCTGATAAACAGCTTTGGTGAAGTATCGGGATATAAAATTAACTCAAACAAGTAAATGGCCTTTCTCTACACAAAGGATAAACAGGCTGAGAAAGAAATTAGAGAAACAACACCCTTATCAATAGTCACAAATAATATAAAATACCTTGTCATGACTCTAACTAAGGAAGTGAAAGATCTGTATGATAAGAACTTCAAGTCTCTGAAGAAAGAAATTAAAGAAGATCCCAGAAGATGGAAAGATCTCTCATGCTCATGGATTGGCAGGATCAATATAGTCAAAATGGCTATCTTGCCAAAAGCAATCTTCAGATTCAATGCAATCCCCATCAAAATTCCAACTCAATTCTTCAACGAATTAGAAAGGGCAATCGGCAGATTCATCTGGAATAACAAAAAACCTAGGATAGCAAAAACTCTTCTCAAGGATAAAAGAACCTCTGGTGGAATCACCATGCCTGACCTAAAGCTGTACTACAGAGCAATTGTGATTAAAAACTGCATGGTACTGGTATAGTGACAGACAAGTAGTCCAATGGAACAGAATTGAAGACCCAGAGATGAACCCACACACCTATGGTCACTTGATCTTTGACAAGGGAGCTAAAACCATCCAGTAGAAAAAGGACAGCATTTTCAACAAATGGTGCTGGCACAACTGGCGGTTATCATGTAGAAAAATGCGAATTGATCCATTTCTATCTCCTTGTAGTAAAGTCAAATCTAAGTGGATTAAGGAACTCCACATAATTGATCCATTTCTATCTCCTTGTAGTAAAGTCAAATCTAAGTGGATTAAGGAACTCCACATAAAACCAGAGACACTGAAACTTATAGAGGAGTAAATAGGGAAAAGCCTCGAAGATATGGGTACAGGGGAAAAATTCCTGAATAGAACAGCAATGGCTTGTACTGTAAGATCGAGAATCAATAAATGGTACCTCATAAAATTGCAAAGCTTCTGCAAGGCAAAAGACACCATCAATAAGACAAAAAGACCACCAACAGATTGGGAAAGGATCTTTACCTATCCCAAATCGGATAGGGGACTAATATCCAATATATATAAAGAACTCAAGAAGGTGGACTCCAGAAAATCAAATAACCCCATTAAAAATGGGGCTCAGAGCTGAACAAAGAATTCTCACCTGAGGAATACCGAATGGCAGAGAAGCACCTGAAAAAATGTTCAACATCCTTAGTCATCAGGGAAATGCAAATCAAAACAACCCTGAGATTCCACCTCACACCAGTCAGAATGGCTAAGATCAAAAATTCAGGTGACAGAAGATGCTGGCGAGGATGTGGAGAAAGAGGAACACTCCTCCATTTTTGGTGGGATTGCAAGCTTGTACAACCACTCTGGAAATCAGTCTGGCGGTTCCTCAGAAAATTGGACATAGTACTACCGGAGGATCCTGCAATACCTCTCCTGGGCATATATCCAGAAGATGTCCCAACCGGTAAGAAGGACACATGCTCCACTATGTTCATAGCAGCCTTATTTATAATAGCCAAAAGCTGGAAAGAACCCAGATGTCCCTCAACAGAGGAATGGATACAGAAAATGTGGTACATCTACACAATGGAGTACTACTCAGCTATTAAAAAGAATGAGTTTATGAAATTCCTAAGCAAATGGATGGACCTGCAGGGCATCATCCTGAGTGAGGTAACCCAATCACAAAGGAACTGGCACAATATGTACTCACTGATAAGTGGATATTAGCCCAGAAACTTAGGATACCCAAGATATAAGATAGAATTTGCACAACACATGAAACTGAAGAAGAACGAAGAACTTTGCCCCTTCTTAGAAATGGAAACAAACACCCATGGAAGGAGTTACAGAGCCAAAATTTGGAGCTGTGATGAAAGGATGGACCATCTAGTGATTGCCATATCCGGGGATCCATCCCATAATCAGCTTCCAAACGCTGACACCATTGCATACACTAGAAAGATTTTGCTGAAAGGACCCAGATATAGCTCTCTCTTGTGAGACTATGCTGGGGCCTAGCAAACACAGAAGTGGATGTTCACAGTCAGCTATTGGATGGGTCACGTGACCCCCAATGGAGGAGCTAGAGAAAGTACCCAAGGAGCTAAAGGGAGCTGCAACCCTATAGGTGGAACAACAATATGAACTAACCAGTACCCCGGAGCTCTTGTCTCTAACTGCATATGTATCAAAAGATGGCCTAGTCAGCCATCACTGGAAAGAGAGGCCCTTTGGACTTGCAAACTTTATATGCCCCAGTAGAGGGGAACGCCAGGGCCAAAAAGGGGGAGTGGATGGGTAGGGGATTGGGGGTGGGTGGGTATGGGGGACTTTTGGGATAGCATTGGAAATGTAAATGAGGAAAATACCTAATAAAAAAAAAGAGAAAAAAAAAGATGATGAGCAGACTAATTATCTGTTTGATCAAATACTGTACTGTTTATTTCTACATTCTCAACTCCTAGAACAGGATCATACAGGGGATATCCATGATATTCTGAAATATTCTCTATTTCTGCTTTAAAATTCCTTGCCTTAACACTTGTCATTTATTAGACTTTCTCCAATCCTTGATCCCGCCATAGGGCTGTCTGCCCCTCCATGGCTGAATTCAATGGTGGTATAATGCAATGTGATGGCTCTTTTCCATTGTTTGTTCATTCCCCATCGTTGAGAAGCTTTTTACATTTACAGTTTGTCTAATTTGGCATGTTTTCTTTGATACTCTACTAACATGATTTTTTTGTTCAACTTGTTAGATTCTTAAATAATTTTACTAATTAAAGTGTAAATCCAAAGAAGTAACTCACAATTTTTATTTTATATTTTGGTTACCATGAAGAGATCACCCAAAATTCTAGTTTCAATGGTATAAATACACATTAATGTACTCACATAAAATAAAAAAAATGTGATATAAAGAATTAAATAACACTGGAAGAACACTATAGATTTATGAGCCCCTCCTGTCTTAACAGGTGGTAACAATTACCTTCTGTTCCATTTTCCTCTCTTGATTTTGCAGAGAGAAGGGAGGTGTGACTCTCTAAACCAATTCAGTCCTCTCATGACACACAATACAAATCACAACCTGCTTTGGAATTTCTATAGAAATTATAGATATTCAGGTCTCATGCACCTATTCTCAGAAGTTCTTAACCAATGATCCACACTGTATTCTCTCAAGTATGTAGAAAACAAATTGCTTGACATCCACTACCATCTTAGATTTTCTGGTGATTTTATCCTGTTATCTAATTTTGTCAGCCTATCCACTCTCTTCACCTAAACAGAAGATTTTTAGACTGTCTCCATCACACACGTTTTAAATCTTATACTTTATTTATTGTGCTTTAGATGCTTGTACCATGTGTACTTAGATACATGTGCCATTGCACCCATGTGGAGATCAGAGGACAAGTTGAGGAACTAATTTCTCCACTGATACCATGTAACTGAAAGAAATAACTAAAGTTCTTGAGGTTTAGATAATATTATAGGTTTGGATTTTAGTTATTTAAAAAAATAGGGTATTCCATTGACTCCTGATTGCTGCTTGCTACCTTAGGTAAGCCCTAGTCTCAGGGACAGCCCAGCCTTTAACCTCACTAACCCAGTCCACAGTGACATTAGAGTAGTGGAAAGGGTTTTGAATGTCCTCTGACATGAACAGATGATGTCTATATTTGAGAGATGTGGGAATGAACAGTGCAATGAAAGATCTACAATGTCACAGTGCCTGTCTAGACACCCTACATGTCTCAGAGGAAATTGCCATGTGTGTCTACAAAAAATGTAAGATCTCTCTCTCTCTCTCTTACACACACACACACACACACACACACACCCCCATAAACACAGGCAGATGTGTATAGATATAAATGATATATAGGTGATATACATACAAATGTATGTGTATATATATGCATGTATAGATAAACAATGCTTTTTAAATTGTAAAGTAGTAAAGCCTTTACAATAGTTCTTTATTATTATTAATTCTCTTCATTTTCTCCGGTATATACTTTCTTTCTATCTTCCCGAGAAATATTAGTTAATGTCCTATCTATGGTCCATTATCTACTTTAATCCTTTGAATGACTGTGTTTTGGCAAAAGTCCCTTGACTGTCTGTTTCTTACTTTCCTCCTGACCTTTATATAGGTATTCTAAATGAAGCACATGTAACTCAAGATTCAAAACTAATGTCTAAAAACTTGGGAAAATGTGCAATGTTTCTTTTAATTTGTGCAGTATCACATGGCAAACCATCCATTTACCTAAAACCTTCATAATTACATTTTGCTTAATAGAGGTATAACCCCCATTGTATATTATACCACATTATACTTATCCATTCATCAACTGATGGGTAATTAACCTGTTTCTATTTCATGGCTATTGTGAATAGAGCAGGATGAACAGGGGTGGTTCTCTTTATTAGATAATGATTGCTCAGTTCATATCCTTCTCTGTATGTGCAAAATCGATTCTTTACATTTAAAATTCTATAGAAAATATCACAGTCTATTATGCTTCTAATAAGCCTCCATCATATATCAGAAAATGAGTCATGACCTACCTCAAAGCAAATGGACATTGGAATAGCCCAAGGATGTATGGAGTAAACACAGGCTTCTGTTGCTTGACTTGTCAAACTAAAGTGCCGTTTCTGAGCAGGGAAATAAGTACAGGAGTACAGAATACGTGTTGATGGCTTTCTGATGTCAGCACAATTTTGCAACAGTGAAAGCATGCAGTGTAATACAGTCCCTGGAAACACAGCTAACAAATCTCTTGATCTTCCCTGTAGTGCACCTCTCCACACCTGATGACAACACCAGTTCAGATTTAGATTTCCCCAAAGGAAACCAGGAAAACTTTTTCTAACTGCTGCTCAACTACTCACTATAATCTAACAAAGTCTTGGGCATCATCACTGATTACCAGAATGAAAATATGCTGATTTGCACTGGGGATAAGTGGTTTTACTCCTTTTAGAGGTATTCCAGAATCTGCATACAGACATGCCCAATAACAACACAGATGACACAGTAATGGACTCCCTGAAGGATGTCAGGACCAGAAACTGTCATTTTATAAGCTCTGATATCTGGTCCCCTTTAGCGATCTGCACAGTACTTCCTAGAAAACATGGACAGGAAGTCATTTCTTTGGATCTGTCTTAGGAAACAGATACACAGTGAAGATCTTTGAGGGGAAAGGAAATGGGAGCTGTTTCTGCAGTAACTATCAGGAACTGGCCTTCATCCCTGTGAGCAACCCCACCCTTGTGGAGACTGGGCAGGTGAGATTTCTGCAGCTTTATGTTTCTGCTTAAAGTTCTCTTCTCCTTCCTAAGATCTAGTGTATTCTGAAACCAGTATTAATCATTAGAATGAATCTGTTTTTGTCTCTACAGTTCACCTACTTTGGTCACTTGTGAGGAGCGGGTGTGGCGGCAGTCCCATAGGCGCCCGGGACTGCAGCTAAGTCGTATGACTTGCACCTGACTTCCTCATATAAACCACAAACATCTTGAGAGCTGCGCAGGTGTACCAGGATACCGGTGAATCCATTTTGATGAAGATATGCCCCTGCTGCCCTGATTAGCTGACGCTGCTTGCCTGGTGAGGTGGCGTGGCCTGCTGTGCGTGGATGGGAACTGAGAGTATATAAGAGTGAGAGGCCCGGGTTAGAGGATTATTATTAGGGGGAGATATAAACAAGGGAGATATAAACAAGAAGAAACAGGACTGAAAAAACGTATGCAGAAGGATCCTGTTGCAGCGTCGTTCTTCCTGGCCAGTTGGGCGCGCGCAAGAGTCACTAGTCTAAATGAATGTCTAATTCATGGCTCAGCACTCATCTGAAAATGTCCTCTAACGTGACCTCTATTGTGATATGACAAATTTTTAGTTGTTGGATAGAAACTTATTGCTCCTATGGAAATCAAAATAAACCAAGTAAGTTGCAGACTAAACTGAAGCCTCTAAAAATCTGAGTTTTAAGTAATCTGTGTATGCAAAGACTTTTACAGAGATGATAGTGATGTCTTTGGATTGTGGTTGAAGAAAGCTGGACATTTATCCAATCTAATTCCAGCACCCTTTCCTTAGAAAAAGAGCTAAAATTTGGAAATTTGTGAATCTGTGTCACTCAGATGTTTTTTCCAAAATACATGATACATGTGTATATCAATGTTCTTCTTTATGAACAGAAAACTGTTGACCTTTTAGAAATATTTTGAATTCTATCACTATGATGAGTACTATAAAAGTATATCAACACAGGTTGGATTATTTTGAGGGGACATTCTTTATAAAATTCTTTATAAAGATCTTAATTCAAGTTCTTTTATAAAGTATGAATACTAAATTTGTATTATCATTAATAAAAATCATTTTATATATTTTTACTTTATGCACTAGTGTTTTGATGATACATATGATCCTGAAGGCGCCAGGTCCCTCACAACATAGAGTTGTGAGGTGTCATGTTGATGCTGGCAATTGAATGTGGGTCCTCTGGAAGAGTTGCCAGTCCTTTTAGCCACTGAGCTATCTCTGCATCTCATAATCATACGTTTGAATATAAATGTGTTGTATGCATATGACTGCTCTTCTTGCTTTGATGATTGAAAATACATGAAAGCAGTGCCACAAATGGGAGTGGAAAACATCTAGATCTCCAGCAGCAAATCTGTATTTTTAACACATTGTATGTGTTAAATAAGTGTAAACATTTTTAATTAAATAAGTGTGAATTTAATATTCTAGGTTAATGTCCACATAGGGTTTTTTTTTTCACAGAAAACTCCTGTAATGTGAAAAAGCAGTGCCACCTTTCTTGGCATAAAAAGACTCCAAAACAATTGAAAATCTCAAATAATTGGGAAGACTCTGCAAGACAGCAGTGTCCTACATGGTCATTACTCCATTGTGCAATGAAGCCATCTCCACGTTGTCTCAAAATAAAATAATGAGGACAACAGAAGAAGTGGCTCTTCAGATTCTTTTGCTTTGCCAAGCTGGGGTTGGAATTCTGGGCAACATCCTACTGTTTCTTCATAATTTCTCTCCAATTTTGACTGACTCACAACTGAGGCCCATTCAGATCATCCAAACAAACTTAGCTGTGGCCAATACCTTCATTCTCCTCTTCTTGACATTTCCAAACCATATGGCAGTTTTGGCTCCAAGGAAGCCTCCAACTGACCTCAAATGTAAACTTGCATACTTCTTTCACATGGTGGCTCGAAGCACAAACATGTGCTCCACCTGTGTCCTCAGCACCTACCAGTTTGTCACTCTTGTTCCTGGTACCTGGGCTAGGGTCATCTTCAGAGAAATATCCCCCAAGGTTGTGAGCTATTCTTGTTACAGTTGCTGGTTGTTCAGTGTCTTAAATAATGCTTATATCCCAATGAATGTTAGTGGTCCTCAGAAAACAGATAATGGCACTGATTCTAAAGGTAAGTGGGTCTGCTCAACTTCTGGTTTCAATGTTGGCATGAGCTTCTTACAGTTTGCCCAGGATATTATTTTTATCAGCACCATGATCTGGACCAGTGTCTCCATAGTGCTTCACCTGAACAGACACCACCAGAGAATGCACTACATACATAATACCAGTCAGAAGTTCAGAGCCTATGCTGAGACCAGAGCAGCCCATACTGTCCTGATGCTGGTAGTCACATTCGTGAGCTTTTATCTTCTAGACTGCATTTGTACTTTCTTTCACATTTCTTTTGTGAACACTCGTTTCTGGTTGAGGCATGTCAAAGAAGTTCTGACTGTAAGCTTCCCCACTATTTCTCCCTTACTGTTGATCTTTAGGGATCCTATGTGTCCTTGTCCTGTACCCTTCATTGTGGGGCTACAAAGCCGTGTCACTGGGATATCCAGTCTGGAGCAAGAGTGAGGTCAAGATGGGTCCAAGCCCTGAGAATCTCAGCCTGAGACTGGAAGGAGTATAATTGTTCTCTCCTTTCTGGGCTGGATATACACTTGTATGTAGCCTGTACAACTTCCACGTCTGCCACACTTAACATATTCATGCATCATGGGTGGCCAGGTTTCTCATTAAACTTCCTATATATACCCTGATTAAGACAAACCCAGCTATCAGTTGAAGTTTTTCTGTGAGGAGCCGCCCTTGCAATCGCCATTACAAGATGGCGCTGATATCCTGTGTTCTAACTAGTAAACAAGTAGTCTGTGCATGTGCTGGGGTATTTTTCCATGCCTTGTGCCAAGCCTGTCCCGTGGCAGTCATCTGGGATGATAGTGAGCAGCTAATCAGGAACTGACATGTCTCCAACCGCTCTTTGTGGGTTGTAAAAGGACTGAGTTTCCTGTATTCGAGTCTTCCTGATAAGTAAGCAATAAAGCTTTGCCGTAGAAGGATCTGGTTGTCCAAGTGTGTTTTGCTGGCGAAACATTACAAGGACAAGAAGTGGCGCTGATAACCAGGGAACTATATCATCACCAGGTGCTGATAGGAGACCCCCCATTTCACGGGGCAGATTCAGAACTACGGGACAATACAGCTCTACAAGGTATGGCCTTGAACTTTCTCCAGCATTAGAATCCTTTCTGTTCCTTTTCACAGGGCTCGTTCTTTTCTTTATATTGCGTACAGTTTCCACAGGAGGAATTGCTAACTCTTCAGTCGAGGTCAGACAAGGTTAGAAAAAAGGCAAGAAGATAGCATGGGATCCTCCCACTCTGTGGTGACCGCCTTACGGTCGGTCCTGAGGCAGCGTGGCTTGAAAGTCTCCACCAAGACACTAGAAGGCTTTGTAAAAGAGATAGATCACATAGCACCGTGGTTTGTGTGCTCAGGGCCCTTAACTATCCCCTCTTGGGAGAAACTCAGGGGAGAATTAGTTGGGGAGAAGGAGAAAGGCAAACTTAAAGCAGGAACCAGGCCGTTGTGGAAGCTGATAAGATCGTGCTTAAAGGATGAGGAATGTCAACAAGTAGTTAAAGCAGGGCAGAGAATTCTGGACGAAATTCAAGAAAGCCTATCAGAGGTAGAGCGGGGAGAGAAGAGAGTAGGAGCAAAGAGGAAACATGGTGCACCAAATAAGCATACAGGCCTCTCCACAGGTCTTGAACCTGAGGAGAAGATAATGTCAGGGAAGGATACCCGGGGAGAGATAAGAAGAAAGGAGGAGAAAAAACAAAAGAAAAAAGATCAATCAGCGGAGGTCCCTAGAGGAGGGAGCCTCTAGATGAGTTTAAGGAGTTAGCTCTTAGCAGCTAAGAATCAGAAGAAGAACTTAGCCCCTCTGAGGAAACAGACTCAGAGAAGGAAAAAGCTCGTTATGAGAGAGAAAAGTACCAGCCA
Organism: Mus musculus; assembly: GCF_000001635.26. Lineage (NCBI taxonomy): Eukaryota > Metazoa > Chordata > Mammalia > Rodentia > Muridae > Mus > Mus musculus. Next base: position 6,006,803 of record NC_000073.6, on the reverse strand, counting down.
GATAAAATTCGAGCTTATCAGTCAAGAAAAAAGCCAAAAGCGGCTGGCGAAGGCCAGCTTGCTGCTCGGCCTCCGGGCAGTTGGCTTCAAGGTCATGGTGCACCTCTGCCCTATGCAGAGCCCCCGCCCTGCGAAGTGCGTCAGCCCTGCACAGAGAGGCAGTGAGCAGACTCGTTCATTCCAAGAGAGGAACAAAGGAAAATGCAACAGGCATTTCCGGTCTTTGAAGGAGCTGAGGGTGGGCATGTCCACGCTCCGGTAGAGTATATACAGATTAAAGAGCTTGCCGAGTTGGTCCGTAACTATGGAGTCAGTGCTAATTTCACTCTGGCACAGGTTGAAAGGCTTGCGGCCTTGGCAATGACTCCCGGGGACTGGACAATGGTGATAAAAGCTGTGGCTCCAAATATGGGAATGTATCTTGAATGGAAAGCATTGTGGCAAGATTTCTGCCAGACGCAAGCAAGGGCTAATGCTACCATGGAGTGAAAAAAGAGAAAAGAGAAAAACAAAAGATAATATAAAATATAAAGATACAAAAGATAATATAAATTATAAAGATACAAAGGATAAAAATTAAAATTAAGTCAATTTACCGTCCTCTCGAAGACTTTGACTAAAGAGGCAGCTTTCATTAAAGGCTAGAGATAGCTCTCAGGGTCACTGTACCTCCTCTCCATTCACTGGCAGTATTCCCAGAAGAAGGAGATAAGGAAGTAGAGTCTGAACATGAGAGAGAGAGAGGTTGAGTTTTAGAAGAGCAGTTGTCCCCTGTTTGGGATCTTTTAGCAAAAGAGAGAAAAAATGAAAATAAGCTATTTCAGCGTGCTCCTGGGGAACAGAAGAAAAATGGGAGACGTCCTGTTTGTTTTTTTTTTCTCTGACTCCTATGGAGATTTTCTTAGCTCTGGTTGAAATATCTGTGTCCCTTTGAGACACCAAGTTCTATTCCCTGTCGGTCTATTGTCTGTTTTTTGTGCACCAAAACAAATTGTCTATATATCTGTCAATTCATGTTTGTTTTTGTTTTGTGGTTTGAATGGTTATTGTTCTGTGTTTCATGTTGAAAAATATAAATGGTTAAAACTTGTTTTAAAAACAGTTTCAATTTGCACAAGTACAAGTTGATAAGTTAGCTGCACTGTGGCAGGGAGCCAAGTACAGCTGGAAAAGCCTTGCTGAAGGGTCGATTGCAAGCAGAGCTCTTAAAGGGCAGGCAGCCTTTTGCTTGTAACAGAAAGTTAGCTTAAAATTGGGAACTCAAGGTTAGAGACTTTCTAAACAACATGAACAAACACAAGAAAACAGGTCTTTAAGGATACTTCAAAATAGGGATAATCTTTGAGCCAAGACTCTGGCAGAGTGTTCAGATTGAGAAAAGTTTGCATTTGGGTTAAGGCTGAGCTCGGAGGGGAGCAGCTTCAGTGCGGCTTGTGTGGCACTTCTTAGAGCCTTATTACAGACCTAGCCAGATGTTGTTCTAAATAAAATTTAAATTCAAAAGTTTATAAAAGGTCAATCAGGCTATAAAACTTATAAAGGCATTTCAAAATAACTTGCCTAGTTCATATAAAATTATTATAGATTTAAAAGTTTAATTTTTTCCATTTGTAAAGAGTTTACTTCTAGTGAACTGGTGACCATTAAAGGTTTTTGCTCCTAGGTATGGCTAACATAGCTTAACAATATGTAAGAAATTTTCATTATCAGCTTCAATACAAGAAGCAAAAGGTTTAAATCTTTTAGTATATATTGTTTCCTAAGTGAAAAGTATTTTATTAGCTAATGTCTCTAAAGGGAAGTTTAAAGTTCTAGAGAATAGTTGTTGCTTCATAAGATTCAGAGGCAATATCTTTTTTAATAATTAGGGTTTCAGTCATACTGGAAAATTGGTACAAATTTACTTCAAAATTTTATTTCCAAAAGCTTACAGGATATGTTAATTGGCTAAGACCTCACTTTAAACTCGCCACAGGATAACCTAAGCCTTTGTTAGGTGTATCAAGTGAGATTCAAATTAACTGGAGAGAACCAAAAAGGCTTTAACAGAAAGTAGAGGAAACTTCTGTAATCTATTGGTATCAATTGTAATTAGTGGTAATCAAATATTAGTTACATATTCTAGTTATTTTTATTAAATGTGTCCACAGCTATTTTTTGGCAAAAATAAACATTAATGTAAAATCATCCTTCTTCACCTCAAAGTTTTAACATCCTATTATAAGGCTGCTGTGGTGCTAATTAAGAATTAAGAATTCCTTGTTCCAAACAGCAATTCGTTATTGCAGAATATTGATATTTGATTTATTACATACCATCATATGAAGTAAAATTGATAATCATTATCCTAAGATAAGTTAAAAATATCTACAGAACATTTTATCCTAAAACAAAAGGATATACCTTCTTCTCAGCACCTCACGGGACCTTCTCCAAAATTGACCATATAATTGGTCACAAAACAGGCCTCAATAGATACAAAAATATTGAAATTGTCCCATGTATCCTATCAGACCACCATGGCCTAAGACTGATCTTCAATAACAACATAAATAATGGAAAGCCAACATTCACGTGGAAACTGAATAACACTCTTCTCAATGATACCTTGGTCAAGGAAGGAATAAAGAAAGAAATTAAAGACTTTTTAGAGTTTAATGAAAATGAAGCCACAACGTACCCAAACCTATGGGATGCAATGAAAGCATTTCTAAGAGGGAAACTCATAGCTCTGAGTGCCTCCAAGAAGAAACGGGAGACAGCACATACTAGCAGCTTGACAACACATCTAAAAGCCCTAGAAAAAAAGGAAGCAAATTCACCCAAGAGGAGTAGACGGCAGGAAATAATCAAACTCAGGGGTGAAATCAACCAAGTAAAAACAAGAAGAACTATTCAAAGAATTAACCAAACGAGGAGTTGGTTCTTTGAGAAAATCAACAAGATAGATAAACCCTTAGCTAGACTCACTAAAGGGCACAGGGACAAAATCCTAATTAACAAAATCAGAAATGAAAAGGGAGACATAACAACAGATCCTGAAGAAATCCAAAACACCATCAGATCCTTCTACAAAAGGCTATACTCAACAAAACTGGAAAACCTGGACGAAATGGACAAATTTCTGGACAGATACCAGGTACCAAAGTTGAATCAGGATCAAGTTGATCATCTAAACAGTCCCATATCACCTAAAGAAATAGAAGCAGTTATTAATAGTCTCCCAACCAAAAAAAGCCCAGGACCAGATGGGTTTAGTGCAGAGTTCTATCAGACCTTCAAAGAAGATCTAATTCCAATTCTGCACAAACTATTTCACAAAATAGAAGTAGAAGGTACTCTACCCAACTCATTTTATGAAGCCACTATTACTCTGATACCTAAACCACAGAAAGATCCAACAAAGATAGAGAACTTCAGACCAATTTCTCTTATGAATATCGATGCAAAAATCCTCAATAAAATTCTCGCTAACCGAATCCAAGAACACATTAAAGCAATCATCCATCCTGACCAAGTAGGTTTTATTCCAGGGATGCAGGGATGGTTTAATATACGAAAATCCATCAATGTAATCCATTATATAAACAAACTCAAAGACAAAAACCACATGATCATCTCGTTAGATGCAGAAAAAGCATTTGACAAGATCCAACACCCATTCATGATAAAAGTTTTGGAAAGATCAGGAATTCAAGGCCCATACCTAAACATGATAAAAGCAATCTACAGCAAACCAGTAGCCAACATCAAAGTAAATGGAGAGAAGCTGGAAGCAATCCCACTAAAATCAGGGACTAGACAAGGCTGCCCACTTTCTCCCTACCTTTTCAACATAGTACTTGAAGTATTAGCCAGAGCAATTCGACAACAAAAGGAGATCAAGGGGATACAAATTGAGAAGGAAGAAGTCAAAATATCACTTTTTGCAGATGATATGATAGTATATATAAGTGACCCTAAAAATTCTACCAGAGAACTCCTAAACCTGATAAACAGCTTCGGTGAAGTAGCTGGATATAAAATTAACTCAAACAAGTCAATGGCCTTTCTCTATACAAAGAATAAACAGGCTGAGAAAGAAATTAGGGAAACAACACCCTTCTCAATAGTTACAAATAATATAAAATATCTTGGCGTGACTCTAACTAAGGAAGTGAAAGATCTGTATGATAAAAACTTCAAATCTCTGAAGAAAGAAATTAAGGAAGATCTCAGAAGATGGAAAGATCTCCCATGCTCATGGATTGGCAGGATCAACATTGTAAATATGGCTATCTTGCCAAAAGCAATCTACAGATTCAATGCAATCCCCATCAAAATTCCAACTCAATTCTTCAACGATTTGGAAGGAGCAATTTGCAAATTTGTCTGGAATAACAAAAAACCTAGGTTAGCAAAAAGTCTTCTCAAGGATAAAAGAACTTCTGGCGGAATCACCATGCCAGACCTAAAGCTTTACTACAGAGCAATTGTGATAAAAACTGCATGGTACTGGTATAGAGACAGACAAGTAGACCAATGGAATAGAATTGAAGACCCAGAAATGAACCCACACACCTATGGTCACTTGATCTTCGACAAGGGAGCTAAAACCATCCAGTGGAAGAAAGACAGCATTTTCAACAATTGGTGCTGGCACAACTGGTTGTTATCGTGTAGAAGAATGCGAATCGATCCATACTTATCTCCTTGTACTAAGGTCAAATCTAAGTGGATCAAGGAACTTCACATAAAACCAGAGACACTGAAACTTATAGAGGAGAAAGTGGGGAAAAGCCTTGAAGATATGGGCACAGGGGAAAAATTCCTGAACAGAACAGCAATGGCTTGTGCTGTAAGATCGAGAATTGACAAATGGGACCTAATGAAACTCCAAAGTTTCTGCAAGGCAAAAGACACCGTCAATAAGACAAAAAGACCACCAACAGATTAGGAAAGGATCTTTACCTATCCTAAATCAGATAGGGGACTAATATCCAACATATATAAAGAACTCAAGAAGGTGGACTTCAGAAAATCAAATAACCCCATTAAAAAATGGGGCTCAGAACTGAACAAAGAATTCTCACCTGAGGAATACCGAATGGCAGAGAAGCACCTGAAAAAATGTTCAACATCCTTAATCATCAGGGAAATGCAAATCAAAACAACCCTGAGATTCCACCTCACACCAGTCAGAATGGCTAAGATCAATAATTCAGGTGACAGCAGATGCTGGCGTGGATGTGGAGAAAGAGGAACACTCCTCCATTGTTGGTGGGAGTGCAGGCTTGTACAACCACTCTGGAAATCAGTCTGGCGGTTCCTCAGAATATTGGACATAGTACTACCGGAGGATCCAGCAATACCTCTCCTGGGCATATATCCAGAAGATGCCCCAACTGGTAAGAAGGACACATGCTCCACTATGTTCATAGCAGCCTTATTTATAATAGCCAGAAGCTGGAAAGAACCTAGATGCCCCTCAACAGAGGAATGGATACAGAAAATGTGGTACATCTACACAATGGAGTACTACTCAGCTATTAAAAAGAATGAATTTATGAAATTCCTAGCCAAATGGATGGACCTGGAGGGCATCATCCTGAGTGAGGTAACACATTCACAAAGAAACTCACACAATATGTATTCACTGATAAGTGGATATTAGCCCCAAACCTAGGATACCCAAGATATAAGATATAATTTGCTAAACACATGAAACTCAAGGAGAATGAAGACTGAAGTGTGGACACTATGCCCCTCCTTAGATTTGGGAACAAAACACCCATGGAAGGAGTTACAGAGACGGAGTTTGGAGCTGAGATGAAAGGATGGACCATGTAGAGACTGCCATAGCCAGGGATCCACCCCATAATCAGCATCCAAACGCTGACACCATTGCATACACTAGCAAGATTTTATTGAAAGGACGCAGATGTAGCTGTCTCTTGTGAGACTATGCCGGGGCCCAGCAAACACAGAAGTGGATGCTCACAGTCAGCTAATGGATGGATCATAGGGCTCCCAATGGAGGAGCTAGAGAAAGTAGCCAAGGAGCTAAAGGGATCTGCAACCCTATAGGTGGAACAACATTATGAGCTAACCAGTACCCCGGAGCTCTTGACTCTAGCTGCATATATATCAAAAGATGGCCTAGTCGGCCATCACTGGAAAGAGAGGCCCATTGGACTTGCAAACTTTATATGCCCCAGTACAGGGGAATACCAGGGCCAAAAAGGGGGAGTGGGTGGGCAGGGGAGTGGGGGTGGGTGGATATGGGGGACTTTTGGTATAGCATTGGAAATGTAAATGAGTTAAATACCTAATAAAAAATGGAAAAAAAATTAAAGCACAAAAAAAAAAAAGAATGAATTTATGAAATTCCTAGCCAAATGGATGGACCTGGAGGGCATCATCCTGAGTGAGGTAACACATTCACAAAGAAACTCACACAATATGTACTCACTGATAAGTGGATATTAGCCCCAAACCTAGGATACCCAAGATATAAGATATAATTTGCTAAACACATGAAATTCAAGAAGAATGAAGACTGAAGTGTGGACACTATGCCCCTCCTTAGATTTGGGAACAAAACACCCATGGAAGGAGTTACAGAGACAAAGTTTGGAGCTGAGATGAAAGGATGGACCATGTAGAGACTGCCATATCCAGGGATCCACCCCATAATCAGCATCCAAACGCTGACACCATTGCATACACTAGCAAGATTTTATTGAAAGGACCCAGATGTAGCTGTCTCTTGTGAGACTATGCCGGGGCCTAGCAAACACAGAAGTGGATGCTCACAGTCAGCTAATGGATGGATCATAGGGCTCCCAATGGAGGAGCTAGAGAAAGTAGCCAAGGAGCTAAAGGGATCTTCAACCCTATATGTGGAACAACATTATGAACTAACCAGTACCCCGGAACTCTTGACTCTAGCTGCATATATATCAAAAGATGGCCTAGTAGGCCATCACTGGAAAGAGAGGCCCATTGGACTTGCAAACTTTATATGCCCCAGTACAGTGGAACACCAGGGCCAAAAAGGGGGAGTGGGTGGGTAGGGGAGTGGGGGTGGGTGGATATGGGGGACTGTTGGTATAGCATTGGAAATGTAAATGAGCTAAATACCTAATAAAAAATGGAAAAAAAATTATAAATTGATGCATGCATGCATCCCATTTACTGTGTTTAAAAAATAGCCTTCATATGAGAGAAAAGTATATGTGAATCAAATCACATGATTATTCTTTTGAGTTTAATCCTGCTTCAGCACAGATAATTAAATTGTGTGCTGAAGATGGTGTTTAAAAATGTTGAACAAATAAACTTTAAGTTGTATATTAATAGTCAATATTATATCTCAGAGCTTACAATTGCTTATGCAACTTATAAGAAAAAATGCTGTTTCTTTAAGAAAATTGTTTTTGGGCTGTTAAGAAATTGTCCTAAGTTGCCTGGAAAAGACCCCCAGGATTTGCTTTTGTGTTATAGAGGTTTACATAAAGCTTTAATTAATAAAGATTACAGATAGTTCATGAAAAGATACAAACTTCTTATATTTATTTGGGTTTTAGAAGATAGTTATTTACAGAGACAACTTAAGGACTTTCTCTAATTTCTGATTAATAAATAAATAAATTATACACAAGTGACTATAATGACTTTTCAAGCATTCTAGTTACAATCTCTCTTCAAGAGAAACAATTGAAAGTGTAATTAGTCACTGTTCATGTTATATTAAAACTAACAGTTCAGTATTTAAAATTTTGATGAAAATACAAGATTGTATTTTGATGCGTGAGTACCCCTTTTATATTCAACATATGAGAGTACATGCATCATTACCTGGCTCCTATTCAAGGAAAAAAATCCTAAGCTGAAGTTAGCCACTGGCAAGAAAGACTAAACAGATAAGTCCTAACTGTTTACTTTGTAAATCTAAATAGTATATATGACTGGGCTGAATAGCCACCCTAGAAACAAATGTTCTGTTCTTGTTAGTCAAAAACATTCATGACAGTTTTGCCATCAGATGAATGTGACTCATCTGACTGGCCTTCCTTATAATCCTCAAGGACAAGGCATTGTAGAACATGTCCATCGCACTCTCAAGTCCTATTTAATTAAACAAAAAGGGGGGATAAAGGCTATGACGCCAAAGATGACTCTATCCCTTATAATATTTACTCTTAATTTCTTAAAATTGGATAATGCTGGGAGATCACCAGCTGAAAGGCACAGACAATGGCCTCAATCGCTCAATGAAATGGTCAAGTGGAAGAATGTCCTTGATAATAAATGATATGGCCCGGATCCTATTTTAATAAGATCCAGGAGAGCTATATGTGTTTTTCCACAGGAGGAAGATAATCCCTTTTGGATTCTGGAGCGCCTCACTCAAAGAATCCAGCTCTTGGACAATGAGTCACAAGAACATCGATGGATCATACTCCTCATGCTGGAGATTCTGGTTCCTAGTATATCTGGAGAGTTAAGATGGGGAATTATGAGAGTCTTGCCCAACACCCGCAAGGGCCCACACGGGACTCCCCACGGGACCCTAAGACCTCTGGTGAGTGGAACACAGCGCCTGCCCCAATCCAATCGCGCGGAACTTGAGACTGCGGTACATAGGGAAGCAGGCTACCCGGGCCTGATCTGGGGCACAAGTCCCTTCCGCTCGACTCGAGCCCCGGGCTTCCATGCCAACAGAGTCTTGCCCAACACCCGCAAGGGCCCACACGGGACTCCCCACGGGATCCTAAGACCTCTGGTGAGTGGAACACAGCGCCTGCCCCAATCCAATCGCGCAGAAATTGAGACTGCAGTACATAGGGAAGCAGGCTACCCGGGCCTGATCTGGGGCACAAGTCCCTTCCGCTCGACTCGAGACTCGAGCCCCGGGCTACCTTGCCAGCAGAGTCTTGCCCAACACCCGCAAGGGCCCACACGGGACTCCCCACGGGACCCTGAGACCTCTGGTGAGTGGAACACAGCGCCTGCCCCAATCCAATCGCGCGGAACTTGAGACTGCAGTACATAGGGAAGCAGGCTACCCGGGCTTGATCTGGGGCACAAACCCCTTCCACTCCACTCGAGCCCCGGGCTACCTTGCCAGCTGAGTCGCCTGACACCCGCAAGGGCCCACACAGGATTCCACACGTGATCCTAAGACCTCTAGTGAGTGGAACACAACTTCTGCCAGGAGTCTGGTTCGAACACCAGATATCTGGGTACCTGCCTTGCAAGAAGAGAGCTTGCCTGCAGAGAATACTCTGCCCACTGAAACTAAGGAGAGTGCTACCCTCCAGGTCTGCTCATAGAGGCTAACAGAGTCACCTGAAGAACAAGCTCTTAACAGTGACAACTAAAACAGCTAGCTTCAGAGATTACCAGATGGCGAAAGGCAAACGTAAGAATCCTACTAGCAGAAATCAAGACCACTCACCATCATCAGAACGCAGCACTCCCACCCCACCTAGTCCTGGGCACCCCAACACAACCGAAAATCTAGACCCAGATTTAAAAACATTTCTCATGATGATGATGGAGGACATCAAGAAGGACTTTCATAAGTCACTTAAAGAATTACAGGAGAGCACTGCTAAAGAGTTACAGGCCCTTAAAGAAAAGCAGGAAAACACAGCCAAACAGGTAGAAATCATTAAAGAAAAACAGGAAAACACATCCAAACAGGTGATGGAAATGAACAAAACCATACTAGAACTAAAAGGGGAAGTAGACACAATAAAGAAAACCCAAAGCGAGGCAACGCTGGAGATAGAAACCCTAGGAAAGAGATCTGGAACCATAGATGCTAGCATCAGCAACAGAATACAAGAAATGGAAGAGAGAATCTCAGGTGCAGAAGACTCCATAGAGAACATCGACACAACAGTCAAAGAAAATACAAAATGCAAAAGGATCCTAACTCAAAACATCCAGGAAATCCAGGACACAATGAGAAGACCAAACCTACGGATAATAGGAATTGATGAGAATGAAGATTTTCAACTTAAAGGGCCAGCTAATATCTTCAACAAAATAATAGAAGAAAACTTCCCAAACATAAAAAAAGAGATGCCCATGATCATACAAGAAGCCTACAGAACTCCAAATAGACTGGACCAGAAAAGAAATTCCTCCCGACACATAATAATCAGAACAACAAATGCACTAAATAAAGATAGAATATTAAAAGCAGTAAGGGAGAAAGGTCAAGTAACATATAAAGGAAGGCCTATCAGAATTACACCAGACTTTTCACTAGAGACTATGAAAGCCAGAAGAGCCTGGACAGATGTTATACAGACACTAAGAGAACACAAATGCCAGCTCAGGCTACTATACCCGGCCAAACTCTCAATTACCATAGATGGAGAAACCAAAGTATTCCACGACAAAACCAAATTCACACAATATCTTTCCACGAATCCAGCCCTTCAAAGGATAGTAACAGAAAAGAAGCAATACAAGGACGGAAATCACGCCCTAGAACAACTAAGAAAGTAATCATTCAACAAACCAAAAAGAAGACAGCCACAAGAACAGAATGCCAACTCTAACAACAAAAATAAAAGGAAGCAACAATTACTTTTCCTTAATATCTCTTAATATCAATGGACTCAATTCCCCAATAAAAAGACATAGACTAACAGACTGGCTACACAAACAGGACCCAACATTCTGCTGCTTACAGGAAACCCATCTCAGGGAAAAAGACAGACACTACCTCAGAGTGAAAGGCTGGAAAACAATTTTCCAGGCAAATGGACTGAAGAAACAAGCTGGAGTAGCCATTTTAATATCGGATAAAATCGACTTCCAACCCAAAGTTATCAAAAAAGACAAGGAGGGACACTTCATACTCATCAAAGGTAAAATCCTCCAAGAGGAACTCTCAATTCTGAATATCTACGCACCAAATGCAAGGGCAGCCACATTCATTAGAGACACTTTAGTAAAGCTCAAAGCATACATTGCACCTCACACAATAATAGTGGGAGACTTCAACACACCACTTTCTTCAAAGGACAGATCGTGGAAACAGAAACTAAACAGGGACACAGTGAAACTAACAGAAGTTATGAAACAAATGGACCTGACAGATATCTACAGAACATTTTATCCTAAAACAAAAGGATATACCTTCTTCTCAGCACCTCACGGGACCTTATCCAAAATTGACCATATAATTGGTCACAAAACAGGCCTCAATAGATACAAAAATATTGAAATTGTCCCATGTATCCTATCAGACCACCATGGCCTAAGACTGATCTTCAATAACAACATAAATAATGGAAAGCCAACATTCACGTGGAAACTGAATAACACTCTTCTCAATGATACCTTGGTCAAGGAAGGAATAAAGAAAGAAATTAAAGACTTTTTAGAGTTTAATGAAAATGAAGCCACAATGTACCCAAACCTATGGGACACAATGAAAGCATTTCTAAGAGGGAAACTCATAGCTCTGAGTGCCTCCAAGAAGAAACGGGAGAGAACACGTACTAGCAGCTTGACAACACATCTAAAAGCCCTAGAAAAAAAGGAAGCAAATTCACCCAAGAGGAGTAGACGGCAGGAAATAATCAAACTCAGGGGTGAAATCAACCAAGTGGAAACAAGAAGAACTATTCAAAGAATTAACCAAACGAGGAGTTGGTTCTTTGAGAAAATCAACAAGATAGATAAACCCTTAGCTAGACTCTCTAAAGGGCACAGGGACAAAATCCTAATTAACAAAATCAGAAATGAAAAGGGAGACATAACAACAGATCCTGAAGAAATCCAAAACACCATCAGATCCTTCTACAAAAGGCTATACTCAACAAAACTGGAAAACCTGGACGAAATGGACAAATTTCTGGACAGATACCAGGTACCAAAGTTGAATCAGGATCAAGTTGACCATCTAAACAGTCCCATATCACCTAAAGAAATAGAAGCAGTTATTAATAGTCTCCCAACCAAAAAAAGCCCAGGACCAGATGGGTTTAGTGCAGAGTTCTATCAGACCTTCAAAGAAGATCTAATTCCAATTCTGCACAAACTATTTCACAAAATAGAAGTAGAAGGTACTCTACCCAACTCATTTTATGAAGCCACTATTACTCTGATACCTAAACCACAGAAAGATCCAACAAAGATAGAGAACTTCAGACCAATTTCTCTTATGAATATCGATGCAAAAATCCTCAATAAAATTCTCGCTAACCGAATCCAAGAACACATTAAAGCAATCATCCATCCTGACCAAGTAGGTTTTATTCCAGGGATGCAGGGATGGTTTAATATACGAAAATCCATCAATGTAATCCATTATACAAACAAACTCAAAGACAAAAACCACATGATCATCTCGTTAGATGCAGAAAAAGCATTTGACAAGATCCAACACCCATTCATGATAAAAGTTTTGGAAAGATCAGGAATTCAAGGCCCATACCTAAACATGATAAAAGCAATCTACAGCAAACCAGTAGCCAACATCAAAGTAAATGGAGAGAAGCTGGAAGCAATCCCACTAAAATCAGGGACTAGACAAGGCTGCCCACTTTCTCCCTACCTTTTCAACATAGTACTTGAAGTATTAGCCAGAGCAATTCGACAACAAAAGGAGATCAAGGGGATACAAATTGGAAAAGAGGAAGTCAAAATATCACTTTTTGCAGATGATATGATAGTATATATAAGTGACCCTAAAAATTCTACCAGAGAACTCCTAAACCTGATAAACAGCTTCGGTGAAGTAGCTGGATATAAAATTAACTCAAACAAGTCAATGGCCTTTCTCTATACAAAGAATAAACAGGCTGAGAAAGAAATTAGGGAAACAACACCCTTCTCAATAGTTACAAATAATATAAAATATCTTGGCGTGACTCTAACTAAGGAAGTGAAAGATGTGTATGATAAAAACTTCAAATCTCTGAAGAAAGAAATTAAGGAAGATCTCAGAAGATGGAAAGATCTCCCATGCTCATGGATTGGCAGGATCAACATTGTAAAAATGGCTATCTTGCCAAAAGCAATCTACAGATTCAATTCAATCCCCATCAAAATTCCAACTCAATTCTTCAACGAATTGGAAGGAGCAATTTGCAAATTTGTCTGGAATAACAAAAAACCTAGGATAGCAAAAAGTCTTCTCAAGGATAAAAGAACTTCTGGCGGAATCACCATGCCAGACCTAAAGCTTTACTACAGAGTAATTGTGATAAAAACTGCATGGTACTGGTATAGAGACAGACAAGTAGACCAATGGAATAGAATTGAAGACCCAGAAATGAACCCACACACCTATGGTTACTTGATCTTCGACAAGGGAGCTAAAACCATCCAGTGGAAGAAAGACAGCATTTTCAACAATTGGTGCTGGCACAACTGGTTGTTATCGTGTAGAAGAATGCGAATCGATCCATACTTATCTCCTTGTACTAAGGTCAAATCTAAGTGGATCAAGGAACTTCACATAAAACCAGAGACACTGAACCTTATAGAGGAGAAAGTGGGGAAAAGCCTTGAAGATATGGGCACAGGGGAAAAATTCCTGAACAGAACAGCAATGGCTTGTGCTGTAAGATCGAGAATTGACAAATGGGACCTAATGAAACTCCAAAGTTTCTGCAAGGCAAAAGACACCGTCAATAAGACAAAAAGACCACCAACAGATTGGGAAAGGATCTTTACCTATCCTAAATCAGATAGGGGACTAATATCCAACATATATAAAGAACTCAAGAAGGTGGACTTCAGAAAATCAAATAACCCCATTAAAAAATGGGGCTCAGAACTGAACAAAGAATTCTCACCTGAGGAATACCGAATGGCAGAGAAGCACTTGAAAAATGTTCAACATCCTTAATCATCAGGGAAATGCAAATCAAAACAACCCTGAGATTCCACCTCACACCAGTCAGAATGGCTAAGATCAAAAATTCAGGTGACAGCAGATGCTGGCGTGGATGTGGAGAAAGAGGAACACTCCTCCATTGTTGGTGGGAGTGCAGGCTTGTACAACCACTCTGGAAATCAGTCTGGCGGTTCCTCAGAAAACTGGACATAGTACTACCGGAGGATCTAACAATACCTCTCCTGGGCATATATCCAGAAGATGCCCCAACAGGTAAGAAGGACACATGCTCCACTATGTTCATAGCAGCCTTATTTATAATAGCCAGAAGCTGGAAAGAACCTAGATGCCCCTCAACAGAGGAATGGATACAGAAAATGTGGTACATCTACACAATGGAGTACTACTCAGCTATTGAAAAGAATAAATTTATGAAGTTCCTAGCCAAATGGATGGACCTGGAGGTCATCATCCTGAGTGTGGTAACACATTCACAAAGAAACTCACACAATATGTATTCACTGATAAGTGGATATTAGCCCCAAACCTAGGATACCCAAGATATAAGATATAATTTGCTAAACACATGAAACTCAAGAAGAATGAAGACTGAAGTGTGGACACTATGCCCCTCCTTAGATTTGGGAACAAAACACCCATGGAAGGAGTTACAGAGACAAAGTTTGGAGCTGAGATGAAAGGATGGACCATGTAGAGACTGCCATATCCAGGGATCCACCCCATAATCAGCATCCAAACGCTGACACCATTGCATACACTAGCAAGATTTTATTGAAAGGACCCAGATGTAGCTGTCTCTTGTGAGACTATGCAGGGGCCTAGCAAACACAGAAGTGGATGCTCACAGTCAGCTAATGGATGGATCATAGGGCTCCCAATGGAGGAGCTAGAGAAAGTAGCCAAGGAGCTAAAGGGATCTGCAACCCTATAGGTGGAACAACATTATGAACTAACCAGTACCCCGGAGCTCTTGACTCTAGCTGCATATATATCAAAAGATGGCCTAGTCGGCCATCACTGGAAAGAGAGGCCCATTGGACTTGCAAACTTTATATGCCCCAGTACAGGGGAACACCAGGGCCAAAAAGGGGGAGTGGGTGGGCAGGGGAGTGGGGGTGGGTGGATATGGGGGACGTTTGGTATAGCATTGGAAATGTAAATGAGTTAAATACCTAATAAAAAATGGAAAAAAAAAGAAGAAGTGAATATAGAGAAGTGAAGAGAACATGCTGTAGTCATGCGCTGTAATTTATTTTGTCTTTTTGCTATATTTGATTTAGAATTTCATTAAAAAAAAAGATGGGGAATTATGTCAACTTTCCCTCTTCCTATGCCAGTTATGCATAATGCACAAATATTTCCATGCTTTTTCACTACAGATAAAGAACTGGGAATTGCTTATTTACCCTTAGATGAACAGATTCAGGCTTTACTAGAAAATAGAACCTTCTTCCTACAGGGAAGCCTGTGCTTTATGTTAATTTCCTCGTTACAAGATAAGAGCCAATGTATATCCTTGCATTATCAATCAACAGCCTGGTTAAGAAAGAGCTCCTGGGGCATAACGACTGATATAAAGGCTGATACCATAGTTATTAGAGGATGGTGGCCTAGCCAAAAACCTGGAAATAAGCCGCCTTCACAACCAAGAATGGCACCCTTTTGCAAGGAAGGGTCCATGGAAGATGTAATGTTACCTTGGACAGGTTGTCAAGCTAAAAAATATACTTGGGCAGTAGAGATATATTTTTCTTTTTCCCCATATATTAGTAGAGAGTTTAATGATACTTTTGCTGGATATGATTTTAGTGCTGTGGACCCCCTCCGACCTAATAGTAACCCTTTTGATCAGTGGTTGCTTTGTGGGGTTAATTGAAGCTGTACTGATCTCGCCCCCGTGGCAATGATTGGAGGAGGTTCTAGTGAGAAAGGAGAATTGACCTTTGATTGGAAAGGTATCTTGAAGACTGGTCGGTCTGATAAGCAGAGTCCAAATTCTTTTAAATGGACCACCTCCAATGTTAGATATAAAAAACAGAAAGAGTTAAATTTTACCACCACCCTGGTATGTGTATGGCCCCCGTTTTTGTGGGTGGTAAGTAACAAGAGCTTAAATCAGAATCAGATAGAGATAGATTGCTCACAAGAAAAATGTTTTTATGCCTTATCCTGGGATGCTAAGAAATATCCATTTGCTTTGGTTACCCGCATGCCTAAATTTGTTCCTGTTCCTGTAGATGCCCCTAATAGCTTGAGTTTATTTCAAGAGAAAAGAGATTTTGGTATTTCTGCTATCATATTTGGACTGGTGGCCACAGCGGCGGTTGCAGCCTCTATCACGGCCTCAGCACTCGCTCTATCTACTACTGTTCAAACAACACAAGCTTTTAACGAGCTTTCTATGACAGTCACAACGGCCTTAGATAAACAGGCCACATCCAACTCAAAAATACAAGGAGGGTTGTTGCTGATAAATCAGCGCATCGACTTAGTCCAAGAGCAGGTGGATATTCTTTGGCAGTTGGCTCAATTGGGTTGTGAATACAAGATGCCTGGCCTTTGTGTTACTTCTGTTCAGTTTAAAAATTCTACAAAAGCAGCAAATTTGTCAAAAACTTTGTCTCGTTATATGTTACAGAATTGGACCATGGAATTTGAGCAAATGCTTCGAGAGTTGAGAGTTGCTATTCTACAAGTGAATTCTATGCGTCTCGACCCTTTGCTGATGAAGGGCTTCTCCACCTGGATTTCCTTTGCATTTTCCTACTTTAAGGAGTGGGTGGGGGTAGACTTGTTTACCATGATCCTATGCAGTGGAGCGTTGCTTTTGCTCTGGATGGTCTGTAAATGTAAAGCCCAAACAAAAAGGGACAGGATGGCAATAACCCAAGCACTTGCAGCATTAGAACACTGTGCCTCCCCTGGTATATGGTTATCTATGCTTAAGCAATAGGTCGCTGGCTGTTCAGCTCTTGCACCCCAAGAGGCTAGTCTCATTGCACGGGATAGAGTGAGTGTGCTTCAGCAGCCCAGGAGAGTTGCACGGCTAAGCACTGCAGTAGAAAGGCTCTGCGGCATAAAATGAGCCTATTCTAGGGAGACATGTCATCTTGTATGAAGGTTGAGTGTCCAAGTGTCCTTCCCCCAGGAAAAAACGACATGAGAGTGGACCAAGACCCCTCTGGGTGACGAGCCTGGGAGAAGGTTTTGTGTAATGCCCCTATTTTTGCATACTGGGGATTTGACTTCTATCTCCACTCTCAGTACTGGGTGGCCTGTTGCCTCTTAAATAAAAGAAAAGGGGGAGATGTGAGGAGCTGCCCTTGTAATTGCCGTTACAAGATGGCGCTGATATCCTGTGTTCTAACTAGTAAACAAGTAGTCTGCGCATGTGCTGGGGTATTTTTCCATGCCTTGTGCCCTGCCTGTCCCATGGCAGTCATCTGGGCTGATAGTGAGCAGCTAATCAGGAGCTGACATGTCTCCAACCGCTCTTTGTGGGTTATAAAAGGACTGAGTTTCCTGTATTCGAGGTCTTCCTGATAAGTAAGCAATAAAACTTTGCCATAGAAGGATCTGGTTGTCCGAGTGTGTTTTGCTGGCGAAACATTACAAGGACAAGATTTTTCTTTATGCAACTGAAGAATTTCAAGCACCTCAGCCTCTGGCAATGATGTACACTTATCCCAAAACACTCCCCATATACCAAGTTATAATTGTCTTCATTCACCCCCTAATAAAGAGAGCTAATTCACTAAAATATTGTCTCCAGAAAGGTAGTTTATCCTGCAGTCACATTGGCTGAGATCCTGTTAAACCACCTACCAGTCTAAGCTTCATTCCTTCAAATAAAGCAGGTGGTCAGTGGTACCATGATATCCCAAGGGCAGAAGCAGACTTGGGGCAGAAACTGGCACACAATGAGGATTCAACAGAATCTCTGGTTCAAGCAGGACTGGATGAGTCCATCCCAACTTTTGACATCATCCCAAAAGTCCTAACCTCCATAATCTGAGAGCTCACAGGCTAAATTTTCTATTTTGTTTTGATTTATGCAAACAAGTCTGGTTCAGAGGCATTAAAAGGACAACTGAAATCATCCAGCCATGGTATTGCTTGGTATTGGTAGAAGGTCCCCAAACCTCTGCCTGAACTCCAACAATCCACATAGGCGCTGGCAAAAACCTCGTAACTTTTTCTCCTCACAAGGGAAAAATAAACAATTACACAGCAGCCAAGAAATACTGCTAGGGTAGTTACCTGAGCTCTTAAACCTGCAGTCATGGTGATATTTTAAGACACTATGGAATCCCCTGACAGCTCACATCCCCTGACATTAATATAAATTTGTTAAAATAAAAAGCCTATGACTTTTATCAAAGAGCAGATTTGTAAGGTGGGACTTCTGGACAGAGAGAGGAAGTCTGGGGAAGAGTCTGGTGTAGGGAGATTTGCTTCTGAGACACTCAGGAATTCTGACTTACAAAATTGAGAAGGGATAACCAGGCATGTGGCTGAACTTAGATTAGTATAAATAGGATAACTGAATTATGAGTTAGTGGGAATAAGCCTAACTTATGGAAGGATCCTCTTCCCCTACTTTTACTGTCTGGTTAGAACTCAGTGGGAGAGGATGTACTTAGTCATTCTGGTACTAGATGCCCCAGGGTGGGGTGCTACCTGACTGAGGCTTCCTCTTCTCTGAGGAGAAGGGGATGGGGTGGTCAGGGTTGGAATTTGTAATGACCGGACTGGAAGGACAGAAGGAGGGCTATGATTAGGATATAATACAAATAGAAAAGTAAATTGTCAAAAAAAACAAGAAAAACATGAATAGATAATATACTTAAAATTGAGTAATCATAACAAATCCAAAAATAAGAAATTTCAAATGAATTAAATTAATAGTCTATAGCTCTACATTGTAACAAGACTGCAAAAGATAGTCTGAATTTGTTAAAAAACCTAGAATGGCTTTTCCAGCCTCGATAAGGGAATTTTCACCAAATAAATAGGATTGACTAGGATATGAGTTATGAGTGGCATCCCACAGAGGCACAAGATTAAAAAAAGATTGCAGGAAATAGAAGTGACATATGGCTGATATTCACCATATATAGATCAGATAATTAATAACTGGACCACGAAAATCATATAATTCCAAAATATTGAGGAGATTAGATGACAACCACCTTAGAGCCTGGCTTTCCATTATACTGGCCATCATGGTGGAAAGATGAGTCTTTAATCATGTGGAAAAGAAAAAGGACTAGAGGCATTGATATTGTCAAGTATCATTTACTATGTGAGGGTAAATATTCTGAATTAAGGTTATAGATTACCCTTGATAATACCATCCTACAACAGTGTCATACAATAAACTTAACTGTTTGAGACAAAGTTGAGTAACAGGGGTGAGCTGAATCATCTACAAAGATATCTCAGGCTTTAAGTGAATCTTTCATTGACTTTTTGCAAAAGTTAGCTATAACTATTAACAGTCCATCACCATCTGTCCTTCCCTTCTTCTCTGAGCAGATGGGTTCAAGGATATTTTCTGATTTCTTTTCTTTTAGATTTACTGTATCCTCTTTTTTCACTAAGGTTGTTGATCCACTAGGGCATAAGAGTTTGTTTTTTTTTTTTTTTGTTGTTGGTTATTTTATTTATTTACATTTCAAATGTTGTCCCCTTCCCAGTTTCCCCTCCACAAATACCCTATCGCATCCCCTCTTCCCCAGCATCTGTGAAGGTGCTCCCGGATGCACCCTCTCACTCATTCCTGCCTCACCATGCTAGCACCCACTTATGCTGGTGCATCGAGCTGTCACAGGACAAAGGACCTTCCCTCCCATTGATGCCAGATAAGGCAATCCTCTGCTACATATGAAGCTAGAGACATGGGTCCCTTCATGTATTCACTTTGGCTGGTCCCTAGGAGCTTGGAGGGTTACTATTAGTTGATATTGTTCTGAGAATGGGGTTGCAATCCCTGTCAGCTACTTCAGTCCTTCCCTTAATTCTCCCATTGAGGTCCTCATGCTCAGTCTAAAGATTGGTTGTGAGCTACTGCATCTGTATTGGTCAGGTGCTGGTAGAGCTTCTCACGTGACAGCTATACCAGGCTCCTGTGAGCGATCAATTCTTGGCATCAGCAATAGTGTCTGGGTTTGGTGACTGCAGACAGGATAGCACCATAGGTGGGGCAGTCCCTGGATGGCTTTTTCTTCAGTCTCTGCTCCACTATATGTCCCTGTATTTCCTTTAGACAGGAATTTTGGGTTAACATTTTGAGATGGGTGGGTGGCCCAATCCCTTAATGGGGGACCATGCCTATCCACTGGATATGGTCTCTACAGGTTCTGCCTCCACTTTGCTGTGTGTTTTGGCTAATGTCATCATCCTTGGGTCCTGGGAACCTCTTCCTTCCCTGGCATCTGGGATATTCTAGTGGTTACCCCCAGTGCTCCATTCCCCACTGCTACACACCTCTGTTCAAATTACTGACCCTCTGTATTTCTACTCATCTCCTCCCAACCTGATCTTGCCTCCCATTTTCCCTCCCCCTCTTCTTTCCCTCTCCTTCCTGTGATTATTTTGTTCCCCCTTCTGAGTAGGATTGAAGCATTCACACTTTTGTTTTCCTCCTTCTAAGGCTTCTTATTATGAGCCTTTGGGCTAATATCCACTTATCAGTGAGTACATACCATGTGTATTATTTGGAGTCTGGGTTACCTCACTCAGGATACTTTCTAGTTCCATCCATTTGCTTGTGAAGGTAATGAAGTCATTGTTTTTAATAGCTGCATAGTACTCCATTGTGTAAATGTACCAATTTTATGTATTTATTCTTCCATTGAGGGACATCTGGATTGTTTCCAGGCTCAGGGTTTTATAAATAAGGCTACTACAAACATAATGGAGGTTGTGTCCTTGTTATATGTTGGATCATGTTTTGGGTATATGCCAAGGAGTGGTATAGCTTGGTCCTCAGGTAGAAATATTTCAAAATTTCTGAGGAACAACCAGACTGATGTCCAGAGTGGTTGTACCAGCTGGCAATCCCTCCAGAAATGCAGGACTGTTCTTTTTTCACAACCATGCCAGCATCTGCTGTCACCTTAGTTTTTGAACTTAGCCATTCTGATGGGTGTAAGGTGGAATCTCAGGTTTGTTTTGAATTGCATTTCTCTGATGACTAACGCTGTTGACCATTTCTTTACGTGCTTCTTGGCCATTCGAGATTCCTCAGTTGAGAATTTCTTTGGCTTCTTACTTACTTACTTTATTTATTTATTTGGTATTTTCTTCATTTACATTTCAAATGCTACCCCAAAAGTCCCCCATACCCTTCCTTCCTCCCCAACTCCCCTACCCACCCACTCCCACTTCTTGGCACTGGCATTCCGCTGTACTGAGGCATATAAAGTTTGCAAGACCAAGGGGCCTCTCTTCCCTATGATGGCCGATTAGGCCATCTTCTGATACATATGCAGCTAGAGACATGAGCTCCGGGGGTACTGGTTAGTTCATATTGGCTAGGACATCAAATACAATGTTGAATAGGTAGGGAGAAAGTAGACAGCCTTGTCTAGTCCCTGATTTTAGTGGGAATGCTTCTACCTTCTCACCATTTACTTTGATGTTAGCTACTGGTTTGCTGTAGATTGCTTTTATCATGTTTAGGTATGGGCCTTGAATTCCTGATCTTTCCAAGACTTTTATCATGAAGGGGTTTTGGATTTTGTCAAATTCTTTCTCAGCATCTATCAAGATGATCATGTGGTTTTTGTCTTTGAGTTTGTTATATAGGGGATTATGTTGATGGATTTCCGTATATTAAACTATCCCTGCAACCCTGGAATGAAACCTACTTGGTCAGGATGGATGGTTGTTTTGATGTTTTCTTGGATTCGGTTAGCAAGAATTTTATTGAGTATTTTTGCGTCAATATTCATCTGGAAAGTTGGTCTGACATTCTCTATCTTTGTTGGGTCTTTCTGTGGTTTAGGTATCAGAGCAATTGTGGCTTCATAGAATGAATTGGTTAGAGTACTTTCTGCTTCTATTTTTGTGGAATAGTTTGTGCAGAACTGGAATTAGATCTTCTTGGAAGGTCTGATAGAACTCTGCACTAAACCCATCTGGTCCTGGGCTTTTTTTGGTAACTCCTTGGGTACTTTCTCTAGCTCCTCCATTGGGGGCCCTGTGTTCTATCCAATAGCTGACTGTGAGCATCCACTTCTGTGTTTGCTAGGCACCAGCATAGCCTCACAGGAGACAGCTATATCAGGGTCCTTGCAGCAATATCTTGCTTGTGTATGCAATGGTGTCAGCGTTTGGAGGCTGATTATGGGATGGATCCCCAGGTATGGCAGTCTCTAGGTGGTCCATCCTTTTGTCTCAGCTCCAAACTTTGTCTCTGTAACTCCTTCCATGGGTGTTTTGTTCCCAATTCTAAGTAGGGGCAAAGTGCCCACACTTTGGTCTTAATTCTTCTTGAGTTTCATGTGTTTTGCAAATTGTATCTTGTGTCTTGGGTATTCTAAGTTTCTGGGCTAATATCCACTTATCAGTGAGTACATATCATGTGAGTTCTTTTGTGATTGGGTTACCTCACTCAGGATGATGCCCTCCATGTCCATCCATTTGCCTAGGGATTTCATAAATTCATAATTTCATAAATTCAGTAGTACTCCATTGTGTAAATGTATCACATTTTCTGTATCCATTCCTCTGTTGAGGGGCATCTGGGTTTTTTCCAGCTTCTGGAGAGGTATTGCTGGATCCTCCGGTAGTACTATGTCCAGTTTTCTGAGGAACTGCCACACTGGTTTCCAGAATGGTTGTACAAGCTTGCAATCCCACCAACAATGGAGGAGTGTTCATCTTCCTCCACATCCTCGCCAGCATCTGCTGTCACCTGAATTTTTGATCTTAGCCATTCTGACTGGTGTGAGGTGGAATCTCAGGGTTGTTTTGATTTGCATTTCCCTGATGATTAAGGATGCTGAATATTTTTTCAGGTGCTTCTCTGCCATTCAGTATTCCTCAGGTGAGAATTCTTTGTTTAGCTCTGAGCCCCATTTTTTAATGGGGTTATTTGATTTTCTGGAGTCCACCTTCTTGAGTTTTTTTATATATATTGGATATTAGTCAGCTATCTGATTTAGGATTGGTAAAGATCTTTATTCAATCTGTTGGTGGCCTTTTTTCTTATTGACAGGATCTTTTGCCTTGCAGAAGCTTTGCAATTTTATGAGGTCCCATTTGTTGATTCTCCATCTTACAGCACAAGTCATTGCTGTTCTATTCAGGAATTTCCCCCTGTGTCCATATCTTCGATGCTTTTCCCCACTTTCTCCTCTATAAGTTTTACTGTCTCTGGTTTTATGTGGAGTTCCTTGTCCACTTAGGTTTGACCTTAGTACAAGGAGATAGGAATGGATCAATTCGAGTTCTTCTACATGATAACCACCAGTTGTGCCAGCACCATTTTTTGAAAATGCTGTCTTTTTTTCCACTGGATGGTTTTAGCTCCCTTGTCAAAGTTCAAGTGTCCATAGGTGCGTGGGTTCATTTCTGGGTCTTCAATTCTATACCATTGGTCTACTTGTCTGTCACTATACCAGTATCATGCAGTTTTAAATCACAATTGTTCTGTAGTACAGCTTGAGGTCAGGCATGGTGATTCCACCAGAGGTTCTTTATTGTTGAGTGTTGTGGGCTGATCAGAAGCTTGCGAGGAACAGTTCAACTGAGATGGCAGCTCGGGCTGAAAGAGAGGAACTAAACGGCCAGAAGAAAGAACGGAGCCAAGTCAAAACCGACTCATATCAAAGCTCCATTTTACTATTTCAACACACAGTTTATGAAGGAGGGGAAATAGTCCTGAGGTCCAGTAGCAGGGTGACCACATCTATGGCTCTGAACAGCAAAGCGGCAGGTTCCAGCAGTGGGCGTGGCAGAACGATTGAGCGGCAAGCTCCATCCAGGTGTAAACAGTGGAACCATTAAGGCCAAGGGAGGGGAGGCTACATCTCCTCCCTGTTTGTTAATAAAAAAAAAATTAAAAAAGAAAAGGCTGGCCTGAGGCAAAAAAAATTATCTATGCTCAATAGTTTTGCCTGAATTCTTAGGGCTAAAGAGAAAACCTGTCTCTGTGGGATTTCCTAACTATTCTTATGGAAAACCGTATCTGGATAAGACTGTCCTTTCTGTCCTAGTAAACAACTAACAGAAAAGCCCTGAGCATTAGACTTTGACTTTATAATGCTAATTAGTACTGAATAGGTAACTTCCTAGTTGAATTTTAAGTAGGTCGTTGGAACCCTGGTGAGGGTTGACTGTACAAATTTGAAATGCACTTTATTAAGAATAACACTGAGTTGATATTCCTCCACATTATTGGATGACAGGCAGGAAACAGGGAGGAGGGGGTAACGACTGGCTCCGTAATAAAAGTCCAATTGGTTTTTTTAGGGTGGGAGGCTGTGAAGGGCTTGCCCTTCCAACAGTACGGTCTCCAACCTCCCCCCCCTTTTAATTAAGTTCAATAAGGCCACGCTTAACTGAGGTGATCAAATGATTTTCTCATCCATAGATGAGTGGGCTTTTAACCTTGGCTTGGGTGGAAATTGACCCAATTCCTCCTGTGGGTGCTGTCATGACCCAAACCTGTGGCTCTTGTTATCTTTTGGGGAGGGGAGGCAGAGCCTTAGATATTTTTGGTTGTAGCTGGAAATAGATACCAACCTCCATCCAAACTGGGTATATCACACAGGGAACTCAGAAAATGGTCAAGCTGGACCATTCCTGCAGTAATTCTCTGCACCAAGCGATACCCATACTGTATTCATATGATCACGAAACAGTATGCACAATTCTGAGTATTGTGCAGCTCCTAAAGGAGAATTGTCAACCTCAGATTTAGCAAGGCCTAGACAAGAATTATGTCATTAATAACACCATGATTTGTGGCTGAAATAGGAGCTGGAAGTCATCCTCTTCATCTCTGTTATTCCCACAGCCTGAGGAACTAAGGGGACCTTGCAGTAACAGCAAGGATGAAAAGCCAGAGGCCAGCTAAGGGACTAAGCCCGTCTATCAAAATAAAAACCAATTTCTTTTAATATTTGAAATATTTGCTTTTCTAGCCCTCTTGGTAAACCTAAATTTCAACTCAGAGTGAAAGTCATGTGCTGGAATGTCCTTGGAATGAAGATAGCAGTTGTCACCTGTGTGCTCTTGGGGGCGGGGGAATGCACGCCCGATGGTCCGGCTGGAGGAATGTTGGTTGACCTGCTTGAAAAACAAGATCTAGACAATGAGAAAGTAGCAAATCAAATCTTCTTTTGGGGAAGTCCAGGTACTTTATTCAGTTGCAAATTGTAAAGCTAAGCTAGTCTTCTGCTTCCTGTGGGGGAGCTGGCTCAGAGAGTAGCAGGAAAACAGCTCTTCTGGGAGCCTGGGTTCCCAGCTGAATTCTAAGTAAAAGAGGAATTTTAGTCCTCAAAATGATACTTACGAGAAGATTCAGAATCTGTGTTCATCTGACGAATTAATCTCTCTGGCAGTCACTGCGCTCCATCTTCATCTCATGAATAAAACACAAACCGAGCCCCTTCCTCAGATTAGAACTGGATCTGGATCCTTCCATTAGTTAGTCAGCGGGTCCTTCCATTTTACTAATGCATAAGAATTAGAAGTAACTGGATGCCAGTGGCCATCCGCTGCAGATTGACCTTTAATATCAGTTTGCAAAAAATTTAGAACAAATAAAGTAAAGGCAAGATGAGCCTTTGGTGACCTTGGGGGATATAACTGCCCCTGTTTTGTTTTAAAAAGCCAAGTCTTTAAGGTGCGATGAGCACATTCAACTATTCCTTGTCCCATGGGGTTATAAGAAATTCCAGTTTTATGTTTGATACAGAATTCCTTACAGAATGAAATAAAATTTTTACTAGAATAGGATGGCCTGTTATCTGTCTTAAAAAGTTTAGGTAATCCCATGGCATTAAAGGCTTGCAGGCAATGATCAATTACGTGTTTAGAAGCCTCTCCTGTATGCAGAGAAGCAAAAAGAAATCCTGAACAGGTATCGATACAAACATATATATGTTTTAGTTTTCCAAATTCTGCATAATGGGTTATATCCATTTGCCAAATATGATTAGGCATAAGGCCTCTAGGATTGACTCCTAAATGTGGCACTGGAGATAATGTAATACATTTAGGACATTGTTTTACAATCATTCTCGCTTGCTCCTTAGTGATCTTATGTCGGAGCCTTAGGGTATGGCTAGAGAGATGAAACCTTTCATGATCACATTGGGCCAAAGCAACAGGATCAGAAATTAAGGCTTCTCCTATTAGAGCTCTGTCAATGCGATCATTGCCTTCAGCTAGAGGCCCAGGAAGACCAGAGTGAGATCGTATGTGGCCAATATAAAACGGATTTTTCTGGGTGAGAATGATGTTTTACAATTCTGAAAATAAAGATCCTGACGGCGTATTGAAGTTAAACATACCACAGGTCTCCTATAAGGGTACTGATTGTGCAACATATAAACTGTCAGTAAAGATATTAAAAGCCTCATGTACCGACTGAAAAACCTTTAGTACTGTTGTTAATTTGGCTAACTGAGCCAAAAGGCCAGGAGTCTCTATGATAACTTGTTGATTATTAATAAGATATCCAGCTCGTCCTTTAGAGGAGCCATCAGTAAAAATCAATAGAGCATTTTATAAAGGCTGTAAGGAAGTCATTTTAGGAAATATCACATCATGTACATTTAAAAATTTTATCAACCTATCTTGGGGGTAGTGGCTGTCTATAGTTCCGTCAAACCCTATTTGTGCAAGCAACCAATTTGTACTATGCTGTTTCAGCCAAGTGTCCTGACTTACGCTGTAAGGCTGGACAATGATATATGGCTCTTTTCCAAAATAAGTTAATGCCTGCCTTCTTCCAGTGATATTCATCTGTGCCACTGCTTCATAATACGGCAAGATATTTCATTTGGGAGAAATCCTCGAATGTATCCACATTATAGAAAATTTTTGCCACAGCAGACCAACATATCCCGCCAAATCTGTCTGTTCCTTATGTGGTTGAATCACAGCTCGGCACATTGCGTTAGCATTCTCATAAGCCAATTGCATAACGAAAGGACTTCCCCTGTCTGAACTTCCAAGGATTCTACTAGCTGAAATCAATAGCCTGTCCACAAAGTTCTGATATGGCTCATCAGAACTCTGCCGAATGCTAGCTAAACTTCCACCAATATCTCCTTTGATTGGCAACCATCCCCAAGCATGGCTTGCAGCTATTGCAATTTGCATGTACACTGCAACAGGAAAATCAATCTGATTTGTCTGTCCCTCATATGGACCCTCTCCTAAAAGCATGTTGCTATCCCAGTCTAAATTACCAGCCTGAGCATTAAAAGTGGCAGTTTTCTTACTGGCGTTTCGCCATTCAGAATCCCAAAACAAAAAAAAAATCTCCTCCTGACAGGGTAGCCTTACAAAGAGTCTTCCAATCTAAGGGAGTTAAGTGTGACTCCACGGCTGTGTCCAGTAACGCTTGAGTGAATGGGTCTGAAGGGCCATATTGCACAATGGCCGTTTTTAACTCTTTTATCAACTTGAAGTCCAAAGTCTGGTAATGTCTGACTCTAGTATCTTGCTGATCAACTAACTACCTTGACTACAGGAAAGGCTAGTGTATTAGACGTATTCTGTCCTCTCCCACGAGCCTGACTCACAGCTCTTTCTAGCGGCACCTGGTGAACTTCAGAAGAGTTACTCTTCTCTGCTTCTGACATCCTTTTTAGCTCCCGAAGCTCATTAGTCAGCCTCTGAACCTTAATTTCAAACTCCAATTTGTTTAGTCATGTGTCCCTATGAGTAGCACCTCCCTAGGTGGGGACCATAGGTGGAGCGGGAGATTCACAAGAGAACCAATTCTCATTAAAATAATGGGCAGCTCCTCTATCTGAGTGATTTTTGTTAGAAATCAGTTTATCATCAGAGTTTCCACATTTATCAATTTTTGAGTTAAGAGGACCTTTTTCTGAGGAGGCCCTCTTCTATAGGCACTCCTCCTGAGATTCTACAAACTCTGCCTGGGAACAATTTAACCCTGGAGAAGTGGCATTTTTAATTAGCATCATTTACGAGCACCCAGAGGCCTAAGGTAAAATTATCTGCCTGAACGATTTTTAAGGCCTCACCAACTTTCTCCCAGGTTCCACAATCTACTGTTTCTTCTTCCTTGAACCATGGGCAACAGCTATCTATCCTACCTAAAAATTTTCTTACCAATTGTACTTCAAGCCTTACTCCTCTGGCCTGAAACAGCTCCTGAAAACTACGGACAACCGCCTGATCCATAACTTTTAACCCTACCTTCTCCCACCTGAAACAGCTTCCTAAAAGCTGCAGACAATCGTCTGATTCCAGTTTCTAGTTCCAATTAACATGCTGCTGACCAAAGCAGAACCAGCGTTGGGTTAGCACTGATTCAAGCTTAGTTTGTATCCTACTCCACCCTCAGCAACACTTTACAAAAATGAAATTTTAAGCTAGCACTAGCATATGTACCTGTTCGTTGCTCCAGTGCCTGATACAAAGACCTTTCCCGTGGAGCTCCACATGGACAGCGTTCTCTCAGCGTCCTTCTGTCATTCTTCAGGTCCCCGTTCTGGCGCCAAACTGTTGCGGGCCGACCAGCAGCTCCTGAGGAATGGTTCAACTGAGATGGTAGCTCGGGCTGAAAGAGAGGAACTAAACAGACGGAAGAAAGAATGGAGCCAAGTCAAAACTGACTCTGATCAAAGCTCCATTTTACTATTCCAACATGCAGTTTATGAAGAAGGGGAAGGGGGGCCGATTCCTGCCAAATAGTCCTGGGGTCCAGTAGCAGGGTGACCACGTGTATGGCTCTGAATAGCAAAGTGGCAGGTTCCAGCAGTGGGCATGGCAGAACAATTGAGCAGCAAGCTCCATCCAGGTGTAAACAGTGGAACCATTAAAGCTGGGGGAGGGGAGGCTACAGTTGAGAATAGTTTTTGGTATCCTAGGTTTTTGTTATTCCAGATGAATTTGCAAATTGCCCTTTCTAATTCGTTGAAGAATTGAGTTGAGATTTTGATGGGGATTGCATTGAATCTGTAGATTGCTTTTGGCAAGATAGCCATTTTGACTATATTGATCCTGCCAATCCATGAGCATGGGGGATCTTTCCATCTTCTGAGATCTTCTTTAATTTCTTTCTTCAGAGACTTGATGTTCTTATCATACAGATCGTTCATTTCCTTATTTCGAGCCATGCCAAGGTATTTTATATTATTTGTGACTATTGTAAAGGGTGTTTTTTCCCTAATTTCTTTCTCAGCCTGTTTATCCTTTGTGTACAGAAAAGCCAATGACTTTTGTTTGAATTAATTTTATATCCAGCTACTTCACTGAAGCTGCTTATCAGGTTTAGGAGTTCTCTGGTGGAATTTTTAGGGTCACATATATATATATATATACTATCATATCATCTGCAAAAAGTGATATTTTGACTTCTTCCTTTTCAGTATGTATCCCCTTGATCTCTTTTTGTTGTCGAATTGCTCTGTCTGGGACTTCATGTACTATGTTGAATAGGTAGGGAGAAAGTGCACAGTCTTGTCTAGTCCCTGATTTTAGTGGGATTGCTTCCAGCTTCTCACCATTTATTTTTATGTTGGCTCCTGGTTTGATGTAGATTGCTTTTATCATGTTTAGGTATGGGCCTCGAATTTCTGATCTTTTCAAGACTTTTATCATGGATGGGTGTTGGATTTTGTCAAATTCTTTCTCAGCATCTAACGAGATGATCATGTGGTTTTTGTCTTGATTTTTTTTATATAGTGGATTACATTGATGAATTTCCGTATATTAAACCATCCCTGCATCCCTGTAATGAAACCTACTTGGTCAGGATGGATGATTCTTATGATATGTTTGTACACTTGGTTAGCGAGAATTTTATTGAGTATTTTTGCATCAATATTCATAAGGGAAATTGGTCTGAAGTTCTCTATCTCTGTTGGGTCTTTATGTGGATTAGGTATCAGAGTAATTGTGGCTTCATAGAATAAATTGGGTAGAGTACCTTCTGCTTCTATTTTGTGGAGTAGTTTGTGAAGAACTGGAATTAGATCTTCTTTGAAGGTCTGATAGAACTCTGCACTAAACCCATCTGGTCCCGGGCTCTTTTTGGTTGGGAGACTATTAATGACTGCTTCTATTTCTTTAGGGGATATGGGACTGTTTAGATAATTAATCTGATCCTGATTTAACTTTGGTACCTGGTATCTGTCTAGAAATTTGTCCATTTCATCCAGGGTTTCCAGTTTTGTTGAGTATAGATAGCCTTTTGTAGAGGATCTGATGGTGTTTTTAATTTCCTCAGAATCTGTTGTTATGTCTCCCTTTTCATTTCTGATTTTGTTAATTAGGATGCTGTCTTTGTGCCCTCTCGTGAGTCTGGCTAAGAATTTATCTATCTTGTTGATTTTCTCAAAGAACAAGCTCCTCGTTTGATTGATTCTTTGAATAGTTCTTTTTTCCACTTGGTCGATTTTGCCCCTGAGTTTGATTATTCCCTGCTGTCTACTTCTCTTGGGTGAGTTTGCTTCCTTTTGTTCTAGAGCTTTTAGGTGTGCTGTCAAGCTGCTAGTGTGTGCTCTCTCTAGTTTCCTTTTGGAGGCACTCAGAGCTATGAGTTTTCCTCTTAGAAATGCTTTCATTGTGTCCCATAAGTTTGAGTATGTTGTTGCTTCATTTTCATTAAACTCTAAAATATCTTTATTTTCTTTCTTTAGTCCTTCCTTGACCAAGGTATCATTGAGTAGAGTTTTGTTCAGTTTCCACGTGAATGTTGGGATAATTTCAATATTTTTGTATCTGTTGAGGCATGTTTTGTGACCAATTATATGGTCAATTTTGGAGAAGGTACTATGAGTTGCTGAGAAGAAGGTATATCCTTTTATTTTAGGATAAAATGTTATGTAGATATCTGTTAAATCCATTTCTTTCATAACTTCTGTTAGTGTCCATGTGTCTCTGTTTATTTTCTGTTCCAGGATCTGTCTAATGATGAGAGTGCGGTGTTGAAGTCTCCCACTAATATGTGTGAGTTGCAATGTGCTTTGACTTTACTAAAGTTTCTTTAATCAACGTGGCTACCCTTGCATTTGGAGCATAGATATTTATAATTGAGAGATCATCTTGGAAGATTTTACTTTGATGAGTATGAAGTGCCCCTCCTTGTCTTTTTTGAAAACTTTTGGTTGGAAGTTTATTTTATTCGACATTAGAATGGCTACTCCAGCTTATTTCTTTGGATCATTTGCTTGGACAACTGTTTTCCAGCCTTTTACTCTGAGGTAGTGTCTGTCTTTATTCCTTAGGTGGGTTTCCTGTAAGCAGCAAAATGTTGGGTCCTGTTTGTGCAACCAGTCTGTTAGTCTATTTCTTATTATTGGGGAATTGAGTCCACTGACTTTAAGAGACATCAAGGATAAGTAATTGTTGCTTCTTGGCATTTTTTCCTTTCTTCTTCTTTTTTTATTATTAAGTATTTATTTCATTTACATTTCCAATGCTATCCCAAAAGTCCCCCACCCATGCCCCCACCAACTCCCCCACTCCCACTTCTTGGCCCTGGCGTTCCCTTATACTGAGGCATATAAAGTTTGCACAACCAATGGGCCTCTTTTTCCACTGATGGCCGACTAGGCCATCTTCTGATACATATGCAGCTAGAGACAAGAGCTCTGGGGGGTATTGGGTAGTTCATATTGTTGTTCCACCTATAGGGTTGCAGATTCCTTTAGCTCCTTGGTTACTTTCTCTAGCTTTTCCATTGGGGGCCCTGTGATCCATCCAATAGCTGACTGTGAGCATTCACTTATGTGTTTGCCAGGCCCTGCCATTGTCTCACAAGAGACAGCTATATCTGGGTACTTTCAGCAAAATCTTGCTAGTGTATGCAATGGTGTCAGCGTTTGGAGGCTGATTATGGGATAGATCCCCCGATATAGTCTCTAGATCGTCCATGCTTTCATCTCAGCTCCAAACTGTGTCTCTGTAACTCCTTCCATGGGTGTTTTGTTCCCAATTCTAAGAAGGGGCAAAGTGTCCACACTGTGGTCTTTGTTCTTCTTGATTTTCATGTGTTTAGGAAATTGTATCTTATATCTTGAGTATTCTAAGTTTCTGGGCTAATATCCACTTATCAGCGAGTACATATCATGTGAGTTCTTTTGTGATTGGGTTACCTCACTCAGGATGATGCCTTCCATGCCCATCCATTTGCCTAGGAATTTCATAAATTCATTCTTTTTAATAGCTGAGTAGTACTCCATTGTGTAAATGTACCACATTTTCTGTATCCATTCCTCTGTTGAGGGACATCTGGGTTCTTTCCAGCTTCTGGTATTATAAATAAGGCTGCTATGAACATAGTGGAGCATGTGTCCTTCTTACTGGTTGGGACATCTTCTGGATATATGCCCTGGAGAGGTATTGTTGGATCCTCCAGTAGTACTATGTCCAATTTTCTGAGGAACTGCCAGACTGATTTCCAGAGTGGTTTTACAAGCTTGCAATCCCACCAACAATGGAAGAGTGTTCCTATTTCTCCATATCCTTGCCAGCATCTGCTGTCACCTGAATTTTTGATCTTAGCCATTCTGACTGGTGTGAGGTGGAATCTCAGGGTTGTTTTATTTGCATTTCCCTGATGATTAAGGATGTTGAACATTTTTTCAGTTGACTTCCTGCCATTTTTGTGTTAAAGTTGGGAATCTGTTCCTGTGGTTGTCTTCTTTTAGTTTTGTTAAAGGATTACTTTCTTGCTTTTTCTAGGGTGTAGTTTCTATCATTGTGTTGGTGTTTTCCATTTATTATCCTTTGAAGGCCTGGATTCGTCAAAAGCTATTGTTTGAATTTGTTTTTGTTATGGAATACTTTGGTTTCTCCATCTATGGTAATTGTGAGTTTTTCTGGGTATAGTAGCCTGGACATGTATTTGCGTTCTCTTAGTATCTGTATAACATCTGTCCAGGATCTTCTGTCTTTCATACTCTCTGGTGAGAAGTCTGAAGTAATTTTAATAGGCCTGCCATCATATGTTACTTGACCTTTTTCCATTACTGCTTTTAATATTCTGTCTTTATTTAGTGCATTTGTTATTCTGATTATTATGTGTCAGTAGGAATTTCTTTTCTGGTCCAGTCTATTTTAAGTTCTGTATGATTCTTATATGTTCATGGGCATCTCTTTCTTTAGGTATGGGAGGTTTTCTTCTATAACTTTGATGAAGATATTTGCTGGCCCTTTAATTAATTCTCATCTACTCCTACTATCTGTAGGTTTGGTCTTCCTATTGTGTCCTGGATTTCCTGGATTTTTTGAGTTAGGATCTTTTTGCATTTTGCATTTTCTTTGATAGTTATGTCCATGTTCACTATGAAATCTGCACCTGAGATTCTCTCTTCCATCTCTTGTATTCTGCTGCTGATGCTCACATCTATGGTTCTTGATTTCTTCCCTAGGGTTTCTATATCCATAGTTACCCAAACTCCCTTTGGGTTTTCTTCATTTTTTTCTACTTCCATTTTTAGATCTTAGGTGGTTTTGTCCAATTCCATTGCCTGTTTGGTTGTGTTTTCCTGTAATTCTTTAAGGGATTTTTGTGTTTCTTCTACCTGTTTAGCAGTGTTTTCCTGTAGTTCTTTAAGGACTTCTACCTGTTTAGCAGTGTTCTCCTGTAATTCCTTGAGGGATTTTTGTGCTTCCTCTTTAAGGGCTTCTACCTCTTTAGCACTGTTCTCCTGTATTTCTTTAAGTGAGTTATTATTGCTTTTCTTTAAATCTTCTACCACCATCATGAGATATGATTTTAAATCTGTGTCTTGCTTTTCGGGTATGGTGGGGTATCCAGGACTCGTTATGGTGGGCATACTGGGTTCTGTTTATGCCCAGTGTTTTTGGTTTTTGTTAGTAAGATTCTTATGTTTGCCTTTTGCCATCTGGAAATCTGGTGTTAATGATCAAGCTGTCTCTGGTTGGAGATTGATCCTCCTGTGATTCTGTTAGCCTCTGTCAGCATTCCTGGGAGTCCAACTCTCACCTGAGTTCCAGTGGTCAGAGCACTCTCTGTAGACAAGCTCTCCTCTCACAGGGCAGGTATCCAGCAGTCTGGAGCTCTGTTCCACCTCCTAAGTTCTGGGGTCAGGACACTCCCTGTAGTCTGACTGTCCTCTGGCAAGGAATGTGCCCAGGGGCCTCCTGGCTGAGGATGAAGGCCCGAGGGGGCCCTGACCAAGTAGCTCTGTTGCTTCTATCACTCACGTGCTCTCAGGTGATCTGGAGGTCCTGGGTTTGCTAGGGGTCCTGTGGTGTGGAAAGCACTATGGAGCCCCTAGATGTCCTCGGCTGGGTTCACGCAGAAGATGGCAGGGCTGCCCCCAACCTGAATGGATTCCAGCCTCTTGTCGGGCGGGATTCCTTTGGCCCTGTTCCTGCCAGCACAAGACCCTCCGTAATTCTTTGGAGCTGATGTTGTGTTCCACTCACAGGTGTTTCTGAGGTGATCCCGAGGTCCTGTGATCCTGAAGTGATCCCGAGGTTCTGAGGTGTGGAGAGCACTCTGGAGTCCTTAGTGGCCTACACTTGGCTCAGAAGGAAGATGGCCGGATAATTTCAATATTTTTGTATCTGTTGAGGCCTGTTGTGACTGATTATATTGTCAATTTTGGAGGTGGTACCATGAGGTGCTGAGAAGAATGTATATCCTTTTGTTTTAGGATAAAATGTTCTGTAGGTATCTGTTAGATCCATTTGTTTCATAACTTCTGTTAGTTTCACTGTGTCCCTGTTTAGTTTCTGTTTCCACGATCTGTCCATTGATGAAAGTGGTGTGTTGAACTCTCCCACTATTATTGTGTGAGGTGCAATGTGTGCTTTGAGCTTTACTAAAGTTTCTTTAATGAATGTGGCTGCCCTTGCATTTGGAGCATAGATATTCAGAATTGAGAGTTCTTCTTGGAGGATTTTACCTTTGATGAATATGAAGTGTCCCTCCTTGTCTTTTTTGATAACTTTGGGTTGGAAGTCGATTTTATTCGATATTAGAATGGCTACTCCAGTTTGTTTCTTCAGACCATTTGCTTGGAAAATTGTTTTCCAGCCTTTCATTCTAAGGCAGTGTCTGTCTTTTTCCCTGAGATGGGTTTCCTGTAAGCAGCAAAATGTTGGGTTCTGTTTGTGTATCCAGTCTGTTAGTCTCTGTCTTTTTATTGGGGAATTGAGTTCATTGTTATTAAGATATTAAGGAAAAGTAATTGTTGTTTCCTATTTTTTTGTTTTTAGAGTTGGCATTCTGTTCTTGTGGCTGTCTTCTTTTAGTTTTGTTGAAGGATTATTTTCTTGTTTTTTCTAGGGTGTAGTTTTAATCCTTGTGTTGGTGTTTTCCCGTTATTATCCTTAGAAGGATGGATTTGTGGACAGATATTGTGTGAATTTGTTTTTGTCATGGAATACTTTGGTTTCTCCATCTATGGTAATTGAGAGTTTTGCTGGGTATAGTAGTAGCCTGGGCTGGCATTTGTGTTCTCTTAGTATCTGTATAACATCTGTCCACGATTTTCTGGCTTTCATAGTCTCTGGTGAGAAATCTGGAGTAATTCTAATAGGCCTGCCTTTATATGTTACTCGACCTTCTCAGCTGAGTAATGTGGGTATCTCAGCTGGCATGGGAATTTGGGTGAAATTCTTACCTGTGTCCTTGTTACTGCAGACCTTCGGGGAAGCATGCAAGCTGCAGTGTTTGGGCAGGCATCTGCCAGACCAATGATGCATAAAGCCTTTCTAATAAGTCTTTAGGATTATTATCTTTCCACATATTCTCTCTTCTATACTGTCTTTCTGTACCCCCATCCTAATTTCACTTTTTATGTTCTATTATCCCCTTTAATCCTTTAAATAACTGTGTTATAGCAAAAGGCTCTTAGCCCTATTGATCCCTTTTAATTAACTCCTCATTCTTATATCAGTATTCCAAATTAAACACACATAACTCAAGATTTAAAGCTAATCTCTAGAAACTACGGAAACTGAAGAATTGTTGCAGGATATTTGATCACACTACAAAGCCCAAGATTGTGTTTGTAATTGTGGTATGACTCAGTGCTTTAATCCCTCTGGCTGGAACATAGACATACCCTTATTACACACCTTAAATCCCAAATAATGAAGATAAAATTACTTTGTAGAAGGAAGTATCCATTGTTAAAATTGATGTCTAATTGAGTGACACAAAAGTCATGAATCAGAGAAATATTTGACGGAATGA
The DNA here is from genome assembly GCF_000001635.26 of Mus musculus. Classification (NCBI taxonomy): domain Eukaryota; kingdom Metazoa; phylum Chordata; class Mammalia; order Rodentia; family Muridae; genus Mus; species Mus musculus. Next base: position 5,970,534 of record NC_000073.6, on the reverse strand, counting down.
GTCAGTAGGATATTACCAACTCTTAGGAGAAGAGAGAGAAGAGGAAAGTTACTTAAGAGAGAAATACATAGAGAGAAAAAAAGAGAGGAAGAGGGCAGTTTTGTCAGGACACTTATAGAGTGACAGGTTACAGAGAGAGAGAACAAGGTACAGAATGAGTCAGAGAATGAGAATGAGAATAGACAGAAGTTTAGAACAGATTGTGAGAATTAGTTTGAGGTCAAGCAGAGTAATTCATGAGAAGTTGAAAGGAGGAAGATTGAATCAGTCAGCTTGAAATGGAGTTTGAGACAGAATATCTGAGCTGAACCAACCAACCAAATATCAGAATGAGAAAGAAAGACCCAGAAAAGCAGTAAGCGTCAGAGGCTGGATACATTGTAGGACAAGATGATATTGTATAGAGGCTAGGAGCTTCCAGGGCTAGACCTACATTAGGAGACAGAGTTGTTAAGCCTCAGAGATAACAGTTAAAGGCAAATAAAAGTAATTTTTGCAAGCAATGTCTTAAGTTGTGGGTTACTGTATACAGAATAATTGCTTATCAACCATCCATTTATCTACAAACTTCATGATTTCATTTTGTTTAATAGATGAATAATATACAATAGTATAAATGTATCATATTATAATTGTCTTCTCATTGCCTTATGGACACATATGCTGTTTCTTTTTCATGGCTATTGTTAATATGGCAGCAACGAACATGGATGTTTCTCTATATTAATTAATAACTGCTCAATACATACACTTGCCTTTGTGTGCAGAATTGATCCTACACATATAAAATTTTATACAACATAACACATTCAATTATAATTATTATAAGCCTCCATGAGTGTCCCCCAAAAATGAGTCATGCTATGTCTCAAAACAAATAGACATCGGAATAACTCAAGGGCTCATGGGATTGAGTTATATATTATATTCAGTTGTATGACTTGTCAGTATAAAGTGTTCTTGTCCACACATGGGAAAACACTAGACTCCAGATCACATGGTGATCTATCTGAAAGGAATTGATATCAGCATAATTTTGCAAAAGTTAAAACATGGTGGAATGCACCCCCTGGATATACACCCAACAAGTCTTTTGATCTCACATAGAGATCTCACACCTCTCCACTCCTGATGACAGCGCCAGTTCAGAACTTAGAGTCTCCCAAAGCCAAAGTAAACACGGATAACTTCTGAATTTTGTTCAGCTACTCTCTAATATCTTAAAAAACCCACTTGTTTATTATTACTAATTACCAGAGAGTGAAGATGCGATTTGCTCTGGGAATAAGTGTTTTTTATTTCATTAGAGGTATTGCAACTTCCCCACATAATCAAGGACAATAGCACTACAGATGACACAGTAAACTCTCTGAGGGATGTCAGGTCCAGACACTCTCCCTTAATGAGCTCAGATAACTGGCCTCATTCAGTGATCTGCACAGCACTTCATGAAAAACACGGGTCAGGTAGGCATTTCTTTGGATCTGTCTTGGGAAACAGATACACAGATAAGATTTTCAAAGGAAGTAGAACTTAGAGCTGTGTTTCTTCAGTAACTGCACAGGAGTTGACCTTTATCCCAGTGAGCAACACTATCCTGGCTGTTACTGGGCAGGTGATATCCCTACAACTGTAGATTTCTGCTTAAAGTTCCTTTTTTCCTTCTACAATCTGCAGTGTCTTCTAAAGTGAACATAAATCATTAGAATAATTTAATCTTTGTCTCCATAGTTTCATTAGTCTAAAGAAATGTCTAATTCATGGCTCAGGACTTCTGTGAAAATGCCCTTTCATGTAATATCTGTATGTGAGATTAAAAGTTTTTAGCTGTCAGATGGAGGCTATTTGTTCCACTGGAAAACAAAATAAATTGAGTAAGTTGCAGACTAAGCATGAGCCTTCAAACACTGACTTTCAAATATTTTGTGTGCAAAGACTTTAACAGTGATGATGTTATTGATTGTGGGTGATTAAAGCTGGAGATGCATCAGGTATGTGTCCAGCACTCAATTCCTTAGAAAACCAGATAAAATTCAAAAACTTATAAATCAAAAGAGTGGTTGGGTCACTTAGACTTTTTTCCACATAGATGATATATGTGTAAATCAAGGTCCTTCTGGGTGAATATAACACTGGTGACATTTTTGAAATATCATCATTATATTGCATTATATATATTGCATTATATCACTATGATGAGGAGTGTAAAATTATAACAACAGAAGATAGATTATTTGGGGAAACATATTTCAGTCTGTCTTAGTTAGGGTTTTACTGCTGTGAACAGACACCATGACCAAGGCAAGTCTTATAAAAAACAACATTTATTTGGGGCTGGCTTACAGGTTCAGAGGTTCAGTCCATTATCATCAAGGTGAGAGCATGGCAGTATCCATGACACAGGAGGAGCTGAGAGTTCTATATCTTCATCCAAAGTCTGCTAGTGGAAGACTGACTTCCAGTCAACTAGGGTGAGGATCTTATACCCACACCCACAGTGACACACCCATTTCAACCAGGTCACACCTATTCCAACAAGGCCACACCTTCAGATGGTCCCACTCCCTGATTCAAGAATATACAAACCATCACACAGTCATATTCTATTATGATTTATAAATTTTGAATTTCTTTATATTTTAAGGAAACACACACACACATTTGTTTTGCCTACATGTATGACTGTGAAGGTGTCAGATAGCCTAGAATTGGAGTCACAGACTGTTGTGAGCTGCCATTTCAGATTTTGGAACTGAACCCAGATCCTCTGATAGAATAGCCAAATGCTCTTAACCACTGAGCCATCTCTCCAGCCCTGCATTCTATTTTTGAAAGTTATACTTAATTATTGTATTCCTATGACTGTTTTTCTCACATGTATGGTGGGAAATACATGAATGCAGTGGTAAAAAGGAGAGCAGAGGTCACTAGATCTTGAACCATATCTCCAACACTGAATTTGTATTTCTGAATTCATTGTATTAACATAAGGAAGATGTTGAATTTTCATGAAGCAAAAATGTGCTCCTTTCTACATGTTCATGTATAAATATGTAGAGCCCATGTTGTGTTAAATGTGTGTTATTCTGTTGGCCAACAGAGGAAGAATTGTATCACACACACATAGTTCCATCGTGGGGAAAGAGAAATTTTAAACAGTATAACGATGATATTCTGAGTTAATGTCAATTCAGTATTTTCCAGACAATGTTTCTGTAGTGTGATAAACCAGTGTCTCTCTTCTTCAGAAAAGATTTCAAATCCAAGGAAAATCTCAGATAATTGAAAGGATTCTTGAGGACAGCTTTGTCCAACCCGATCATTACTCCTTTGTTCAATGAAGCCATCTCTGTGTTGTCTCAAAATAAAACCCTGATACCTATGGAGGAAGTAGCCCTTCAGATCCTTTTATTTTGCCAGGTTGGGATTGGGACTCTGGTCAACATCCTTCTGTTTGTCAACAATTTCTCTCTAATCTTAACTGACTCTCAACTTCAACCCATACAGGTCATTCTAGCCAACTTGTTTGTGTCCAATGTCTTCATTCTCCTCAGCTTCATATTTCCAAACAATATGATACCTTTTGTTCCAAGGAACCCCCTAACGGACCTCAAATGTAAACTTGGGTTCTTTTTTTCCCTTGGTGGCTCGAAGCAAAAACATGTGCTCCACTTGTTCACTTAGCACCTACCAATTTGTCACTATTGCTCCCAGTAACTGGGGTCAAGTGATGCTCAGAGGTATATCTCACAAGGTCTTGAGTTCTTCTTACAGCTGTTGGTTGTTTGGTGTCTTAAATAATGCTTACATTCCAATGAAAGTCAGAGGTCCACAAAAAAAGCAAGATAATGCTGATTCTAAAAGCAAGTGGGTTTGCTCTAACCCTGGTTTCAGTATATACATGACCTTCATGTCGTTTGCCCACGTTCATGAGCATTATGGTCTGGACCAGTGTCTCTATGGTAATTCACCTGAACAGACACCACTGGAGGCTACAGCACATTTGCACTCCCAATCAGGGCCACAGATGCTATGCTGAGACCAGAGCAACCCACACCATCCTGATGCTGGTGGTCACATTTGTGAGCTTTTATCTCCTGAATTGTATTTGTAATTTATTTCACATTTCAAAATTTTGTGGACTCTCTCATCTCTGGTTGAGGGGTATCAATAAAGTCTTAACTGAAGGCTTCCCCACTATGTCTCCTTTACTGTTGATCATTATAGAGCCTAAGGATGCTTGTTCTGTTCTCGTCCGTTGCTAAATATCACAAGCAAATTTCCAAATAATGAAGATAACTTGATTAAGTTAAAAAAACCTGTATTCAGCAAAAATGTGTTGAAAAACCTTCTTTATGAACAGACAAGAAGAATCAGTACTGCAACCTCCACTGTGAGAGAACTCAGGCAGGGTGTTTGCCATGTGTTCAATAGTGACTCAGACTTCAGAGGGAGATCCAGGTGAGTAGATGATACAGAGATCCACCCAGTCTCAAGTATCTCACCCCTCCTCAAAGAAAACAGAAACTGCAGAAATGGAGATAAAAACCAAGAAAGCAAAGAAAGAAAGGCAATCATTCCATGAATTCACAATTATCTTTTTTATAACTCTTCTTTTTTCATTAATTTAATTATTTGCTTTACATCCAGATCATATCTTCCCCTCACTCCTCTCCTTTCAGTCCCTCCTTCTCAACTCCAATTCCCCTATGCCTCCTCTCTTTCTCTTCAGAGGAGAAGAAACGTGTTATGGATATCAATACACTTTGCTGTATGAAGGTATAGGGCTGGGCACTTCTATTGAAGCTAAACAGTGGCATCCTATTAGGGGAAAGGGATCCAAAGGCTGGCAACAGTTAAAAACAGCCCCTCCTCCTCCTAGAGTTCCTACATGAGGATCATTCTGAACTTCTGTTACATATGCATAGGGGTACTAGGTCCGTCCCATACATATTCTCTGGTTAGCAATTCAGTCTCTTTTAGCCCTAGGTGCCCAGGTTATTTTAATTTGCGCTCTCTCTCTCTCTCTCTCTCTCTCTTTCTCCCTCTTCCTCTCCCTCCCCCTCTCCCTCTCCCTCCCCCCTTCCCCTCCCCCCTCTCTCTGTGTATGTGTGTTCTGACTTCTCTGGCTCTTTCAATCTTTCCTCCCATACTTCCACAAAATTCCCTGAGCCCTGCCTATATATTTGGCTTGGATCACTGAATCTGTTTCTATCAGATGATGGGAAAAGCCTCTCCGAAGACCGTTATGCTAGGCTCCTATCTGCAAGTATAAAAGATTATTATTAAAAGTGTCATAGGTGGGGCAGAAGCAACATAGCTTCTGGGACAGGGTCCGTTTTGGGCCTGCATCTTCAGCCAGAGGGCAGAGCTGAGACCCAGACCCCTGAGCTCTTTCCCTGACAGAAGAGAGGTGGCCTCCAGGGAGAACTCTGTCCTCAGGACCAGGTAGGAACGTCATCTTGTATCCCCGGTCCCAAAGCCCAGTCTGCACAGGAGAGCATCCAAAGAGACCAGTCTGTGCAGGAGAGCACGAGGGTGGCCGAAGCAACACAGCTTCTGGGACAGGGTCCTTTTAGGGCCTTCATCTTTGGCCAGTAGCAGAGCCGAGACTCAGACCTCTGGGCTCCTTCCCTGCCAGAGGAGAGGCGGCCTCCAGGAAGACTATGCCCTCCAGAGATTACCAGATGGCGAAAGGTAAATGTAGCAATCTTACTAACAGTAAACAAGACCACTCAGCATCATCAGAAACCAGCACTCCCACCACAGTGAGTCCTGGCTACTCAAACACACCTGAAAAGCAAGATTCAAATTTAAAATTATATCTCAGGATGCTGGTAGAGGATTTTAAGAAGGGCATTAATAACTCACTTAAAGAAATACAGGAGAACATGGATAAAGAGGTAGGAGTCCTTAAATAGGAAGCACAAAAATTCCTTAAAGAACTACAGGCAAACACTGCTAAGAAGGTACAAGTCCTTAAAGAAGAAACACAAAAATCCCTTAAAGAATTATAGGAAAACACAACCAAACATGTGATGAAATTGAACAAAACATCCCAGGATCTAAAAATGAAAGTAGAAACAATAAAGAAAACCCAAAGTAAGACAACTCTGGAGGTAGAAATCCTAGGAAAGAAATCAGGAACCATAGATGTGAGCATCAGCAACAGTATACAAGAGATGGAAGAGAGAATCTCAGATGCAGAAGATTCCATAGAGAACAATCAAAGAAAATGGAAAATGCAAAAAGATCCTAAATCAAAACATCCAGAAAATCCAGGACACAATGAGAAAACCAAACCTATGGATAATAGCAGTAGATGAGAATGACTTAAAGGGCCAGCAAATATCTTCAACAAAATTATAGAAGAAAACTTCCTATACCTAAAGAAAGAAATGCCCATGAACATACAAGAAGCCTACAGAAATCCAAATAGACTGGACCAGAAAAGAGATTCCTCCAGATACATAATAATCAGAACAACAAATGCACTAAATAAAGACAGAATGTTAAAAGCAGTAAGGGAAAAAAGTCAAGTAACATATAAAGGCAAACCTATTAGAATTACACCAGACTTCTCACCAGAGACTATGAAAGCCAGAAGATCCTGGGCAGATGTTATATAGACCCTAAGAGAACACAAATGCCAGGCCAGGCTACCATACCCAGCAAAACTCTCAATTACCATAGATGGAGAAACCAAATATTCCACGACAAAGCAAAATTCACACAGCATCTTTCCATGAATCCAGCCTTTCAAAAAATAATAAAGGGAAAACACTAACACCAGGACAGAAATTACACACTAGAAAAAGCAAGAAAGTAATCCTTCAACAAACCTAAAAGAATCCCAACTATAACAACAAAAATAATAGGGAGCAACAATTACTTTTCCTTAATATCTCTTAATATTAATGGATTAAATTCCCCAATAAAAAGACATAGACTAACAGACTGGCTACACAAACAGGACCCGACATTTTGCAGCTTACAGGAAATCCACCACAGGGAAAAAGACAGTCACTACCTCAGAGTGAAAGGCTGGAAAACAATTTTCCAAGCAAATGGTCCAAAGAAACAAACTGGAGTAGCCATTCTAATATCGAATAAAATAAACTTCCAATTCAAAGTTATCAAAAAAGACAAGGAGGGGCAGTTGATACTCATCAAAGGTAAAATCTTCCAAGAGGAGCTCTCAATTCTGAATATCTATGCTCCAAATGCAAGGGCAGCCTCATTCATTAAACAAACTTTAGTAAAACTCAAAGCACACATTGCACCTCACACAATAATAATGGGAGACATCAACATCTCACTTTCATCAATGGACAGATCCTGGAAACAGAAACTAAGCAGAGACACATAGAAACTAACAGAATTTATGAAACAAATGGATTTAACAGATATCTATGGAACATTTTATCCTAAAACAAAAGGATATAACTTCTTCTCAGCAACTCATGGTACGGCTTCCAAAGTTGACCATATAATCGGTCACAAAACAGGCCTCCACAGATACAAAAATATTGAAATCATCCCATGCATCCTATCAGATCACCACAGACTAAGGATGATCTTCAATATCAGCATAAATATTAGAAAGCCAACATTCACATGGAAGTTGAACAACAGTCTCCTCAATGTACCTGGGTCAAGGAAGAAATAAAGAAAGAAATTAAAGACTTTTTAGAGTTTAATGAAAATGAAGCCACAAGATACCCAAACTTATGGGACAGAATGAAAGCAGTCCTAAGAGGAAAACTCATAGTTATGAGTGCCTTCAAAAAGAAAGAATTGGGAACAAAACACCCATGGAAGGAGTTACAGAGACAAAGTTTGGAGCTGTGACGAAAGGATGGACCATCTAGAGACTGCCATATCCGGGGATCCATCCCATAATCAGCTTCCAAACACTGACACCATTGCATACATTAGCAAGATTTGCTAAAAGGACCCAGATATAGCTGTCTCTTGTGAGACTATGCTGGGGCCTAGGAAACACAGAAGTGGATGCTCACAGTCAGCTATTGGATGGACAACAGGGCCCCCAATGGAGGAGCTAGAGAAAGTACCAAAGGAGCTAAAGGGATCTGCAACCCTCTAGGTGGAACAACATTATGAACTAACCAGTACCCCGGAGCTCTTGACTCTAGCTGCATATGTATCAAAAGATGGCCTAGCCGGCCATCACTGGAAAGAGAGGCCCATTGGACTTGCAAACTCTATATGCCCTAGTACAGGGGAATGCCAGTGCCAAAAAGTGGGAGTGGGTGGGTAGGGAATGGGGGACTTTTGGGATAGCATTGGAAATGTAAATGAGGAAAATACCTAATAAAAAATATATAAAGAAACTAGAGAGAACATACACTAGCAGCCTGACAGCACACCTAGAAGCTCTAGAATGAAAGGAAGCAAATTCACCCAGGAGGAGTAGATGGCAGGAAATAATCAAACTTAGGGGCGAAATCAACCAAGTGGAAAGAAAAAGAACTATTCAAAGAATCATCCAAACCAAGAGCTGGTCATTTGAGAAAATCAACAAGATAGATAAACCCTTATCCAGACTAACTAGAAGGCACAGGGACAGTATCCTAATTAACAAAATCAGAAATGAAAAGGGAGACATAACAACATAATAAGAGGAAATACAAAACACCATCAGATCCTACTACTAAGTGATATACTCAACAAAATGGGAAAATCTGAATGAAATGGACAAATTCCTAGAGAGATACCCAGTACCAAAATTAAATCAGGATCAGATTGGTGATCTAAACAGTCCTATATCCCCCTAAAGAAGTAGCAGTAGTCATTAATAGTTTCCAAAACAAACAAAAAACAAACAAACAAAAAACCAGATGAGTTTAGTGCAGAGTTCTCGCAGACCTTCAAAGAAGACCTAATTCCAATTCTTCTCAAAATATTCCACAAAATAGAAACAAAAGGTGTTCTACCCAATTCATTCTATGAATCCACAATTAGTCTGATACCTAAACAACATAAAGACCCAACAATGAATGAGGACTTCAGACCAATTTCCTTTATGAATGTCGATGGAAATATACTCAACAAAATTCTCCCTAACGGAATCCAAGAACACATCAAAACAATCATCTACCATGAACATGTAGGCTTCATCCCACGGATGAAAGGATGATGCAATATACAGAAATCCATCAATTTAATCTACTATATTCAACCCATTGTTTAATCTACTGAGATATAAACAAACTCAAAAGAAAAACCACATGATCATCTCATTAGATGCTGAGAAAGCATTTGACAAAATCCAACACCCATTCATGATAAAAGTCTTGGAAAGATCAAGAATTCAAGGCCCATAGCTAAACATAATAGAAGCAATCTACAGCAAACCAGTAGCCAACATCAAAGTAAATGGAGAGAAGATGGAAGCAATGCCACTAAAATCAGGGACTAGACAAGTCTGCTCACTTCCTCCCTACCCATTCAATATAGTACTTGAAGTCCTAGACAGAGAAATTAGACAACAAAAGAAGATCAAGGGAATACAAATTGGAAAGGAAGAAGTCCAAACATCACTATTTGCAGATGATATGATAGTACACACACACACACACACACACACACACACACACACACACACACAAACACATACACACAAACACACCCACACAGCCACCCACCCACCCACCCACCCCCCCCACACACACACCACACACACACATATATATATGACCGTAATAATTCCATCAGGGAACTCCTAAACCTGATAAACAGCTTCAGTTCAGTAGCTGGATAAAAAATTAACTCAACAGATCAGTGGCTTTTCTCTACACAAAGGTAAAACAGGCTTAGAAAGAAATTAGGGAAAAACACCCTTTACAATAGTCAGAAATAATATAAAATAACTTGGTGTGACTCTAACTATGGAAGTGAAAGATCTGTATGATAAGAACTTTAAGTCTCTGAAGAAAGAAATCAAAGAAGTTCACAGGAGATGGAAAGATCTCCCATGCTCATGGATTGGCAGGATTAAAATAGTAAAAATGGCTATCTTTCTGTAAGCAATCTACAGATTCAATACAATCCCCATCAAAATTCCAACTCAATTCTTCCAGAGTTAGAAAGGACAATTTGCAAATTCATCTGGAATAACAAAAAACCTAGGATACCAAAAACTATTCTCCACAATAAAGAACCTCTGGTGGAGTCACTATGCCTTACCTCAAGCTGTAGTACAGAGCAATTGTGATAATAACTGCATGGTACTTGTATAGTGAAAGACAAGTAGTTAAATGGAATACAATTGAAGACCCAGAAATGAACCCACACACCTATGGTCACTTGATCTTTGATAAGGGAGCTAAAACCATCCAGCAGAAAAAATGACAGCATCTTCAACAAATGGTGCTGGCTTAACTGGTGGTTTCCATGTAGAAGAATGCGAATTGATCTATTCTTATCTCCTTGTACTGAGCTTAAGTTTAAGTGGATCAAGGAATTCCACATAAAACCTGAGAAACTGAAACTTATAGAGGAGAAAGTGGGGAAAAGCCTGGAAGATATGGGCACAGGGAAAAAATTCCTGTATAGAACAGCAATGGCTTGTGCTTTAAGATTGAGAATTGACAAATGGGACCTCATAATATTGCAAAGCTTCTGTAAGGCAAAATACCCTGTCAATAAGACAAAAAGGCCACCAACAGATTAGGAAAAGATGTTTACCAATCCTAAATCCAATAGGGGACTAATATCCAATATATATAAAGAACTCAAGAAGGTGGACTCCAGAAAATCAAATAACCCTATTAAAAAAATGGGGCAGAGAGCTAAACAAATAATTCTCAAGTGAGGAATATCGAATGGCTGAGAAGCATCTGAAAAAATGTTCAACATTCTTTATCATCAGGGAAATGCAAATCAAAACAACCCTGTGATTCCACCTTACACCAGCCAGAATGGCTAAGATCCAAAATTCAGGTGACAGCAGATGTTGGCGTGGATGTGGAGAAAGAGGAACACTCCTCCATTTTTGGTGCGATTGCAAGCTGGTACAACCACTCTGGAAATAAGTCTGGTGTTTCCTCAGAAATATGAACATAGTACCACTGGAAGATCCAGTAATACCTCTCCTGGGCATATACTCAGAATATTCTCCAATGTAATAAGGACACGTGCTCCTCCACTATGTTCATAGCAGCCTTATTTATTTAATATTTTCATGCAAAGTTCAAATCTTGCATTGAAATATACATTTTGAAATTAATTTATTTTATTGTCTCCATGAGATCATTAAGTCTTTTTTCTTTCAATTTTATATAAGATATTTTCTTCATTTACATTTCAAATGCTATCCCAAAAGTCCCCTATACCTTCACCTTCCCTGACTGTTCTTCTAGAGTTCCTGAGTTCGTTTCCAGCAACCACATGTTGGCTCACAACCATCTGTAGTGGGATATGATGCTCTCTTCTCGTGTGTTTGAACAGAGCAATAGTGTATTCACATACATAATTAATAAATACATCTTTAAAAAATAAGAACGCCAGAGCAGCTTTATTTATAATAGCCAGAAGCTGGAAAAAACCCAGAGACCATCAACAGAAGAATGGATACAGAAAATCTGGTACATTTACACAATGGAGTACTATAACTCAGTAATTAAAAACAATGAATTTATGGAATTTGTAGGCAAATGGATGGATATGGAGTATATCATCCTGAGTTAGGTGACCCAGTCACAAAAGAACACTCATGATATGCACTCACTGATAAGTGGATATTAGCCCAGAAACTTATACTACCCAAGATTAAATTTGCAAAACACATGAAACTCAAGAACAAGGAAGACTAACGAGTGGATAATTGTTCCTTCTTAGAATGGGGAACAAAATACCCACGGAAGGAGTTACAGAGACAAAGTTCAGAGCTGAGATGGATAAAGGACCAACCAGAGAGTGCCCCACCCAGGGATACATCCCCAATATAACCACCAACCCAGACACCTTTGAGTATGCAGCAAAATTTTGCTGACAGGACCCTGATATAGCTACCTCTTGTGAGGCTTTGCCAGTGCCTGGCAAATACAAAAGTGGATGCTCACATTCATCTATTAGGTAGAACACAGGACCCCTAATGAAGGAGCTAGAGAAAGTACCCAAGGAGCTAAAGGGGTCTGCAACCATATAGGAGTATCAACAATATCAACTAACCAATACCCCCTAGAACTATGTATCTGGTTGCATAGGTGGCAGAGGATGGCCTAGTCAGCCATCAATGGAAGGAGAGGCCCTTGGTCTTGCAGAGATCTTATGCTCCATCCAGTACAGGGAAATGCCAGGGCCAGGAAGTGAGATTGGGTGGGTTGGGTAGTAGTGCCAGGGAGGATATAGGGGACTTTTGGGATAGCATTTGAAATGTAAATAAAGAAAATATCTAATAAAAAAGTGTCATAGGTGGACTCTCTCACAGAGCATGGAACTCAAGTTGGTCCAGTCTCTGGCTGGCTATTCCCTCAATTTCTGCTCCTTCTTTATCCATGCACCTTGTATAGGCACGGAAATTAGTGAGAAAATATTCTTCTGGCTGGGTACGTATCTTACCTGGTTAGAGGAGGTGATAGCTTCACTTTCCATAGTCACTATTGCTAGGAACCTTAGCTAGGGTCACCCTCACAGGTTCACAATTATCTTAGCATATCTGTTCAAGACAGCCTGGATTTTAGAATCCCTACTGAGAAGTCAGGTGTTCTTTGAATAGGTCTAACCTTATGATTATTTGGACATTTCTTCTTTTAATTAATTTATTTATTACACTCCATATTTTATTCCCCACCTCATCTACCCTCTGTTCCACATCCCATACCTCCTCCTCACCCACCTCTGTCTCCACGTGGATGCCCCCACCCTCTACCTCACCTGATCTCTAAACTCCCTGGGGACTCCAGTTTCTTGAGGGCTAGGTGCATCATCTCTGAATGAACACAGACCTGGAAATCCTTTACTGTATGTGTGTTGGGGGGGCTTCATATCAGCTGGTGTATGGTACGTGTTTGGTGGTCTAGTGTTTGAGAGATCTCGGTGGTCCAGATAAATTGAGACTGCTGGTCCTCCTACAGGATCGCCATTCTCAGCTTCTTTCAGCCTTCCCTAATTCAACAACAGTGATCAGCTGCTTCTGCCCATTGGTTGGGTGCAAATATCTGCACCTGACTCTTTCACCTGCTTGTTGGGTCTTCTGGAGTGTGAGTACTCCATAGCCTCAGTAATAATGTCAGGTCTTGGGACTGCCCCTTGAGCTGGATCCCACTTTAGGCCTGGTGCTGGACCTTCTCTTGCTCAGTCTCCTCTCCATTTCCATCGCTATAATTTTTTTCAGACAGGAACAATTATGATCAGAGATGTGACTGTGGGATGGCAATCCATTCCTCGTTTGATGTCCTGTCCCCTGCTGGATTTGTCACCTTCCACAAAGCCTGAATTCAAGTGGATCTAGGACCTCAACATAAAACCATATACATTGAATCGAATAGAGGAGAAAGTGGGAAAGAGCCTTGAACTCATGTCACAGGGGAAAATTTCCTAAACAGAACTCCAATGGCTCATGCTCTAATATACCTTTATTTCTTCTTTGTGAATTAGTATCCCCTTGATCTCTTTTTATTATCTTATTGTTCTAGCTAGCATGTTGAGTACTATATTGAATAGACCTGGGGAGAGAGGGTGTCCTTGACTTGTCCCCGATTTCAGTGGGATTGCTTCAAGGATGTCTCCATTTAATTTAATATAGGCTGTTTGTTTGAAGTAATTTGCTTTTATTATGTTTAGGTATGGGCCTTCAATTCCTGATCTCTCCAGTATTTTAATATGAAGGGGTATTATTTTGTCAAATGTTTTTTTTTTTTGCACCTAAGGAGATGATCATGTGATTTATTTCTTTAAGTCTGTTTATATATTGGATTATGTTAATGAATTTTCATATATTAAACGAAGTTTGCATCCCTGGGATGAAGCCTACTTGATTGTGGTGAATGATGGTTTTGATGTGTTCTTGGATTCAGGTTGCAAGAATTTTATTGAGTATTTTTGCATCGAATTTCATAAGTGAGATTTTTCTGAGGTTCTCTTTTTAGGTTCAGTCCTTGTGTGATTTAGGTATCAGAGTTATTGTGGCTTCATAGAATGAGTTAGGTAGTGTTCCTTCTGTTTCTATTTCATGGAAGAATTTGAGGAAAATTGCTATCAAGTCTTCTTTGAAGGTCTGGTAGAATTCTGTACTAAATCCATCTGGCCTTGGACTTTTATTGGTTGGGAGGATTTTAATGGCTTCTATTTCCTTGTGTGATATGGGCCTGTTTAGATACTTTACCTGCTCTTATTTTACCTTCCGTATGTGGTATCTTTCTAGAAACCCATTCATGTCACCTAAATTTTAGTTTTGTTTAGTATAGGCTTTTACAGTGGGATCTGATTTTTTTTTAAAAATTTCCTCCATTTCTGTTATGTCTTCCTTTTAATTTCTGATTTTGTTGATTTGGATACTGCCTCTCAGCCCTTTAGTTAATTTGACTAGGGGTTATCTATCTTGTGGATTTTCTCAAAGAACTAGCTTCTGGTTTTGATAATTTTTTTGTATTGACTTTTTTTGTTTCTATTTGGTTGATTTGGACCCTGGGTTTGACATTTCCTGCCTTCTATTCCTCTTGGGTGAGTTTGCTTCTTTTTGTTCTAGAGCTCTCAGATGTGCTATTAAGTTGTTACATAAGATCTCTCTAGTTTTTATTTATTAGATATTTTCTTTATTTACATTTCAAATGTTATCCTGAAAGTCTCCTATACCCTACCCCCACCCTGCTCCCCAACCCACCCACTCCTGCTTCCTGGCCCTGGCATTCCCCTGTACTGGGACATATGATCTTTGCAAGACCAAGGGCCTCTCCTCCCATTGATGGTCGACTAGGCCATCCTCTGCTACATATGCAACTAGAGACACAGCTCTGGGGGGTACTGGTTAGTTCATATTGTTCTTCCTCCTGTAGGGTTGCAGACCCCTTTAGCTCCTTGGGTACTTTCTCTAGCTCTTACATTAGGGGCCCTGTGTTCCCGACTGTGAACATCCATTTTTGTATTTGCCAGGCACTGGCATACCCTCACAAGGGAGAGCTATATCAGGATCCTGTCAGCAAAATCTTGCTGGCATATGCAAAGGTGTCTGGGTTTGGTGGTTGTATATGGGCTCTCTAGTTTTTTAACCAGGGCACTTAATTCTATGAACTTTTCTCTTAGAACTGCTTTCATTGTGTCACAAGAGAGAGCTATATCAGGGCCCTGTCAGCAAAATCTTGCTGGCATATGCAAAGGTGTCTGGGTTTGATGGTTGTATATGTGCTCTCTAGATTTTTAACCAGGGCACTTAATACTATGAACTTTCCTCTTAGCAGTGCTTTCACTGTGTCCCGTAATTTTGGTATGATGTGTCAACATTTTCATTAAATTTTAGGAATTGTTTAATTTCTTTATTTCTTCCCTGACCAAGTTGTCATTGAGTAAAGAACTGTTCAGTTTCCACGTGTATGTGGACTTTTTATAGTTTTTGCTGTTACTGTAGGTCAACCTTAGACAATGGTGATCTGATAGGATGCATGGTATTATTTCAATCTTCTTGTATCCATTGAGGATCGTTTCATGACCAATTATATGGTCTATTTTGGAGAAGGTACCATGAGGTGCTAAGAAGATGTATTCTTTTGTTTTAGGGTGAAATGTTCTGTAGATTTCTCTTAAATCCATTTATTCCATAACCTCTTTTAGTTTCACTGTGTCTGTTTAGTTTCTGTTTCAATGACCTGTCTATTGGTGAGAGTGGGGTGTTGAAGTCTCCCACTATCATTTAATGGGGTTCCATGTGTGTTTTGAGCTTCAGTAATGTTTCTTTCATGAAAGTGTTCTTGCATTTGGTTCATAGACATTTAGGATTGAGACTTTTCTTGATGGATTTTCTTCTTAATAAATATGAAGTGTCCTTCTTCATCATGCTTGATAACTTTTGGCTGAAAGTCTATTTTATTGGATATTAGAATGTCAACTACTGCTTGTTTCCTGGGACCATTTGCTTGGAAGATCTTTTCCCAGCATTTTATTCTGATATAGTCTGTCTTTGTTATTGAGGTGTGTTTCTTGTATGCAGAAAAATGCTGCATCTTGTATGCATATCCAGTCTATTATCTTATGTCTTTTTACAGGTGAGTTGAGTCCATTAATAAGCAGAGATATTAAAGAGAGATGACCATTGGTTCCTGTTATGTTTGTTTTTGTAGGTGGCTTTATATGCATGTGGTTCTCTCCTTTTGGCTCTGTTGTGAGCTGCTTAATATCTTGTCCTTTCTTTGGTGCAGATACCTTCCTTGTGTTGGAGTTTTCCTTCTAGGATCATCTGTATGGCTGGATTGGTAGATATATACTGTTTGAATTTGGTTTTGTCCTGAAATATTTTGGTTTCTCCATCTCTGTTGATTGAGAGTTTTGTTGGGTATAGTATCCTGGGTTGGCATTTGTGTTTGCTTAGAGTCTGCATGACCTCTGGCCAGGCTCTCTGGCTTTCATAGTCTCTGTTGAGAAGTATGGTGACATTCTGATAGGTCTACCTTTGTATGTTACTTAGCCCTATTCCCTTGCAACTTTTAATATTCTTTCTTTGTTCTGTGCATTTAGTGTTTATTATTATGTGAAGAGAGGATTTTCTTTTCTGGTGCCATTTATTTGGTGTTCTATTGGCTTCTTGTATCTTTATGGCCATCTCTTTCTTTAAGTTGGGGAAGTTTTCTTCTACAATTTTGTTGAAGATATTTTCAGGTCCTTTGAGCTGGGAATCTTTGTTCTCTTCTATTCTGATTATTCTTAAATTTGGCCTTTTTATTGTGTCTTGAATTTCCTGGATTCTTTGGGCTAGGAGTTTTTTATATTTTGATTTTTCTTTGACAGTTGTGTCAGTATCTTCTACAACTGATATTTCTCTCTTCTATCTCTTGTATTTTGTTAATGATACTTACATATGTAACTCTTGAACTTTTTCCTAGGTTTTTCATTTCCAGGTTTGCCTCCATTTGTGTTTTCTTTATTATTTCAAGTTCCACCTTTAGGTCTTGGATTGCTTTATTCAATTCTTTCACCTGTTTACCTGTTTTTCCTATATTTCTTCCAATGCGTTATTGATATCTTCCTACAGGATTCTATTATCTTCATGAGATAGGATTTTAGGGCATCTTCCTGATTTTCATGTGTTGTTGTTGTATTCAGGGCTTGCTGTGGTAGGATAACTGGGTTCTGATGATGCTCACATATGTTAGCTTCTGTTGCTTATGGTCTTGTGCTTTTTTTCACCATCTGGATGTCCCTGGTGTTTGTTGGTCTGTGTGACTGTCTGGAGTCTGCCTCTTTTGTCCCTGTGTTGCTTCATGTCTGCTGGTAGGCCTGTAGCCTTGCCTGTAGCAGACCACCTGTGGGGCCTTCCAACTGGCGGATCTTGACAGGGACAGAGAAGCTGCTGGTCTGTTGCCTGGCTGCAGTATATCTCCTGGGAGGGCTTCTGACTGTTGGGTCTTCAGTGGAGCAGTCAAGCTTCTTGTCCAACTGCTCTGAGTGCAGCCGACCTTCAATTACTTTGAGTGCAGTGGATCCTCAACAGTTCTGAGTAGAGCAGGTCCTCTACTGCCCCTGAGTACAGCAGGTTCTTTAGGATGGATCAGGATATGGTTTCTTCACTGGAGCAGACCAGCCAAGAGTCTGCCCCAGCAGATAGGACCAGCAGGAAGGGGTGGAAGAGATAGAAGGCATTTAGACATTTTTATTCTAAATTTTAATATTCTTTCTTTGTTCTGTATCTTTAGTGTCTAGATTATTATGTGTAAGGGAGATTTTCTTTTCTGGTTCCGTCTATTTGGTGTTCTGTAAGTTTTTAGTACTTTGATAGACATCTCATACTTTAATTCAGAAACATTTTATTTTTGTAAAAAAATTATTTTTGTGTTTTTGACCTGGGTTTCTTCTCTTTATTCCTATTATTCTTAGATTTTGGCCTTTTCACGTTGACAAGTTTTCCTGGATATTTTTTGCCAGGAGAATTTTTTTTTAAATAAATCTTTTTTTTAAAGATTTATTTATTATTATATGTAAGTACACTGTAGCTATCTTCAGACACACCAGAAGAGGGAGTCAGATCTTGTTACAGATGGCTATGAGCCACCATGTGGTTGCTGGGATTTGAACTCTGGACCTTCAGAAGAGCAGTCGGGTGCTCTTACCCACTGAGCCATCTCACCAGCCCCTTGCCAGGAGAATTTAAATTTAACATTTAAACATTTGACAATTTGATTGAGGAAAATAATTGTTTCAGTCTTTAATGCCCAAGATTCTCTATTTTATCTCTTGCAGTCTGTAAGTGAAGCTTGCCTATGCAGTTCCTGTTTGAATTCCTAAATATTTTCTTCCCATCATTCTTTTTTTTTCCTGTTCTCAAAAGAGTCTTTATTCTCTGCTGAAACCATGTGAGCTAGGTCTCCACTGTCTGTGTATCTCTCAGTATTCTGATGACTTTCTTTTTAAAATGTTTTTTATTACGTATTTTCCTCAATTACATTTCCAGTGCTATCCCAAAAGTCCCCCATACCCTCCCCCCACTCCCCTACCCACCCACTCCCACTTTTTGGCCCTGGCGTTCCCCTGTACTGGGGCATATAAAGTTTGGAAGTCCAATGGGCCTCTCTTTCCAGTGATGGCCGGCTAGGCCATCTTTTGATACATATGCAGCTGGAGTCAAGAGCTCCGGGGTACTGGTTAGTTCATAATGTTGTTCCACCAATACGGTTGCAGATCCCTTTAGGTCCTTGGGTATTTTCTCTAGCTCCTCCATTGGGGGCCCTGTGATCCATCCAATAGCTAACTGTGAGCATCCACTTATGTGTTTGCTAGGACCCAGCGTAGTCTCACTAGAGACAGCTATATCAGGGTCCTATCAGCAAAGTCTTCCTAGTGTATGCAAAGGTGTCAGCGTTTGGAGGCTGATTATGGGATGGATCCCTGGATATGGCAGTCTCTAGATGGTCCATCCTTTTGTCTCAGCTCCAAACTTTGTCTCTGTAACTCCTTCCATGAGTGGTTTTCTCTGTAACTCCTTCCATGAGTGTTTTGTTCCCAATTGTAAGAAAGGGCAAAGTGTCCACACTTTGGTCTCCGTTCTTCTTAATTTCATGTGTTTTGCAAATTGTAACTTATATCTTGGGCATTCTAAGTTTCTGGGCTAATATCCACTTATCAGTGAGTACATATCATTTGAGTTCTTTTGTGATTGTGTTACTTCACTCAGTATGATGCCCTCCAGCTCCAACCATTTGCCTAGGAATTTCATAAATTCCTTTTAATAGCTGAGTAGTACTCCATTGTGTAAATGTACTACATTTTTTGTATCCATTCCTCTGTTGAGGGGCATCTGGGTTCTTTCCAGCTTCTGGCTATTATAAATAAGGCTTCTATGAACATAGTGGAGCATGTGTCCTTCTTACCAGTTGGGACATCTTCTGGATATATGCCCAGGAGAGGTATTGCAGGATCTGCCGGTAGTACTATGTCCAATTTTCTGAGGAACTGCCAGACTGATTTCTAGAGTTGTTGTACAAGCTTGCAATCCCACCAACAATGGAGGAGTGTTCCTCTTTCTCCACATCCTCGCCAGCATCTATTGTCATCTGAATTTTCTATCTTAGCCATTCTGACTGGTGTGAGATGGAATCTCAGGGTGTTTTGGTTTGAATTTCTCTGATGATTAAGAATGCTGAACATTTTTAAAGGTGCTTCTCAGTCATTTTGTATTCCTCAGGTGAGAGTTCTTTGTTTAGCTCTGACCCCATTTTTTATTTTCTCGATTCCACCTTCTTGAGTTCTTTATATATATTGGATATTAGTCTTCTATCTGATTTAGGATAGGTAAAGATCCTTTCCCAATATGTTGGTGGCCTTTTTGTCTTATTGACGGTGTCTTTTGCCTTGCTGAAGCTTTGCAGTTTCATCTGGTCCCATTTGTCAATTCTTGATCTTACAGAACAAGCCATTGATGTTCTATTCAGGAATTTTCCTCCTGTGCCCATATCATCGAGGCTTTTCACCACTTTCTCCTCTATAAGTTTCAGTGCCTCTGGTTTTATGTGGAGTTCCTTGATCCACTTAGATTTGACCTTAGTACAAGGAGATAGGAATGGATCGATTCACATTCTTCTACCTGATAACAACCAGTTGTGCCAGCACCATTTGTTGAAAATGCTGTCTTTCTTCCACTGGATGGTTTCAGCTCCCTTGTTGAAGATCAAGTGACCATAGGTGTGTGGCTTCATTTCTGGGTCTTCAATTCTATTCCATGGATTTACTTGTCTGTCACTATACCAGTACCATGCTGTTTTTTATCACAATTGCTCTGTAGTAAAGCTTTAGGTTCTTTTATCCTTGAGAAGAGTTTTTGCTTCCTAGGTTGTTTGTTATTCCAGATGAATTTGCAGATAGTTCTTTCTAATTCGTTGAACAATTGAGTTGGAATTTTGATGGGGATTGCATTGAATCTGTAGATTGCTTTTGGCAAGATAGCCATTTTTACAATGTTGATCCTGCCAATCCATGAGCATGGGAGATCTTTCCATCTTCTGAGATCTTCTTTAATTTCTTTCTTCAGAGACTTGAAGTTCTTATCATACAGATCTTTCACTTCCTTAGTTAGAGTCACGCCAAGGTATTTTATATTATTTGTGACTATTGATAAGGGTGTTGTTTCCCTAATTTCTTTCTCAGCCTGTTTATCCTTTGTGTAGAGAAAGGCCATTGACTTGTTTGAGTTAATTTTATATCCAGATACTTCACCAAAGCTGTTTATCAGGTTTAGGAGTTCTCTGGTGGAATTTTTAGGGTCACTTATATATACTATCATATCATCTGCATAAAGTGATATTTTCACGTCTTCTTTTCCAATTTGTATCCCTTGATCTCCTTTTGTTGTCCAATTGCTCTAGCTATGACTTCAAATACTATGTTGAAAAGGTAGGGAGAAAGTGTGCAGCCTTGTCTAGTCCCTGATTTTAGAAGGATTGCTTCCAGTTTCTAACCATTTACTATGATGTTGGCTACTGGTTTGCTGTAGATTGCTTTTATCATGTTTAGGTATGGGCCTTGAATTCCTGATCTTTCCAAGACTTTTATCATGAAGGAGTGTTGGTTCTTGTCGAATGCTTTCTCCACATCTAACGAGATGATCATGTGGTTTTTGTCTGCGTTTGTTTATATAATGGATTATGTTGATGGATTTCTGTATATTAAACCATCCCTGCATCCCTGGAATAAAACCTACTTGGTCAGGATGGATGATTGCTTTAATGTGTTCTTGGATTCAGTTAGAGAAAACTTTATTGAGTATTTTTGCATTGATATTCATAAGAGAAATTGGTCTGAAGTTCTCTATCTTTGTTGGATCTTTCTGTGGTTTAGGTATCAGAGTAATTGTGGCTTCATAGAATGAGTTGGGTAGAGTACCTTCTACTTCTATTTTGTGGAATAGTTTGTGCAGAACTGGAATTAGATCTTCTTTGAAGGTCTGGTAGAACTCTGCACTAAACCCATCTGTTCCTGGGCTTTTTATTGGCTGCGAGATTATTAATGACTACTTCTATTTTGTTAGGGGATATGGGACTGTTTAAATCGTTTACTTGTTCATGATTTAACTTTGGTACCTGGTATCTGTCTAGAAATTTGTCCATTTCGTCCAGGTTTTCCAGTTTTGTTGAGTATAGCCTTTTGTAGAAGGATCTGATGGTGTTTTGGGTTTCTTCAGAATCTGTTGTTATGTCTCCCTTTTCATTTCTGATTTTGTTTATTAGGATGCTGTCCCTGTGCCCTCTAGTGTGTCTAGCTAAATGTTTATCTATCTTGTTGATTTTCTCAAAGAACCAACTCCTCATTTGGTTAGTTATTTGAATAGTTCTTGTATCCACTTGGTTGATTTCGCCAATGAGTTTATTTTCTGCCGTCTACTCCTCTTGGGTGATTTTTCTTCTTTTTTTTCTAGAGCTTTTAGATGTGTTGTCAAGCTGCTAGTGTGTGCTCTCTCTAGTTTCATTTTGGAGGCACTCAGAGCTATGAGTTTCCCTCTTAGAAATGCTTTCATTGTGTCCTATAGGTTTGGGTAAGTTGTGGCTTCATTTTCATTAAACTCTAAAAAGTCTTTAATTTCTTTTTTTATTCCTTCCTTGACCAAGGTATCATTGAGAAGAGTGTTGTTCAGTTTCCACGTGAATGTTGGCTTTCCATTATTTATGTTGTTATTGAAGATTAGCCTTAGTCCATGGTGGTCTGATAGGATGTATGGGACAATTTCAATATTTTTGTGTCAGTTTAGGCCTGTTTTGTGACCAATTATATGGTCAGTTTTGGAGAAGGTCCCGTGAGGTGCTGAGAAGAATGTATATCCTTTTGTTTTAGGATAAAATGTTCTGTAGATATCTGTTACGTCCATTTGTTTCATAACTTCTGTTAGGTTCACTGTGTCACTGTTTAGTTTCTGTTTCCATGATCTGTCCATTGATGAAAGTGGTGTGTTGAAGTCTCCCACTATTATTGTGTGAGGTGCAATGTGTGCTTTGAGCTTTAGTAATGTGTCTTTAAGTAATATGGCTGCCCTTGCATTTGGAGCATAGATATTCAGGATTGAGAGTTCCTCTTGGAGGATTTTACTTTTGATGAATATGAAGTGTCCCTCCTTGTCTTTTTTGATAACTTTGGGTTGGAAATCGATTTTATCCAATATTAGAATGGCTACTCCAGCTTGTTTCTTCAGACCATTTGCTTGGAAAATTGTTTTCCAGCCTTTCACTCTGAGGTAGTGTCTGTCTTTTTCCCTGAGATGGGTTTCCTGTAAGCAGCAGAATGTTGGGTACTGTTTGTGTAGCCAGTCTGTTAGTCTATGCCTTTTTATTGGGGAATTGAGTCCATTGATATTAAGAGATATTAAGGAAAAGTAATTGTTGCTTCCTTTTATTTTTGTTGTTAGAGTTGTCATTCTGTTCTTGTGGCTGTCTTCTTTTTGGTTTGTTGAGCGATTACTTTCTTGCTTTTTCTAGAGCGTGATTTCCGTCCTTGTATTGGTTTTTGTCTGTTATTATCCTTCGAAGGGCTGGATTTGTGGAAAGATAATGTGTGAATTTGGTTTTGTCGTGGAATTCTTTTTTTCTCCATCTATGGTAATTGAGAGTTTGGCCGGGTATAGTAGCCTGGGCTGGCATTTATGTTCTCTTAGTGTCTGTATAACATCTGTCCAGGCTTGTCCGGCTTTCATAGTCTCTGGTGAAAAGTCTGGTGTAATTCTGATAGGCCTGCCTTTATATGTTACTTGACCTTTCTCCCTTACTGCTTTTAATATTCTCTCTTTATTTAGTGCATTTGTTGTTCTGATTATTATGTGTCTGGAGGAATTTCTTTTCTGGTCCAGTCTACTTGGAGTTCTGTAGGCTTCTTGTATGTTCATGGGCATGTCACGCTTTAGGTTTGGGAAGTTTTCTTCTATAATTTTGTTGAAGATATTTGCTGGCCCTTTAAGTTGAAACTCTTCATTCTCATCAACTCCTATTTTCTGTAGGTTTGGTCTTCTCATTGTGTCCTGGATTTCCTGGATGTTTTGAGTTAGGATCTTTTTGAGTTTTGTATTTTCTTTGATTGTTGTGCCGATGTTCTCTATGGAATCTTCTGCACCTGAGATTCTCTCTTCCATCTCTTGTATTCTGTTGCTGATTCTGGCATCTATGGTTCCAGATTTCTTTCCTAGGGTTTCTATCTCCAGCGTTGCCTCACTTTGGGTTTTCTTTACTGTGTCTACCTCCTTTTTATGTCTTGGATGGGAGACATAACAACAAACCCTGAAGAAATCTAAAATACCATCAGATTTTTTCTACAAAATGCTATACTCAACAAAACTGGAAAACGTGGACGAAATTGACAAATTTCTAGACAGATACCAGGTACCAAAGTTAAACCAGGATCAAGTTAAGGATCTAAACAGTCCCATATTACCTAAAGAAATAGAAGCAGTCATTAATGGTCTCCCAACCAAAAAAAAAGCCCAGGTCCAGTTGGGTTTAGTGCAGAGTTCTATCAGACCTTCAAAGAAGATCTAATTCCAGTTCTGCACAAAGTATTCCACAAAATAGAAGTAGAAGGTACTCTACCCAACTCATTCTATGAAGCCTCAATTATTGTAATATCTAAACCACAGAAAAATCCAACAAAGATATCAAACTTCAGACCAATGTCCCTTATGAATATCGATGCAAAAATACTGAATAAAATTCTTGCTATCAAATCCAAGATCCCATTAAAGCAATCATCCATCCTGAGCAAGTAGGTTTTATTCCAGGGATGCAGGGATGCAGAGATGGTTTTATATACCGAAATCCATCAATGTAATCCAATATATAAACTAACTGAAAGAAAAAAAAACACATGATCATCTCGTTAGATGAGGAGAAATCATTTGACAAAATCCAACACCCATTCATGATAAAAGTCTTGGAAAGATCAGGAATTCAAGGCCCATACCTAAACATGATAAAAGCAATCTACAGCAAACCAGTAGCCAACATCAAAGTAAATGGTGAGAAACTGGAAGCAATCCTTCTAAAATCAGGGACCAGACAAGACTGCACACTTTACCCCTACCTATTCAACATTGTACTTTAAGTACTAGTCAGAGCAATTCGACAAAAAAAGGAGATCAAGGGGATACAAATTGGAAAAGAAGAAGTGAAAATATCACTTTATGCAGATGATATGATAGTATATATAAGTGACCCTAAAAATTCCACCAGAGAACTCCTAAACCTGATAAACAGCTTTGGTGAAGTATCTGGATATAAAATTAACTCAAACAAGTCAATGGCCTTTCTCTATACAAAGGATAAACAGGCTGAGAAAGAAATTAGGGAAACAACACCCTTATCAATAGTCACAAATAATATAAAATACCTTGGCGTGACTCTAACTAAGGAAGTGAAAGATCTGTATGATAAGAACTTCAAGTCTCTGAAGAAAGAAATTAAAGAAGATCTCAGAAGATGGAAAGATCTCCCATGCTCATGGATTGGCAGGATCAACATTGTAAAAATGGCTATCTTGCCAAAAGCAATCTACAGATTCAATGCAATCCCCATCAAAATTCCAACTCAATTGTTCAACGAATTAGAAAGAACTATCTGCAAATTCATCTGGAATAACAAACAACCTAGAATTGCAAAAACTCTTCTCAAGGATAGAAGAACCTCTCATGGAATCACCATGCCTGACCTAAAGCTTTACTACAGAGCAATTGTGTTAAAAACGGCATGGTACTGGTATAACGACAGAAAAGTTGACCAACGGAATAGAATTGAATACCCAGAAAGGAACCCACACAACTATGGTCACTTGATCTTCGACAAGAGAGCTAACACCATCCAGTGGAAAAAAGACAGCATTTTCAACAAATGGTGCTGCCACAACTGGTGGTTATCATGTAGAAGAATGAGAATTGATCCATAATTATCTCCTTGTAGTAAGGTCAAATCTAAGTGGATCAAGGAGCTCCACATAAAACCAGAGACACTGAAACTTATAGAGGAGAAAGTGGGGAAACGCCTCGAAGGGCACAGGGCACAGGGGAAAAATTCCTGAATAGAACATCAATGGCTTGTGCTTAAGATTGATAATCGATAAATGGGACCTCAGAAAATTGCAAAGCTTCTGTAAGGCAAAAGACACCTTTAATAAGACAAAAAGGCCACCAACACATTGGGAAAAGATCTTTACCTATCCTAAGTCAGATAGAGGACTAATATCCAATATACATAAAGAACTCAAGAAGGTGGACTCTAGAAAATCAAATAACCCCATTAAAAATGAGGTTCAGAGCTAAACAAAGAATTCTCATCTGAGGAATACCGAATGGTTGAGATACAACTGAAAAAATGTTCAGCATCCTTAATCATCAGGGAAATGCAAATCAAAACAACCCTGAGATTCCACCTCACACCAGTCAGAATGGCTAAGATCAAAAGTTCAGGTGACAGCAGATGGTGGCGAGGATGTGGAGAAAGAGGAACATTTCTGCACTCTTGGTGGGATTGCATGATTGTACAACCACTCTGGAAATCAGTCTGGCGGTTTCTCAGAAAATTGAACATGGTACTACTGGAGGATTCTGCAATACCTTTCCTGGGCATATATCCAGAAGATGTTCCAACTAGTAAGAAAGAAATATGCTCCACTATGTTCATAGTAGCCTTATTTATAATAGCCAGAAGCTGGAAAGAACCCAGATGCCCCTCAACAGAGGAATGGATACAAATAATGTGGTATATTTACACAATGGAGTACTACTCAGCTTTTAAAAGGAATGAATTTATGAAATTCCTAGGCAAATGGTTGGAGCTGGAGGGCATCATACTGAGTGAGGTAACACAATCACAAAAGAACTCAAATGATATGTACTCACTGATAAGTGGATATTAGCCCAGAAACTTAGAATACCCAAGATATAAGTTACAATTTGCAAAACACATGAAACTCAAGAAGAACGGAGACCAAAGTGTGGACACTTTGCCCTTTCTTACAATTGGGAACAAAACACTCATGGAAGGAGTTGCAGAGACAAAGTTTGGAGCTGAGACAAAAGGATGGGCCATCTAGAGACTTCCATATCCAGGGATCCATCCCATAATCAGCCTCCAAATGCTGACACCTTTGCATACACTAGGAAGACTTTGCTGATAGGACCCTGATATAGGTGTCTCTAGTGAGACTACGCTGGGTCCTAGCAAACACATAAGTGGATGCTCACAGTTAGCTATTGGATGGATCACAGGGCCCCCAATGGAGGAGCTAGAGAAAAGGAGCTAAAGGGATCTGCAACCGTATTGGTGGAACAACATTATGAACTAACCAGTTCCCCGGAGATCTTGACTCTAGCTGCATATGTATCAAAAGATGGCCTAGCTGGCCATCACTGGAAAGAGAGGCCCATTGGACTTCCAAACTTTATATGCCCCAGTAAAGGGGAACGCCAGGGCCAAAAAGTGGGAGTGGGTGGGTAGGGGATTTGGGGGAGGGTATGGGGGACTTTTGTGATATCATTGGAAATGTAAATGAGGAAAATACCTAATAAGCAAAATTAATAAAAAAAGAAAATAATTAATTCATTTCCTCTTTAAGAGCTTCTCTTAAATTTATAAAGGTTATTTTAAGGTTATTTTCTTATATTTTTGGTTGTGAGCCTAGCCTTTAACGGCTGAGCCATCTCTCCAGCCCTTAAGGTTATTTTCTTGATCATCAACAATAATGGAATACTCAGCATCTACCACAGTTAGGTTGCTGGACTCCAGTGAAGTCCTATTATCCTTAATGTGTTTGCATGCTGGGCTTTAGGTATGTTAGATCGGAAAGATTGTAATTCTAGATATTAATATCTCATCTTTGTTGAATGGGTATTATTGTACTTTGTTTCTCCTTTCCTCACTGCATCTTAAGAGAGTGTGGTACTTGTGTATTCCCTGGTAGGGAATTTTGGTATTCTAATACATGTGGCCACAGCATGTTACAAATAAACAGTGCTTCTGGGGATTAAGAGCTCAACCTTAGGAATGAGGCTGTCCTAATATAGATATGAGAGGGAGTTCACAGGAGGGAAGAAAGTGCGTCTTACACAAGGATCTTCTTAGTCTCTTAAAAATGGTGACAGAGTGAGGAGGTGCAACAACAGAAAGTCATGTACAGAGGAGGGGATGAGACTCAGAGATTAGACTTGGAAGTATTGAGATAGATTTGAATATCTGAAGTTAGGTTCCTTGCTTTTCACACTAGAAAGGTCTCTGGGTTTGAAAGGAAGGCACATTGAAGATAGGGGCTGGGATAACACAATGAGTAGGTGAAAGGCAGGTGTAAAGTGAAGACCTGTGTCATCCAAGGGAGATGGAGAGAGGCTAAGGGAGGTTGATGTGAAGAGAAACCATGACCAAGATAACTCTTATAATGGATAACATTTAATTGGACTGGCTCACAGATTCAGATGTTAAAATCCATTATCATCAAGATAGGAAGAATGACAGCATTGAGAAAGGCACGGCATTGGAGGAGGTGTGAATTCTGTGTCTTTTTTAGACTACAGCCAGGAGAAAACTGACTCTTCTGCATGGGGGAAAGCTTCACACCCTACCCCAACAGTGACGCACTTCTTCCAATAAGGCCATCATTCCTAATAATACCACTCTGCAGAGGCCAAGCATATTCAAATGTCTAAATTCCACTCTCTGTCTCCCATAGGCTTGTTCAAATAGACGAGTCTATGGAGACCATATCAAGGCAGAGCATAATGCAAAATACCATTTAGTACAACTTAAAAACTCCAATAGTCTATAACAGTCTCCAAAATATTAAAAGTCTAAAGTTCAAAGTCTCTTCTGACATTCATGCAAACTCTTAACTGTAATCCCTTAAAAATCAAAATAAAAAGCAGGTCACATACCTCCAACCTCATGCAACATATACATTACCATCCCAAAACATCATGGTGAGAATATACTGGACCAAAGCAAGACCATAAGACAACATGACAAACTCCAAACTAAGCATCTCTGTTTCTGATGTCAAAGTGCTTTTCACATCTCCAACTCTTTCCTCTTTGTTAAATGCAACAAACTTCTTTCTTTTGGGCTGGTTCCAATCCTTGTTAGCAACTTTCCTCAGCAGGTGTCCCACGGCTCTGGCACCTTCAACATCTTGCATTATCTAAGGTAACTTTCAAGTTTACATCTTCTTGTTTCAGGGTGTCTAGGATCCACACATGATCTTCTGGGCTCCTCCAAAGGTCTTGGATGACTTCTCCAGCTTAACCTTTGTAGCATCCTAGGTTGTTTGTGGAACACAGTTTCTTCATGTTGTTAGAAAAGTCTTCCCAGGAGATTTCACCTCAGTGATACTTGCCTCTTGTCAATCACTGGGAAATTCTTAGCTACAACTAACCATCATCAATTGTTCCTGTAACCCTTTCTATTCTTGACTGTAAAGAAAGAACCACATGCCCCAAAATGTAGAGGTCTGCAGCTTGTTGAGGCTGGAAAATGGCACCCCTTGCTCTATTACATCTTCACCAGCTTTCTGTTTTAAATGATTTCATTCAGTGCCTAAACTTGGATGTCCTGGAACTTGCTCTGTAGATTGACCTTGAACTCAGAGATCTGCATGGCTCTGTCTTCTGAATTCTGGGACTAAAACTGTGCACCACCATGCCTAGTCTTGCTCTAAGCTTTTCTTCACCTAGAACTTTGTCTGTCCTAGGCTGACCTTGAACTCAGAGAACTGCTTCCTTTTGCCTTTATCCCCTGGGATTAAAGGTATGTATTACCATGCCTGGGCCTAATCTTTTTATGGCCACTATTCCCCAAGATCTGGATCAAAAGCCTGTGTCTTCCAGCCTCAAGATCTGAATCACAAGTGTGCCCTCCATTTCTGGGTTGTAATTCATTCCAGACTAAGAGTCCAAACTATACTTTTTCAACTACAAACACAAACAATAAGCTAAGCTCAGTGTGATCTTGCCCTGAGATGCCCACTCCCTTAATCTGTTTATCTCCTTGAACACAGGATCCAGCTCCATTTAACTTCCTGGTTCCCCTTTATTACTTGAACCATACATTTGTTTTATTCATTTTTATCTAATTATATTATTTACTTATTCACTTTTCATCTTGCTCACTGCCCCCTCCTGGTAACCCCCTCCCACAATCCTTCCCCCTTCTCCTCTCTCCTTCTCTGAGTGGGTAGGGGACCCTAGCTGTCTCTCTGTTGGACCGTGAAAGGCAGCCTGTTTTGGTTGAGTGAGGCTTACTCCAGAGACCCAGTAGAAAACTCTACAAAGGACAGAACAGTGAGCCACGTTCCATGTTCCCAGAGACAGGTGCCTGACACCACAGAGCGCCCAACACCATATCCTCTGACTATAAGTCACACAGATAATATTCCAAGCTCCTGGCATTCTGGCTAGACTTCATCCCCACTGTTTCTTGAAAATAGCCAGATATGCTCCTTTCCACAGATACCTGGCAACAACTAGGTAGCCCAGCCATCTATAAAAGGAGTTGCTTGGCCCCTCCTCATGCTCTTAAGCTCTCATCTTTCTTATTCTCATCTCTAGCTCTCCTTTTATTCCTCTCTTCCCCCTCTCTCCACGTGGCCATGTCCAGTTTCCCTCTTTTCCCTTCTCTCTTTCTTCCTGCCGTTCTACAATAAAGTTCTAAAACTATAGACTGCCTCTGCTCATCAAGGTCTGCTGTGCTTGAATAGTGGGATAGGGTTTCCCCTAAAAAGCCTCCAACCTCCCGCCAGAAGAACCTCCTGAGCTCCAGTCATGGACCAGACCAAAGACTCTCGTCCACATGGGAACCACCCAGCTCCCCCTTTCCTCCTGCCCTCTCCTCTCTTTGGCCCGAGGCTGGCCAAGCTTCCCACAGTGCCTCCACTTTGTTCTAGGCTCTCCCTTGGTGTCCAGCTGTGTCTGGGATGCTGGAGACTGTGAACCTGTTATCTCTGGCTTCCATGAGGCCTAGAGATCTCAAACTGCCCCTTCTACACACCCTGGTGGGCTGGGGTTCGTGGCTACCCACAGCCAGACACCCACCCAGGGCCACACAGCAGTCCTCTGTATCCACCTGCCCAGAACACCACCAAAACTCTGGCGGGACATGGGTTTTTCTCCCACTCCCTTTATTTTTCCACACAGTCTGCCCCACATCCCCCTGCCCTGGCACATCAATTCTCTGCAAGGCTAGGAGCTTCCTCTCCCACTGAGGACAGAAAAGGCAACCCAGATAGAAGAACATATCCCAAGTACAGGCAACTGCTTTTGATATAGCCACCTTTCCATTTGTTTGAGACCTATGTGAAAACCAAGCTGCCCATCTGCTACATATTAGTGGGGAGGCCTAGGTCCAGGCCCTTTATGTTTTTGGTTGGTGGTTCAGACTTTGGGAGCAGCAACAGTCCAAGTTATTTAACTCTGTTAATCTTCATGTGGAATTCCTATCCCTTTCAGGGCTTGCAATCCCTCCTCCTATTCTTCCATAAAAGTCTCCAAACTTCCTCCAGTGTTTGGCTGTGGGTGCCAATTTCTGTTTGAGTTACCTGCTGTGTGGAGCCTCTCAGAGGACAACATGCTTCTGTCTGCAAGCATACCAGAGTATCATGAATAGTGTTAGGGATTGGTCCTTGTCCATGGGATGGATTTCCAGCTGGGCCTGTTTTGAGTGGCCATTTACTTAGTCTGAGCTCCATCCCCTGGGCTTGCTATTCTTATAGACAAGATAAAGTTTGGGTTGAAAGTGTTGTGGGTTGGCTTGGTGTTTCTATCAGTCCACTGGGATTCCTGTCTCTCTACAGGAGGTGGCCTCTTAAGGTTCCAT
Source organism: Mus musculus (assembly GCF_000001635.26). Classification (NCBI taxonomy): domain Eukaryota; kingdom Metazoa; phylum Chordata; class Mammalia; order Rodentia; family Muridae; genus Mus; species Mus musculus. Next base: position 5,939,047 of record NC_000073.6, on the reverse strand, counting down.
ATCCCCAGTGTAGTTGGTCACAGATGAGATCTCCTGAATTGATTCTTGGGTACCACTCTTATCCCAGATCTTTGTCTCATCCTGGAAATGCCCTCATACCCCTTACCCCCATCAGTTGCAGATTTCCATTCATTTTTATGGCCATCTAGCCATCTTTCCTGAAGGACAAGTTTTTAATTGGGACTGGCTTACAGGTTTAGAAATTCAGTCTATTATCAAGGCAGGAAGCATGGCAGCATCCAGGCAGGCATGGCACAGGAGGAGCTGGGACTTCTGCATCTTTATTTGACTGCAGCCATGATAAAACTGATTCTTCCACACTGTGAATAGCTTCAAAGCCCAAGCTCACAGTAGCACACTTCCTCCAACAAGGCCATACCTTTAAAATTGCCACTTCCTATGGGCCAACCATATTCAAACAACACAGATATCACCAGATAGAACAATGTAGAACTGATAGTAAAACTAAAGGACTAGAGAAACTCTGGAGGAATTAAACAACTCTCATATCAAATGTCCCATATGCACTCTAATAAAGCAGATTAACAGTTTTCTCAATAATATACTGAGTTAGGCTTACATATCCAGAGTTTCAATAGATGAGAACAGGGAACACATACTGCCAGTGAAGCGTAGATAGAATAAAGAGATACCAAAAGAAAATAACCAGTTTCTTTCTTTGCCAGAATCCAGAAGTGTCTGTGGTCCTCTGCACAGTATTCCTTCATCAGAGATCAAAGATTCCAGAAATGGTTGGCTTCTTTAAGAACTGATGTGGTTCCTAAATGATTCTTGGTTTCCACTTTAGAGATGAGAGGAGCAGAGGAATAGAAAAGTCCAAGAAAATGAATTATTTTTACATCAAAGAGAGTAAAATCTCTGATCTGAGAGACTCAATTCAAGTTTCATGGATCAATTACAAGGTCAAGGAATTATTCTCAAGAAGAGCCATCACTGGAAAGGTGGGCTCAGCATATCTCTTGTTAAATAGATGGGCAGAATAATTATCTGCTTGATAAAACGCTTTTAGTTTTCTTCCCACATTATCACCCTGCCCCCCCAGCACAAGCTCTTACAGAGTGCAACCATGCTATTCTGAAATACTCTCTTTCTATATCTACTCTAAGCATGGTTGTACTTACACACACCAGTGCTTAGACTCTCTCCAAGCTTTGCTCTCCACCATGAGGCTGTCTGCCTTCATGTGGCTAAATGTCATGCTAGTTTAATTCAACATTATGGCTCTTTTCCATTGCTTGTTTGTTTCCCTTCTTGAAAAAGCTTTTAACAGGCTTTTTGGACAGGGATAATGACAGGATGAGATGTAACTACTAGTGTCTTCTGGATTAGATAGCAAATCTGCCAGGATTCACCACCAGAGGATTTAGATGTAATATGGCTTACAAGATTGAGATTCTTGTTGCACACAGAGATTGAGTTATCATTGTTTCTGAACTAAGTTTGTGTGTTCTTTTCCTTTACAAGGCAGTTCAACTGGGTTTCAGAGAGAACGGCACAGTGGCAAAGAATGGGCTTGCCAGATGTGCACCACAAAGATCATGGGGGTTTTGAAGCATGGGACTGGTGTGGTAGTGTTCCACTAGTGGGAAATTAACAAGCTAGGTGGAGAGATTTTGGAGCTCTGTGTCAGAGAGTCTCCATGAGATAAGAACAGGCTATTGAGTCTGCCAGAGCTAGGTAAACTTGGGAACTTGCTCTTCCTATTCAGTATTTCCCACAAGAGCTGGCAAACCAATGTGTTGGGCAAGAATCCACTAGAAATTTAAGATTATTAGCCTGAGAGTTGAGTTGTTTTTTTTTTTTTTTTTTTTTTTTTAATGAGTAGCTGGGTAGCACTGAGATAAGTCACATGGACTCAAGCATGGGAACCTAGAAACTGCTCAGAGGCTCTGAGGTCCTCTCTTGTGGGAAAGGCCGAATGCTCTGAGTTGAGAACTGTGGAATGGAAGTTGCCTACTTCTTGGGGCAGAGATTGATTAAACTGTGAATTTATAAAATTGAGACAATTTGCTTTTAGGATAGATTTATATACAGATTTTGTCTGAATCATGTGGCTGCTCTAGGCAGAGAGCTTAACAAATAAATACTACCTGTTTCCTATATGCAGATATTAGTGAAAGTTTGAATTAATTCCTTTAAAGATAGTATAAAGATATATTGCTCTAATATGTCTTACAGAGTACCCAAATTCTGTCTAATGTGGGCTCCATAGAAATTCTGGGTTTAAATCCTACTTTGACTAGCTGCCTGCTTATAAACAGGTAGAGAAAGATGTGTGAATCAATTGTTTTAAAGGTGGTATAAATATATATTTCTCTATTAAATCTTACAGGATACTCAAATTCTGTCTAACATGGGCTCCATGGGAAGTCTGGGTTATTATCGTGCGTGGCAAAATAGAAAAAGCCTAAGAATTGGCACATACAATATCCTAGTTTACTTCATTTGTTTTGATTTGTTTTAATTTTCGAAATGGGTGTGATTTTGAGTTTTGTGGTTATATTATTCCTCTGGGAGAGAGGTCAAAATAAAGGTTTTTCTGGTTACTGGCCCAATGATATGCTGATTTTGGAGACAGATTTTGTCTGCATTTTTAGAAAAGGTAATTATTGTGTATACATCTTCCAGAGTAATATGGATCAAATATGATAAAAAGGAACCCCGTGAAGAATTAGATTCCAGAGAATCAAACAAAAAAGTTATCTTGATGATACTAAGATTTTCTTTTGAGATTTGTATATTACAGAATATACAGACTTTAAGAGTCTCATCATCAGACATGCTGAACTGTCCTGTTTGAACTCCTGATGTTTTGGACTTTCAGCCAGATCCAGTCAGGACATAGACATCAGAGACAAATACAATTGCTTAAAGACAACCAATTCCCCAATTTTCCTTAACCTTCCTCCCCCCACTTAAAAGATATCTCAACACCCATATAAAGCTTGAAGAATTTATGAAGAGTTGTCCCAGTTCCTTGGGCTTTTGGGCTGGTGGTGGTTACACTAAGGTTGTGTTTCTAGGATATTTAGAAATAGTCATAATTGGAACAGGGAGAAAATAGCTAGAATTGATTGTGTAGCCATAATCTCATTTGGTACAAATATTTACAATAGTTACTTAGTTGAAGTCATTATCTCTTATTTTGAAACAGCATCAAGATTTTATTGGTATAAATTTCTTTTATTGATACAAAAATTTATAAGTACAAGGCTTGGACCAAGTCCTTCTATAAATGCTATTATAAACTGATCTGAGAGGTTTAAGCCTGTGAGATAAGGGCCAAATAGCAAATCCATGGTTTTGAGTTTATTGTTAGGGTGTTTTTAGATATTTTAATTAGAAATAGCTGAGGGTAATTAATGGACAACAGTCCAGATTACATAGATAGTTGGTTTTCAGAAACATTAGAAATCCACAGAATGTGACATTTAATATTATTTATTCACTTGTTGAGACAAATCTTCTCCTAACAGTTTCCCTTTCCTAGATTCAAAGAAGCAACAGAGCATCTATACCTCCAGGTAAGGTGATACATTGTGGCTAGGTGGCCACTGAACAAATATCTCCTGCATACCTGTACCATCCTGGAGTGGACACAAGTTACAGGTTAGAACAGGATAGTTCTGCCAAGACAGAATAGGCTAGTCCTTAATAATTCCTGTTTTTCAAAGGTCTGTCAGATGATCCTAGGCCAGATGGCTGAAGACTGATGCTGCAACTTCCTGACTTACTGGGGCTGCATAGGTAGACAGCTGTCTCTACAATTTGTCTCAGTTCTGGCAGCTGTGTTATGCTTTCTATACCTTCAGATAATATTGTTCAGTCTCTGATTTCTGATGTGTTTTAAAGATTACTTATAGTCTCACAGCCAACCCAGGCTATTTACATTAAGAGAGCAAATCTGAGAGAATAATTTTCAGATGGCATACAATCTTAAGCCAGGACATCAGTCAGGTATAGAATAAGTCTTTTAAGTTAGGATAGATGACAGTGCTCTATTTTATTGGCAAACATAATGGACTGGGTGTTAAGCATAATTTGTACTTTATAAATGACAAAATGGTAATAGTTGTGCTCAATTTATAGTTGAGAGAAAAGTTTATTTTATTTTATTTTTTTTTAGAACAGAAAAGGGAAAGTACTGTGGATGGCCCTGGTGCTGCCTGTATTTTGATGTTAATTCTGCTTTCCTAGGAGGGGTTGTCTGGGCCTAGGGATGAGTCATGTTCTCAGGTGACTTCTTGTGAACCTTCTCCTGAATGAATAAAGGGACCAGTCACTGGAAAAGTAGGTGGGACGTCTGAGTTGGATGGAGGAAGAGAGGAAGCAAGAGAGAGTGAGAGGCTTTTTGAACAGGGATAGCAACAGGACAAGATGTAACTACTATCATCTTCTGGATTAGATGGCAAATCCACCAGTATTTGCCACCAGAGGAGTTAGATGTAATATAGCTTACAAAATTAGGATTCTAGTTGTTGTGCCCAGAGATTGAGTTATCATTATTTCTGAAAAAAGAAAAGAAGAGAAAAGAAGAGAAAAGAGAAAAGAAAAGAAGAGGAAAAAAAAGAGAAAAGAAAAGAAAAGGAAAGAAAAGAAAAGAAAAGGAAAGCAAAGCTCTTAACAACTACAGATTATCTCATTTGGTGTATTTTTTTTTAATCTCTAGTAAAATCATTCTTTGGCTTCCATTTGATTCATATTTAAATACTTTAATACATGAAACTAGGAACCCCAAGAAGTAACCTCAAATTTTCATTATACCCTAGTTATCATGAAGAGATCACACAAAATTCAAATAACAAGGTTATCAACAAATATGAGTGTACTCATAAAATAATAAATGTAATTTTAAGAAAAAACATTACTAGATCTACATTAGAGTTTTCTGAGCCTCTCTATCTTAACATGTGGTTCCCATTGTCTTCTCTTCCATTGTTATTTCATGATGTTCATGAGAGGATGGGTATGTGACTCGACAAAGCAAGCCAATCTCCCCAGGACACACCTTTGACATGACATCTGTCTTTGTAACTGCTATTGAAATTATAGATATTCAGATCTTGAATTATGGACATTCATGCACCTATCCTCAGAACTGGTTAGCTAATGATTCTCACACATTCCCTAGAGATGCTAGACGTCAAATGGCCTGATATTTACCATCTTAGATTCTTTGATGATTTTATCCTATAAATTAATTTTTACCATAATTAGCATCAACCATGCTCTTCACCTAAACTTTTGTTCTATAAACTATCTCATCACACACTTCTCAAATCTTACTACTTATTTTATTGAGTGTATGTGTTTCTTTCTCTGTGTGTTTGTTTGTGTGTGTTTAGATGCATGTGTCATCGGAGAACTACTCAATTGCCTTCTTATTCCATATAAATCAAGGAAAAAACTGAGGTTCTCAGGTTTTAAATAGTATTGTAGGATTTTTAAGTTTTTTTTTTTTTAATGCTGGGATATTCCACTGATTCTCAAGTGCTGTTATTTTAGGTAATTCCCTACTCTGACCTCACTAACACAGTCCCCAGAGATATTGAAGCATTGAGCAGGATTTTGAATGTCCTCTGACTTGAGCATATGATCTATGTTTGAGAGAAGTGGGAATGAACAGTGAGATGAAAGATCTATAATTTCATAGTGCCTCATTAGAAACCAAACAGGTATTAGTAGGAACTAGGTGATAAGTGAGGAGATATGAAAACGTGTATCAGATCAATATCTATCTATCTATCTATCTATCTATCATCTATCTATCTATCTATCTATCTATCTATCTATCTATCTATCTATCTATCATCTACCTATCTATCTCTATCATACTCTGCCTCTAACAAATGCACACACATATAAGCGTTTCTAAAATTCCAAAGTAATAGTTTTCTATGATGCCTTTATACTGAGCCTTAGTATTACTAACTCAATCCTTATTCTCTTCTATACTCTGTTTTTCCATGCCCTCACCATAATTTCACTCTACATGTCCAATTATCCCCTTTAATTCTTTAAACAAACTGTGTTCTATCAAAAGTTCCCTAACCCTAAGTTGTTTATTTGACTTTTTGTCTTCATAGAAGTATTACAAATAGAACACAGATCACTTAAGATTTAAAGATAATGTCTACAAACTAGGGAAATGAGCGAGGTTTGTCTTAAGTTGTGAGTTACCATATGTACAAACTTCATAATTTCATTTTGCTTAACACATGAATATTATTACATGGTATAAATATACCACATTATTGCTATGCATCCATCTTTTGATGGACATTTAAGCATCTATCTAAGGGCTATTGAGAATACAGTAATAATGAACATGGATGGTTCTCTATATTAGTTAATGATTGCACAATACATATTCTTGTCTGTATATGGAGAATTGCTTTTTTACCTATAAAACTCAACAGAAAGCAGCACAGTAAGTTATACTACTAATAAGTCACTGTAGTGTCTAAGAAAATGAGTCACGATCTGCCTTAAAACAAATGGACATTGAAATAATCAAAGGACTCATGGAGGAAAATGTAGGCTTTAGTTGTTTGATTTGTCAGACTAAGATGTTTTTGTCCACACATGGGAAAATACAAGACTCCACATCAACAGATTGTAGTATTCTGGAAAGACTTCATGTCATCCAGATTTTGTAAGTGTAAAACCATATGGTATAATGCACCCCTTGCAAATACATGTAACACATCCTTCGATCTCCTCTAGAGTGCACTTCTTCACACCTGATGATAACACCAATTCAGAATTTATAATCTCTCAAAGAAAACATGGAAAATTTATTTCCACTTCTGCTTAGCTACTAATAATGATCTAACAAACTCTTGGGCATCATCATTAATTACCAGAAAGTGTAAATGGTGATTTTCTCCATGGAAATTTTTTTTCTTTCATTAGAGGCATTCCAACATCCCCATACAGACATGGTCAATAACACAACAGGTGACATGGGAATATATTCGCTGAGGGATATCAGGAACAGTCACTGTCCCTTTATGAGCTCTGACAGATGACCTGATTCAGTGTTCTGCACAGCATTTCATGGAAAATATGGGTGTGCCTGGAAATTTCTCCGAGTCTATCTTAGGAAATAGTTACACAGAAAAGTTCTTCAAAGGGAGTGGAATTCAGAGCTGTGTTCCTGCAATAACTGTTCAGGAGCAGTCCTGCATCCATGTGAGCATCGGCATTCTTGCTACGGGTAGGTGAGATTCCTAAAACTATAGATTTCTGTTTAAAGTTCTCTTCTCCCTTCTCCAATCCACAGGTTTTTTTTTTCTGAAACCAACATTAATCATTAAAATGGTTTCATTTTGGTCTCCAAAGTGTACCTGATTATATCAATGATTTCATTAGTCTAAATAACTTTCTAATCATGGCTCAGGACTCATCTGAAAATGTTCCTTCATGTAACTTCTATATGTGAGAGGACAGGATTTTAGTTTTGGATGGAGGTTTATTGTTCTTATGGAAAACAAAATAAACCAAGTAAGTTGCAGATTAACATGAGCTTTCAAAATCTGAGGTTCAAATAGTCCATAAATTCAAACACTTTAATGATGTCTTATTTGTTGTGATTGTGGGTGAGAAGCCACAGATGAGTAACACATATGTCCAGCACCTGATACCTTAGAAAATCATAAAATGCAGCAATTTATGCATCAATTCATATGCTCCTTTCCCTTTGATTTGTTTCCACATAGTTGATATATGTGTAAATCAAGGTTCTTCCAAATGCACAGAACACCAGTGATGTTTTCTGAAATGTGTCATATTCAACCACTATGATGAGTAGTGTAAGATATATCAAGATTAGATGGATTATTTTTGGGAGACATGCTTCAATCATATTTTGTAAAGTATTAATTTTTAATTTGTATTATATATATAAAGATTTATTGATTTTTAATCATAGTACATTGGTGTTTTGCCTACATGTATGACTATGATTGTGCCAGATATCCTGGTATTGGAGCTACAGACAGTTATGATCTGCCACCTGAATGCTGAAAATAGAACCCAGGTCCTTCTGTAAGAGCAGCCAGCACCATTTCTCCAGGCCCAGGCTATATTTTTAATGATGTGCTCATTTTATTTCATGTGTATGACTGTTTTTCTTGCATGTATGATTGGATTATATGAATTCAGTGTCACAAACATGAGAAGAAGACATTAGCTCCAGAACCATCTCTTTAACAACTAATTTGTATTTCTTAATATACTGTTATAACATGAGGAAAGATGTTGAATGCTAATGAAGCAAAAATGCATAATTGTCTATAAATGTTCATGTATCAATATGCAGAGACCATAAAATTTATGTCATGTTGTTGACCAATAGAGATGGAGTTGCATCATATACACATCTTCTTCATAAATGAATTTAAAGTAAAATAAGTGTAAAATTGGTATTCTAGATCAATGTCTAAAAATTGTCTTCCAGACATAGCTCTTGCAGTGTCATATTGTTGTTCCACCCTTGCGGAAAAAGACTCCAAATCAGTTCAAAGACTTAGACAATTGAGGAGACAGTCAAAGACAGGATTGTCAAACTTGATCATTATTCCATTGTCTAATGAAGCCATTTCCATGCTGTCCCATAATAAAACCCTGAAAACCAAGGAGGAAATGGCTCTAAATATATTTTTGCTTTGTCAGGTTTGGGTTGGGACTGTGGCAAACTTCTTTCTGTTCATCCATAATTTCACTGTAGTTTTGATTAAGTGTCAACTGACACCCATACAGGTCTTAGTAACAAACTTAGCAGTGGCCAGTGCATTCAATCTCCTCCTCTTGGCAATTCCAAACAGCAGTACAGTATTTCTTCCAAGGAAAGCCCCCAGCGACCTCTCATGTAAACTTTGGTGCTTCATTTGCCTGGTGGCTTGAAGCACAAACTTGTTTTCCACCTGTGTCTTGAGCACCTACCAGTTTGTCATACTTCTTCCTGGTAAATGGAGCAGAGTCATGCTCAGAGGAAGAGTCTCCAAGATAGTGAGTTATTCTTGTGACAGTTGCTGGATTTTCAGTGTCTTACATAATGCTTACATTCCAATGGAAGTGAATGGTCCACAGAAAACACACAATGACACTGATTTTAAAGACAAATGGGTCTGCTCCACTTCTGGTTTCAGTGTAGGCATGAGCTTCTTGAGGTTTGCCCATCAAACAATATTCATCAGCATCATGATCTGGACCAATGCTTCCATGGCGATTCTTCTGAACAGACACCACCACAGAATGCAACACGTTCACTCCTTCAATCAGGATCACAGGGCCTATGCTGACACCGGAGCAGCCCACACCATCCTGATGCTAGTGGTCACATTTGTGAGCTTTTATCTTCTAGATTGTTTTTGTACTTTCTTTCACATTTCTCTTGTGGACCCTCGTCTCTTGTTGAGATGTATCAAGGAAGTTTTAAATGCAAGCTTCCCCACCATTTCTCCCTTCCTGTTGATCTTTAGAGATCCTAAGAGTCCTTGTTTTCTGCTCTTCAGAAGCTAAAATTACCATCCAAATGACAAACACAAGTTATAGCTTTGCTATCATCCATCAATATTCTGTTCCACCAAAATATGTTGAACGTCTTCCTTTATAAACCAAGCATGGAAGCTCATGACTGTAATCTCAGCACCATGAAGGTTGAATTGGGTAGATTCCCATGCAAATTATAGTATCTCATATTATAGCAGGATATAAAGCTGAGCCTGTAAGGCCGAGAACCTGTCTCACAGCTCCCTGCCCCCTGAGAAAATAAACAGGAACAAAGAAAGGAGGCCAATCACCAAAAATTCTAACTAACTTAGGAAATAATTGCTTTATTTTTATGTGTTAGTGAATACAATACACTACAAATTTTATCTTTTGTTTCTACTAATGTCCATACAAAATTATTCTTAGTTGAAGAAATTCTAGAAATGTTATCTCAAATCCATGATGTCAACATCCCATATGTAATTGTCAATTGGCCAACATTAATTTTACTTGAAAACAGGATGTGGGCTTATCCTAGAGCAGCATAAGATACCTGAACAAGAAGTGATATTTTATTATCCCTTTTCTGTCTTATTTCTGCATATATTCTTCCCACATGCTGGCATTTGGACTAGGACAAATATTGCTTAGTGTTAGCTTGATTATCACAAATATGGGGTCATTGAATATGCCTAAGAAAGTCTTTCTTTAGGTTAGAATGTAAACGAAGTGATAGAAATTTCATCTTTTTTGCTTATCACATGAGTTTTTACTTTTCATCACTGAAAATCAAGCCTAAGATTATAATTTTCAATTTTATCTATTTTTCCTTCTTTATTCTGCCATTTTCCTAATGCTATTCTTATTGCATTATTTTAGCACACATTAGAATTTATAATAGTAAATTTTTAATTGATGGCAGTTCAGTTTTTTCATATTATGTGATAAAAAATAAAATAATTGTAGACTGTAGCCAGAGAAGTTGGTAGGATAAATAATTCCCTTCATATCTCCTTCTGCTACTCCAAATATAATCCCAGAGTCTGATCCCCAGATCTGCAGCACCACACCTGCTGCAATCTTCCTTCCCCCTACTCCCCTATTTATACTGGATAATACACATCTTTCCCTTCTAACCAGTCCCTGCCCCCTTAAAATTTGTTCCAAATCCTACTCCAGCACACACTCTTTGGGAACCCACAGACCACTCCTGCTAAATAAGCAGGAAAGCTCACTGTAGATCTCCAATCTTCCTCCATTCTGCCAAGTAGAATTGTCACCTGCTCTAGTTCTCAGCTCTGCTTCAGAACACCTGCTGCAGACTCACTATACTCCTGTGCAGAGCTTCACACAGATCTCGTCCTCAGCTCTGCTTCAGAACACCTGCTGCAGACTCACTATACTCCTATGCAGAGCTTCACACAGATCTTGTCCTCAGCTCTGCTTCAGAACACCTTCTGCAGACTCACTATACTCCTGTGCAGAGCTTCACACAGATACTTCTTCCAACATTACCTTCCCTGAATCTTTGCTTTGTATCAGCCTCCAACTCCAGGAGGCATTCCTAAGATCCAGATAGGACAACCAAAACCAATAAACTAAATACCCACCAAACATAGGTGAGATCAGATATCCATACCTAGAATTACAATCTTCTCAGTGCCAGACACCTAGGTGACAGCATAAAAACAAAATCCATAGCAGCAAGAACAATGTTTCCATTAGAACCCAGATACCTTACCAGAGCAGGTCCCAAATATTCCAGCATAACTAACGCACAAATAAAAGACCTTGAAAGACATTGTGTGAATATTGTAGAGGTCCTATACAGGAAATAAATAAATCCCTAAAGAAATCTACAAAAACACAAACAAACAGAGGAAAGAAATGAATAAATCTGTTCAAGACCAGAAAGTGGAAATAAAACCAATAAAGAAACCCCCTAAAGAGGGAAATGTGTAAATGAAAAGTATAGAAGTGGTACAGGAGCTATAGAGGCAAGGTTTGCCAACAGAATGCAAGAACTGGGACAGAGAACAGAAGTCTCTGAAGGCACCATAAAAGAAAATACATTTTCCAAAGAAAATACTAACTCTAAATAAATCCTGATATGAAAATCTAGGAAACATGGCATACTATTAAAATACCGAAAGTAAGAATTATAAGAATGGAGTAAGGTGACAGATGCAAACTTAAAGACCCTTTTGCAGGACATTTGTTCACACTGTAAACTCTGGGATTGGCTTTCTAATTATTGGGTGAGTCAGACTTTAGCACACACCTTTAGTCCCTCTGGCTGTAATACAGACATGCCCTTAGATCACACCTAAAGTACTTAACAACGAAGGTAAATTTAGTTTGTAGAAGGAAGCACTCATGTTTGAATGTGACCTGTAACTGAGTGGTAAACAAAGTAACAAAACAGAGACCAATCTGTCAGTTTATGCTGTGCCCAATTCTCATGAGAAAAGACAACAATCAGAAGCTACTTGATGGGCCGGGCAGAGAAAAAGAAGAGAGAGAGAGAGAGAGAGAGAGAGAGAGAGAGAGAGAGAGAGAGAGAGAGAGAGAGAGAGAGAGAGAGGAACAAGCTGAGCAAGTGGAAATAAAATGAACCAGAGACAGAGAAGGAACCAGAGGATTAGACATATTGCCAAAGTTAGTATGAGGTCAAACAGAGAAATTTAGGAGAGGCTGAGAGAGAAGCAAGTTTGAATCAGTTACTTTGGAAGGGAGTTTGAGCTGGAACAGCTGAGTTGAATCAGTGAGGCAGAGATGAGAAGGAATAAGACAGGATGAGTTTTTTGAGCAGTAAATCTCAAAAGCTAAAAACATTCTAGCCCGAGATTAGATTATATGGAGCCTAGAAGCTTAAAGGACTAGGCCCATCTTAGCAGATAGAGGCAGTAAGCCCCCAAGATGGCAATTACTTCTAGGATAATAAAAGTTATTTTTATAGGCCCTGAAAGTGTTGTCAAGAAATTACAGAAAAAAAAGTTTTATAACCTAAAGAACAAAATCCTTATCAAGGTACGATAAACGTATAGAACACCAATAAACTGAACCAGAGAAGAAAATCTCTTCCATGCATAATAATAAAAAACTAAACAAAGAAAGAATATTTAAAAGATGCGAGGGGAGAAAACCAAATAACAATAATCTGAAGGCAGACTGTTGCGGTACAGGATTTGCCTCACAAACCACACAAACAACTATCTCGGTCACATGGGTATTGATTACTGAATGCACACCTTAAGACTGATCATACAGGGCTGTAGCTCAGAATTCAGGGATTTAGGGTAAGGCCTCAAACACCATTACCTGAATGGTTATAATGTCTAAAACCTTGAAAACCAGAGTGAGCACATACAGAGGTGTGGGCCTGGGTACCAGAGGTTTTCCAGTGAGATCTCTGTCCAGGCTGGAGGGGAAGGTTCCAGCGAAGGGAAGTGAGTGCAGGCAGGGAGACAAAGTCTCTGCTATGCCTTCCAGGTCACTGGGTAACTCAGAGCCTCTCTGAACTGAGTCCAGTCAGGCCAGGCCGATGAAAAGTCGACAATCCAGTGAGGGGTGCGGCTGGACCTCAGGCAGCTCTTCAGAAGAGAAGATCTCTTCCCAAGTGTTACAGACAGCTCTTGGAACAAAAGACTCAGATGAAGGAATAGTTCTTGTATACCTTTAATTCCCTGCATGGATGTATGTACAGTTCTGGGGGTGATTCAGGGTTTGACAGCAGGCACCTCTCATTGGCTTGGACAGAGTTTGTGGGAAACCTTATTTGCATGTGGGAAGGCTTGGTGCTGTTCCTACAGGGATCATAGCCACACCTCTCCTGTGGGTGCTGTGGGGGTTGCAACTTCAACAAGAGCCAGGGAGACATGGTCGAACGCCTGCCATCCCATGTAGGTGAATTATCACCACCAGGTCCAGGGGTTCAAGATCTAGCCTTGACTGGAAACCAGGCTGCCTGTGCATAGCCAGTTGCCCCACACAGAGGTACAGGAAGTACTGCCTAGTGGTCATCTCTAACTCAAGACATTTTAGATGTTCATATTGACCTTTAATTGTTTTTATTATTTATTGGATACTTTCTTTATTTACATTTTGTTTTCCCCTTTCCAGATCTCCCCTTTGGAAACGACCTATCCCATCCCCTCTCCCCTGCCTCTATGAAGGTGATCCCCCACACTCCCACCATCTTCAGTCTTCCCTCCCTGGCATTCCCCTACAATGGGGAATCTAACATCCTCAGGCCCAAGGGCTGCTCCTCCCACTGACATCCAACAAGGCCATCCTCTGCCTCATTTGTGACCATAGCCATGGATCCCTACATGTGTACTCTTTGGTTGTTTGGTCCAGTCCCTGGGATTTCCAGGAGTGTCTGGCTGGTGGACACTGTTGCTCCCCCTATGGGACTGCAAACCCACTCAGTTCCTTCAGTCCCTTCTCCAACTCCTCCATCGGGGACCCTGCTCTCAGTCCAATGTTTGCATGCTAGCATCCCCCAATGTATTTGTCAGGCTCTGGCAGAGCATCTCAGGAGATTTCCATATCAGGCTCCCATCAGCGAGCACATTCCAGCATCCACAGTAGCATCTGGATTTGGTGATTGTATGTGGGATGGATCCCCAAGTGGGATAGTGTCTGGATGGCCTTTCCTTCAGTCTCTGTTTGACACTTGGTCTCCATATTTTCTCCTGTGAGTATTTTATTCCCCCTTCTAAGAAGCACTGAAGCATCCATACTTTGGAATTGAATCTTTGATCTTCTGATATTTGGGGCTAATATACACATATCAATGAGTACATACCAACCATGTGTGTTATTTTATGACTACATTACCTCACTCAGGATGATATTTTTAAGTTCCATCCTTCTACCTGTGAATTAAATAAAGACACTTTTTAATAGCTGAGTAGTACTCTATTATGTGTAAATGTACCTCATTTTCTGTATCCATTCTTCCATTGAGGGACATCTGGGTTGTTTCCACCTTTTGGCTATTATAAATAAGGCTGCTATGAAAATGCTGGAGTATGTATCCTAATTATATCTTGAATCAGCTTTTGTGTATATACCAAGGAGCAATATAACTAGGGTTTTCTTTGTATTTCCTTTATTTACATTTCAAATGCCCTCCCAAAAGTCACCTTTACCATCCCCCTGCCCTGCTCCCCTACCCACTCACTCCCACTTCTTGGCCCTGGTGTTCCCCTGTACTGGGGCTTATAAAGTTTGCTAGACCAAGAGGCCTCTCTTCCCAATGATATCCGAATAGGCCATCTTCTGCTACATATGCAGCTAGAGACACGAGCTCTGGGGGTACTGGTTAGTTCATATTGTTGTTCCACCTATAGGGTTACAGACCCCTTCAGCTCCTTGGGTACTTGAGCTAGCTCCTACATTGGGGGCCCTGTGTTCCATACTATAGATGACTGTGAGCATCCACTTCTGTATTTGCCAGGCACACTGGCAAAGCCTCACAGGAGACAGCTTATCAGGGTCCTTTTAGTAAAATCTTACTAGCATATGCAACAGTGTCTGCATTTGGTGACTGATTATGGGATGGACCCCCAGGTGGGGCAGTCTCTGGATAGTCCATCCTTTTATCTTAACTCCAAATTTTGTCTCTGCAACTCCTTCCATGGTTATTTGATTCCCTATTCTAGGGAGGAATGAAGTATCCACGTGTTGGTCGTCCTTCTTGATTTTCTTGTGTTTTGGAAATTGTCTGATGAGCTAGCCTTTCCTGATAATTGACCAGCAAAATAATAGAATCAGACAATACCAGACTTTGGATTTCAAGGTGATAAAGGAGTTAAAAACAGCTGTTGCACAATATGGCCCTACAGCTCCTTTTACACAAGCATTATTGGATACTATCATGGAGTCACACTTAACCCCCCCCAAGATTGGAAGACTCTGTGTAAGGCTGCTCTATCAGGAGGAGATTTCTTACTTTGGGATTCTGAATGGTGAGAAACCAGTAAGAAAACTGCCCCTTTAAATGCTTAGACAGGTAATCCAGACTGGGAAGTTAACATGCTTTTGGGAGAAGGTTGATATGAAGGCAATGCTAATCAAATTGGTTTTCCTGTTGGAGTGTACACACAGGTTGCCATGGCTGCCCTCCGCATTTGAAAAAACAGTTGCCAGCTAAAGGGGATCTTGGTGGAAGTTTAGTCAGCATTCGGCAGGGTCCTGATGAGCTTTCTATTGATTTTTACTGATGGCTCCTCTAAAGGGTAAGCTGAATATTTTATGAAGAATCAACAAATAGTCATAGAGACACCTGGCACCTCAGTTCAGTTAGCAGAACTAACAGCAGTACTGAATGTCTTTCAATCTGTAAATGATCCTTTTAATATTTTTACTGATAGTTTATATGTTGCACAATCAATTCCCTTATTGGAGACTTGTGGTATGTTTAACTTTAATATGCCAGCAGGATCTCTGTTTTCACAATTGCAAAACATCATTCTTGCCTGAAAACATCCATTTTATATTGATCATATTGCTCATTCTGATCTTCCTGGACCTTTAGCTGCAGGCAATGTTTCCATCAACAAGGATCTGATAGGAAAGGCGTTAATTTCAGATCCTGTTGCATTGGCTAGACGTGATCATGATAAATTTCATCTCTCTAGCCATACCTTAAGGCTCCGACACAAGATCACTAAAGAACAGGCAAGAATGATTGTAAAACAATGTTCTAAATGTATTACATATCTCCAGTGCTGCATTTAGGAGTTAATCCACGAGGTCTTATTCCTAATCATATTTGGCAAATGGGTGTAACTCATTATGCGGAATTTGGAAAATTAAAATATATACATGTTTGTATTGATACTTGTTCAGGATTTCTTTTTGCTTCTCTACAGACTGGAGAGGTCACTAGAAATGTAATTGATCATTGTTTACAAGCCTTTAATACTATGGGATTGCCTAAACTCACTAAGTCAGATAATGGGCCATCTTATACTGGCAACAATTTTACTTCATTTTGTAAGGAATTTGGTATCAAACATAAAACTGGAATTCCTTATAACCCCATGGGACAAGGAATTGTTGAGCGTGCTCATTGTACTCTGAAAAATTTGCTTTAAAAAACAAAACAGGGGCAGTTATACCCCACAAAATCACCAAAAGCAAATCTTGCTTTTGTCCTGTTCGTTTTAAAATTTTTGCAAACTGATGTTAAAAGTCAGTCTGTAGCAGATCCCCACTGGCATCCAGTTACTTCCAGTTCCTATGCCATGGTGGGACCCATTAACTAGTACGTGGAATGGTCCAGACCCCGTTTTAATCTGGGGAAGTAGTTCTGTCTGTTTTTATTTCTTTTTTTCACAAAAAGAAGATGGAGCACCATGGCTGCCTGAAAGCCTGGTTCGTCAAGTGGACACAGATCCTGAATATTCTAGTAAGTATGATTCTAACCTCGTTGATGGCTAAAAATCCTTTTTAGCCAAAAAATTAATTTGGAGCACAGCCTCCACTTTCAGAGAATTATCGGCTTTTTTGCTATTTCTCAAAGTCACCTCTCCCACACCGGGAGGTCAGAGTCTGAGCTTGATTGTTGCTAATTTGCAACTGAATAAAATACATGGACTTCCAGAAAGAAGCTTTTATCCTATGCTTTTCAACTATCTTGACTTTGTTTTTCAAGCAGGTCAGTCTCACCTTACAGCCTGACTTCAGCAAGGGTGCAGCCTTGCCTCCATCAAGTGCAGGTGGCAGAAATTCATCAATATGAAGAAGCATATTAAGTATATATTGTGGCTTTGGTCTGATTTGGGAATAAGGTGTGTTATGAGGGCTGGTCAGCCAATGACAGGCAACCAGATTTCGGAGCTATATCAATCTAAGACAGAGGTACATGCCAAGAGGCTGTGTTTTGTTAATAATACACCACAGAGCCATGTTTGTGTAAAATAAACACAAACAAGCTGCATGTATGCTCCTTGACAGATAAAAATGGCTCAGGAAAATCTAAGTCCCCAAGCCAGGCGCTGCCGCCAGCCACCATAACTCCCAGGCAGGACTATGGAGCATAAATAAATTTTATGTCTCAGTCTAGCTATTTTTATTATATAATCAGGGGGGAAATTGTATCCTCCCCCAGCATGAAGCAGGCTGTTTCAGACCTTGTTGCCACTGAGGTGGGGCCACCTGTGGTGCAGCTTTCTGACTTGGCTGGCTTGTTTTGAAGTGTCAACTACCCTGCTCTTCTGCTACCTGCCCAGAGGCTGAACCTGTCTTCCTGAGACATTCCTGAAGAAGCAACAGCCTGGCGACCAAGTGCTGACAGCATGGTGACAAAGCACCAAGGATGGACTGGTGGGGATGGGGGGGATGGGCCTACCCCCTTTAAGCACAGTCTCTTAGTAAACTTGCAGACCTTGAACAGAGAAAAATTTGTCTTGACTTCATTCTTTTCTCTCTGTCTAGTCTGTCTCTCTTTCAGCCCTAGCCTGCCTTCTAGGAATTCCCGGTTCATGCAAGCTGTGAGCCAGCTTACTACAACTAAAGGTTGAGAATTCTTTGTTTGGCTCTGCACCCCATTTTAATGGGGTTATTTGAATTTCTGGAGTTTAGCTTCTTTAGCTCTTTGTATATATTGTATATTAGTCCTATCAGATTTAGGATTGGTAAAAATTCTTTCCCAATCTATTGGTGGTCTTTTTGTCATATTGACAGTATCTTTTGCCCTACAGAAGTTTTGCAATTTTATGAGGTCCCATTTGTCGATTCTTGATCTTACAGCACAGGCCATTGCTGTTCTGTTCAGGAATTTTTCCCTGTGCCCATATCTGCGAGGGTTTTTCCACTCTCCCCTCCAACATTTCAGTGTCTCTGGTTTTATGTGGAGTTCTTTGATCCACTTAGACTTGGGTTTTGTATGAGGAGATAAGAATGGGTCAATTCGAATTCTTCTCCATGATAACCGCTAGTTGTGCCAGCACCATTTGTTGAAAATGCTGTCTTTTTTTTCCTGAATGGTTTTAGCGCCCTTGTCAAAGTTCAGGTGACCATAGGTGTGTGGGTTCATTTCTGGGTCTTTAATTCTATTCCATTGGCCTACCTGTCCGTCGTTGTACTAGTACCATGCAGATTTTATCAGAATTGCTTTGTAGTACAGCTTGAGTTCAGGCATGGTGATTCCCCTAGAGGTTCTTTTATTGTTGAGAATAGTTTTTGCTAGCCTAGGTTTTTGTTATTCCAGATGAATTTGCAAATTGTCCTTTCTAACTCAATGAAGAATTGAGTTAGAATTTTGATGAGGATTGCATTGAATCTGTAGATTTCTTTCAGCAGCATAGCCATTTTTACTATATTAATCCTGCCAATCTGTGAGCATGGGAGATCTTTACATCTTCTGAGATCTTCAATTTCTTTCTTCAGAGTCTTGAAGTCCTATTCATACAGATCTTTCACTTCCTTAGTTAGAGTCACACCAAGATATTTTATATTATTTGTGACTATTGTGAAGGGTTTTGTTTCCCTAATTTTTTCTCATCCTGTTTAACCTTTGTGTAGAGAAAGGCCACTGATTTGTTTGAGTTAATTTTATATCCAGCTACTGCACTTAAGGTGTTTATCAGGCTTAGGAGTTCTCTGGTGGAATTTTTAGGGTCACTTATATATACTATCATATCATCTGCAAATAGTGATATTTTGACTTCTTCCTTTCCAATTTCATCCCCTTGATCTCCTTTTGTTGTCGAATCACTCTAGCTAGAACTTCAAGTACTATATTAAATAGATAGGGAGAAAGTGGGCAGTCTTGTCTAGTCCCTGATTTTAGTGGCATTGCTTTGAGTTTCTCTCCATCTAATTTGATGTTGGCTACTGGTTTTCTGTATATTGCTTTTATTATGTTTAAGTATGGGCCTTGAATTCCTGATCTTTCCAAGAGTTTTATCATGTCAAATGCTTTCTCAGCATCGAAATAGATGATCATGTGGTTTTTGTCTTTGAGTTTGTTTATATAGTGGATGATGCTGATGGATTTCCATATATTAAAAAAAATCCCTGCATCCCTGGAATGAAGTCTACTCGGTCATGATGGATAATCATCTTGTTGTGTTCTTAGATTCGATTTGTGAGGATTTTATTGAGTATTTTTGCATCGATATTCTTGAGCGAAATTGGTCTGAAGTTCTCTTTCTTCGTTGGATCTTTGTATGGTTTTTGGTATCATTAATTGTGACTTCACAGAAAGAATTGGCTAGAGTACCTTCTGTTTCTATTTTGTGGAAATGTTTGAGGAGAGTTGGAATAAGGCCTTCTTTGAAGGTATGATAGAACTCTGCACTAAACACATATGGTCCAGGGATTTTTTTGGTTGGGAGACTATTGATGACTGCTTCTATTACTTTAGGGGAAATGGGACTGTTTAGATCATTAATCTGATCCTGATTTCACTTTTGTACCTGGTATCTGTCTAGGAAGTTGTCCATTTGATCCAGGATTTCTAGTTATGTTGAGTATAGCCTTTTGTAGTAGGATCTGATGATGTTTTGGATTTGCTCAGGTTCTGTTGTTATGTCCCCTTTTTCATTTTTGTTTTTGTTAATTAGGATACTGCCCCTGTGCCCTCTATTTAGTCTGGAAAGGGTTGATCTATCTTGTTGATTTCCTCAAAGAACCAGCTCCTGGTTTGGTTGATTCTTTGAATAGTTTGTTTCCAATTGGTTGATTTCAGCACTGAGTTTGATGATTTCTTGCCATTTACTCCTCTTGGGTGAATTTGCCACCTTTAGTTCTAGAGCTTCTAGGTGTGCTGTCAGGTTGCTAGTGTACATTCTCCCTAGTGTCTTTTTGGAGGCACTCAGGGCTATGTGTTTTCCTCTTACGACTGCCTTCATTGTGTCCCATAAGTTTGGGTATGTTGTGGCTTCATTTTCATTAAACTCTAAAAAGTCTTTAATTTATTTCTTTATTTCTCCCTTGACCTGGGTATCATTCAGGAGAGTGTTGTTCAGTTTCCATGTGAATGTTGGCTGTCTATAATTTATGCTGTTATTGAAGATCACCCTTAGTCCATCTTGATTTGATAATATGAATGGCATAATTTCAATATTTTTGTATCTTTTAAGGCTGTTTTGTGACCAATTATATGGTCAATTTCGAAGGAGGTACCATGAGGTGCTGAGAAGAAGGCATATCCTTTTGTTTTAGGATAAAATGTTTTGTAGATATCTGTTAAATCCATTTGTTTAATAACTTCGGTTAGTGTCCATGGGTCACTGTTTAGTTTCCAGGATCTGTTCATTGGTGATTGTGGGGTGTTGAAATCTCCCACTATTATTGTGTGAGGTACAATGTGTGCTTTGAGCTTTACTAAAGTTTCTTTAATGAATGTGTCTGCCCTTGCATTTGGAACATATATATTTAGAATTAAGAGTTCATCTTGGTAGACTTTACCTTTGATGAGTATGAAGTGCTCCTCCTTGTCTTTTTTGCTAACCTTAGGTTGGATGTCAATTTTATTTGAGGGTTGGATGTCAATTTTATTTGATATTAGAATCACTACTTCAGCTTGTTTCTTCAGACTGTTTGCTTGGAAAATTGTTTTCCAGGTTTACTCTGAGGTAGTGTCTGTTTTTGTCCCTGAGATGGGTTTCCTGTAAGCAGGAGAATGTTGGGTCCTTTTTGTGTAGCCAATCTGTTAGTCTATGTCTTTTTATTGGGGAATTGATTCCATTGATGTTAAGAGAAATCAAAGAAAAGTAATTGTTGCTTCCTGTCATTTTTGTTGTTAAAGTTGGGAATCTGTTCTTGTGGCTGTCTTCTTTTAGTTTTGTTAAAGGATTACCTTCTTACTTTTACTATGGTGTAATTTCCATCTTTGTGTTGGTGTTTTCCCTTTATTATCCTTTGTGGCAGGATTCGTGGAAAGATATGTGAATTTTGTTTTGTCATAGAATACTTTGGTTTCTCCATCTATGGTAATTTAGAGTTTGGCTGGGTATAGTAGCCTGGGCTGGCATTTGTGTTATCTTTGTGTCTGTATAACATCTGACCAGGATCGTCTGGCTTTCATAGTCTCTGGTGAGAAGTCTGAAGTAATTCTAATAGGCCTGCCTTTATATGTTACTTGACATTTTTCCCTTACTGCTTTTAACATTCTGTCTTCATTTAGTGTATTTTTTGTTCTGATTATTATGTGTCAGGAGGAATTTCTTTTCTGGTCCAGTCTATTTGGAGTTCTGTAGGCTTCTTGTATGTTCATGGGCATCTCTTTAGGTATGAGACGTTTTCTTCTGTATAATTTTTGAAGATATTTGCTGTCCCTTTAAGTTGAAAATCTTCATACAAATCTATTTCTATTATCGGTAGGTTTGGTCTTCTCATTGTGTCCTGGATTTCCTGGATGTTTTGAGTAAGATCTTTTTGGATTTTGCATTTTCTTTGATTGTTGTGTCCATGTTCCCTATGGACTCTTCTGAACCTGAGATTGTCTCTTCCATCTCTTGTATTCTGTTGCTGATGCTCGAATCTATGGCTCCTGATTTCTTTCCTAGGGCTACTATGTCCATAGTTGTCTCCCTTTGGGTTTTCTTCATTGTTTCTACTTCCACATTTAGATCTTGGATGGTTTTGTTCAATTCCATCCCCTGTTTGGTTGTGTTTTCCTGTAATTCTTTAAGGGACTTTTTTGTTTCTTCTTTAAGGACTTCTGCCTGTTTAGCAGTGTTCTGTAATTCCTTTAGGAATTTTTTGTGCTTCCTCTTTAAAGGCTTGTTTAGCAGTGTTCTCCTGTTTTTTTCTTTTTTCTTTTGAAATTTTTTTGTTTTTTTGTCTTTTGTTTTCCAAGACAGGGTTTCTCTGTGTAGCCCTGCTTGTCCTGGAACTTACTCTATAGACCAGGCTGGCTCCGAACTCAGAAATCTGCCTGCCTCACCCTTCCAAGTGGGAGGTGTGTGCCACCATGCCTGACTTCCTGTATTTCTTTAAGAGAATTATTAATGCTCTTCTTAAAATCTTCTACCACATCACAAAATATGCTTTTAAATCCACATCTTGCTTTTTGGGTGTGTTGGGGTATCCAGGACTTGCTGTGGTGGTTGTACTGGGTTCTGATGATGCCAAGTAGCCTTGGTTTCTATTGCTGATGTACTTGCCCTTGCCTCACACCATCTGGGTATCTCTTGTGTTAGGTGGTCTTGCTCTCTCTGACTGTGGCTTTTCCCTCTTGCAAATCTGTGTGTCAATATTCCTGGGAGACCAGTTCTGTCCAGAATAAATTTGGGTATGGAGAGCTGTGGCACAGCTTCACCTCCAAGGTGCAGATGGAAACCAGAAGGATCCTGTCCCTGGCTGTTCCTTCATACTGTGTCCTGATGACTATGGGCTTGTCATCTCTTGGGCCAGGAATTTGAGCATAAATGGTGGTGTTACCTGTGCTCACGGGTGTGCTAGCCCTCCTGGGAGACCAGCTTTCTTCTGGTGGTGCACTTAAGCTTACTTTAACTTCACCTATGAGTGTTTCTATAGGAATGGAATGTTGTGTCTGTTCAAGAGCCCCAAGAGACCAATCAGGAGCCGATGCAATCATCTTACAGTCTCTTTATTACAAACTTGAGTTTGGGCTTACTCCCTGCCTCACCCTCTCATAGTGGACTGGCTTGGTGAAGAAGCCTGAACCCTCATCAGGACAAGAACAAGTTTGGGGTGTCCATTCTGGCAAGCATCTTATGGAATAACTATTTAAGCTAACAGGTAGGTGTTCTGAAGCAAGAACTCCAACAATCACAAACAGTCTGAAATTACACCTAAACCAATTAGACTAATCTTTGATTAACTATTGTTAGGAAGTGGCTAGGGAGTAACTATGGGGTATGGGCCAAGGACAAGCTGTGTGGACTTTCCTGATACTTGAGTGCAGTTTGGGTGCAGTGATAGGCTGAACTCCCAGGCTTTTCCCTTTTTTTCTTTTTTAAAAATTTATTTTATTTTTAATTTATTTTTCACACTCCATGTTCCATTCCCTGCCCCCCCCCATCCACCCTCTGACTGCTTGACATCTCACACCACCTCCCTACCCCAGCCCTGTCTCCACATGGAATCCCCCACCCCCTACCCCACCTGGCCTCGAAATTCCCTAGGGCCTCCAATCTCTTGAGATTGCATCTTCTCTGAATGAACACAGACCCAGCAGTCCTCTACTGTATGTGTGTTGGGGGCCTCATATCAGCTGATGTATGCTGTCTGTTTGCAGTTCCAGTGTTTGAAAGATCTCAGTGGTCCAGATTAATTGAG
Source organism: Mus musculus (assembly GCF_000001635.26). Taxonomy (NCBI): domain Eukaryota; kingdom Metazoa; phylum Chordata; class Mammalia; order Rodentia; family Muridae; genus Mus; species Mus musculus. Next base: position 5,915,266 of record NC_000073.6, on the reverse strand, counting down.
ACTGCTGATCCTTTGACAGGATCGCCCTTCTCCTCAGCTTCTTTCAGCCTTTCTTAATTCAATAACAGGGTCAACTGCTTCTGTCCATTGGTTGGGTGCAAATATCTGCATCTGACTTGGCTGTTTGTTGGTTCTTTGGGGGGGGCAGTCATGATAGATCCCTTTTTGTGAGTGCTTGATAGCCTCAGTAATAGTGTCAGGTTGTGGACCTCCCGTTGAGCTAGATCCCACTTCGGGCCTGTCACTGGACCTTCTTTTCCTCAGGCTCCTCTCCATTTCCATCCCTGTAATTCTTTCAGACATAAACAATTATTGGACAGAGATGTGACTGTGGAATAGCAACTCTATCCCTCACTTGATGTCCTGTCTTCCTGCTGTAGGTGGGTTCTATAAGTTCCCTCTTTCTACTTTCAGGTATTCCAACTATGGCCTCTCCCTTTGAGTCCTTGGAGTCTCTTATCTCTCAGGTCTCTGGTGGATTTTGTGGTGGTCCCCTAACCTCCTATTTCTTGCTTACATTTTTTTTTTTGTTTCAGGCCTTTTTCCTCACTCAATGCAAGGGTAGGTGGCCCTCTCCCCCTATAATCCTCCACCCTGCCCATTTTCCCTCCCACTTCCCTCCCTCCATCCCCATTTGTGAATGCTTTCTTATCCTTCCCAAGTGGGACTGAGGCATCTTCACTTGGGCACTTCAGCTTGTTGAGCTTTTTGAATTCTGTGGCCTGTGACTTGAGTATTCTTTCCCATAGTGTTTTGTTTTTTGCTCATATACACTTATCAGTAAGAACATACCATGCATGTTCTTTTGGGATTGAGTTACCTCACTTAAGATATTTTCTAGTTCCATCCATTTGCTTGCAAAACTCAGGAAGTCCTCATTCTTAATATCTGAGTAGTATTCTATTGTGAAACGAACCACATTTTCTGTATCCATGTGGGACTGTGTTAGGCAGCCTGTTTTGGTTGAATGGGGCTTGCTCCAGTGACCCAATAGAGACATCTACAAGGGACAGAAAGGTGAGCCACATTTCCAGAATCAGGTGCCTGTCCATAATTCTGTGACTATAAGTCATTCAGACAATGTCCCAAGCTTCTCGAATTCTGGTTAGACTCCACCCACACAGTTACCTGACTATAGCCAGGTATATTCTTTCCCACAGTTACCTGGCAACAGCAAAATAGCTCAGTCCACTATAAGAGGGGCTGCTTGGCCCCTCCTCACTCTTTTAAGCCCTCCCCTTTCTTACTCTCTAGCCTTTTTCCTCTCTTTCCCTTCCCCCCTCTCTCTATGTGGTCATGGCCAGTCTCTCACTCTTTGTACTTTCTCCTTTCTCCCTGCCTTTCTACACTAAAGCTCTAAAACCACAGACTGTCTCTGATCATCAAGGCATGCCATTCTGCAACAATGGGATAGGCTTTCTCCTAAGGAGCAGCATCTAACCTCCCACCAGGAGGTCTTCCTGTGCTGCAGCCATCCAGTGCACCCTCTTCCCCTGCCCTCTACTCCCTTAATCTCCAGGACCAAGTGCCACTCCATGGCCCCTATTCTGTTCTCATATCCTCCACCATATCTAGTGTGGGATGCTGGACACTGAGAACCTGGTACATGGGGCTGCCCCTTGTCCACCACCCGCTGTGTGGGGTTAGTGGCTCAACACAGCCAGACGTCCACCTGGGGCTGCATGGAAAGCATGAACAGTCCTCCTACACCTGCCTACCTAGAGCACCGAAACTCTGGTGGGACACAGGTTCTCTCCCACTCTCGTACTTCCCCCACACCCTTGGCCCCACATATCCATTCTTCTGTCTTTAGACATCTGGGTTGTTTCCAGCCTCTGGCTATCAAAAATAAGGCCATAAGAAAATAGTTGAACAAGTGCCCCTGTGGCATAGTGGTGCATCTTTTGGGTATATTACCAAGAGTGATATAGATAGGTGTTCAGGTAGATCTATTTCCAATTTTCTGAGGAACTTCCAGATTGATTTCCGGAGTGGTTGTACCAGTTTGGACTCCCACCAGCAATGGAGCAGTGTTCCTCTTTCTCCACATTCTCTCCAACTTGTGTTGTCACCTGAGGATTTGATCTTAGCCATTCTACATAGTGTGAGGTGGAATCTCAGGGTGGTTTTGATTTGCATTTCTCTGATCTCTAAGGACTTTACACATTTCTTTAGGAGCCTCTCAGCCATTCAAAACTCTTTGGTTGGGAATTCTCAGTTTAGATCTACACCCCAATTTTTTTATATTGGGTTGTTTGGATTTTTGGTGATTAGCTTTTTGAGTTTTTTATATACATTGGATATTAGCCCTCTATCGAATGTGGGGTTAGTGATTTTTTTCCCCTGCTGATTTGTTTTTTGGACAGTGTCCTTTGCCTTACAGAGGCTTTCCAGTTTCATGAGGTCCCATTTATCAATTCTTGATCTTAGAGCAAGAGCCATTTGAGTTCTGTTTAGGAAATTTCCCCCTGTGTCAATTCGTTCAAGGTTCTTTCCCACTTTCTCTTCTACTAGATTCAGTGGATCTGTTTTTTTTGTTGAGGTCCTTAATTCATTAATACTTGAGCTTTGTACAAGGTAACTAATAAGGGTCTATTTTCATTCTTCTACATAAAGACAGCCAGTTAGATCAGCACCATTTATTGAAGATTCTTTCTTTGTATATTTTTGGCATCTTTGTCAAAAATCAAGTGACTGTACATGTGTGGTTGTATTTCTCTGTCTTCTTTTCTGTTTCATTGATCAACATGTCTATCTTTGTACTAATACCATTCAGTTTTTATCACTATTAATCTGTAGTAAAGCTTGAGGTCAGGGATGGTGATTCCCTCAGCTGTGCTTTTATTGTTAAGAATTATTTTCACTATTTTGGTTTTTTGACCTTTCCAGATAGATTTGAGAATTGCTCTTTCCATGTCTTTGAAGAATTGTGTTGGGATTTTGATGGGGATTTGCATTGAATCCATAGATTGCCTTTAGTAGGACTGCCATTTTTATTCTTAATTTTGCCAATCCATAAGCATGGGACAACTCTCTGTTTTCTGAGCACTTCTTCAATTTCTTTTTTTTTGAGACACTTGAAGCTATTGTCATACACATCTTTCACTTGTTTAGTTAGAGTTACCCCAAGAAATTTTATACTATTTGTGGGTATTGTGAAAGGAATTGTTTCCCTAATTTCTTTCTCAGCTGCTTATCATTTGTATAAAGGAAGGCTACTGATTTATTTCAGTTAATTTTAAATCCAGCCACTTTGCTGAAGTTATTTATCAGTGGGAGAAGTTCTCTGGTAGAATTTTTGGGGTTGCTAATGTATACTATCATCTCATCTGCAAATAGTGATATCTTTAGTTTTCTTTAACATTTTGTATCCCCTTGATCTCTTCTTGCTGTCTTATTGTTCTAGTTAGTATTTCAGGTAATATATTGAATAGAATGGGAAGAGTGTGAATCCTTGTCTTGTGCCCGATTTCAGTGGGATTGGTTCAAGTATTTCTCCATTTAATTTGATATTGGCTCTTGGTTTGCAGTAAATTGCTTTTATTATGTTTAGCCATTGACCTTGAATTCTTGATGTCACCAATACTTTTAACATGAAGGGGTGTTCTATTTTTGTCAAATGCTTTTTCTGCATCTAAGGAGATGATCATGTGATTTTTTTCCTTTGAGCTTGTTTATATAGTGGACTAAATTAATGGATTTTTATATATTAAACCCAAGTTGCATCTGTGGGATGAAGCCTACTTGATCGTGGTGAATGATGGTTTTGGTGTGTTCTTGGATTTGGATTGCAAGACTTTTATTGAGTTTTTGCATTGATATTCATAAGTGAGATTGTTCTGGAATTCTCTTTTTTGGTTGGGTCCTTGTGTGGTTTACGTATCAGAGTAATTGTGGCTTCATAGAATGAGTTATGTAGTGTTCCTTCTGTTACTATTTCATGGAATAATTTGTGGAAAATTGCTATCAGGTCTTCTTTGAAGGTCTGGTAGAATTCTGCACTAAATCCATCTGGTCCTGGGCTTTTTAAATTTCATTTTATTTTATTTTTGGTTGAGAGGTTTTTAATGGCTTCTTTTATTTCCTTGTGTGATATGAGCCTGTTTACATAGTCTATCTGCTCTTGATTTACCTTTGGTATGTGACATCTGTCTGGAAATCCATTCATTTCATCTAGATTTTCAAGGTTTTTTTTTTTTTTTTGAGTATAGGCTTTTATAGTGGCATCGATGATTTTTTTGAATGTAAGATCTCTCCTGTTTCATTAACAGGGAAATTTGTGCTAATAACTTTTCTCCTAGTATTGTTTTCATTGTGTACTATAACTTTGGTTATGATGTGGCAACATATTTATTAAGTTCCAGGAAGTCTTTCTTTTCATTTTTTATTTCTTCTCTGACAACGTTGTCATTGAGTAAAAGAGTTGCTCAGTTTCCATGTGTATGTGGGATTTTTGTAGTATTTGCTGGTATTGAAGAGCTTCCTTAGGCCATGGTGATCTGATAGGACACATGGTATTATTTCAATCTTCTTGTATTGGTTGAGGTTTTGTTTTGAGACCAATTATATGGTCAATTTTGAAAAATGGACCATGTGGTGCTAAGAAGGTGTATTCTTTTGTTTTAGGGTGAAATGTTCTGTAGATTTCTGTTAAATCCATTTGCTTCATAACCTCTCCTATCTTCACTGTGACTCTTTTTTCTTTTAAAATGCAATCCAGTCCCAATATGGAATAGGCTTGTTCTCTCAGATACAGAGAAACATATTTGTGTTATTTTCAGATTATACTGCTGTTACAAAAGACCATGATTAAAATTCATTTGAGAAGCAAAGGATTTACTTCATTTTATAGCTTATAGTACTCTATCCATGGAATTCAGTGATGGAACGTAGAGGTAGAAACTAAAGGACAAGTAATGAAGATATGTGATTTACTGTACTGGTCCCCGGGACTTGCCCAGCCTGCTTTCTTACAGCATCCAAGTTTACCAGCCCAGGGGATGGCATCACTCACAGTCATCAAGGTCCTGCACATCAATCCTCAATCAAAAAATACACCACAAGCTTGTTCACAAACCTATATTCTGGTTCCCTGTTGTCAAATGCCTATATTTTGGATCAGACACAGTGACAGTATAAAAAGTCAGCTTTCTTCTTTGGATTGGCACTTCAGTTCTTACTTTCATCATGAAAATAAAAACTGAGGCCATTGATTTTTATTTGACCTAGTGGGAGAGTTTTGTTTTGTTTTTCATGTTAATTCTGGCTTTTTCCTAATTTCGATTATTTATTGCTAGATTTTTACATAGTGTGAAATTCTTAATATTCCAGTTATCAGTGAATACCAGGTTGTGTTAGCTACATAATGGAAGCTGCCTAAAATGACACTGTAGTGAAAACAGCTATTTAACAACCATGTGAGCTACTGCATGCTTTTTTATTAGTTAGTCATTCCATTCATTTACATCCCAAATGATATCCTCCTTCCTTGTTACACCTCCCAAACCCTCCCATATCATATCGAACCTCTCCCCCTTCCAATTTGCCTCTATGAGGGTGCTTTCCCACCCACCCACCCACTCCCATCCCACTGCTCCAGCAATGCCCTGTGCTGGGGCATAAAACACCCACAGGATCAAGAGCCTCTCCTTCCATCAATGTCAGACAAGGCTCTCCTCTGCTACATATATTATCTGGAGCCCTGCAGCACTCACTGCCTGTATACTAGTTCGTTGGTATCACATGACTTCCATCCACACAGTCAACGGGCAATGATGGGCAGACCACTTAGTTAAAAGCCATCAGTGACTACAGGCTTCGTTCCAGGCTAGTGATGGTTACAGAGTAAAACCTCTTCTCAAAAAATTACTATGAACTGGGCAGTGGTAGCCCACACCTTTATTCCCAGCACTTGTGAGGAGGAGCCAGGCTGATTTCTGAGTTCAAGACCAGCCTGTTTTACAGAGAGAGTTCCAGGATATCCAGGTTAACACAGAGAAACCCTGTCTCAAACAAACTAAAAAAAAATTAATGTGAAACAATTCATAGTATGTTTAATGTTTAATATGATATGGTGAAATAATATGATTCCAAACATACCACATGATCTTTTATTGTCTAAGAAAAATGTCTATGGACTCTCAAACTGTGAACTGACAATTATGAGTAGATATTCTGAACATAAATATAACAATAATAAGCATTATATTATTCTACTTATTCAATCAGCTACATAGTAGTTTTATATATTACCTTAATTACATTTCTATAGTAGTGATAAGATGTCATGAAAAAAGCAATTTAAAACAGAGTTTAATTTGGTCTATAATTTTAGAAAGATAGAGCACATGATGGCATGGTGAAGAAATAGGTGAAAACTCACATTCTCTATGTTAAAACTCTTGGAGAAGAGGAGGTAGGGGGACCCTCTGGAAAGTACCAGAGACCTGGGAGGTGAAAGACTATCAGGACTCATAGGGAGGAATCTTAGATGAAAATTCCCGGAGTGGAGAGAGGGGAATAGTAGAGTCTACCTCCAATAGAAGGACATCAAATGGAGGGATGGGGTAGCCATAACAAGGTAAAAAAAATTCTGGCTCAAAATTGTTCTTGTCTAAAAGAACTGCAGAATCAAAAACGGGGAAGAAACTGAGGGAAAAGAAGTTCAGTTAGTGCCCCAACTTGGATCAGACACATTGACAGTATAAAAAGTCAGCTTTCTTCTTTTGATTGGCACTTCAGTTCTTACTTTCATCATGAAAATAAAAATTGAGGCCATTGATTTTTATTTGACCTAGTGGGAGAGTTTTGTTTTGTTTTTCATGTTAATTCTGGCTTTTGGTATCCATCTCAAAGGGAGGCTCCAAGGCCTGACACTAATAGTGATGCTATGGTGAGCTTACAGAAAGGGGCCTAGCACAACTGTCTTCTGAGAGGGCCAATAGGCAGCTTATGTAGACCGAAGCAGATACTTACAACCAACCACTGCACTGAAGTTTGGGAGCCCTGAGGTTGAATTAGGGAAAGAAGCTGAGGAGTAGGGCGACCCAATAGGAAAACCAGCAGTCTAAAATAACCCACACCACTAAGACCTCTGAGACACTGACCCACAAATCAGACAGCATACAGGAGTTGGTCCTAGGCCCGCAACACATACACACCAAAGAATTGCCTGGTATGGCCTCAGGGTGAGAAGATGTGCATAACCTTGGAGAGACTTGAGGCCCAAAGAAGTGGAGAAGTCTGGTAGGGTGAGGGGTATACTCTTTTGGGGACAGTGGGGGGATGGGATGATGAACTGTGGGAGTGCAGACCAAGAGTAAAGTAATGACTGGAATGTAAAAAAATAAAGGTAATGAAAAACATGCCCTGCTCACACATGGAAAAGTACAAGACTCTGGACTGCATGCTTATTGTCTTTCTGAGAGGACTTGACATCAGAACAAATTTGCAATATGAAAGCATATGGTGTAACGCACTACCCGGAAATGCACCTAACTAGTCCCAGGCCTGGAGCAAACCTCTCTGTATCTGGCAACAATACCAATTCAGTACTTATATTCTCCCAAGGAAAACTTCTTCCAACTTCTGCTCTACTACTCATTACGATATAAGAAACACTTGGGCATCATCATTAATTACCAGAAAGTGAAAATGGTGATTTCCTCTTGGGATACATACTTTTGCTTTCATTAAAAGTATTCCAATATCCCCATACAGTCATGTTCAATAACAGCACATGTGACCCAGGAATGCACTCTCTGAACGATGTCAGGACCAGACACTGTCTCTTTATAAGCTTGGATATCTGGACTCATTCAGTGATGTGCACAGCACTTCATGGAAAACATGATACAGGTGGGCTGCTTTTTGTCTTAAGAAATGGATACATAAAGTTGTTCCTCATAGGGATATGTTTACCCTTCTTCAGTGTAGGCAGGCTGGTTCAGACTGTTTGCCAATGAGGCGGGGCCACCTGCTGTGCTGCTTGTCATCCCTCTCCTTTGATGTGACACTGTCTGCCACCTGCCTGAGGCCGAAATGGTTCTCCAAGGTTTTCTGGAGTTTACTGCAAACTGTGAATTTGGTGAGTTTCTGCTAAAAGGCTGTTCTGACAACTTCACAAGAAACTTGGCATGACTGGGCATGGGCTTCCCTTCTTATAAGCGCAGATTTTATTATTAAACATTTGAGCCTTGATCAGAATCCTGTCTTGTTCCATCTCTCTCTCGTCTGCCTAGTTTCCTTTTCTTTCAGCTCCAAGATGCCTCCCAAACTCGAATCCAGACATGAGAGCCGCATGCCGGCCCCAACAATTTGGTGTCCCACGCAGGGCCTGGGAAAGGCAGAGGACACTGGAAGAAACACTGCTGGTTAGGAGCTCCATGGAGGAAGAAAAGAATTAAAGAAAATTCGTACCGGAGAAGCAACAGGCAAAAAGGTTGCTAGGTGTGGTACAGTCTGAGCTGGAACAGTGGTGACCCACGCTGGATCCACTCAGGTTCCGCAGTGATACAGGATCTAGGAACGTAACAGGCAGTTGGCTGCAGCTTCCAGAAGCTGCGTTTTAGGTGAAAGAAATAAAAGGGTTTGGATTTAATAATCAGGCAGTTTGGCCACAGTGTAAGAACTGCATCAGGCAGGAGGAAAACTCTCCCAGAGACAGAGAGAATCAGGGATGCCCTGTTTTGTTCTCTCTGGGCCCTACAGCAGAAGTATTCTGCCCTCTTTGTGTTTTTGTCTAAGGTCTTGTCTAATGTCTGGTACACCACTCTGTTCACGTGTTCAATTCATTTATGTTAGTGTCTAGTCGTCTGAATGACTGAATGTTCTGTGTTTCATGTTGCAAAATAAAAGATGGCTAATACTTTCTCTGCTGGTATAGCAAAGCCGAGAGTGGCCATATGCTGTAGTCAGGATCAGGCACAGCAGGAGGGCCCCTGCTGGAAAAACTGTTTTTTTAAGAAAGGGAGTCTACAGCCTCATGGTTTTGGGGTGAAAAAGCTGATAGATGTTTTTTTTCCTAAGAAAATTCTCTGCATTCGTGATTATTATGTTTAGCTAATGACAAAGTGCTTTTTATTTTATAATTATAGCTAGAAAAATTAATATTCTCTGATTGGTCTAAGTGTAGCTGCTTCATTTGTTTTTTTTACTGGTAATATGCTCTGAGTGTCTATATCACAAGAGTATCAGCTCATTAGTTATTGGTTAGGATTAAATAATTGTTACATTGCTAATAGAAGGTTAGCCTTAAATTGGCAATTCAAGAGTCTTTTCAAACACGTGTCATAAGCAGGCCAAAAAACTGGGCCTCCTAAGATACTTTTAGCTGAGATAATATTTAATATGATTCTTATCCCAGAGAGTAGAATTAGGTAGATTTAAAACAATGTCTCTTTAATGAAGCATTAAAGCTTGCACTGTCATGTATTCATAGGTATAAATTGTCATCCAAACTTCATAATATGATAATAATGCTTCTAATATTGATTCTAAGGATGATAAATTGTTTTGAAATTGGGTTTTGCTTTCCCAAAGTTGTAGTTATGGTCTAATATTGCAAAAGAAACTTAGTAATTCTGAAATCTGTCCTCTTGGCAGGAGGAACTAAGCTCGGAGCAGCCTCTGCAAGTTTTGTATGACTTTCTTTTGTCTTGCAAACGGTGCCTGAAGAAGCTCTCCTTGCCTCTCTTTGCCTCCAGGGGAATTTTCTTTTAGCTGAAAGAACACTGTTGCAGATCTATCCAGATGTTGCTCTAAATAAAGTTCAAATTCAAAGTTTATAAAGGGTAAAACAGACTGTAGAATTTATAAAGGCATTGCAATTTGGCTTGCCTACTTTTTATATAGTTATTATAGATCTAAAAGTTTGTTTTTTCCTTTGCATCTTAATAATTGTAAAGGGTTTACTTCTAGTGAGTTTGTAATCACTGGAAAATTTTGACTCTAGGTATGGCTAAATATAGGTCTACATTATGTAAGAAATTTTTATCATTTCTGCTTCTATACAAGAAGCTAAGAGTTTGAATCTTTCAGTGTATATTGTTTTCTAAGTGGAAAGTATTTTATTGGATTGGGCCACCTTCAGATTCTTCTGCCTGAGAAGAAGGCCAAGGTGGTGGCGGTGGTGATGGCGGCAGCCAAAGGTGGCGCTGATAAAGGCACTCACCACCTCTGTTTTGGAGATGCGGGGCTCAGCAGCGGATCGAAATCCAGAGTCCTTTTCAGAGTGGCTCTGCACACCATGGTGGCAAGCGGCCTCCGAGGTTTAGCTCGGGTGGGGCCAGGAAGATTGATGGCAAACGGGCCTCCTGAGGTGCCCGGTGGGTGTGGGGCCTGGGACAGTGGAGCTGCGAAAAGGCAGGTGGGCAGGGCTGAGGTGGCGCTCACCTCAAAGTACAGTTTCAGCATCCTATTAAAACTACTGTGGTGCTAATAAAGAATTGTAAGATATATTCGTGTATTTTGGAAAACCTATAACAAAAATTGAGTCTTAGGAACCTGACAAAGTGTCTGTTCCTTGTTCCAAACAGCAATGAATTTGGTTATTACAGAATATTAATAATTGATCTATTGCATACCATCATTTTAAATAAAATTGACAATATCCCAAAGATAAGCTAAAAATTGTTTTTATGCATGCTTTTATATCTTCTATAAATTCATGCATACACGCATCCCAATTATTGTGTTTAAAAACAACCCCTCTATGGGAAATAAATAGATGTGAATTAGATCACACGCTTATTCTTTTGAGCTTTCCCCTGCTTCGGCACAGATAATTAAGTTGTGTGCTGTGGATGGTGTTTTAAAATGCTGAACAATCAAACCCTAATTTGTATATTTATAGTCAGTATTATATCTCAGAGCTCACAATTGCTTAAGATTGTTCATCCCTCAGATGCTATTAATTCTCAAATTTGCAATTGCTTATGCATATACAACTCATAAGAAAAAATGCTGTCCTTTTAAGAAGGTTGTTTTTGGACATTTAATAAATTGTTCTAGATTGCCTAGACATCTTAAAGCAATGCCATGCTGGATTTATATCTCAGGCAGTCTATAGTTCCTACATGTAAGATAGATTGGATATATAATCTCATTCTTTATATATTCAAAACAGTTATGGTTTAGGATAATATTTTAGTACTCTTGGAAATTGTGTATGTCAAATTCTTTGCTCTTAGTGTCCTCAGTTACTAATTTTTTCCACATAATAGTGTTATTTCTTGAGGACTTATACTTAATAAATGATGCAAATAAATGCTCTTATTTCTGAGTTAATAAATAAATAAATTATACACATGTGACTATTAATAACTTTTCAAGCTTTTTGGTTACAACCGCTCTTTAACAGAAACAATTGAAAGTGCAATTAGTCACTGCCAATGTTACATTAATACTGACTATAACAGTCAAGTATTGGAGATGTTTTATCAACATATTATTATTTCTCAAGGACAAGGTATTGTGGATCTTTAAAACTTTAGCTTCTTAAAAGACAAAGAAGGGGGAAATTATATCCCCAAGCATATTATTTAGTGCATTCCCATGCCCATTATTTAAATCATACTTTTATTTTAGAAATTTGAAATTTGGATGTCAAAGAATTTAATAAATGCCTTATAGTATCTTAAAAAGATCTACTTATTGGCATATGGCTTGATCCTGAACAACCTTAATAGAAAAGAGAAAAGCATAGGTTCTCTCCACAGAGTGCTGCAGAAGCATGATGGCTAATTCATGTGACAGGCTGACAGGTACGTTCGCTCAGTGCCCTGACTTTAGTGACAAGGAAGCTGAATTTGGTACATGTTTTCGACCCATCCTTGCTTGCCATTTTTCCAGTTTGGACAAGTGAAGCTGCCTTGCTTCAAGCTTTTAACCTTATGGTAAAAAGAACATCAGAGACTGTGTATTCTGACTTAGAAAGATTAGTCATATAATAGAGTTATAGTGATTCTCCTCTTTTCTTCAATGTGACCAGTTATTCTAACTCAATCTTAGACTGGTCTAGTAATAATTCCAATATTAGAGATTCCTACTGAAGATAGCTAAAATTCTTAATTACCTAGCAAAGTTAATTTGGAGCTAGGCCTCCACTTCCAGAAAATCTCTGGCCTTTCTGCTAATTCTCAAAGCCAGCTCCCCCACACCAGGAGGCCAGAGCCTGAGCTTGGTCATTGCTAAATTGCAACAGAATGGAGTACCTGGAGTTTTTCAAAGAAGCTTTTATACTGTTGCTTTTCACTGGCCCACCTTTGTTTCTCAAGCAGGTCAGCCACCGATCAGCCTGACAGCAGCAGGAGTAAAACCTTGCCTCCAACAGTGCAGGTGGCAGTTATTATTCTTCACCAAGAAGCATTCTAGTACATATTGTGGCTTTGGTCTGAATTGGGAGTATTGTGTGCTATGAGGGCCAGTTAGTCAATGACGGGCAACCAGATCATGGAATCATGCCAATCTAAGACAGGGGTACATGCCAAGAGGCCCTGGTTGTTAATAATACACCAAAGAGCCATGTTTTGTGTAAAATAAACACAAATAAGCAGCATGTATGCTGCTATGACGGATAAGGATGATTCGTGAAGAAGGGGGGGGGGATGTACCCTTCTTCAGCCTAGGCAGGCTGGTTCAAACCATTTGCCACTGAGGCAGGGCCACCTACTGTGCTGCTTCTTATCCCTCTCCTTTGATGTGACAGTGCCTGCCACCTGCCTGAGCCCAAACTGGTTCTCCAAGGTTTTCTGGAGTTTACTGCAAACTGCATTTGGCAAGTTTCTGCTAAAAGGCTGTTCTGACAACTTCACAAGAAACTTGGCGTGACTGGGGATGTGTTTCCCTCCTTATAAGCGCAGATTTTATTATTAAACATTGATCCTTGATCAGAATCCTGTCTTGGTTCCATCTCTCTCTCGTCTGCCTAGTTTCCTTTTCTTTCAGCTACAAGATGCCTCCCAGGCTCGAATCTGGACATGAGAGCTGCAGGCCGGCCCCAACAGATAGGAACCCAGGGCTATCTTTCTACAGTAACTGTTCAGGTGCTGGCCTAATCTCAGCAACCCCAACTTTGCTAGTACTAAGCAGGTGTGAAATGTGCAAGTTTAGATTTCTGCTGAAAGTTCTCTTCTCCAGACTAGAATCCACAGGGTCTACTGAATTGAACATTACTCATTATAATGGTTCAACATGATTTCTGGTTAACATAGGATAGGGTGAGTGCACTCCTAGCCTTTGGCATCATTGGAAAGTCCCTAAGCCTCCTCACTCTGAGGGCTTGCACTCTATCCTTCTTTTGTTTTTCATTCACACCATCAAATTGCATTCAGAAATATTGAAAGGACAACTGAAACCTGTTGGCATGGCTCTCACTAGTGTTGGTAGGAGGTCTTCACATATCTGCCTGAACTCTGAGAGCCCGCCCAGGCATTGTCCAAAACCTTGTATCTTTTTCTCCTGAAGAAAGAAAACACTGCTTACACAGCAGTCAGTAACTACTGCTAGCATGGTTGCTGGAGTTCTTACACCTGTGGTCAGGCTGATGTTCTAAGACAGCTGCAGGAACATTCAAGGTGGTTCCTGTTCTTTTTTTCTCATGGGAAACATCTCATCACTGTTTTTAAAGAACTTCAAATTAGGCAAATACATGGCCTCTTAAATTCCTGTATAAAACTCAACAAAACCAAGCGTCTTCCTTTTGGGAGGAAATCATACAATAACACCATTTATGGCCACTCATAATAAATACAATTCTGATTCATGGATCTAGAGTCACTAATCTAACTCAGCACAGAGACACACAAAAGGCAGAATTACTTCCCTCCTCTTTCCGCCTACCATTGCTTATAGGGATAATGTTTATTATACACTATTGAAGATGTATCTCTATCCATCCTTGCCTGCCTAAAGTATCTTCTGATTGGTTAAAATAAAGTGAGTATGGGCCATTTCAAAAGCAGGAATAGTACGGTGGATCTTGGCACAGAGAGTGGAATTCTCGGAAATAATCAGGTATATGTAGGGAGATTCACCAATGAGACACAGAGGAAGTCTGATTATGAATCTATGGAGCATTTTTTTTTTTTTGCTGACAGGACCCAGATATAACTGTCTCTTGTGAGGCTAGGGCAGTGCCTAGAAAACACAGAAGTGGATGCTCACAGTCATCTATTGGATGGAACACAGGGCCCCCAATGGAGGAGCTAGAGAAAGTACCCAAGGAGCTGAAGGGGTCTGCAACCTTATAGGTGGAACAACAATCTGAAATAATCAGTACCCCCAGAGCTCATGTCTCTAGCTGCATATGTAACAGAAGATGGCCTAGTCGGCCATCATTGGGAAGAGAGGCCCCCTCAGTCTTGCAAACTTTATATGCCTCAGTACAGGGGAATGCCAGGGTCAAGAAGTGGAGTGGGTGGGTAGGAGATCAGGGCAGGGGGAGGGTATAGGGGACTTTCGGGATAGCATTTGAAATGTAAATGAAGAAAATATCTAATAAAAAATTGAAAAATAATCTGTGGAGAGGTAATGAGCCCTTTGGCAGAACATAGATCAGTATAAAAGGGATAATTGAATTATGAGCCAGTGGAAACAAGCTTATCATAAGGTCTAGGCACTATATCTCTCTGTGCCAGTATTTGGGGCCTGGGGTGGACATAAAAATGCACAAGGTTACATCTGGTGTTCAATGTAAGGGCACATAAAATTTAAGCTTAGAGCCTGAGAAAGCCATGAGTGGAAATGCAGAGAAGAAGCACTCCCTAGGAAAAAGAGTGTCCTTTAGAGCCCATGTTGTACAACAAAGCTGGCTGCTTAGGAGAAACAGGGAACTGAAGTCTCAGGCATGTGTCAGAGGCAAAATAGTTCCCAGAGCTGGGATGTGACATGGGACTGGAACAGATGGCAGGTAAATACCACAGCCTATCTAGTGTAGTGAGCCGGCTCACATGTACAGGGTACACCTGAGTGGCAAGGCCGGAGGTGAAAGAGAGGGGAATTAGGCAGTCGAGAAACAAATGGAGCTATGTAAAGTTTCCTGATCAAAGCTCAAATGTTTAATGACAAATGTGCTTATAAAGGGGACAGGGGAGGCCCATTCCTGCCAATTCATCCTTGGAGCCTGGAACCAGCTGCAGGTGAGGACGTGCAGGTTAGAGTGTAGTCTCCAGAATAGCTCAGTGGCCTCCCAGCAGGTAGCAGTATCTTGAAGAGGAACAGGGGCAGTGGCTGAACAATGGAGTGATCTAGGGAGGAAGGCTCCACCCTAGGTAATCTCCTTTGTGGCAGCAAGTTCAAGGTCTGGCTCAGCCTGCTTCAGGCTAGGGGGAGGTTACAATTTCCTCCTTGTTATTAATATTAAAAAGAACTGGACTGAGGCATAAAATTTATTTATTCTCCATAGTCCTGCCTGGGAATTATGGTGGCTGGAGGTCTCGCCTGTCTTAGGAAATCTTAGATCTTCCCGAACCATCCAATTCCGTCTTGGAGGCTACGCACAGCTAGTTTGTGTTATATTTCACACAAACATTGCTCTGTGGTGTGTTATCAATCAACAGCCACGGCCTTTTGGCATGTACCTCTGTCTTAGATTGGTATGGTTCCAAGATCTGGGTGCCCATCATTGACTGTCCGGCCCTCATTAGCATACCTTATTCGCAGTTCAGACCAAAGCCACAATATATACTTAGAATGCTTCTTGAATGAAAATTAATAACTGCCACCTGCGCTGTTGGAGGCGAGGCTGAACATGTGCTGCAGTCAGGCTGAATGGTGTTGACTGACCTGCTTGAAAAAAAAATTGAGACAGTGAAAAGCAACAGTACAAAAGCTTCTTTGGGGAAGTCCAGTTGCTCCATTCAATTGCAAATTAGCAATGATCAGGCTTAGACTCAGAGCTCCCATTGTGGGGGAGGTGAGATTGAAAATCACAGAAAGGCAGTAACTTTCTGGGAGAGGAGGCTATGCTCCAAATTAACTTTTTGGCTAAAGAGGATTTTTAGCTATAATCAGTCATATTTACTGGAAGATTCAGGATCTGTGTCCAGTTGATGAACTAATCTTTCAGGCAGCCATCACACTCCCTCTTCTTTTTGTGAAAAAAAAAAAACCCACAGACCAAGCCCCTTCCCCAGATTAGGATCAGGTCTGGACCCTTCCATTTGTTAGTTAATGGGTCCCACCACTTTACCATGGCATAAGAACTAAAAGTAATTGGATGCCAGTGGCGAGCTGCTGAAGACTGACCTTTAACATCAGTTTGCAAAATTTTAGAACAAATAAAGCAAAAGCAAGATGTGTCTTTGGTGACCTTGGGGGATATAGCTGCCCCTGTTTAGTTTTTAAAAGCCAATTTTTTTAAAGTGCAAAGAACACGTTCAACTAATCCTTGTCCCATGAGGTTATAAGTGAAAAAGCAAAACATAAAAACAAAATTCTAGGCCTTTGGGCCCAGGCTTGGGAGTGTGGCCTTTGTGGCTTAGTGCTCTGAGGTGTGCTGGTCATAAAACAGATAGTGACATTCCTTCACCCACCAGCTTCCTGGGTTACCAGGTATTCCTTGTGACACTTGTGACTTTGCACTTTCTTGTGACTCTTAACTGTTATCTTTGGTATTTTTTTTCCAACAACACCCTCCCCACTTCCTTGAGTTGTGGTTTCTTCCTTTAAATACCCCCTTACTCAGCTACTTGGGGCGCCACGGTCCTCTACCCCTGCGTGGTGTATGACCTTGGGCCCGAGAGCGCTCTTGAATAAAAATCCTCTTGCAGTTTGCAGCAAGACCGTTTCTTGTGGGTGATTTTGGGGTGTCGCCTCTCCTGAGTCAGAACGTGGGGGAGTCCTCACATTGTGGGTCTTTCATAAGGAATTCCAGTTTTATGTTTGATGCTGAATTCTTTATAAAATGAAGTAAATTTTTTGCTAGAATAGGATGGCCTGTTATCTGTCTTAATAAGTTTAGGCAATCCCATGGCATTAAAGGCTTGTAGGCAATGATCAATTACATTTTTGGAGGCTTCTCCAGCAGGCAGAGAAGCAAAAAGAAATCCTGAACAAGTGCCAATACAAACATGTATATATTTTAATTTTCCAAATTCTGCATAATGAGTTATATCCATTTGCCAAATATGATTAGGCATAAGACCTTGTGGATTAACTCCTAAATGTGGCACTGGAAATTATGTAATACATTTAGGACATGTGGGCCTAGCCATTGTCTACAGACAGGAGGCTCAACTGTCACCAAAGGATAGCAAGAGTTGGTGGTCGACAGAGCCCATGAGCTCTTGGCACAGTGGAAGGAGACATCTGAGAAACTAAAGACAGCTCATGGTGCCCTTCATGTCAGGTCAGTCATGGAGGGTGACCTGGGTTGCTGAAGCCAGGTCCAGATGAATAGTGAATTCTCAAGCACAGACAAGCCTCTGGCCAGGTACAGTATGGTTGAATGTGCTTAAGTAAATAAAATATAAAATAAAATAAAATAAAATAAAATAAAGAGGTGTAGATAACCATAGAAGCAATAGTTTAAAAATCAATAAAGTGAAGTCTATGTGGGAAGGAGAGACTTATAAAGAAAAATATGCTTTGTGTTAAAAAGCAGAAAAGGCATGGGGATTCCATATACATTTTTCACTTATCAGTATACAAATAATTGTGTTTTCTATAATGATTACAATTTTATATATGCTTCTTAAGAGAGATCAGAAGAAAACAGACTTAGATAAAGAAAGAACTAGAGGGCTGGAGAGATGGCTCAGCTGTTAGGAGCACTGACTGCTCTTCCATATGTCTCGAATTCAAATCCCAGAAACCACATGGTGGCGCACAGCCATCCATAATGAGATCTGATGCCCTCTTCTGGAGTGTCTGAAGACAGCTACAGTGTACTTACATATAATAATAAATAAATATATCTTTTTAAATATAAATAAAGAACTAGAAAAATCCTTGCTAAGGTACAAAAAAGAGAACAAAATTTGGAAAATCCTTTGATTCATAAAATTTCAGAGGAATTAAATGCAAAGCCTAGACAATAACCTAGTGGCAAGTCTGCAAAAAGGCAGTCTGTGTCCAAAAAAAAATTTAAAGGATTTTCCAGTAATGATATTTGAATTAGAACCAAGTGAAGAGGTTCCAGTAGGTTATCAAAATTTTGAGTAGTGAACCACAGAGCCAAAAGATTTACAAAGATTTAACGGAGCAATAACAATCTATGGCTTACATTCACCATATGTAAAACTGATATGTAATAACTAGGCCAGAGAAAAATCATCTAATTCCAAAAGATTGGAGAGGTTTACAAAGATCACCGAGAGTTTAAACAAATCTTTCACTAAATATGTGGAAAGAATAACTACAGCTCTAAATAGAGCAATGTAAAATAAAAATGATAAAACATTTTTAATTGAATCTTAAGCTTCTGAGAATTCTAATTTGAGGCCGGAGAAATGGCTCAGTGATTAAAATTCTGGGCTAATATCCATTTATCAGTGAATTTATATCATGTGTGTTCTTTTGTGATTGGGTTTCTTCACTCAGATTGTATTTTCTAGCTCCATACATTTGCCTAAGAATTACAGGAAGTCATTATTTTTAATAGTCGAGTAGTATTGCATTGCATAAATATACCACATTTTCTGTATCCATTCCTCTGTTGAGGGATATCTTGGTTCTTTTAAGGTTTGGCTACTATAAATAAGACTGCTATGAACATAGTGGAGCATGTGTCCTTGTTATATTTTGGCGCTTTTTTTTTTTTTTTTTTTTTTTGGATATACACCCACGTGAGCTACAGCTGGGTCCTCTGGTAATACTATGTCCAGTTTTCTGAGGAACCTCCAAACTAAATTCCAGAGTGGTTGTACCAGCTTGGAATCCCACCAGCAATGGAGAAGTGTTTCTCTTTCTCCCCATTCTGGCCAGCATCTACTGTCACCTTAGTTTTGATCTTTTCCATTCTGAATGGTGTGAAGTGGAATCTCAGGGTTGTTTTGATTTGCCTTTCTGTGGTGACTAAGGATGTTCTACATTTCTTTAGGTGCTTCTCAGCCATTTGATATTCCTCAGTCGAAAATTCTTCGTTGAGCTCTGTAAACCACTTTTAATAGGCTTATTGGGTTCTCTTGAGTCTACCTTCTTCAGTTCTTTGCACATATTTGATATTAGCCCTCCATCGGATGTAGGCCTACTAAAGATTTTGTCCTATTGACAGTGTCCTTTGCCTTATAGAGGCTTTGTAATTTTATGAGGTCCAATTTGTCAATTCTTTTTTTTCCCCAATTTTTTATTAGGCATTTACTTTATTTAAATTTCAAATGCTATCCTGAAAGTCCCCCATACCCTCCAGCGACCCCCTGCTCCCCTACCCACACACTCCCAATTCTTGGCCCTGGTGTTTCCCCTGTACTGGGGACATATAAAGTTACAATACCAAGGGGCCTTTCTTCCCAATGATAGCCGACTAGTAACAACATTGATAATAGAAATCCAACATTTATGTGGAAGCTGAACAGCACTCTACTCAATGATACCTTGGTCAAAGAAGAAATAAAGAAATTGACAAAATCCAACACCCATTCAATTTGTCAATTCTTGATGCTAAAATATAAGCCATTGGTGTTCTGTTCAGGAAATTTTCCCTTGTGCCCATGTGCTCAAGGCTCTTCCCCACTTTCTCTTCTATTAGTTTCAGTGTTTGTGGTTTTAATGTGGAGGACCTTTATACACTTGGATTTGAACTTTGTACAAGGAGATAAGAATGTGTCAATTTGCAGTTTTCTACTTGCTGACCGCCAGTTGAACCAGCACCGTTTGTAAAAAAATTTTTTTTCCCCACTCAATGATTTTAGCTCCTTTGTCAAAGATAAAGTGACCATATGTGAGTGGGTTCATTTCTGGGTCTTCAATTCTATTTCATTGATCAACATTCCTATCACTGTACCAATACCACGTAGTTTTTTTTTTTTTTTCTCACAATTGCTCTGTAGTACAGCTTGAAGTCAGGGATGGCGATTCCCCTAGAAATTCTTTTATGGTTGAGAATAGATTTCACTATCCTGGGTTTTTTGTTATTCCAGATGAATTTGAGAATTGAATTGCTTTTTTTTTTTAATTTTATTTTTTGAGACAGGGTTTCTCTGTATAGCTCTGGCTGTCCTGGAATTCACTTTCTGGCCAGGCTGGCCTCGTAATTAGAAATCCTCCTGCCTTTGTCTCCCAAGTGCTGGGATTAAAGGCGTGGACCCCCATGCCCATCTGAGAATTGCCTTTTCTAACTCTACGAAGAATTGAGTTGGAATTAGTGGCAAGATTTTTCCAACTATGACAATGTGTAAATAAGAAGAATTTGAGAAAGACAAACAAGTCTAGTGCATTTTAATGGTGTCTTAGTTAAGGTTTCAGTGTTGTGACCATACACCATGACTAAAGCAACTTTGATAAGGACCACATTTAATTGGGGCTTGCTTACAAGCACAGAGGTTTAGCCCATGGCCATTAAAGCATGAGAATGGCAATTCTAGGCAGGCATGATATAGCAGGAGCTAAGAGTTTTACCTCTTCATCAGAAGTCTTCTAGCAGAAGACAAACTCCCATGTGGTTAGGAGGAGGATCTCATTGTCCATCTCCACATTGACACACTTCCTCCAAAAAGCCCACACCTATTCCAATAGGGCCACACTTTGTACTTGTGCCACTTTCTGGGCCAGGCACTTCAAAATCATTACAGATAGTAAGAGTTATTTTTTTCAAAGGTAGTAATGTTAGTTTTCAGTTTAGGAGTCAAAAGCCATTGACATGGATCTAGTGGAGAAATGACCTTTATCAAGGGGGAGGGGAGCTGAGTTGCCCAACCTCCTTTTGTTTCAGGAATATTGTTTCTAAGTAGAAAAATTCTATGTTTTCAGCAGAGAATTTGGCTCAGTATGTGTGCCACCTATTATTATATAAGGCCTGGAATCTACCCTTGTTTGTTTGTTCATGGTGAGAGCTACTAAGCTAATATAATAGTGTGTGACCTGCTGTAACACATACAGTGTTAGCATGCCATTACTAAACACTATGCAGTTTTTAAACAGTGATTCTAACTAAAATATCAGTCTTTTGAGCTCACAGTACAATGCAAAAACAAATACTAATTTTTACATGTTTTTAACACCATTAACTTAAATATTGAAATGACTGAATTTTATAAAGCAATAGAAAATAAAGTCATGAAAAGTGGCAGGAGAAATGAGAAAATATAAACAGCTAAGTTATAAATCAAGGACCTTTGTTCTACATTTCAAAGACAAAAAGTAAAACCCCAAGTGCCAGATCCAAACACAATATTTATTTATTTTTATTTTATGTTTATGTGTGATATGCTGTGTGTCAGTGTACCACATGTGTGCAGTGTTCATGAGCAATAAAAGGGCAACAGGAACTCTGAAATTATAGTTATCAATAATTGTTAGCTTTTAAGAGGGTTCTGGGAATAGAATTTGTATTTTTATGCATGATAGAAACTGATCTTAGCGACTGAACTATTTCACAAGTTATTCCTATCAAGTCTGGATGATGTAGTCTAGTAGGAATATATGGATCCCCAGCATAGGCAAAATGTCAGAAACAGCCCCACTTCCTATGTTAGGAGTTCTAACAAAATTCTAAGGTAAAGATCTATAACATTTTGCAGAAGTCGTAGGTCAGACCAATGCTGGCTCCATGATTAAATTCACTCTGTGAGCCCTTATAAGCCTTGCTTAGTTGATTTTATGGGCCATGTTCTTTTGATGTCCTTGACCACTCTGGATCCTACAGTTCTTCCTTCCTCTCTTCTTCAGGGTTCCCCAAGCTCCATCTAATGTTTGGCTATGTGCCTCTGCCTCAACTACCAGCAGGTGCTATAGAAAGACTGTGAGAACACAGAATATCATTAGGAATGTTTTCATCAGACTTGAGTTTTTTTGGTTGTTTGTTTGTTTTGCCAGTAGTGACTAGATCTTCGGGTTATCCAGTTTCCAATCCAGTTTCTGGGCATCTAGGCACCATCATACATGGGCTCCTTTCTGTTGTGTGGGCCTCAAGATAGATTAGGGATTGGTTGCTCACATCCACAAGCTCTGAGCCATCATTGCTGCAACACAACTTGAAGACAAGGCAGGCTGTATTTTCAAGGTTTTGTGGGTTGGTGGACAAGATCCACCCCTAGAAATTTTTTCTGGTCACAGAAGATTGTCATAACACACTCTGAGCCATCCATTGCTTGAAGTACTAACTAGGGTCAGAGTCCTAAATACCAGGACCATTACATTGTACTAGGTTTCTACATCACAGCCGAAATGCCCTCAATTCCATCTCTCTCTCTCTCTCTCTCTCTCTCTCTCTCTCTCTCTCTCTCTCTCTCTCTCTCTCTTTCTCTCTCTCTCTTGTAATCTTTCTCCCATATGATTCCCCATTTTATCCTGCAGACCTGCCTATAGTTCAACTGCACAGTTTTCACTATTTCACTTTATAGGAGGATTCATTGACCTGCTTATGTCCCCCCTTTTTAAGCCCCTCTTTTTACTTAGCTTCTTCCTCTCTTTAAATAGTAGTGTGATTATTCTTTTTATATTTTTATATTTATTTTTTATTACATGTTTTCTTCATTTACATTTCAAATGCTATCCCCTTTCTTAGTTTTCTCTCCAAAAATCCCTATAATCTCTCCTTTTCCCTGCTCACCAACACATCCACTCTCACACTCTCACCGTGGCATTCCCCTATAGTGTGGGATAGAATCTTTGCAAGACCAAAGGCCTCTTCCCCCACTGATGGCTGACTAGGGCATCCTCTGCTACATATGCGGCTAGATACACAAGCTCTGGGGGTACTGGTTAATTCATATTGTTGTTCCTCCTATAGGGCTGCAGATCCCTTTAGCTCCTTGGGTACTTTCTCTAGCTCCTTCATTGGGGACACTGTTTTCCATTCAGTAGATGACTATGAGCATCCACTTCTGTATTTGTCAGGCACTGGAATAACCTCACAGGAGACAGCTATATCAGTGTCCTGTCTGCAAAATCTTGTTGGTATATGCAATAGTGTCTGGGTTTGGTGGTTGTTTAGGGGATGCTTTCCTGGGTGGGGCAGTCTCTGGAAGGTCCTTACTTCAGTCATAGCCTTGAACTAGAAAGATTGCATACTAGTAACTTAATTTTACTCCTTAAACCTTTAGATAAAAGATAGAAACCCATCTAAGAGGAGTGGATGGCAGAAAACAACAAAGCTCATGACTGAATTCAATAAATTTGAAACAAAGAAAGTGACTGAAAGAATCAACAAATCCAAGAGGTGGTTCTTTGAAGAAATCAACAAGATAGACAAGCCCTTAGTCAAACTAAGTAAAAGGCAGAAAGACAATATCCAAATTAAAAAAAATCAGAAATGAAAAGGGATACATAAAAACAGATATGTAGAATATCCAAAGAATCATTTGGTCTTACTTTAAAATACTGTGCTCCACAACATTGGAAAATCTAAGTGAAATGGATAGTATTTCTGATAGACTCCACTTATCAAAGTTGAATGAGGATAAGGGAAATAAACTAAATAGTCCTATAATCACTAAAGAATTAGAATCAACCATCAAAAGTTTCAAGTAATATAAAAAGCCCAGAGCCATATGGCTTTAGGCAGAACCAAATTGGCCTTTAAAAAAGAGCTAATAACAATACTCCTCACACTATTCCACAAAATAAAAACAGAAGCAACATTGCAAACTCATTCAACAAGTTCATAGTCACCCCAATATCTAAATCACACAAAGACTCAACAAAGAAACACAATTTCAGACCAAATTTTCCTATGAACGCAGATGCAAAAATACTCAATAAAATACTCACAAATCAAGTCCAAGAACTCATCAAAGATATCATCCACCCTGATCAAGTAGGCTTCATCTTTTATATGGAGAGATGGCTCAATATATATAAATTCACCAATGTAAGCACATATAAACAAACTGAAAGAAAAATATATACAGGATCATCTCATTAGATGGGCAGAATGTCTTTGACAAAATTTAACACCACATTATGTTAAAAGTTTCAGAGAGTTCAGAAATACAATGCATGTATCCCAAGAAATAAAAGCAATATACAGAAATCCAATAACCAATAACAAATTTAATGGGGAGAAAATGAAAGCAATAACACTAAAATCAGGGAAAAGACAGGCTGTCCACTCTTTCCCTTTCTATTCAATACAGTACTTGAAGTCCTAACTAGAGCAATAAGAGAACAAAAGGAAATCAATGAGATACAAATTGGAAAGGAAGTAGTCAAAGTATCACCATTCATAGATGACATGATAGTATATATATTAGCACCCATATAAATTATATATTAGATCTCCTACAGCTGATAAATAACTTCCACAAAGTGGCTGGATAGAAAAGTATCTTAAAGAAATAAGTAGCTGTCCTTTATAAAACCAATAAACAGGCATATTTGTGCAGGCATGTTATCAGAATCTCAGCCAGTGTTGAGTCCAGGAGAAACAGACTTCTCTCAAGATGGTTTTCAGTGAAGCAGACATCTTTATTAGGGGTGGCATGGTCTATACAACACTTGGAAAGAGGGTAGCAACCGTATAGGAGGATCAACAATATGAACTAACCAGTACCCTCAGAGCTGTGTCTCTAGTTGCATATGTACCAGAGGATGGCCTACTCGGCCATCAATTGGAGGAGAGGCCCTTGGTCTTGCAAAGATCATATGCCCCAGTACAGGGGAATTCCAGGACCAGGAAGCAGGAGTGGGTGGGTTGGGCTGGGTGAGGGTATAGGGGACTTTCAATATAACATTTGAAATGTAAATGAAGAAAATATCTAATAAAAAATGAAAATAAAAGATGAACATTGCTTATTTTCCTTAGTTTGTAGACATTAGCTTTGAATCTTGAGTTATATGTGTTTAATTTGGGATACTTCTATAAAAGTAAGAGACATAGGATTAAGAGTCTTCTGATAGAACACAATCATTTAAGGATTAAAGGAAATAATGGAAAGTGATGAATTAAATTAGGTTGAGGGGATGAAGGAAGGAATATGGGGAGAGTTAATAATAATAATTACCAATTAAAAAGGATTCATGGAAATATATTAATGCAGAATTATAGAAACTATATTTTCTACCTCTATCTTTCACACACAAGGGGGAGAGAGAGACAAAGAGACAGAGAGACAGAGAAAGAAGTAGTTAGAGGGAGAGTAAGAGAGCAGATACTCTTTGTAATATATCATCACTCACTTTAGAATTACTGAGTCCTGTAGGATGTCTGTCCATTAAATGTGATATTATAAAGGTTTTATCCCAGTCTTCATTCCCACATTTCTCATAGTTAGATCACATTGTCCTAGAACAAAGGCCATTCAAAATTCTGCTCAATGCACCATTATCTCTGTGGACTGGATTAGTTGGATTAAAGACTGGGTTCTCCTTGAGACTAGTGATTAAAGAAGAAAAAAACAATTGCATATTCATGGGATACCCTAATATTTATTATTATTAATATTATTGTTATTACTATTTACTAATTCACTTTGTATCCTATTCACTTCCTCTTTCTTTTTTTTCTTTTTTCCTTATATATATTCTTTATTTACATTTCAAATGTTATCTCCTTTCATAGTTTCCACTCTGAAAATCCCTATCCCCTTCTCTCTGCCCCTGCTCCCCACCCACCCATACCCATTCCCAGTCCTGACATTCCCCTATATTGGGTCATAGAACCTTCTCAGGACCTAGGGCCTCTCCTCCCATTGATGACTGACTAGGCCAACTTCTCCAATATATACAGGTAGAAGCACAAGTTCCACCATGTGTTTTCTTTGATTGATTGTTTAGTTCCAAGGAGCTCTGGGGGTTACTGGTTAGTTCCTATTGATGTTCCTCCTATGGGGCTTCAGACCCCTTGACCTCCTTGGATACTTCCTTCATTAGGGACCTTGTGCTCTGACCAATGCATGATTGTGAGCATCCATTTCAGTATATGCCAGGCACTGGCAGAGGCCTTCAGGAGAAAGCTATATCAGGCTCCTGTCAGCAGGCTCTTGTTGGCATCTGCCATATTGTCTCAGTTTGGTGGTTGTTTATGGGATGGATCCCCAAGTGGGGTAGTCTCTGGATGGTCATTCCTTCAGTCTCTGCTCCGAACCTTGTCTCTGTAACTCCTTCCATGGGTATTTTGTTCCCACTTCTAAGAAGGATTCTGAGCCTCTGGGCTAATATCCCCATATCAGTGAGTGCATATCATGTGTGTTCTTTTGTGATTGGGTTACGTCACTGCAAATGATATCCTCCAGATCCAACCAATTTGTCTAAGAGTTACATAAATTGATTGTTTTCAATAGCTGAGTTGAGGGATACCTGGGTTCATTCCAGCTTCTAACTATTATAAATAAGGCTGTTATGAACAAAGTGGAGCATGTGACCTTATTACATTTTGGACTACCTTTTGGGTATATGCCCCAGAGTAGTATTCCTGGATGTTCGAATAGTATTATGTCCAATTTTCTGAGGAACCACCAAACTGATTTCTAGAGTGGTTGTACAAGCTTGCAATCCCACCAGCAATGAAGGAGTTTGCCTCTTTCTCTACATCCTTGCCAGCATTTGCTGTCACCTGATTTTTTGATCTTTTCCATTCTGACTGGTGTGAGGTGAAATATCGGGGTTGTTTTGATTTGCATTTCCCTGGTGATTAAGGATGTTCAACATTTTTTTTAGGTGCTTCTCAGCCATTCGGAATTCCTCAGATGAGAATTCTTTGTTTAGCTCTATGCCCCATTTTTTATTATTATTTAAAACATTTTAGTAGATATTTTCTTCATTTACATTTCAAATACTATCCTGAAAGTTCCTTATACCCTGATCCCCAAACTACCCACTCCCACTTCCTGGCCCTGGTATTCCCCTGTTTTGGGGTATATAATCTTTGCAAGATCAAGGACCTCTTCTACCAATGTTGGCCACTTAGGCCATCTTCTACATATGCAGCTAGAGAAATGATCTCTGGTGGGTACTGGTTAGTTCATATTGTTGTTCCTCTGATAGGATTGCAGAACCCTTCAGGTCCTTGGGTACTTTCTCTAGCTCCTCCATTGGGGGACCTGTGTTCCATCCAATAGATGACAGTGAGCATCCACTTCTGTATTTGCCAGGGACTGGCATACCCTCACAAGAGACAGCTATGTCAGGGTCATGTCAGCAAAATCTTGCTGGCATATGCAATAGTGTCTCTGCTTGGTGGCTGATTATGGTATGAATCTTCTGATGGGGCAGTCTCTGGATGGTCCTTTCTTCTGTCTCAGCTCCAACCTTTGTCTCTGTAACTCCTTCCATGGGTATTTTGTTCCCCTTTCTAAGGAGGGACGAAGTATCCACACTTTGGTCTTCCTTGTTCTTGAGTTTCATGTGTTTTGTAAATTGTATCTTAGTTATTCTGAGCTTCTGGGCTAATGGCCACTTAACAGTAAGTGCATATAATTTGTGTTCTTTTGTGATTGGTTTACTTCACTGAGGATGATATCCTTCAAATACATCCATTTGTCTAAGAATTTCAGAAATTCATTGTTTTTAATACCTGCATAGTACTCCACTGTGTAAATGTACCACATTTTTTTAAATCCATTCCTCTGTTGAGGGAAATCTGGGTTCTTTAAAGCTTCTGGATATTATAAATAAGGCTGCTATGAACATAGTGGAGCATGTGTTCTTATTACATGTTGGAGCAACTTATATAGCCCAAAGTGTTATTTCTGGGTCCTTGGGTATCCAAACTGATTTCCAGAGTGGTTGTACCAGCTTGCAATCCCACCAGCAATCCAATCACAAAAGAACACACATGATATGCACTCAATGATAAGTGGATATTAGCTCAGAAACTTAGAATACCCAAGATACAATTGCAAAACCCATGAAGCAATGTTTGTCTTAATATGTGGATTACCATATGAAGGACGTTTGCTTCTCAACCATTCATGTATCTACAAACTTTGTAATATTATTTTGAGTAGCAGATGAGTAGTATCCCATGGTATAAATATACCTCATGATCCTTATCCATTTATTATCTGATGGATATTTAAACTTTCTCTATATCATGGCTATAGTGAATATCACAGTCATGAACATGGGTGATTGCCCAATTCCATAATCCATTTTCTTGAGGGTACTTACAGAATTGGTTCTTTCCATGTAGATTTCTATAAAAACTGGTACAGTCTAATATAATAATGTATTTCCATGGAGATCTCAGAACATGAGTCATGACCTATCTCAAAACAAATCAACCTTGAAATAACCCAACAAGTCATAGTGGGGAACACAGGCTTCAGTTGTTTGATTTGTCAGACTAAAATGTCCTTGTCCACACATGGGAAAATACAACATTCCAGACTGCCTGGTGATGGTCTATCTGGAAGAACTTGATGTCAGCCAGATTTTGCAAGGTGAAAGCATACTATGTAATGAACACACACACACCCTCCTGGAAATACACCTAAAGATCTCTTGATCTTTTCTGAAGAGTACCTCTCTACACCTAATGTCAACACCACTTTACCACTTAAGTCCTCCCTAAGGAAACAAGGAAAACTTCTAGCTTCGGCTCTACTAATCATTATGATATCACAAAATCTTGGGCATCATCAATAATTACCAGAAAGTGAAAATGGTGATTTGCCTTTGGGATAAATGTGTTTTCTTTCATTAAAAGTTTTCCAATATACCCATAGAGTCATATTCAATAACACCACAGATGACAAGGGAATGAACTCTCTGAGGGATTTCAGAACTTAACACTGTCCCTTTATGAGCTCTGATATCTGGCTTCATCCAGCAATCGGCACAGCACTTTATGGGAGAGGTAGGCACTTCTCTGAACCTGTCTTAGGAAATGGATGCACAAAGATGTTCTTCAAAGGGAGAGGAACTTAGAGCTACATTTCTTCAGTATCTGTTCAGGAGCTGGCCTACATCTCTGTGAGCAACACCATCTTTGCCGGTACTAAGCAGGTGAGAAATCTGTGAGTTTAGATTTCTGTTCAAAGTTCTCTTCTCCCTCCTACAATCCACGATGTCTTCCAAAGTGAAAATTAGTCATTAGAATGGTTTTATCTTTCTATCCTTAATTTTCCTAATTATGTCAATGATTTCATTAGTCTAAAGACATGTCTATTTCATGGCTCAGCACTTATTTGAAAATGTACTTTATTGTGACATGTATACATTAGATAACTGGTTTTAAGTTGTTAGATGGAGGATTATTCTTCCTATAGGGGAAAAAATACAGTAAGTTGCAGATGAAACATGAGCTTTATAAAACATGTATTCAAAAAATCTGTGTGTGCAATGCATTTAATGGTGATGGTAGAAATGTTTTTTTATGGTGGTTCACAAAAGAAGGAGATGACACAAGTATGTGTCCAGCACCCAATTCCTCAGAAAAACAAATAAAATTCAGACTGTTATGAATCAACAGTATGCTAGGATCCCTCAGAATATTTCCACATAAATGATAAAAGCCTAAATCAAGGTTCATCTGTGTAAACAGAAAACTATCCCATTTTAAAAAAATATTTTGTTTTTTAGCATTATGATGAGTAGTGTGAAAATATATCAACATTATATGGATTAGTTTGGATGGGCATATTTCATTCATACTTTTTTAAATAAAGATTTTATTTGCTTGGTTTTTTGTTCGTTTATTTATTTAATGTATGTGAGTACACTGTAGCTGTCTTCAGACACACCAGAAGAGAGCATCTGATCCCTTTACAGATGGTTGAGAGCCACCATGTGGTTGCCTTAAATTACTCAGGACCTTTGGGAAAGCAGTCAGTGCCCTTAACCACTCAGTCACCTTCTCCATTCCTAATTCACATTCTTCTATAAACCATGGATTTTAATTTTGTGTTACATTTTTAAAGATTTCTTTATATATTTTTATTTTATGTGCACTGGTGTTCTGCCTGCATGTATGACTGGGAAGGTCTAAATCCACTGGAATTGGAGTTACACAGAGTTATAAGTAGCCATGACAGTGGTAGAAATTGAACATAGGTCATCTGGAAGTGCTCTTAACTGCTCAGAAATCTCTCCAACACTTGATCAAATTTGTAAGATATATACTTATTTTATGTTATGCCTATTATGGTTTTGCTTGTGTGCATGAGTAGAAATACATGAATATGGTGCCACGAAGCTGAGTAGAGGTCATTAGATCCAGAATCATCTCTCCAACAACAAATTTGTATTTCTTAACACATTGTTATAACATGAAGGATGATGTCAGTTCTCATGATGCAAAAATGAACTCCAATCTGCAAATATTGATGTATACATATGCAGAGGCCATGCTGTGTTAAAATGTGTGTCATCCTGTTGAACAACAGAGATAGAGTTACATTACACACACACACACACACACACACACACACACACACACACACACACACACACACACTTAAATCATGAGTGAAAGGAAAGGAAAATAAGTCTGAAGTTGATATTCTGGATCAAAGTCCATTCATTGTTTTCCAGAAAATTCTCCTGTAGTGTGCTAAAGCAGTGCCACCTTTTCCAAAAAAACCAAAAAAGGCTCCAAATCAATTGAAAATCTCAGATATTTGAGAAGATACATGAAGACAGCACTGTTCAACCTGATCCTTACACACTGTGCTATGAAGCCATCTCCATGTTGTCTCAGAATAAAACCCTAAAAACCATGGAAGTGTTGGCTCTTCAGATCCTTTTGCTTTGCCAGGTTGTGGTTGGGACTGTGGGCAACATCTTTCTGTTTGTCCATAATTTCTCTCCAGTCTTGACTGACTCCCGACTGAGGCCCATACAGGTCATTCTAATCAACTTGGCTGTAGCCAATGCATTCATGCTCCTTCTGTTTGCATATTCATATGACCTGATTGATTTTGTTCCCAGGAAGCCTCCAACTGACCTCAAATGTAAACTTGCATACTTCTTTAACATGGTGGCTCAAGGCACAATCATGTGCTCCACCTGTCTCCTCAGTACCTACCAGTTTGTCACTCTTGTTCCTGGTAACTGGGCTAGGGTTATGTTCAGAGAAATATCCCCCAAGGTTGTGAGCTATTGTTGTTACAGCTGCTGGTTGTTCAGTGTCTTAAATAATGCTTACATGCCAATGTATGTCAGTGGTCCACAGAAAACACACAATGACTCTGATTCTAAAGACAATTGGATATGCTCCATCTCTGGGGTCAGTGTAGACATGAATTTCTTGCGGTTTTCCCATGACATCATATTCATTGGCATCATGGCTTGGACCAGTGTCTCCATGGTGATTCACCTAAACAGACACCACCACAGAATGCATTACCTGCATAATCCTAATCAGATCAACAGAGGCCATGCTGAGACCAAAGCAGCCCACACCATCATGATGCTGGTGGTCACATTTGTGAGCTTATATATTCTAGATTGTATTTGTAGTTTATTTCACATTTCCTTTGTGGAATCTCGTCTTTGGTTAATAGATGTCATAGAACTTTTGCATCTAAGCTTCCCCACTGTTTCTCCCTTCCTGTTGATTTGTAGGGATCCTATGGGTCCTTGTTCTCTGCTTTTCATTGTGGGTCTGGAAATCCACGTGACTGTGGGAGCCATTACAGAGGAACAGTAAGGTCAAAACATGTCCATAACTTGAAAAATCTCATCCTGACACCAGCAGGACTAGGACTGATCCTGCCTTGCTCTAGGACTGCATCTACCCACACACAGAGCCAGTCCATCCCCCAGCTCTGACACCCTGAGGTAGTCATGTAGCCTAGTGGCCAGCATTCAGGGTAAGCTTCCTATCTCCTTACAAGAACAACTCCAGCTAGCAAATGAAGCATTCCCAGTAACTTGGCCACTGCCAATGATGTACACTCAATCTTCAAAAATCCTACCCTCTCTCCAATGGTTATATAGACCATGCCACCCCCAATAAAGATGTCTGTTTCACTGAAAACCATCTTGAGAGAAGGCTGTTTCTCCTAGACTTAACACTGGCTGAGATTTATAGGATCATTAATATGTATACTATCATGTCATCTATGAATGGTGATACTTTGACTACTTCTTTTCCAATTTATATCCCATTGATTTTGTTTTGTTCTCTTATTGCTCTAGTTAGGACTTCAAGTACTGTATTGAATAGAAAGGGAAAGAATGGGTAGCTTTGCCTTTCCCTTGATTTTAATGTCACTGTTTTAATTTTCTCCCCATTAAATTTGTTGTTGATTATTGGCTTTCTGTATATTGCTTTTATTATTTGGAGTATGTATCTTGTATTTCTGAACTCACTAAGATTTTTAACATAATGGGGTGTTCAATTTCTTCAAAGATATTCTCACCATTTAATGAGACATTACTGTGAATTTTTTCTTTCAGTTTGGTTATCTGATGATTACATTGGTGAATTTATAAATATTGAACCATCCCTGTATCTCCAAGATGGAGCTTACTTGTTCGTGGTGGATGGTGTCTTTGATGAGTGCTTGGACTTGATTTGTGAGTATTTCACTGAGTATTTTTTGCATCTGTGTTCATAATAGAAACTGATCTAAAATTGTGTTTCTTTGTTGAGTCTGTGTGGTTTAGATATCAGAGTGAATATGACCTTGTCCAATGAGTTGGCAATGTTCTTCTTGTTTCTCTTTTGTGGGATAGTGTGAGGAGTATTGTTATTAGCTTCTTTAAAGGCCAATTTGGTTCTGCCTAAAGCCATATGGCTCTGGGCTTTTATATTACTGTAAATTTTTGATGATTGCTTCTAATTCTTTTTTTATTAGATATTTTCTTCATTTACATTACAAATGCTATCCCAAAAGTCCTCTATACCCTCCCCTAGCCCTACTCTCCAAACCACCCACTCCTGCTTCCTGGCTCTGGCTTCTTTGTACTGGGACATATAATCTTTGCAAGACCAAGGACTTCTCCTCCCATTGATGGCCGACTAGGCAAACTTCTGCTACATATGCAGCTAGAGGTACTGGTGAGTTCATATATGTTATTCCTCCTATAGGGTTGCAAACCCTTTCGGTTCCTTGGGTACTTTCTCTAGCTCCTCCATTGGGAGACTTGTGTTCCAACCAGTAGATGACTATGAGCATCCACTTCTGGATTTGGCATGCACTGGCATAGCCTCTCAAAAGACAGCTATATCAAGATCCTGTCAGCAAAATCTTGTTGGAATATGCAATAGTGTCTGGGTTGCTTATGGGATGGATACAGGAGTGGGGCTGTCTCTGGATGGTCCTTCCTTCGATCTGCACTCCAATCTTTGTCTCTACAACTCCCTTCATGTGAGTTTTGTTCGCTAATCTAAGGAGAAACAAAGTATCCCCACTTCGGTATTTCTTCTTGAATTTCATGTGTTTTGCAAATTGTATCTTCGATATTCTAAGTTTCCTGGCTAAGTTTCTTATCAGTGAGTGCATATCATGTGAGTTCTTTTGTGATTGGTTTACTCAGGATGATATCCTCCAGATCCATCCATTTGCCTAAGAATTTCATAAATTTATTGTCTTAAATAGCTGAGTAGCACTTCATTGTGTAAATGTACCACAATTTATTCCTAAATCCAATCCTTTGTTGAGGGACAAGTGAGTTCTTTCCAGCTTCTGGCTATTTTAAATAAGGCTGCTATGAACAGCTGTCCAGCAAGGAATGGAGCATGTGTGTTTATTACCAGTTGGAACATCTGGGTATATCTCCAGGAGAGTAATTGTTGGATCTTCCAGTAGTACTATGTCCAGTTTTCTGAGGAACCACAATACTGATTTCCAGAGTGATTGTACAAGCTTGCAATCCCACCAGCAATGGAGGATTGTTCCTCTTTCTTCACATCCTCACCAGCATCTGCTGTCACCTGAATTTTGATCTTAGCCATTCTGACTGGGGTGAGGTAGAATCTCAGGGTTGTTTTGATTTGCATTTCCCCAATAATTAAGTATATTGAACATCCTTTCAGGTGCTTCTAAGCCATTTGATATTCCTCATGTGAGAATTCTTTAGTTCTGTACTCGATTTTTTTTTTTTTATGGGGTTATTTGATTTTCTGGAATCCAGCTTCTTCAGTTCTCTGAATATATTGGATATTAGTCCTCTATCATATTTAGGATTGTTAAAGATCCTTTCCTAATCTGTTTGTGGCCTTTTTGTCTTATCGACAATGGCTTTTGCTTTACAGCTTTACAGAAGCTTTGCAATTTTATCATGTCTCACTTCTCGATTCTCAGTCTTACAGCACAAGCTATAGTTGTTCTGTTCAGGAATTCTTCCCCTGTACCCATATCTTTGAGGCTTTTCCCTACTTTCTCCTGTATGAGTTTTAGTGTCTCTGAGTTTATGTGGAGTTCCTTGATCCACTTAGACTTGAGCTTTGTAAAAGGAGATAAGAATGGATCAATGAGCATTTTTCTACTTGGTAACTGCCAGTTGTGCCACACCATTTGTTGAAAATGCTGTTCTTTTTCCACAGGATGGTTTTAATTCCTTTGTCAAAGATCAAGTGACCATAGGTGTGTGGGTTCATTTCTGGGTCTTCAATTCTATTCCATTGATCTACCTGTCTGTAGCTGTACCAGTACCATGCAGTTTTTTGTTTATTATTATTATTTTTTATATCACAATTGCTGTGTAGTATAGCTTGAGGTCAGGCATGGTGATTCTACCAGATATTCATTGATTGTTGAGAGTAGTTTTTGCTATCCTAGGTTTTTAGTTATTCCAGATGAATTTGCAAATTGCCCTTTCGAACTTTGTGAAGAATTGAATTTTAATGGGGGAATTTTAATGGGGATTGCATTGAATCTGTAGATTGCTTTTGGCAGGATAGCCATTTTTACTACCTTAATGCTGCCAATCCATGAGCAATGGAGGAGAGTTCCTCTTTTTCCATATCCTTGCCTGCATCTGCTGTCACCTGAATTTTTGATCTTAGGCATTTTGACTGGTGTGAGGTGGAATCTCAGGGTTGTTTTGATTTGCATTTCCCT
The DNA here is from genome assembly GCF_000001635.26 of Mus musculus. NCBI lineage: Eukaryota > Metazoa > Chordata > Mammalia > Rodentia > Muridae > Mus > Mus musculus. The sequence goes on along the minus strand of NC_000073.6, from coordinate 5,880,218 downwards.
GGTGATTAAGGACGTTGGACACTTTTTCAGGTGCTTCTCAGCCATTCCTTATTCTTCAGTTGAGAATTCTTTGTTTAGTTCTGTACCCCATTTTTAAATGGGATTATTTGAATTTCTGGAGTTCAGCTTCTTGAGTCCTTGTATATATTGGAAATTAGTCCCTATCAGATTTAGGATTGGTAAAAATCCTTTCCCAATCTGTTGGTGGCATTTTTGTATCATTGACAGTATCTTTCGCCTTACAAACCTTTGCAATATTATGAGGTCCCATTTGTCGATTCTCAATCTTACAACACAAGCCATTGTTGTTCTGTTCAGCAATTTTTCCCCTGTGCCTATATCTCAAAGGCTTTTCCCTACTTTCTCCTCTATAAGCTTTAGTGTCTCTGGTTTTATGTGGAGTTCCTTGATCCACTTAGACTTGAGGGTAGTACAAGGAGATAAGAATGGATCAATTCCCATTCTTCTACATGATAACCACCAGTTAAGCCAGAACCATTTGTTGAATATGCAGTCTTTTTTTCCACGGGATTGTTTTAGCTCTGTTGTCAAAAATTAAGTGACCATAGGTGTGTGGGTTCACACCTATGAACGGTCTTCAGTACTATTCAATTGATCTACCTGTCTGTCATTGTACCAGTACCATGAAATTTTTATCACAATTGCTCTGTAGTACAGCTTGAGTTCAGGCATGGTGATTTCCCCCAGAGGATCTTTTATTGTTGAGAAAAATTTTTGCTACCCTAGGTTTTCTGTTATTCCAGATTAATTTGCAAATTGCTCTTTCTAACTCTGTGAAGAATTGAGTTGGAATTTTGATGAGGATTGCATTGAATGTGTAGATTGCTTTTGGCAGGATAGCCATTTTGAGTATATTAATCCTGTCAATCCATGAGCATGGATGATCTTTCCATCTTCTGAAATCTTCGATTTCTTTCTTCAGAGACTTGAAGTTCTTATCATACAGATATTTCACTTCATTAGTTAGAGTCACACCAAGATATTTTATATTATTTGTGACTATTGTGATGGGTGTTGTTTGCCTAATTTCTTTCTCATCCTCTTTATCCTTTGTGTAGAGAAAGTCCACTGATTTGTTTGAGTTAATTTTATATCCAGCTACTTCACTGAAGCTGTTTATCAGGCTTAGATAATTTTTAGGGTCACTTACATATACTATCATGTCATCTGTAAATATTGATATTTTGACTTCCTCTTTTATAATTTCTATCCCCTTGATCTTTTGTTGTTGAATTGCTCTGGCTAGGATTTCAATAGGATTGAATAGGTATGGAGAAAGTGGACAGTCTTGCCCAGTCCCTGATTTTAGTGTGATTACTTTAGGTTTCCCTCCATTTAGTCTGATTTTGGCTACTGGTTTGCTGTAGATTGCTTTGATTAATTTTAGATATGGGCCTTGAATTCCTCATCTTTCCAAGACTTTTATCATGAAGTGGTATTGGATTTTCTCAAATGCTTTCTCAGCACTAATGAGATGATCATTTGATTTTTGTCTTTGAGTTTGATTATATAGTGGATTACATTGATGGATTTCTGTATATTAAATCATCCCTGCATTTCTGGGATTAAGCCTACTTGATCATTTTGGATGATGGTTTGGATGTGTTCTTGGATTCAGTTCGTGGGGATTTTATTGAGTATTTTTGCATCGATGTTCATAAGGGAAATTGGTCTGAAATTGTCTTTCTTTGTTGGGTTTTATTGTGGTTTATGTATCAGAGTAATTGTGGCTCATAGAATGAATTGGGTAGAGTACTTTCTGTTTCTGTTTTTTTTTTTTTTCCGAATAGTTTGAGGAGAATTGGAATTAGGTCTTTTTTGAAGGTCTGATAAAACTCTGCCCTAAACCCATCTGGTCCGGGGATTTATTTGGTTGGGAAACTATTAATGACTGCTTCTATTTCTTTAGGGAAAATGGAACTGTTTAGATCATTAATCTGTTCCTCATGTAACTTTAGTACCTGGTATCTGTCTAGGAAATTTGTCCATTTCACCCAGGTTTTCCAGTTTTGTTGAGTATAGCCTTTTGTAGTAGGATCTGTTGATGTTTTGGATTTCCTCAGGTTCTGTTGTTATGTTTCCCTTTTCATATCTGATTTTGTTAATTAGTATACTGTCCTTGTGCCCTCTAGTGAGTCTGGCTAAGGGTTTATCTATCTTGTTGATTTTCTCAAAGAACTACCTCCTGGATTGTTTGATTCTTTGAATAGTCCTCATTTCCACTTGGTTGATTTCAGCCCTAAGATTTATGATTTCCTGCAGTCTACTCCTCTTGGGTGAATTTGCTTCCTTTTTTTCTAGATCTTTTAGGTGTGATGTCAGGCTGCTAGTGTATTTTCTCTCAACTTTCTTCTTGGAGGCACTCAGAGCTATGAGTTTCCTCTTAGGACTGTTTTCATTGTGTCATGTAAGTTTGGGTATGTTGTGGTTTTATTTTCATTAAACTCTAAAAAGTTTTTAATTTCTTTCTTTATTTCTTCCTTGACTAAATTATCATTGGTTAGAGTGTTGTTCAGCTTCTACGTGTATGTGGGCTTTTCATTATTTATGCTGTTATTGAAGATCAGTCTTAGTCTGTGGTGATCTGATAAGATGCCTGGGATTATTTCAAATTTTGTATCTGTTGAGGCCTGTTTTGTGACTGATTAGAGAGTCAATTTTGGAGAAGGTACCATGAGGTCCTGAGAAGAAGATATATACTTTTATGATAAAATGTTCTATAGATATCCAATAAATCCATTTGTTTCATAACTTCTGTTAGTTTCACTGTATCTCTGCTTAGTTTCTGTTTCCAGGGTCCGTCCATTGGTGAGAGAGGGGGGTTGAAGCCTCAAACTCTTATTGTGTGTGGTTCAATGTGTGGTTTGAGCTTTCCTAGAGTTTCTTTAATGAAAGTGGATATCCTTGTATTTTGAACATAGATGTTCAGAATTGAGAGTTTATCTTGGTAGATTTTACCTTTGATGAGTATGAAGTGTCCCTCCTTGCCTTTTTTGAGAACTTTGGGTTGAAAGTCAATTTTATTCCATATTAGAATGGCTACACCATCTTGTTTCTTGAGACCATTTGCTTGGAAATATTTCTTCCAGCCTGTTACTCTGAGTTAGGATCTGTCTTTGTCCCTGAGGTGGGGTTCTTGTGTGCAGCAAAATGTTGGGTCCTGTTTATGTATCCATTCTGTTATTCTATATCTTTTTATTGGAGAATTTCGTCCTTTGGTATTAAGTGGTATTAGGGAAAAGTAATTGCTTCCTCTTATTTTTTTTTTTTTTGTTAGAGTTGGTATTCTATTCACGTGGCTATCTTTTTTTGGGTTTGTTGAAAGATTACCTTCTTGATTTTTTTCCTAGGGTGTAGAAAAATTCCCAGAGTCTCCAGAGAGAAAATCAGATGTCTCCTTTGTTTTGGAGTTTTCCCCTTTTTTTGCTCTTGGAAGGGCTGAATTTGTGGAAAGATATTGTGTAAATTTGGTTTTGTCATGGAATACTTTGGTTTCTCCATCTATGGTAATATAGAGTTTTTGTTGGGTATAGTAGCCTGGGTTGGCATTTGTGTTCTCTTTGGACATGTATGACCTCTGTAGCCAAGATCTTCTGGATTTCATAGTCTCTGGTGAGAAGTCTGATATAATTCTAATAGGTCTGCCTTTACATGTTACTTTATCTTTTCTTTTCCCCTTACTGCTTTTAATATTCTATCATTGCTTAGTAAATTTGGTGTTTTGATTATTATGTGATACAAGGAATTTCCTTTCTGGTCCAATCTATTTGGAGTTCTGTAGGCTTCTTGTTTATTCATGGGCATCTCTTTCTTTAGGTATGGAAAGTTTTCTTCTATAATTTTGTTGAAGATATTTACTGGCCCTTTATGTTGAAAATCTTCATTCTCATCTACACACATTATCTTTTTTAAAATTTATTACATATTTTCCTCAATTACATTTCCAATGCTATCCCAAAAGTCCCCCATACCCTCCCCCCCTTTCCCTACCCACCCATTCTCATTTTTTGGACCTGGCGTTCCCCTGTACTGGAGCATATAAAGTTTGTGTGTCCAATGGGCCTCTCTTTCCATGATGGCCGACTAGGCCATCTTTTGATACATATGTAGCTATAGTCAAGAGCTCCGGGGTACTGTATAGTTCATAATGTTGTTCCATCTATAGGGTTGCAGGTCCCTTTAACTCCTTGGGTACTTTCTCTAGCTCCTCCATTTGGAGCCCTGTGATCCATCCAATAGCTGACTGTGAGCATCCACTTCTGTGTTTGCTAGGCCCCAGAATAGTCTCTCAAGAGACAGCTATATCTGGGTCCTTTCAGCAAAATCTTGCTAGTGTATGCAATGGTGTCAGCATTTGAAAGCTGATTATGGGGTGGATCCCTAGATATGGCAGTCTCTAGAGGGTCCATCCTTTCCTCACAGCTCCAAACTTTGGCACTGTAACTCCTTCCATGGGTGTTTTGTTCCCAATTCTAAGAAGGGGCACAGTGTCCACACTTTGGTCTTCTTTCTTATTGAGTTTCATGCATTTGGCAAATTGTATCTTATATCTTGGGTATCCTAAGTTTGGGCTAATATCCACTTATCAGTGAGTACATATTGTGTGAGTTCCTTTGTGATTGGGTTACCTTGCTCAGAATGATGCCCTCCAGGTCCATCCATTTGCCTAGAAATTTCATAAATTCATTCTTTTTAATAGCTGTGTAGTACTCCATTGTGTAAAGGTACCACATTTTCTGTATCCATTCCTCTGTTGAGGGGCATCTGGGTTCTTTCCAGCTTCTGGCTATTATAAATAAGGCTGCTATGAACATAGTGGAGCATGTGACCTTCATACCGGTTGGGACATCTTCTGGATATATGCCCAGAAGAGGTATTGCTGGATCCTCCGGTAGTACTATGTCTAATTTTCTAAGGAACCGCCAGACTGATTTCCAGAGTGGTTGTACAAGCTTGCAATCCCACCAACAATGGAGGAGTGTTCCTCTTTCTCCACATCCTCGCCAGCATCTGTTGTCACCTGAATTTTTAACCTTAGCCATTCTGACTGCTGTGAGGTGGAATTAGGGTTGTTTTGATTTAAATTTCCTGATGATTAAGGATGTTGAACATTTTTTCAGGTGCTTCTATGCCATTCGGTATTCCTCAGGTGAGAATTCTTTGTTCAGTTCTGAGCCTCATTTTTTAATGGGGTTATTTGATTTTCTGGAGTCCACCCTCTTCAGTTCTTTATATATATTGGATATTAGTCCCCTATCTGATTTAGGATAGGTAAAGATGCTTTCCCAATCTGTTGGTGGTCTTTTTGTCTTATTGACTGTATCTTTTGCCTTACAGAAGCTTTGAGGGTTCATGAGGTCCCAATTGTCAATTCTCGCTCTTACAGCACAAGCCATTGCTGTTCTATTCAGGAATTTTCCCCCTATGCCCATATCTTCGAGGCTTTTCTCCACTTTCTCCTCTATAAGTTTCAGTGTCTCTGGTTTTATGTGAAGTTCCTTGAGCCACTTAGATTTGACCTTAGTACAAGGAAATAGGAATGGATCGATTCACATTCTTCTACATGATAACAACCAGTTGTGCCAGCACCATTTGTTGAAAATGCTGTCTTTCTTCCACTGGATGGTTTTAGCTACCTTGTCGAATATCAAGTGACCATAGGTGTGTGGGTTTATTTCTGGGTCTTCAATTCTATTCCATTGGTCTACTTGTCTGTCATTATACCAGTACCATGCAGTTTTTATCACAATTGCTCTGTAATAAAGCTTTAGGTCAGGGATGGTGATTCCTGCAGAGGTTCTTCTATTCTTGAAAAGAGTTTTTGCTATCCTAGGTTTTTTGTTATTCCAGATGAATTTACAGATTGCCCTTTCTAATTCGTTGAAGAATTGAGTTGGAATTTTGATGGGGATTGCATTGGTTCTGTAGATTGCTTTTGGCAAGATAGCCATTTTTACAATGTTGATCCTGCCAATCCATGAGCATGGGAGATCTTTCCATCTCCTGAGATCTTCTTTAATTTCTTTCTTCAGAGACTTGAAGTTCATATCATACAGATCTTTCACTTCCTTAGTTAGAGTCACACCAAGATATATCATATCATTTGTGACTATTGAGAAGGGTGTTGCTTCCCTAATTTCTTTCTCAGCCTGTTTATTCTTTGTGTAGAGAAAGGCCATTGACTTGTTTGAGTTAATTTTATATCCAGCTACTTCACAGAAGCTGTTTATCAGTTTTACGAGTTCTCTGGTGGAATTTTTAGGGCCACTTATATATACTATCATATCATCTGCAAAAAGTGACATTTTGACTTCCTCTTTTCCAATTTGTATCCCCTTGATCTCCTTTTGTTGTCGAATTGCTCTGGCTAGGACTTCAAGTACAATGTTGAATAGGTATGGAGAGAGTGGACTGCCTTGTCTAGTCCCTGATTTTAGTGGGATTGCTTCAAGCTTCTCACCATTTACTTTGATGTTGGCTACTTGTTTGCTGTAGATTGCTTTTATCATGTTTAGGTATGGGTCTTGAATTCCTGATCTTTCCAAGACTTTTATCATTAATGGGTGTTTGATCTTGTCGAATGCTTTTTCTGCAACTAACGAGATGATTATGTGGTTTTTGTCTTTGAGTTTGTTTATATAATGGATTACGTTGATGGATTTCCATATATTAAACCATCACTGCATCCCTGGAATAAAACCTACTTGATCAGGATGGATGATTGTTTTAATGTGTTCTTGGATTCGGTTAGCGAGACTTTTATTGAGGATTTTTGCATCTATATTCATAAGGGAAATTGGTCTGAAGTTCTCTATCTTTGTTGGATCTTTCTGTGGTTTAGGTATCAGAGTAATTGTGGCTTCATAGAATGAGTTGGGTAGAGTTCCTTCTACTTTTATTTTGTGGAATAGTTTGTGCAGAACTGGAATTAGATCTTCTTTGAAGGTCTGGTAGAACTCTGCACTATACTCATCTGGTCCTGGGCTCTTTCTGGCTGGGAGACTATTAATGATTGCTTCTATTTCTTTAGGGGATATGGGACTGATTAGGTCGTTTATTTGATCCTGATTTAACTTTGGTACCTGGTATCTGTCTAGAAATTTGTCTATTTCGGCCAGGTTTTCCAGTTTTGTTGAGTATAGCCTTTTGTAGAAGGATCTGATGGTGTTTTGGATTTCTTCAGGATCTGTTGTTATGTCTCCCTTTTCATTTCTGATTTTGTTCATTAGGATGCTGTCCCTGTGCCCTCTATTGACTCTATCTAAGGGTTTATCTATTCTGTTGATTTTCTCAAAGAACCAACTCCTCGTTTGGTTAATTCTTTGAATAGTTCTTCTTGTTTCCACTTGGTTGATTTCGCCCCTGAGTTTGATTATTTCCTGCTGTCTACTCCTCTTGGGTGAATTTTCTTCCTTTTTTTTTTCTAGAGCTTTTAAATATGTTGTCAAGCTGCTAGTGTGTGCTCTTTCCAGTTTCTTTTTGGATGCACCTAGAGCTATGAGTTTCCCTCTTAGAAATGCTTTCATTGTGTTCCGTAGGTTTGGGTATGTTGTGGCTTCATTTTCATTAAACTCTAAAAAGTCTTTAATTTCTTTCTTTATTCCTTCCTTGACCAAGGTAGCATTGAGAAGAGTGTTGTTCAGTTTCCATGTGAATGTTGGCTTTCCATTATTTATGTTGTTATTAAAGATTAGCGTTAGTCCATGGTGGTCTGATAGGATGTTGGGACGATTTCAACATTTCTGTATCTGTTGATGCCTGTTTTGTGACCAATCATATGGTCAATTTTGGAGAAGGTCCCGTGAGGTGCTGACAAGAAGGCAAATCCTTTTGTTTTAGGATAAAATGTTCTGTACATATCTGTTAAGTCCATTTGTTTCATAACTTCTGTTAGGTTCACTGTGTCACTGTTTAGTTTCTGTTTCCACGATCTGTCTATTGATGAAAGTGGCGTGTTGAAGTCTCCCACTATTACTGCGTGAGGTGCAATGTGTGCTTTGAGCTTTACTAATGTGTCTTTAGGGAATGTGGCTGCCCTTGCATTTGGAGCATAGATATTCAGGATTGAGAGTTCCTCTTGGAGGATTTTACCTTTGATGAATATGAAGTGTCCCTCCTTGTCTTTTTTTGTTAACTTTAGGTTGGGAGTTGATTTTATTTGATATTAGAATGGCTACTCTAGCTTGCTTCTTCAGACCGTTTGCTTGGAAAATTGTTTTCCAGCCTTTCACTCTGAGGTAGCGTCTGTCTTTTTCCCTGAGATGGGTTTCCTGTAAGCAGCAGAATGTTGGGTCCTGTTTGTGTAGCCAGTCTGTTAGTCTATGTCTTTTTATTGGGGAATTGAGTCCATTGATATTAAGAGATATTAAGGAAAAGTAAATGTTGCTTCCTTTTACTTTTGTTGTTATAGTTGTCATTCTGTTCTTGTGGCTGTCTTCTTTTTCGTTTGTTGAGGGATTACTTTCTTGCTTTTTCTAGGGCATGATTTCTGTCCTTGTATTGTTTTTTTTTTTTTTTTCTGTTATTATTCTTTGAAGGGCTGGATTCGTGGAAAGATAATGTGTAAATTTGGTTTTGTCGTGGAATACTTTGGGTTCTCCATCTATGGTAATTGAGAGTTTGGCCGGGTATAGTAGCCTGTGTTGGCATTTGTGTTCTCTTAGTGTCTGTATAACATCTTTCCAGGCTCGTCTGGCTGTCATAGTCTCTGGTGAAAAGTCTGGTGTAATTTTGATAGGCCTGCCTTTATATGTTACTTGACCTTTCTCCCTTACTGCTTTTAATATTCTATCTTTATTTAGTGCATTTGTTGTTCTGATTATTATGTGTCGGGAGGAATTTCTTTTCTGGTCCAGTCTATTTGGAGTTCTGTAGGCTTCCTGTATGTTCATGGGCATTTCTTTCTTTAGGTTTGGGAAGTTTTCTTATATAATTTTGTTGAAGATATTTGCTGGCCCTTTAAGTTGAAAATCTTCATTCTCATCAACTCCTATTATCCGTAGGTTTGGTCTTCTCATTGTGTCATGTATTTCCTGGATCTTTTGAGTTAGGATCCTTCTGCATTTTGTATTTTCTTTGATTGTTGTGCCTATGTTCTCTATGGAATCTTCTGCACCTGAGATTCTCTCTTCTATCTCTTGTATTCTGTTGCTGATGCTCGCATCTATGGTTCCAGATCTCTTTCCTAGGGTTTCTATCTCCAGCGTTGCCTCACTTTGGGTTTTCTTTATTGTGTCTACTTCCCTTTTTAGGTCTAGTATTGTTTTGTTCATTTCCATCACCTGTTTGGATGTGTTTTCCTGTTTTTCTTTAAGGACTTCTACCTGTTTGGTTGTGTTTTCCTGTTTTTCTTTAAGGGCTTGTAACTCTTTAGCAGTGTTCTCCTGTATTTCTTTGAGTTATTAAAGTCCTTCTTGATGTCCTCTACCATCATCATGAGATATGCTTTTAAATCCGGGTCTAGATTTTCGGTTGTGTTGTGGTGCCCAGGATTAGGTGGGGTGGGAGTGCTACGTTCTGATGATAGTGAGTGGTCTTGATTTCTGTTAGTAGGATTCTTACATTTGCCTTTCGCCATCTGGTATTCTCTGGAGCTGTGCAGGATACACTCGGTGGGGTCCTGGAACCAAGATGTCTGTGCAGGATACATTTGGCGGGGTTCCGGAGATGAGATGTCTGCTGCCAATGCTCAGGCAAAGTGCTCCCGCGCCGGGCAGCTCCCTATCCTCAGAAGTCTTAAGATCCTGTGGTGGGTGTTGTGGGTAGCTGGTGGGTGTCAGCCGACTCTGCGCCCTAGCTAACCCAGTGCAGCTTGGACTGGAATGGGCTTGTGCCCCTACTCAGGCCAGGTTTTCTGCTTCCCTAACTAATGCAGTCTCAGGTCCCTCGTGATTGGATTGGAGCAGATGCTGTGTTCTACTCACCAGAAGTCTTAAGATCCCATGGTGGGTTATTTGGGTAGCTGGCGGGTGTCAGCCGATTCTGCACCCTAGCTACCCTGGTGCTGCATGGACTGGAAGGCTACACGTATTATCTTAAGGTATGATTTTTCTTATATTGTTCTGGATTTTCTGGATTTTTTGAGTTAGGATCTATTTGCATTTTACATTTTTTGATTGTTGTGTCCATGTTCTCTGTGGAATCTTCTATACCTGAGATTGTCTCTTTCATCTCTTGTATTCTGTTGGTGATACTGGCATCTATGGTTCTTGATTTCTTTCTTAGGATTCCTGTCTCCAGATTTGCCTTCCTTTTTTTTTTAATTGTTTCTACTTCCATTTTAGATCTTGGATGGTTTTGTTCAATTCCTTCATCTGTTTGGTTGTGTTTTCCTGTACATCTCTAAGGGATTTTTGCATTACTTCTTTAAAGGCTTCTACCTGTTTACCTGTGTTCTCCTGTAATTCTTTAACAGATTTTTGACTTGCCTCTTTAAGGGCTTCTACCTGTTTAGCTGTGTTCTCCTGTATTTCTTTAAGAGAGTTATTAATGCCCCTTTTAAACTCCTCTACTAGCATCATGAGATATGATTTAATATTGGAATCTTGCTTTTCAGTTGTGTTGAGTTATTAAGGACTCACTATGTTGGGAGTGCTGGATTTTGATGGTACCAAGTAGTCTTGGTTTCTGTTGGAAAGATTCTTGCATTTTCCTTTTGCCATCCAGTAGTCTCTGGTGTTGGATATTCCTGCTGTCTCTGGATGGAGCTTGTTATTCCTGTGGGGTTTGTAAGCCTGTGTCAGCACTCTTTAGAGAAGAGTTCTCTCCTGGTAAGACCAGTACACAGAGGGCTGTAGAACAGCCTCACCTCCTGGCTGTGGATGTAAGCCCATAGGACCATGTTCCAGCTGCTCAGCTGCATCTTCAGCCTGTGTGCTCCTGAGTGGACTGGCCTTAGAGGGTCACCAGAGAGAAAATAGGGACCTCACTCGAGTCCTAGGGTCAGACACTTCCTGGAGGCAAGCTCTCCCCTGACAGGGAAGGTGCACAGAGGGGTGAGGATCAGCCCCACCTCCTGGCTGCAAATATAGGCCCGTAGGACCCTAACTCATCTGCTCTGCTGCTTCTGCAGCCTGTGTGCTCCTGAGTGGACCTGCCTTAAAGAGTCACTCTAGTGAAAATGGGATATCCTCATTCTTTTTTTTATTAGATATTTTCTTCATTTACATTTCAAATGCTATCACAAAAGTCCCCTATATATTACCAACGCCCTGCTCCCCAACCCACCTCTCCTTCTTCTTGGCCCTGGAATTCCCCTGTACTGGGGCATATGATCTTCACAAGACCAAAGGCCTCTCCTCCCATTGATGGCCGGCTAAGCCACCCTCTGCTACATATGTAACTAGAGACACAGCTCTGGGGGTATTGATTAGTTCGTATTGTTGTTCCTTTTATAGGTTTGCAGACCCCTTTAGCTCCTTGGATACTTTCTTTAGCTCCTTCATTAGGGGCCCTGTGTTTCATTCAATAGATGACTGTGAGCATCCACTTCTGTATTTGCCAGGCACTTGCATAGCCTCACAAGAGAGAGCTAAAGAACACACATGATATGGACTCACTGATAAGCAGATATTCCCAGAAACTTTTAATATCCAAGATACAATTTGCAAAACACATGAAACTCAAGAAGAAGAAAAAACAAAATGTGGACACATTTTTCCTTCTTAGGATGGGGGACAAAGTACCCAGAGACAGAGTTTGGAGCTGAGATGGAAGGAAGGATCATCCATAGACTGCCCCACCTGGGGATCCATCCCATGTACAACCACCAAACCCAGACACTATTGCATATGCCAGAAAGATTTTGTTTTGACTATTCTTAACAATAAAAGACCTTCTGGGGAAATCGCCATGGGCAAGCTCTAATACTCTGTTATTCTAGTTGACTACCATAACTGTCCTGTGAGAGGCTCTACCCAGCAGCTGCCTGAAACATGCAGATACCTATAGCCAATGGCTGGATAGAGGTTGGGGAATCTTATGGAAGAGTTGGGGTAAGGTTTTAAGGCCCTCAGTAGGATAGAATCTCCACCAGAAGAACACCAGTGTCAACTAAACTGTACCATGGCAGCTCTCAGAGACTGAGCCATCAACCAAAGGAATACATGGGCTCAACTTAGGCCCCCAATGAATAGGAATGACTTGTCTAGCCACAATGGGAATGAATACACCTAACCCTGCAAACCCCTGGTGCACATGGGTTGGGTGATACCCAGTTGACACCCCCAACCTCTGAAAGGAGAATAGGAGTGCAGATGAGGGAGTAACTCTGTGAGGTAGTGACTCAGAGGTGTTACAGGGTTTGGTATATCAATCAATCAATCAATCAATCAATCAATCAATCAATCAATCAATACAGGAAGATGAAGCTAAAATCCAATGTGAGGGCCTCATTGAATCCAAAAATTCCACTTCTGGGAGCATGTTCATTAGAAATGAAATAAATGTCAAGATAAAAAATTCTAATAGTATTTTTTTGTATTCAGAATTAGGATTTTCTTTTATTAAAAGGTTGTGAGAGACCATGTTGGTATTTGTAATCAATAATTTATTTATTTATTTATTGTACAGTGTAGCTCTCTTTAGACACACCACAAGAGGGCATCTGATCACATTACAGATGGTTATGAGCCACTATGTGGTTGCTGGGATTTAAACTCAAGACCTTTGGAAAAGCAGGCAGTGGTTTAACCACTGAGCGATTTCTCCAGTCTCAGAATTAGCATTTTCAGAAGCTTAAGATTCAATTAAAATTTTTCTATCATTTTTATTTTATATCGCTCTATTTAGAGCTGTAGTTATTCTTTCCACACATTTAGTGAAAGATTTGTTTAAACTTTGGGTGTAAATCTTTCCAATCTTTTGGAATTAGATGATTTTCTCTGGCCCAGTTATTACATATCTGTTTTACATATGGTGAATATAAGCCATAGATTGTTATTGCTCCATTAAATCTTTGCAAATCTTTTGGCTCTGTGGTTCACTACTCCAATTCTTGTTAACCTACTGGAACCTCTTCATATGGTTCAAATTCCACTATCAGGACTGAATAAATCCTTTAAATTTTTTTTTGATGGACACAGACTGCCTTTTTGCAGAATTGACACTAGGTGATTGTCTAGGCTTTGCACTTAACTCATCTGGAATTTTATGAATCAAAGATTTTCTAAATTTTGTTCTCTTCTTTCTACCTTAGCAAGGATTTTTCTAGTTCTTTAGTTAAATTTATTTATTTGTTATTATATTTAAGTACACTGTAGTTGTCTTCAGACACTCCAGAAGAGGACATCAGATCTCCTGATTGATGGTTGTGAGCAACCTTGTGGTTTCTGGGATTTGAACTCAGGACCTTTGGAAGAGCAGTCAGTGCTTTTTTTTTTTTTCCATTTTTTATTAGGTATTTAGCTCATTTACATTTCCAATGCTATACCAAAAGTCCCCCTTACCCACCCACCCCCACTCCCCTACCCACCCACTCCCCCCCTTTGGCCCTGGCGTTCCCCTGTACCGGGGCACACAAAGTCTGCGTGTCCAATGGGCCTCTCTTTCCAGTGATGGCCGACTAGGCCATCTTTTGATACATATGCAGCTAGAGTCAAGAGCTCAGGGGTACTGGTTAGTTCATAATGTTGTTCCACCTATAGGGTTGAAGATCCCTTTAGCTCCTTGGGTACTTTCTCTAGCTCCTCCATTGGGAGCCCTGTGATCCATCCATTAGCTGACTGTGAGCATCCACTTCTGTGTTTGCTAGGCCCCGGCATAGTCTCACAAGAGACAGCTACATCTGGGTCCTTTCGATAAAATCTTGCTAGTATATGCAATGGTGTCAGCGTTTGGATGCTGATTATGGGGTGGATCCCTGGATATGGCAGTCTCTACATGGTCCATCCTTTCATCTCAGCTCCAAACTTTGTTTCTGTAACTCCTTCCATGGGTGTTTTGTTCCCACTTCTAAGGAGGGGCATAGTGTCCACACTTCAGTCTTCATTTTTCTTGAGTTTCATGTGTTTAGGAAATTGTATCTTATATCGTGGGTATCCTAGGTTTTGGGCTAGTATCCACTTATCAGTGAGTACATATTGTGTGAGTTCCTTTGTGATTGTGTTACCTCACTCAGGATGATGCTCTCCAGGTCCATCCATTTGGCTAGGAATTTCATAAATTCATTCTTTTTAATAGCTGAGTAGTACTCCATTGTGTAGATGTACCACATTTTCTGTATCCATTCCTCTGTTGAGGGGCATCTGGGTTCTTTCCAGTTTCTGGCTATTATAAATAAGGCTGCTATGAACATAGTGGAGCATGTGTCCTTCTTACCAGTTGGGGCTTCTTCTGGATATATGCCCAGGAGAGGTATTGCTGGATCCTCCGGTAGTACTATGTCCAATTTTCTGAGGAACCACCAGACTGATTTCCAGAGTGGTTGTACAAGCCTGCAATCCCACCAACAATGGAGGAGTGTTCCTCTTTCTCCACATCCTCGCCAGCATCTGCTGTCACCTGAATTTTTGATCTTAGCCATTCTCACTGGTGTGAGGTGGAATCTCAGGGTTGTTTTGATTTGCATTTCCCTGATGATTAAGGATGTTGAACATTTTTTCAGGTGCTTCTCTGCCATTCGGTATTCCTCAGGTGAGAATTCTTTGTTCAGTTCTGAGCCCCATTTTTTAAGGGGGTTATTTGATTTTCTGAGGTCCACCTTCTTGAGTTCTTTATATATGTTGGATATTAGTCCCCTATCTGATTTAGGATAGGTAAAGATCCTTTCCCAGTCTGTTGGTGGTCTTTTTGTCTTATAGACAGTGTCTTTTGCCTTGCAGAAACTTTGGAGTTTCATTAGGTCCCATTTGTCAATTCTCGATCTTACAGCACAAGCCATTGCTGTTCTGTTCAGGAATTTTTCCCCTGTGCCCATATCTTCAAGGCTTTTCCCCACTTTCTCCTCTATAAGTTTCAGTGTCTCTGGTTTTATGTGAAGTTCCTTGATCCACTTAGATTTGACCTTAGTACAAGGAGATAAGTATGGATCGATTCGCATTCTTCTACATGATAACAACCAGTTGTGCCAGCACCAATTGTTGAAAATGCTGTCTTTCTTCCACTGGATGGTTTTGGCTCCCTTGTCGAAGATCAAGTGACCATAGGTGTGTGGGTTCATTTCTGGGTCTTCAATTCTATTCCATTGGTCCACTTGTCTGTCTCTATACCAGTACCATGCAGTTTTTATCACAATTGCTCTGTAGTAAAGCTTTAGGTCAGGCATGGTGATTCCACCAGAGGTTCTTTTATCCTTGAGAAGAGTTTTTGCTATCCTCGGTTTTTTGTTATTCCAGATGAATTTGCAAATTGCTCCTTCTAATTCGTTGAAGAATTGAGTTGGAATTTTAATGGGGATTGCATTGAATCTGTAGATTGCTTTTGGCAAGATAGCCATTTTTACAATGTTGGTCCTGCCAATCCATGAGCATGGGAGATCTTTCCATCTTCTGAGATCTTCTTTAATTTCTTTCTTCAGGGACTTGAAGTTTTTATCATACAGATCTTTCACTTCCTTCGTTAGAGTCACGCCGAGATATTTTATATTATTTGTGGCTATTGAGAAGGGTGTTGTTTCCCTAATTTCTTTCTCAGCCTGTTTATTCTTTGTGTAGAGAAAGGCCATTGACTTGTTTGAGTTAATTTTATATCCAGCTACTTCACCGAAGCTGTTTATCAGGTTTAGGAGTTCTCTGTTGGAATTTTTAGGGTCACTTATATATACTATCATATCATCTGCAAAAAGTGATATTTTGACTTCCTCTTTTCCAATTTGTATCCCCTTGATCTCCTTTTGTTGTCGAATTGCTCTGGCTAATACTTCAAGTACTATGTTGAAAAGGTAGGGAGAAAGTGGGCAGCCTTGTCTAGTCCCTGATTTTAGTGGGATTGCTTTCAGCTTCTCTCCATTTACTTTGATGTTGGCTACTGGTTTGCTGTAGATTGCTTTTATCATGTTTAGGTATTGGCCTTGAATTCCTGATCTTTCCAGAACTTTTATCATGAATGGGTGTTGGATCTTGTCAAATGCTTTTTCTGCATCTAACGAGATGATCATGTGGTTTTTGTCTTTGAGTTTGTTTATATAATGGATTACATTGATGGATTTTCGTATATTAAACCATCCCTGCATCCCTGGAATAAAACCTACTTGGTCAGGATGGATGATTGCTTTAATGTGTTCTTGGATTCGGTTAGCGAGAATTTTATTAAGGATTTTTGCATCGATGTTCATAAGAGAAATTGGTCTGAAGTTCTCTATCTTTGTTGGATCTTTCTGTGGTTTAGGTATCAGAGTAATAGTGGCTTCATAAAATGAGTTGGGTAGAATACCTTCTACTTCTATCTTGTGAAAAAGTTTGTGCAGAACTGGAGTTAGATCTTCTTTGAAGGTCTGATAGAACTCTGCACTAAACCCGTCTGGTCCTGGGCTTTTTTTGGCTGGGAGACTATTAATAACTGCTTCTATTTCTTTAGGGGATATGGGACTGTTTAGAAGGTCAACTTGATCCTGATTCAACTTTGGTACCTGGTATCTGTCCAGAAATTTGTCCATTTCGTCCAGGTTTTCCAGTTTTGTTGAGTATAGCCTTTTGTAGAAGGATCTGATGGTGTTTTGGATTTCTTCAGGATCTGTTGTTATGTCTCCCTTTTCATTTCTGATTTTGTTAATTAGGATTTTGTCCCTGTGCCCTTTAGTGAGTCTAGCTAAGGGTTTATCTATCTTGTTGATTTTCTCAAAGAACCAACTCCTCGTTTGGTTAATTCTTTGAATAGTTCTTTTTGTTTCCACTTGGTTGATTTCACCCCTGAGTTTGATTATTTCCTGCCGTCTACTCCTCTTGGGTGAATTTGCTTCCTTTTTTCTAGAGCTTTTAGATGTGTTGTCAAGCTGCTAGTATGTGCTCTCTCCCGTTTTTTCTTGAAGGCACTCATAGCTATGAGTTTCCCTCTTAGAAATGCTTTCATTGTGTCCCAAAGGTTTGGGTACGTTGTGGCTTCATTTTCATTAAACTCTAAAAAGTCTTTAATTTCTTTCTTTATTCCTTCCTTGACCAAGGTATCATTGAGAAGAGTGTTGTTCAGTTTCCATGTGAATGTTGGCTTTCTGTTATTTATTTTGTTATTGAAGATCAGCCTTAGTGCATGGTGATCTGATAGGATACATGGGACAATTTCTATATTTTTGAATCTGTTGAGGCCTGATTTGTGATCTATTATGTGGTCAATTTTGGAGAAGGTACCATGAGGTGCTGAGAAGAAGGTATATCCTTTTGTTTTAGGGTAAAATGTTCTGTAGATATCTGTCAGATCCATTTGTTTCATCACTTCTGTTAGTTTCAGTGTGTCCCTGTTTAGTTTCTGTTTCCATGATCTGTCCATTGGTGAAAGTGGTGTGTTGAAGTCTCCCACTATTATTGTGTGAGGCGCAATGTGTGCTTTGAGCTTTACTAAAGTTTCTTTAGTGAATGTGGCTGCTCTTGTATTTGGAGCATAGATATTCAGAATTGAGAGTTCCTCTTGGAGGATTTTACCTTTGATGAGAATGAAGTGTCCCTCCTTGTCTTTTTTGATGACTTTGGGTTGGAAGTCAATCTTATCAGATATTAGGATGGCTACTCCTGCTTGTTTCTTCATACCATTTGCTTGGAAAATTGTTTTCCAGCCTTTCATTCTGAGGTAGTGTCTATCTTTTTCTCTGAGATGAGTTTCCTGTAAGCAGCAAAATGTTGGGTCTTGTTTGTGTAGCCAGTTTGTTAGTCTATCTCTTTTTATTGGCGAGTTGAGACCATTGATGTTAAGAGATATTAAGGAAAAGTAATTGTTGCTTCCTGTTATTTTAGTTGTTAAAGGTGGCATTCTGTTCTTGTGGCTGTCTTCTTTTAGGTTTGTTGAGGGATTACCTTCTTGTTTTTTCTAGGGCGTTGTTCCCGTTCTTGTATTGGTTTTTTTCTGTTATTATCCTTTGAAGGGCTGGATTCGTGGAGAGATAATGCGTGAATTTGGTTTTGTCGTGGAATACTTTGGTTTCTCCCTCTATGATAATTGAGAGTTTGGCTGGGTATAGTAGCCTGGGCTGCAGTTTGTGTTCTCTTAGTGTCTGTATAACATCTGTCCAGGCTCTTCTGGCTTTCATAGTCTCTGGTGAAAAATCTGGTGTAATTCTGATAGGCTTGCCTTTATATGTTACTTGACCTTTTTCCCTTACTGCTTTTAGTATTCTATCTTTATTTAGTGCATTTGATGTTCTGATTATTATGTGTCGGGAGGAATTTCTTTTCTGGTCCAGTCTATTTGGAGTTCTGTAGGCTTCTTGTATGTTCATATGCATCTCATTCTTTAGATTTGGGAAGTTTTCTTCAATAATTTTGTTGAAGATGTTTGCTGGACCTTTGAGTTGAAAATCTTCATTCTCATCCACTCCTATTATCCGTACGTTTGGTCTTCTTATTGTGTCCTGGATTTCCTGGATATTTTGAGTTAGGATCTTTTTGCATTTTCCATTTTCTTTGATTGTTGTGCCGATGTTCTCTATGGAATCTTCTGCACCTGAGATTCTCTCTTCCATCTCTTGTATTCTGTTGCTGATGCTCAAATCTATGGTTCCAGATTTCTTTCCTAGGGTTTCTATCTCTAGTGTTGCCTCGCTTTGAGTTTTCTTTATTGTGTCTACTTCCCTTTTTAGGTCTAGTATGGTTTTGTTCATTTCCATCACCTGTTTGTATGTTTTTTCCTCTTTTTCTGTAAGGACTTCTACCTGTTTGATTGTGTTTTCCTGTTTTTCTTTAAGGACTTGTAACTCTTTAGCAGTGTTCTCCTGTATTTCTTTAAGTGATTTATTAAAGTCCTTCTTGATGTCCTCTACCATCATCATGAGATATGCTTTTAAATCTAGGTCTAGGTTCTCAGGTGTGTTGGGGTTCCCTGGACTGGGCGAAGTGGGTGTGCTGGGTTCTGGTGATGGTGAGTGGTCTTGGTTCCTGTTAGTAAGATTCCTCCGTTTACCTTTCGCCATCTGGTAATCTCTGGAGTTAGTAGTTATAGTTGACTCTGTTTAGAGATTGTTCTTCTGGTGATTCTGTTACCGTCTATCAGCAGACCTGGGAGACAGATTCTCTCCTCTGAGTTTCAGTGCTCAGAGCACTCTCTGCTGGCAAGCTCTCTTACAGGGAAGGTGCGCAGATATCTTGTATTTGGACCTCCTCCTGGCCGAAGAAGAAGGCCCAAAACAGGACCTTTCTCAGACAGTGTGTTGCTTTGGCAGTTCCCAGGTGGTACAGACTCTCACCTAAGCAGACTAAATTCCTAAGTTCCTTGGAGTCCCGGGACCAAGATGGCGACCGCTGCTGCTGTGGCTTAGGTCGCCTCCCCAGCCGGGCGGGCACCTGTCCTCTGGTCCGGAAGGTGGCCGGCTGTCCCCGGCCCACAAAGGGTGCTGCCTCAGTGCCTCTGTGCTTCCGCCTGTTCCAGAAGCTGTCAGGTTCTCTGGCGCATCCTCTCACCTGTTCAGACTAATTTCCTAAGTTCGGCGGGTCTCGGACCAAGATGGCGACCGCTGCTGCTGTGGCTTAGGCCGCCTCCCCAGCCGGGCGGGCACCTGTCCTCCGGTCCGGACGGTGGCTGGCTGTCCCCGGCCCACAAAGGGTGCTGCCTCAGCGCCTCTGTGCTTCCGCCTGTTCCAGAAGCTGTCAGGTTCTCTGGCGCACCCTCTCACCTGCTCAGACTAATTTCCCAAGTTCGGCGGGTCCCGGACCAAGATGGCGACCGCTGCTGCTGTGGCCCAGGTCGCCTCCCCAGCCGGGCGGGCACCTGTCCTCTGGTCCGGAAGGTGGCCGGCTGTCCCCGGCCCACACAGGGTGCTGCCTCAGCGCCTATGTGCTTCCGCCTGTTCCAGAAGCTGTCAGGTTCTCTGGCGCACCCTCTCACCTGTTCAGACTAATTTCCTAAGTTCGGCGGGTCCCGGACCAAGATGGCGACCGCTGCTGCTGTGGCTTAGGCCGCCTCCCCAGCCGGGCGGGCACCTGTCCTCCGGTCCAGACGGTGGCTGGCTGTCCCCGGCCCACAAAGGGTGCTGCCTCAGCGCCTCTGTGCTTCCGCCTGTTCCAGAAGCTGTCAGGTTCTCTGGCGCACCCTCTCACCTGTTCAGACTAATTTCCTAAGTTCGGCGGGTCTCGGACCAAGATGGCGACCGCTGCTGCTGTGGCTTAGGTCGCCTCCCCAGCCGGGCGGGCACCTGTCCTCCGGTCCGGAAGGTGGCCGGCTGTCCCCGGCCCACACAGGGTGCTGCCTCAGCGCCTATGTGCTTCCGCCTGTTCCAGAAGCTGTCAGGTTCTCTGGCGCACCCTCTCACCTGTTCAGACTAACCTCCCAAGTTCGGCGGGTCCCGGACCAAGCAGTCAGTGCTCTTAACAGCTGAGCCATCTCTCCGGCCCTCTACTTCTTTCTTTATCTAAGTCTGTTTTCTTCTGATCTCTCTTAAGAAGGATATATAAAATTGTAATCATTATTGAAAATACAATTATTTGCATACTGAGAAGTGAAAAAAAGTATATGGGTTCCCCATGCCTTTTCTGCTTTTTAACACAGAGCATATTTTCCTTTTAAATCTCTCCTTCCCACAGAAACTTCACATTATTGATTTTATACTATTGCTTCTATGGTTATCTACACTTCTCTCTTTACTTTATTTTATTTTACTTTATTTTATTTAACACTTAAGCACATTCAAACATACTGTACCTAGCCAGAAGCTTGTCTGTGCTCGGGATTTCAGTGTCCATCTGGACCTGGCTTCATCAACCCAGGTAACCCTCCATGACTGATCTGACAGGAAGGGCATCATTCCACTTCTCAAAGATCTCCTTCCACTCTTCCAACAGCTCATGGGCTCTGTCTACCACCAACTCTTGCTATCATTTGGTGACAGTTGAGGCTTCTGTCTGTGAACAATGGCTGATAGTCCTAGGCCCACATGTCCAGCTATGCTGGGCAGGGCCAGCACCTCTAATTTCCACACACTCTGGGAAAGTGGTGACAGATGCTGTTATCAGCCACTGTAGCACAGTAGATCCTGAATGGGCTGTGGTATTTACCTGTCATCTGTCCCAGTCCCTCTTCTTATCACAGGTCTGGGGAGTATTTTGGCCCTGACCCATGCCGGAGACTTCAGTTCCCTGTTTCTCCTCAGCAGCCAGCTTTGTTGTACTATATGGGCTCTAAAGGAAACTCTTGTTCCTAGGGAGTGCTTCTTCCCTGCATTTCCACCCATGGCTTTCTCAGGCGCTATGCTTGGATTTTATGAGCTCTTTCATTGAACACCGGATGTAACCTTGTACATTTTTATGCCCAGCTCAGGCCCCAAATAATGACACAGAGCGTTATAGTGCCTAGTCCTTAAGATAGGCTTGTTTCCACTGGCTCATAATTCAGTCATCCCTTTTATACTGATCTATGTTCTGCCACAAGGCTCATTACCTCTCCACAGTTTCATAATCAGACTTCCTCTGTGTCTCATTGGTGAATCTCCCTACACCTGATTGTTTCCCAGAGTTCCACTCTCTGTGCCAAGATCCACCTTATAATTCCTGCTTTTGAAATGGACCATACTTACTTTATTTTAACCAATCAGAAGGTGCTTTAGGCAGTCCAGGATGGACAGAGATACATCTTCAATAGTGTATTATAAACATTATCTCTATAAGCAATGATAGGCAGAAAGTGGAGGGAAGGAATTTTGCCTTCTTCTGTGTCTCTGTGCTGAGTTAGATAAGTGAATCTGTTCCATGAATCATAGTTGTAATTATTACTAGTGGCCATAAATGGTGCTATTGTAAGATTTCCTCACAAAAGGAGGAGGCTTTGTTTTAGTGAGTTTTATTCCACAGAAATTTAAGAGGCCATGCACTTCTCTAATTTGAAGTTTTTAAAAAACGGTGATGAGATGTTCCCATGATAGAAAAGGAAAGGAACCACCGTGAATGTTCCTGCAGCTGTGCATCTGTATGGGTTTCTGCAATGTCTTAGAACATCAGCCTGGCCACAGGTTTAAGAACTCCAGCAACCATGCTAGCAGTAGTTATTGACTGCTGTGTAAGCAGTGTTTTCTTTCTTCAGGAGAAAAAGATAAGAGCCAATGCCTAGTTATCTGAAGACCTCCTACCAACACTAGGGAGAGCCATGCCAGCAGGTTTCAGTTGTCCTTTCAATATGTCTGAATGCATTGACTGAAAACAACAACAACAACAACAACAACAACAACAAAAAAACCCAAAAACCAAAAAACAAAAAAACAAAAAACAAAAAAACAAAAAACAAAAAAAAAAACATGAAAAACAAAACATAAAGATAGAGTGCAAGCCCTCAGAGTGAGGAAGCTTAGGGCCTTTCCAATGATGCCAAAGGCTAGGAGTGCACTCACCCTATCCTGTGCTAACGAGAGGTTTTGTTGAACCATTCTAATGACTAATGTTCACTTCAGCAGACATAATGTTCACTTCAGCAGACACTGTGGATTGTAGGCTGGAGAAGAGAACTTTAAGCAGAAATCTAAACTGGCACATTTCTCACCTGCTTAGTACTAGCAGCAATGGGGCTGCTGATATTAGGCCTGCACCTGAACAGTTACTGTAGAAAGATAGCTCTGAGTTCCTATCCCTATGAAGAACTTTATGTATCCAGTTCCTAAGACAAAAAACAGCCCACCTGTATCATGTTTTCCATGAAGTACTGTGCACATCCATGAATGCAGCAAGATATCAGAGCTTATATTGAGACAATATCTGGTCCTGACATCCTTCAGAGAGTGCATTCCTGTGTCACCAGTGCTGTTATTGAACATGACTATATGGAGATATTGGAATACATATAATGAAAGCAAAAGTATTTATCCCAACAGCAAATCACCGTTTTCACTTTCTGGTAATTAATAATGATGCCTAAGTGTTTGTTATATTGTTATTTTCTTTGGGAGAATATAAGTACTGAATTGGTATTGTTACCAGATATGGAGAGGTTCGCTCAGGCCTGGGACTTGTTAGGTGCATTTCCAGGTGGTATGTTACACCATATGCTTTCATATTGCAAATTTGTTCTGATGTTAAGTCCTCTCAGAAAGACCATAAGCATGCAGACCAGAGTCTTGTATTTTTCCATGTGTGGACAGGGCATGTTTTTACTTTTACTTTTTTTACATTCCAGTCATTACTCCCCTCTTGGTCTGCCCTCCCACAGTTCATTATCCCATCCCCCCATTGTCTCCAAAAGGATGTACCCCTCACCCTACCAGGCCTCCCCACTTATTGGGGCCCTAAGTTCTGCATATCTTCTCACATCGAGGCCATATCAGGCAGTTCTTTGGTGTATATGGGTAGGGGGACTTAGACCAGCTCGTGTATGCTGCCTGATTTGTGGCTCAGTGTCTCACAGGTCTGAGTGGTGTGAGTTATTTTAGACTGCTGGTTTTCCTATTGGGTCGCCCTACTCCTCAGGTTCTTCCAGCCTTTCCTTAATTCAACCTCAGGACTCCCAAACTTCAGTACAATGGCTGGCAGTAAGTATCTGCTTCTGTCTATTTTGGGCCAGAGATTTTCTACTCTGTGAAAGCTACCCCATCCCTCCATTTGATGACTTTCTACTGGAGGTGGACTCTACTTTTACCACTCTCCTTTCCTGGGCATTTCATCTAAGATTCCTCCCTATGAGTCCTGAGAGTCTTTCATCTCCCAGGTTTCTGGTATTTTCAAGAATGTCCCAATACCTCCTCTTCTCCAAGAATTTTAACATAGAGAATGTGAGTTTTCACCTATTTTTTCACCATGCCATCATGGGCTCTATCTTTTAAAATTATAGACCAAATTAAGCTCTGTTATAAATTGCTGTTTTCGTGACATTTTATCATTGCTATTGAAAAGAAATTAAGGTAATATATAAAACTACTATGTAGCTGATTGAATAAGTAGAATCATATAATGCTTATTATTGTTATATTTATGATCAGAATATCAACTCATAATTGTCAGTTCACAGTTTGAGAGTTCATAGAAGTTTTTCTTAGACAACACAACATCATATAGTATGTTTGGGATCATATTATCATTATTATTATTATCATATTATTATTATTATTATTATTAAACATTAAACATAGTATGAATTGTTTCACATTTTTTTTTTTTGGTTTGATTTTAGACAACGTTTCTCTGTGTTGCCCTGGATGTCCTGGAACTCAGTCTGTAGAACAGGCTGGCCTTGAACTCAGAAATCACCCTGCCTCTGCCTCACAAGTGCTGAGAATAAAGGTGTGTGCTACCACTGCCCAGTTCATAGTAATTTTTTGAGAAGAGGTTTTACTCTGTAACCATCACTAGCCAGGAACTAAGCCTGTAGTCAATGCTGGCTTCCAACTCCAAGATCTGCCTGTCATTGCTCCCGACTATGTGGATTAAAGGCATGTGGTACCAACCAACTAGTGTACAGGCAGTTCTGCAGGACTCCAGATACATATGTAACAGAGGAGAGCCTTGTCTGACATTGATGGGAGGGGAGGCTCTTGATCCTTTGGGATTTGATGCCCCAGCATTGGGGGTTGCTGGAGCGGTGGGATGGGAGTGGGTAGGTGGGTGGGTGGGCAAGCACCCTCATAGAGGCACATTGGAAGGGGGAGAGGGTAGATATGGTATGGGAAGGTTTTGGAGGAGTAACAAGGAAGGGGGATATCATTTGGGATGTAAATGAATGGAATGATTAATAAAAGAAAGCATGCAGTACCTCACGTGGTTGTTAAATAGTTGTTTTCACTACAGTATTACCTTAGGCAGCTTACATTATGTAGCTAATACAACCTGGTATTCACTGACAACTGAAATGTTAAGAATTTCACACTATGTAAAAATCTATCAATAGACAACCAAATTAGGGAAAAGCCAGAATTAACATGAAAAACAAAACAAAACAAAACGCTCTCATTAGGTGAAATAGAAAATGATGGCCTCAGTTTTGATTTCCATGATGAAAGTAAGAACTGAAGTGTCAATCCAAAGAAGGAATCTGACTTTTTTTTTACTGGCAATGTGTCTGATCCAAAATATAGACACTTGACAACAAGGAACCAGAATATAGGTTTGCGAACAAGCTTGCTGTGTAGTTTTTGATTGGGGATTGATGTGCAGGACCATGATGACTGTGGGTGATGCCATCCCCTGGGCTGGTAAACCTGGATGCTGTAAGAAAGCAGGCTGGGCAAGCCCTGGGGACCAGTACAATAAATCACATATCTTTAGTCCTTTAGTTTCTGCCTCTAGGTTCCTTCCCTGAATTCCATGGATAGAGTACTATAAGCTATAAAATGAAGTAAGTCCTTTGCTTCGCAAATGAATTTTAATCATGGTCTCTTGTAACTGCAGTATAATCTGAAAATAACAGTCATATCTTTCTCAGTATTTGAGAGAACAAACCTATTCCATTTTGGGACTGGATTTCATTTTAAAAGAAAAAAGAGACACATTGAAGCTAGTGGAGATTATGAACCAAATGGCTTTAACAGAAATCTACAGAATATTTCACACTAAAACAAAAGAATACACCTTCTTCTCAGCACCACATGGTCCCTTCTCCAAAATCGACCATATAATTGGTCACAAAACAAAACCTCAAGTGATACAAGAAGCTTGAAATAATACCATGCATCCTATCAGATCACCATGGCCTAAGGTAGATCTTTAACACAAGCAAATACTACAGAAATCCCACATACACATGGAAACTGAACAACTCTTTTACTCAATGACAACTTGGTCAGAGAAGAAATAAGAAAAGAAAATAAAGACTTACTGGAATTTAATAAAAATGTTGTCACATCATAACCAAATTTATGGTATGCAATGAAAGCAGAGCTAAAAAGATGGCCTAGTTAGCCATCATTGGAAAGAGAGGCCCCTTGGTCTTGCAAACTTTATATGCCCCAGGACAGGGGAATGCCAGGGCCAAGAAGTGGTAGTGGGTGGGTAGGGGAGCAGGGATGGGGGAGGTTACAGGGAACTTTCGGGGTAGCATTTGAAATGTAAATAAAGAAAATATCTATTTAAAAAAACTATTGAAAGCAAACATGTCCTACACATTGCAAAAAAGAAAAAGAGACAAAAGAAACTCAGCTGAGAGCTCCAGACAGCCAGCCACCTTCCTGGTGAGAGCACGGGGGTCTGCCCGGCCTGAGAGGTTTGTGTCACAGGCGCCGGCGGGAGCCTTCTTGGCTCCAGGACTCCGCGGAGGGCAGGCTGCATGGGTGACCGTGTGGAATACAGAGGCCAGCCGTTTCTGGGACGGGCGAGAGTCGCAGAGCTTCTGGGGCGGCGCCATCTTCGTCTCCAGACAACAGGCCACCTTCTAGGCGAGAGCCACAGAGCTTCTGAGGCAGCGCCATCTTCAGCTCCAGACAGCCGGCCACCTTCCTCGTGAGAGCACGGGGGTCTGCCCGGCCTGAGAGGTTTGTGTCACAGGCGCCGGCGGGAGCCTTCTTGGCTCCAGGACTCCGCGGAGGGCAGGCTGCATGGGTGACCGTGTGGAATACAGAGGCCAGCCGTTTCTGGGACGGGCGAGAGTCGCAGAGCTTCTGGGGCGGCGCCATCTTCGTCTCCAGACAACAGGCCACCTTCTAGGCGAGAGCCACAGAGCTTCTGAGGCGGCAACATCTTCGACTCCAGACAACCGGCCACCTTCCTGGCCAAAGCAACACAGCTTCTGGGAAAGATCCTGTTTTGGGCCTTCACCTTCAGCCAGGAGGAGGTCCAAACACCAGATAACTGTACACCTTCTCCGAAAGAGGAGAGCTTGCCTGCAGAGACTGCTCTGACCACTGAAACTCAGAGGAGAGAGCTTGTCTCCCACGCCTGCTGATTGAGGGTAACAAAATCAACAGAGGAACAATCTCTTAACAAAGACAACTATAACAACTAACTCCAGAGATTGCAAGATGGCGAAAGGTAAACGTAAGAATCATACTAACAGAAACCAGGACCACTCACCATCATCAGAACCCAGAACGCCCACTTTGCCCAGTCCAGGACACCCTAACACACCTGAAAAGGTAGACCTGGATTTAAAAGCATATCTCATGATGATGGTAGAGGACATAAAGAAGGAATTCAATAACTCACTTAAAGAGATACAGGAGAACACTGCTAAAGAGTTACAAGTCCTTAAAGAAAAACAGGAAAACACTGCTAAAGAGTTACAAGTCCTTAAAGAAAAACAGGAAAACACAACCAAACAGGTAGAAGTCCTTAAAGAAAAACAGGAAAACACTGCTAAAGAGTTACAAGTCCTTAAAGAAAAACAGGAAAACACAACCAAACAGGTAGAAGTCTTTATAGAAAAACAGGAAAACACAGCCAAACAGGTGATGGAAATGAACAAAACCATACTAGACCTAAAACGGGAAGTAGACACAATAAAGAAAACCCAAAGTGAGGCAACGCTGGAGATAGAAACCCTAGGAAAGAAATCCGGAACCATAGATGCCAGCATCAGCAACAGAATACAAGAGATGGAAGAGAGAATCTCAGGTGCAGAAGACACCATAGAGAACATCGGCACAACAATCAAAGAAAGTGGAAAATGCAAAAAGATCCTAACTAAAAACATCCAGGAAATCCAGGACACAATGAGAAGACCAAACCTACGGATAATAGGAGTGGATGAGAATGAAGATTTTCAACTCAAAGGACCAGCAAACATCTTCAACAAAATTATTGAAGAAAACTTCCCAAATCTAAAGAAAGAGATGCCCATGAACATACAAGAAGCCTACAGAACTCCAAATAGACTGGACCAGAAAAGAAATTCCTCCCGACACATAATAATCAGAACATCAAATGCACTAAATAAAGATAGAATACTAAAAGCAGTAAGGGAAAAAGGTCAAGTAACATATAAGGGCAAGCCTATCAGAATTACACCAGATTTTTCACCAGAGACTATGAAAGCCAGAAGAGCCTGGACAGATGTTATACAGACACTAAGAGAACACAAATGCCAGCCCAGGCTACTATACCCAGCCAAACTCTCAATTACTATAGATGGAGAAACCAAAGTATTCCATGACAAAACTAAATTCACCCATTATCTCTCCACGAATCCAGCCCTTCAAAGGATAATAACAGAAAAAAACCAATACAAGGACGGGAACCACGCCCTAGACAAAACAAGAAGATAATCCCTCAACAAACCTAAAAGAAGACAGCCACAAGAACAGAATGCCAACTTTAACAACAAAAATAACAGGAAGCAAAAATTACCTTTCCTTAATATCTCTTAATATCAATGGACTCAATTCCCCAATAAAAAGACATAGACTAACAGACTGGCTACACAAACAGGACACAACATTCTGCTGCTTACAGGAAACCCATCTCAGGAAAAAGACAGACACTACCTCAGAGTGAAAGGCTGGAAAACAATTTTCCAAGCAAATGGTCTGAAGAAACAGGCTGGAGTAGCCATTCTAATATCAGATAAAATCGACTTCCAACCCAAAGTTATCAAAAAAGACAAGGAGGGACACTTCATACTCATCAAATGTAAAATCCTCCAAGAGGAACTCTCAATTCTGAATATCTACGCACCAAATGCAAGGGCAGCCACATTCATTAAAGACACTTTAGTAAAGCTCAAAGCACACATTGCACCTCATACAATAATAGTGGGAGACTTCAACACACCACTTTCATCAATGGACAGATCGTGGAAACAGAAAGTAAACAGTGACACACTGAAACTAACAGAAGTTATGAAACAAATGGACCTGACAGATATCTACAGAACATTTTATCCTAAAACAAAAGGATATACCTTCTTCTCAGCACCTCACGGGACCTTCTCCAAAATTGACCATATAATTGGTCACAAAACAGGCCTCAATAGATACAAAAATATTGAAATTGTCCCATGTATCCTATCAGACCACCATGGCCTAAGACTGATCTTCAATAACAACATAAATAATGGAAAGCCAACATTCACATGGAAACTGAACAACACTCTTCTCAATGATACCTTGGTCAAGGAAGGAATAAAGAAAGAAATTAAAGACTTTTTAGAGTTTAATGAAAATGAAGCCACAACGTACCCAAACCATGGGACACAATGAAAGCATTTCTAAGAGGGAAACTCATAGCTCTGAGTGCCTCCAAGAAGAAACGGGAGACAGCACATACTAGCAGCTTGACAACACATCTAAAAGCCCTAGAAAAAAAGGAAGCAAATTCACCCAAGAGGAGTAGACGGCAGGAAATAATCAAACTCAGGGGTGAAATTAACCAAGTGGAAACAAGAAGAACTATTCAAAGAATTAACCAAACGAGGAGTTGGTTCTTTGAGAAAATCAACAAGATAGATAAACCCTTAGCTAGACTCACTAAAGGGCAAAGGGACAAAATCCTAATCAACAAAATCAGAAATGAAAAAGGAGACATAACAACTGATCCTGAAGAAATCCAAAACACCATCAGATCCTTCTACAAAAGGCTATACTCAACAAAACTGGAAAACCTGGACGAAATGGACAAATTTCTGGACAGATACCAGGTACCAAAGTTGAATCAGGATCAAGTTGACCATCTAAACAGTCTCATATCCCCTAAAGAAATAGAAGCAGTTATTAATAGTCTCCCAGCCAAAAAAAGCCCAGGACCAGGCAGGTTTAGTGCAGAGTTCTATCAGACCTTCAAAGAAGATCTAATTCCAGTTCTGCACAAACTATTTCACAAGATAGAAGTAGAAGGTACTCTACCCAACTCATTTTATGAAGCCACTATTACTCTGATACCTAAACCACAGAAATATCCAACAAAGATAGAGAACTTCAGACCAATTTCTCTTATGAATATCAATGCAAATGTCCTTAATAAAATTCTCGCTAACCGAATCGAAGAACACATTAAAGCAATCATCCATCCTGACCAAGTAGGTTTTATTCCAGGGATGCAGGGATGGTTTAATATACGAAAATCCATCAATGTAATCCATTATATAAACAAACTCAAAGACAAAAACCACATGATCATCTCGTTAGATGCAGAAAAAGCATTTGACAAGATCCAACACCCATTCATGATAAAAGTCTTGGAAAGATCAGGAATTCAAGGCCCATACCTAAACATAATAAAAGCAATCTACAGCAAACCAGTAACCAACATCAAAGTAAATGGAGAGAAGCTGGAAGCAATCCCACTAAAATCAGGGACTAGACAAGGCTGCCCACTTTCTCCCTACCTTTTCAACATAGTACTTGAAGTATTAGCCAGAGCAATTCGACAACAAAAGGAGATCAAGGGGATACAAATTGGAAAAGAGGAACTCAAAATATCACTTTTTGCAGATGATATGATAGTATATATAAGTGACCATAAAAATTCCAACAGAGAACTCCTAAACCTGATAAACAGCTTCAGTGAAGTAGCTGGATATAAAATTAACTCAAACAAGTCAATGGCCTTTCTCTACACAAAGAATAAACAGGCTGAGAAAGAAATTAGGGAAACAACACCCTTTTCAATAGTCACAAATTATATAAAATATCTCGGCGTGACTCTAACTAAGGAAGTGAAAGATCTGTATGATAAAAACTTCAAATCTCTAAAGAAAGAAATTAAAGAAGATCTCAGAAGATGGAAAGATCTCCCATGCTCATGGATTGGCAGGATCAACATTGTAAAAATGGCTATCTTGCCAAAAGCAATCTACAGATTCAATGCAATCCCCATCAAAATTCCAACTCAATTCTTCAACGAATTAGAAGGAGCAATTTGCAAATTCATCTGGAATAACAAAAAACCGAGGATAGCAAAAACTCTTCTCAAGGATAAAAGAACCTCTGGTGGAATCACCATGCCTGACCTAAAGCTTTACTACAGAGCAGTTGTGATAAAAACTGCATGGTAATGGTATAGAGACAGACAAGTAGACCAATGGAATAGAATTGAACACCCAGAAATGAACCCATACACCTATGGTCACTTGATCTTCGACAAGGGAGCTAAAACCATCCAGTGGAAGAAAGACAGTATTTTCAACAATTGGTGGTGGCTCAACTGGTTGTTATCGTGTAGAAGAATGCGAATTGATCCATACTTATCTCCTTGTACTAAGGTCAAATCTAAGTGGATCAAGGAACTTCACATAAAACCAGAGACACTGAAACTTATAGAGGAGAAAGTGGGGAAAAGCCTTGAAGATATGGGCACAGGGGAAAAATTCCTGAACAGAACAGCAATGGTTTGTGCTGTAAGATCGAGAATTGACAAATGGGACCTAATGAAACTCCAAAGTTTCTGCAAGGCAAAAGACACCGTCAATAAGACAAAAAGACCACCAACAGATTGGGAAAGGATCTTTACCTATCCTAAATCAGATAGGGGACTAATATCCAACATATATAAAGAACTCAAGAAGGTGGACTTCAGAAAATCAAATAACCCCATTAAAAAATGGGGCTCAGAACTGAACAAAGAATTCTCACCTGAGGAATACCGAATGGCAGAGAAGCACCTGAAAAAATGTTCAACATCCTTAATCATCAGGGAAATGCAAATCAAAACAACCCTGAGATTCCACCTTACACCAGTCAGATTGGCTAAGATCAAAAACTCAGGTGACAGCAGATGCTGGCGTGGATGTGGAGAAAGAGGAACACTCCTCCATTGTTGGTGGGATTGCAGGCTTGTACAACCACTCTGGAAATCAGTCTGGTGGTTCCTCAGAAAACTGGATATAGTACTACCGGAGGATCCAGCAATACCTCTTCTGGGCATATATCCAGAAGATGCCCCAACTGGTGAGAAGGACACATGCTCCACTATGTTCATAGCAGCCTTATTTATAATAGCCAGAAGCTGGAAGGAACCCAGATGCCCCTCAACAGAGGAATGGATACAGAAAATGTGGTACATCTACACAATGGAGTACTACTCAGCTATTAAAAAAATGAATTTATGAAATTCCTAGACAAATGGATGGACCTGGAGGGCATCATCCTGAGTGAGGTAACACATTCACAAAGGAACTCACACAATATGTACTCACTGATAAGTGGATATTAGCCCAAAACCTAGGATATCCAAGATATAAGATACAATTTCCTAAACACATGAAACTCAAGAAAAATGAAGACTGAAGTGTGGACACTATGCCCCTCCTTAGAAGTGGGAACAAAACACCCTTGGAAGGAGGTACAGAGACAAAGTTTGGAGCTGAGATAAAAAGATGGACCATGTAGAGACTGCCATATCCGGGGATCCATCCCATAAGCAGCTTCCAAATGCTGACACCATTGCATACACTAGCAAGATTATGCTGAAAGGACCCTGATATAGCTGTCTCTTGTCAGAGTATGCCTGGGCCTAGCAAACATAAAAGTGGATGCTCACAGACAGCTATTGGATGGATCACATGGCCCCCAATGAAGGAGCTAGAGAAAGTACCCAAGAAGCTAAAGGGATCTGCAACCCTATAGGTGGAACAACATTATTAACTAACCAGTACCCCGGAGCTCTTGACTCTAGCTGCATATGTATCAAAAGATGGCCTAGGCGGCCATCACTGGAAAGAGAGGCCCATTGGACACGCAAACTTTATATGCCCCAGTACAGGGGAACGCCAGTGCCAAAAAAGGGGAGTGGGTGGGTAGGGGAGTGGGGGTGGGTGGCTATGGGGGACTTTTGGTATAGCATTGGAAATGTAAATGAGCTAAATACCTAATAAAAAATGGAAAAAAAAGAACTAAAAAAAAAATAAAGAAACTCAGCTGAGCACAATGTAGAGAGAAAAATGATCTTGGCATATCCAGTTCCAATGGATACATCTAAAATACATCTGTACCTAAAGCTCAAAGAACAAGTGGAAAGAAGGAACAAAAAAAGAAAAAGAAAAAGAAAGGAAGGAAGGAAGGAAGGAAGGAAGAAAGAAAGAAAGAAAGAAAGAAAGAAAGAAAGAAAGAAAGAAAAGAAGGAAGGAAAGAAGGAAGAAAGAGAGGGGTTGGAGGAAGGAAGAAAAGAAGGAAGAAAGAAAGGAAGAAAGAAAGCAGTGCTAAGAGGAAAGTTCATAGCACTAATTGCCCTGTTAAAGAAACAGGAGAGATCTTACATGGACAACTTAACAATACACCTGAGAGCTCTAGAACAAAAAGAAACCATCTCATCCAAGAAGAGTAGAAGGGAAGAAATAGTCAAACTAAGGCCCAAATCAACCAAATAGTAACAAAGAAAACAATACAAAGAATCAGCAAAACTAAAAGCTGGTTCTTTGAAAGTATCAACAAGATAGATGAACCCCTAGACAAACTAACCAAAAGGCCAGGAAGCAGTATCCAAATTAATAAAATCAGAAATGAAAAGGGAGATATAACAACAGAAATGGAGGAAATTCAAAAAGCATCGATGCCACTATAAAAGCCTATCCTCAAAAAACCTTGAAAATGTAGATGAAATTGATGGTATGTCACATACCAAAGGTAAATCAAGAGCAGGTAGACTATCTAAACAGGCCCATACCACACAAGGAAATAAAAGAAGCCATTAAAAACCTCTCAACCAAAAAAAAAAAAAAAAAAAAAAAGCCCAGGGCCAGATGGATTTAGTACAGAATTTTACCAAACCTTCAAAGGGCCTAATAGCAATTTTCCACAAATTATTCCTTGAAATAGAAACAGAAGGAGCACTACCTAACTCATTCTATGAAGCCACAATTACTCTGCTACCTAAACAACACAAGGACCAAACCAAAAAAGATAACTCCAGACCAATCTCGCTTGTAAATATCAATGCAGAAACTAAAAAAAAAAAAAAAAAATCTTGCAATCCAAATCCAAGAACACATCAAAACCATCATTCACGATGATCAAGTAGGCTTCAGCCCACAGATTCAACTTTGGTTTAATATATGAAACTCCATTAATGTAATCCACTATATAAACAATCTCAAAGGAAAAAAAATCACATGATCATCACCTTAGATGCAGAAAAAGCATTTGACAAAATACAACACTCCTTCATGTTAAAAGTATTGGTGAGATCAGGAATTCTAGGCTGATAGCTAAACATAATAAAAGCAATTTACTGCAAACAAAGAGCCAATATCAAATTAAATGGAGAAATACTTGAAGCAATCCCACTAAAATCAGGGACAAGACAAGGAGGCCCACTCTCCCCATTCTATTCAATATATTACCCAAAGTACTAGCTAGAATATTGAGACAACAAAAAGATATCAATGGGATACAAATTGGTAAAGAAGAACTAAAGTTATCACTATTTGCTGATGAGATGATAGTATACATAGGAGACCCCAATAATTCTACCGGAGAACTTCTCCCACTGATAAACAACTTCAGCAAAGTGGCTGGACTTAAAATTAACTCAAACAAATCAGTAGCCTTCCTTTATACAAATGCTAAACAGCTGAGAAAGAAATTAGGGAAACAATTCCTTTCACAAAATCCCACAAATAGTACAAAATCTCTTGGGGTAACTCTAACTAAACAGGTGAAAGACGTGTATGACAATAACTTTAAGTGTCTCAAAAAAGAAATTGAAGAAGAGCTCAGAAAACAGAGAGGTCTCCCATGCTTATGGATTGGCACAATTAACAGTAAAAATGGCAATCCTACCAAAGGAAATCTATACATTCAATGCAATCCCCACCAAAATCCCA
Organism: Mus musculus; assembly: GCF_000001635.26. Lineage (NCBI taxonomy): Eukaryota > Metazoa > Chordata > Mammalia > Rodentia > Muridae > Mus > Mus musculus. The sequence continues at coordinate 5,845,463 of NC_000073.6, read as the reverse complement.
ACACAATTCTTCAAAGACATGGAAAGAGCAATTCTCAAATCTATCTGGAAAGGCCACAAAACCAAAATAGTGAAAATAATTCTTAACAATAAAAGAACAGCTGGGGGAATCACCATCCCTGACCTCAAGCTTTACTACAGATTAATAGTGATAAAAGCTGAATGGTCTTAGTACATAGACAGACATGTTGATCAATGAAACTGAATAGAAGTCTGAGAAATAAAACCACACATGTATAGTCACTCAATTTTTTGACAAAGATGTCAAAAATGTACAATGGAAAAAGGAAAACATCTTCAATAAACGGTGCTGACCTAACAGGCTGTCTTTATGTAGAAGAATGAAAATAGATCCATATTTGTCACCTTGTACAAAGCTCAAGTCCAACTGAATTAAAGACCTCAACATAAAACTAGATACACTGAATCTAGTAGAAGAGATAGTGGGAAAGAACCTTGAACAAACTGACACAGTGGGAAATTTCCTAAACAAAACTCAAATGGCTCCTGCTCTAAGATCAAGAATTGATAAATGGGACCTATGAAACTGGAAAGCTTCTGTAAAGCAAAGGACACAGCCGATAAAACAAATAAGCAGCCTACAGATTGGGAAAAAACTTCACTAAGCCCACATTCGATAGAGGGCTAATATCCAATGTATATAAAGAACTCAAGAACCCAATCACCAAAAACCCAAACAACCCAATTGAAAAGTGGGGTCTACAGATTTAGCTGTCTCTTGTGAGACTAGGCAGGGGCCTAGCAAACACATAAGTGGATGTCACAGTCAGCTATTGGATGGATCACAGGGTCCCCAATGGAGGAGCTAGAGAAAGTATCCAAGGAGCTAAAGAGATCTACAACCCTGTAGGTGCAACAACATTATGAACTAACCAGTACCCCGGAGCTCTTGACTCTAGCTACATATGTATCAAAAGATGGCCTAGTTGGCCATCACTGGAAAGAGAGGCCCATCGGATACACAAACTTTATATGCCCCAGTACAGGGGAACGCCAGGGCCAAAAAAAATGAGAATGGGTGAGTAGGGAAGTGGGGGGGAGGGTATGGGGGACTTTTGGGATAGCATTGGAAATGTCATTGAGGAAAATATGTAATAAATAAAAATAAAAATAAGATTTAGGAAAAAAAAGTGGGCTCTAGATCTAAACTGAGAATTCGCAACTGAGGAATCTTAAATGGCTGAGAGGCTCCTAAAGAAAAGTTCAAAGTCCTTAGTTATCAGAGAAATGCCAATTAAAACAACCATGAGATTCCACCTCACACTATGCAGAATGGCTAAGATCAAAACCTCAGGTGACAACACAAGTTGGAGAGGATGTGGAGAAAGAGGAACACTCCTCCATTGCTGGTGGGATTCCAAACTGTTGCAATTACTCTCGAAATCAATCTGGAGGTTCCTCAGAAAATTGGAAATAGATCTACCTGAAGACTCAGCTATACCTCTCTTGGGAATATACTCAAAAGATGCCCCACCATGCCATAGGGCCACATGTTCTACTATTTTCAAAGTGGCCTTATTTTTGATAGCCAGAGGTCTGAACCCAGATGTCCCAAGACAGAAGAATGAATATGCAGGGTCATGGGTGTGGGGGAAATAGGAGAGTGAAAGAGAACCCGTGTCCTGCCAGAGTTCTGGTGCTCTGGGTAGGCAGGTGTAGGAGGACCATGCATGCTTTCCACGCAGCCCCAGGTGTGTGTCTGGCTGTTTTGAGCCACTTATCCCACACAGTGGGTGCTGGACAAGGGGCAGCCCCATGTACCAGGTTCTCAGTGTCCGGCATCCCACACTAGATAAGGTGGACGAGCTGAGAACAGAATAGGGGCCCCACGGTAGCATTCTGCCCTGGGGATGAACGGAGGAGAGGGCAGGGGGAGAGGAGGATGCACTGAATGGTTGCAGCACAGGAAGGCCTCCTGGGGGGAGGTCAGACACTGCTTGATAGGAGAAAGCCTATCCCATTGTTCAAGCACAGCAGGCCTTGATGATCAGAGACAGTCTATGGTTTTAGAGCTTTAATGTAGAAAGGCAGGGAGAAAGGAGAAGGTAGAACGAGAAAGAGACTGGTTATGGCCATGTGGAGAGAGGGGGAAGGGAAAGAGAGAAGGAAGGCTAGAAAGTAAGAAAGGGGAGGACTTAAAACAGCGAGAAGGGGCCAAGCAGCTCCTCTTATAGTGGACTGGGATATCTTGCTGTTGCCAGGTAAATGTGGGGAGGAACATACATGGCTCTAGTCAGGTAACTGTGTGGGTGCCAGAATGCCAGAAGCTTGGAATATTTTCTGTATGACTGAGTCACAGAATTATGGACAGGCACCTGATTCTGGAAACGTGGCTGACCTTTCTGTCCCTTGTAGAGTTCTCTATTGGGTCACCAGAGCAAGCCCCATTCAACCAACATAGGCTGCCTAACACAGTCCCACATGGATACAGAAAATGTGGTTCATTTCACAATTGAATACTACTCAGCTATTAAGAACGATGATATCCTGAGTGTTGCAAGCAAATCGATGGAACTTGAAAATATCTTAAGTGAGGTAACTCAGACCCAAAAGAACATACATGGTATCTACTCACTGATAAGTGGATATGAGCAAAACACAAAACAAAACAAATCACTATGGGACAGTATACTGAAGATAGAGTCCACAGAATTAAAAAAAAAATCTCAACAAGGTGAAGTGCCCAAGTGAGGATGCCTCAATCCCACTTGGGAGAGAGAAGAAAGCATTCACAAATGGGGAGGGAGGGAGGAAAGTGGGAGGGAAAGTGGACAGGGTAGGTTGGGGTTGGGGGGAAAGGGGAACATGATCTGGTATTGGGTGAGAAAAAAGGACTGAAACACTGAGGGTCAACAAAAAGTGTAAGCAGGAAACCTCAAGAAATAGGAGGTTGGGGGGACCCCCACAAAGTGCACCAGAGACCTGGGAGATGAGAGACTTCCAGGACTCAAAGGGAGAGACCTTATATGGAACACCTGACAGTAGGGAGAGGGAACTTATAGAACCCAGTTCCAGCAGGAAGACAGGACATAAAGTGAGGGATGGGGCTGCCGCCCCAAGTCACATCTCTGACCCATAATTGTTTCTGTCTGAAAGAATTACAGGGATGGAAATGGAGAGGAGCCTGAGGAAAAGAAGGTCCAGTGACAGGCCCAAAGTGGGATCCAGCTCAATGGGAGATTCAAGGCCTGACACTTTTACTGGGGCAATTGAGCACTCAAAAAAAAGGATCTATCATGACTGCCCCCTCCAAAAGACCAAAAACAACAGCTGAGTCAGATGCAGGTATTTGCACCCAACAAATGGACAGAAGCAGTTGACCCTGTTGTTGAATTAGGGAAGGCTGAAAGAAGCTGAGGAGAAGAGCAATCCTGTAGAAGGACCAGCAGTCTCAATTAATCTGGACCACTGAGATCTTTCAAACACTAGAACCCCAAACAGACAGCATACACCAGCTGATATGAGGCCCCCAACACACATACAGTAGAGGACTGCTGGGTCTGTGTTCATTCAGATATGGTGCACCGAACCCTCAAGAGACTGGAGGCCTTAGGGAGTTTTGAGGTCAGGTGGGGCAGGGAGTGGGCGAATCCACGTTAAGACAGGGCTCGGGTGGGGAGGTGGTGTGAGATATCGAGCAGTCAGAGGGTGGATGGGGGGGCGTGGGAATGGAACATGGAGTGTGAAAAATAAATTAAAAATAAAATAAAATAAAATAAAAAAAAAGAAAAAAGCTGGGGGATTCAGCCTATAGCTGAACCCAAACTGAACTCAAGTATCACGAAAAACCCCGAAGCTTGTTCTTGGCCCATACAAAAGGGTTACTCCCTAGCCACTTCCTAACAATATCGAATCAAAGATTAGTCTAATTGGTTTAGATGTATTTACAGACTGTTTGTGATTGTTGGAGTTCTTGCTTAAATAGTCATTCAGTTAGCTTCTTTTTTTTTTCTTTTTTTTTTCCATTTTTTTATTAGGTATTTAGCTCATTTACATTTCCAATGCTATACCAAAAGTCCCCCATATCCACCCACCCCCACTCCCCTGCCCACCCACTCCCCCTTTTTGGCCCTGGTGTTCCCCTGTACTGGGGCATATAAAGTTTGCAAGTCCAATGGGCCTCTCTTTCCAGTGATGGCCGATTAGGCCATCTTTTGATATATATGCAGCTAGAGTCAAGAGCTCCGGGGTACTGGTTAGTTCATAATGTTGTTCCACCTATAGGGTTGCAGATCCCTTTAGCTCCTTGGCTACTTTCTCTAGCTCCTCTATTGGGAGCCCTATGATCCATCCATTAGCTGACTGTGAGCATCCACTTCTGTGTTTGCTAGGCCCCGGCATAGTCTCACAAGAGACAGCTACATCTGGGTCCTTTCAATAAAATCTTGCTAGTGTATGCAATGGTGTCAGCGTTTGGATGCTGATTATGGGGTGGATCCCTGGATATGGCAGTCTCTACATGGTCCATCCTTTCATCTCAGCTCCAAACTTTGTCTCTGTAACTCCTTCCATGGGTGTTTTGTTCCCAAATCTAAGGAGGGGCATAGTGTCCACACTTCAGTCTTCATTCTTCTTGAGTTTCATGTGTTTAGCAAATTATATCTTATATCTTGGGTATCCTAGGTTTGAGGCTAATATCCACTTATCAGTGAGTACATATTGTGTGAGTTTCTTTGTGAATGTGTTACCTCACTCAGGATGATGCCCTCCAGGTCCATCCATTTGGCTAGGAATTTCATAAATTCATTCTTTTTAATAGCTGAGTAGTACTCCATTGTGTAGATGTACCACATTTTCTGTATCCATTCCTCTGTTGAGGGGCATCTGGGTTCCTTCCAGCTTCTGGCTATTATAAATAAGGCTGCTATGAACATAGTGGAGCATGTGTCCTTCTTACCAGTTGGGGCATCTTCTGGATATATGCCCAGGAGAGGTATTGCTGGATCCTCCGGTAGTACTATGTCCAATTTTCTGAGGTACCGCCAGACTGATTTCCAGAGTGGTTGTACAAGCCTGCAATCCCACCAACAATGGAGGAGTGTTCCTCTTTCTCCACATCCACGCCAGCATCTGCTGTCACCTGAATTTTTGATCTTAGCCATTCTGACTGGTGTGAGGTGGAATCTCAGGGTTGTTTTGATTTGCATTTCCCTGATGATTAAGGATGTTGAACATTTTTTCAGGTGCTTCTCTGCCATTCGGTATTCCTCAGGTGGGAATTTCTTTGTTCAGTTCTGAGCCCCATTTTTTAATGGGGTTATTTGATTTTCTGAAGTCCACCTTCTTGAGTTCTTTATATATGTTGGATATTAGTCCCCTATCTGATTTAGGATAGGTAAAGATCCTTTCCCAATCTGTTGGTGGTCTTTTTGTCTTATTGACGGTGTCTTTTGCCTTGCAGAAACTTTGGAGTTTCATTAGGTCCCATTTGTCAATTCTCGATCTTACAGCACAAGCCATTGCTGTTCTGTTCAGGAATTTTTCCCCTGTGCCCATATCTTCAAGGCTTTTCCCCACTTTCTCCTCTATAAGTTTCAGTGTCTCTGGTTTTATGTGAAGTTCCTTGATCCACTTAGATTTGACCTTAGTACAAGAAGATAAGTATGGATCAATTCGCATTCTTCTACACGATAACAACCAGTTGTGCCAGCACCAATTGTTGAAAATGCTGTCTTTCTTCCACTGGATGGTTTTAGCTCCCTTGTCGAATATCAAGTGACCATATGTGTGTGGGTTCTTTTCTGGGTCTTCAATTCTATTCCATTGGTCTACTTGTCTGTCTCTATACCAGTACCATGCAGTTTTTATCACAACTGCTCTGTAGTAAAGCTTTAGGTCAGGCATGGTGATTCCACCAGAGGTTCTTTTATCCTTGAGAAGAGTTTTTGCTATCCTAGGTTTTTTGTTATTCCAGACAAATTTGCAAATTGCTCCTTCCAATTCGTTGAAGAATTGAGTTGGAATTTTGATGGGGATTGCATTGAATCTGTAGATTGCTTTTGGCAAGATAGCCATTTTTACAATGTTGATCCTGCCAATCCATGAGCATGGGAGATCTTTCCATCTTCTGAGATCTTCCTTAATTTCTTTCTTCAGAGATTTGAAGTTTTTATCATATAGATCTTTCACTTCCTTAGTTAGAGTCATGCCAAGATATTTTATATTATTTGTGACTATTGAGAAGGGTGTTGTTTCCCTAATTTCTTTCTCAGCCTGTTTATTCTTTGTATAGAGAAAGGCCATTGACTTGTTTGAGTTTATTTTATATCCAGCTACTTCACCGAAGCTGTTTATCAGGTTTAGGAGTTCTCTGGTGGAATTTTAAGGTCACTTATATATACTATCATATCATCTGCAAAAAGTGATATTTTGACTTCATCTTTTCCAATTTGTATCCCCTTGATCTCCTTTTGTTGTTGAATTGCTCTGGCTAGGACTTCAAGTACTATGTTGAAGAGGTAGGGAGAAAGTGGATAGCCTTTTCTAGTCCTTGATTTTAGTGGGATTGCTTCCAGCTTCTCACCATTTACTTTGATGTTGGCTACTGGTTTGCTGTAGATTGCTTTTATCATGTTTAGGTATGGGCCTTGAATTCCTGATCTTTCCAATACTTTCATCATGAATGGGTGTTGGATCTTTTCGAATGCTTTTTCCGCATCTAACGAGATGATTATGTGGTTTTTGTCTTTGAGTTTGTTTATATAATGGATTACATTGGTGGATTTTCGTATATTAAACCATCCCTGCATCCCTGGAATAAAACCTACTTGGTCAGGATGGACGATTGCTTTAATGTGTTCTTGGATTCGGTTAGCAAGACTTTTATTGAGGATTTTTGCATCTATATTCATAAGGGAAATTGGTCTGAAGTTCTCTATCTTTGTTGGATCTTTCTGTGGTTTAGGTATCAGAGTAATTGTGGCTTCATAGAATGAGTTGGGTAGATTTCCCTCTACTTCTATTTTGTGGAATAGTTTTTGCAGAACTGCGATTAGATCTTCTTTGAAGGTCTGGTAGAACTCTGCACTAAACCCATCTGGTAATGGGCTTTTTTTTTTTTTTTTTTTTTTTTTGGTTGGGAGACTATTAATGACTGCTTCTATTTCCTTAGGGGATATGGGACTGTTTAGATCGTTAACTTGATCCTGATTTAACTTTGGTACCTGGTATCTGTCTAGAAATTTGTCCATTTCATCCAGCTTTTCCAGTTTTGTTGAGTATAGCCTTTTGTAGAAGGACCTGATGGTGTTTTGGATTTCTTCAGGATCTGTTGTTATGTCTCCCTTTTCATTTCTGATTTTGTTAATTAGGATGTTGTCCCTGTGCCCTCTAGTGAGTCTAGCTAAGGGTTTATCTATCTTGTTGGTTTTCTCAAAGAAATAATGGAAAGCCCAAGTGTTTGTTAGATCATTATTCGTAGCTGAGCAGAAATGGAAATAAATTTTCCATGTTTTCTTTGAGAGATTATAAGTTCTGAATTGGTTTATTATCAGGCACGAAGAAGTGCACTCCAGGGGAGATCGAAGGATGTGTTACATGTATTTTCAAGGGGTGCATTATACCATATGGTTTTACACTTACAAAATTCGGATGACATGAAGTCTTTCCAGAATGCTATAATCTTTTCATTTGGAGTTTTGTATTTTCCCATGTGTGGACAAAAACATCTTAGTCTGACGAATCAAACAACTAAAGCCTGCATTTCCCCCCATGAATCCTTTGATTGTTTCAATGTCCATTTGTTTTAAGGCAGATCATGACTCATTGTCTTAGACACTAAGTGACTTATTAGTAGTATAACTTACCGTGCTTCTTTCTGTTGAGTTTTATAGGTAAAAAACCAATTCTGTATATACAGACAAGGATATGTATTGTGCAATCATTAACTAATATAGAGAACTATCCATGTTCATTATTACTGAATTCTAAATAGCTCTTAGATAGATGCTTATATGTCCATCAGGTGATGAATGGATAGGAATAATGTGGTATATTTATACCATGTAATAATATTCATGTGTTAAGCAAAATGAAATTATGATGATTGTACGTATGGTAATTCACAACTTAAGACAAAACTTGCTCATTCCCCTAGTTTGTAGATATTATCGTTAAATCTTAAATGATGTGTGTTCTATTTGTAATACTTCTATAAAGACCAAAAGTCAAATAAACAACTTAGGGTTAAGGAACTTTGGATAGTACACAGTTGTTTAAAGCATTAAAGGGGATAATGGAACATGCAGAGTGAAATTATAGTGAGGGGATGTAAAGACAGTGTATAGAAGAGAATATGGAATTCCGGTCCACTCCAGCAACAGGGTGACTTGCCAGCAGAGTCTCTGGACACCTGCAAGGACCCACAGAGGATTCCCCACGGGATCCTAAGACCTCTGGTGATTGGAACACAGCATCTGCTCCAATTCAATTGTGCGGGACCTGAGACTGCATTAACTAGGGAAGCAGATAACCTGGCCTGATCAGGGGCACAAGTCCCATCCGGGCCACTCCAGCACCGGGGTGCCTTGCCCCTGGAGTCTCCGGACACTCACAAGGACCCACACAGGATCTCCCACGGGATCCTAAGTCCTCTGCTGAGTGGATCACAAATTCTGCCAGGAGGCAGATTCGAACACCAGATATCTGGGCACCTTCCCTGCAAGAAGAGAGCTTGCTTGCAGAGAATACTCTGACCACTGAAACTAAAGAGAGAGGTAGTCTCCCAGGTCTGCTGATAGAGGCTAACAGAGTCACCCGAGGAACAAGCTCTAACCAGAGACAACTATAACAACTAGTCAGAGATTACCAGATGGAGAAAGGCAAATGTAAGAATGTTGGGAGCCGCCCCCACATTCGCCGTCACAAGATGGCGCTGACATCCTGTGTTCTAAGTGGTAAACAAATAATCTGCGCATGTGCCAAGGGTATTTTACGACTACTTGTACTCTGCCTTTCCCGTGAACGTCAGCTCGGCCATGGGCTGCAGCCAATCAGGGAGTGATGCGTCCTAGGCGAAATATAACTCTCCTAAATAGGGAAGGGGTTTCGGTTTTGTTAGTGGGGTGGCTTTCGCTTTTGGGGCTGGGGGTTTGCGCTCCTGGCTCCTGAAGATGTAAGCAATAAAGTTTTGCCGCAGAAGATTTTGGTTTGTTGTGTTCTTTCCTGGCCGGGCGTGAGAACGCGGATAAGAATTGGTGCTGAAATCCGGGACGAAAAAATACAAGAAAACTCGGGACCGGCGCAAGGAAGATCCCTCATTCCAGAACCAGAACTGCGGGTCGCGGTAATAAAGGTTCCCGTAAAGCAGACTGTTAAGAAGGATTCAACTGCATGAATTCAGAACTTTTCAGCTGGGGGAACAGAGTACCAGTGAGTACAGCTTTACAAGGTAAGTCTGGTCTTGAACTTTCTAAGGAAATTCAAGACAGTCTATCAGAAGTAAAGTGGAAAATGGCTTTACAAGGTATGTTTGGCCTTGAATTTTTTCTAGTGTTAGGAGCCCTTTTGTTCCTTTTCACATGTTATCAGGTGATTAAGATAGGGCTGAAAATTCTGGATGAAATTCAGGGCAATCTATCAGAAGTAAAGCGGGGAGAGAGAGTAGGAGCAAAGAGAAAATATGGTACACAAAATAAGTATACAGGCCTTTCCACGGGTCTTGAACCTGAGGAAAAGTTTAGGTCAGGTAAGAATACCTGGGGAGAGATTAGAAGGAAGGAGAAGGAAAAAGAAAAGAAAAAAGATCAATCAGCGGAGGCTTCTAGGAGAAGGAGCCTCTACTCATCACTAGGTGAGCTCAAGGAGCCAGTTTTTAATAGTTCTGAATCAGATGAAAAGGCTATTAGGGCCTGGAAGACGCTCTCCCGAGCAGGTGAAGCCACTGGACAATAATGACAGAGGCAGGCTCTTGCAGCCTACAAGGTCTTATTGTCTACCCTGGAGTTGTAGATCAAGATTGTAAAGGGGAACTTCAGGTTCTCTGTTCTTGTCCTCAAGTTGTCTTTTCTATATCACAAGGGGACAGAATAGCTCAACTAATAATTTTGCCAAGCCTACATGGCTGTTTTTTCTTCCTCTGGTATTCCTAGAGCTGCAAGAGGGATTGGTTCTACTGAAAATGATTCTGATTACTTAATAATGCCTTTAGATTGTTGTCAAATTTTATCTACTCACGTAGGGGTAAACCCTCGTGGCGTCAGGCCATTACAGGTCTGACAAATGGATGTCACGCATATTTCCTCCTTTGAGAGAAATCAATATTTATATGTTTAGATAAGAAGAGATCACCTCCATACCTTAAATGATTTTCAAAAGCTGTTGGGAGATATTAATTGGCTCAGACCTTTTTTAAAGATTCCTTCCGCTGAGTTAAGGCCTTTGTTTGGTATTTTAGAAGGAGATCCTCATATCTCCTCCCCTAGGACTCTTACTCTAGCTGCTAACCAGGCCTTACAAAAGGTGGAAAAAGCCTTACAGAATGCACAATTACAACGTATTGAGGATTCGCAGCCTTTCAGTTTGTGTGTCTTTAAGACAGCACAATTGCCAACCGCAGTTTTGTGGCAGAATGGGCCATTGTTGTGGATCCATCCAAACGTATCCCCAGCTAAAATAATAGATTGGTATCCTGATGCAATTGCACAGCTTGCCCTTAAAGGCCTAAAAGCAGCAATCACCCACTTTGGGCGAAGTCCATATCTTTTAATTGTACCTTATACTGCTGCACAGGTTCAAACCTTGGCAGCCACATCTAATGATTGGGCAGTTTTAGTTACCTCCTTTTCAGGACAAATAGATAACCATTATCCAAAACATCCAATTTTACAGTTTGCCCAAAATCAATCTGTTGTGTTTCCACAAATAACAGTAAGAAAACCACTTAAAAATGGGATTGTGGTATATACTGATGGATCAAAAACTGGCATAGGTGCCTATGTGGCTAATGGTAAAGTGGTATCCAAACAATATAATGAAAATTCACCTCAAGTGGTAGAATGTTTAGTGGTTTTAGAAGTTTTAAAAACCTTTTTAGAACCCCTTAATATTGTGTCAGATTCCTGTTATGTGGTTAATGCAGTAAATCTTTTAGAAGTGGCTGGAGTGATTAAGCCTTCCAGTAGAGTTGCCAATATTTTTCAGCAGATACAATTAGTTTTGTTATCTAGAAGATTTCCTGTTTATATTACTCATGTTAGAGCCCATTCAGGCCTACCTGGCCCCATGGCTCTGGGAAATGATTTGGCAGATAAGGCCACTAAAGTGGTGGCTGCTGCCCTATCATCCCCGGTAGAGGCTGCAAGAAATTTTCATAACAATTTTCATGTGACAGCTGAAACATTACGCAGTCGTTTCTCCTTGACAAGAAAAGAAGCCCGTGACATTGTTACTCAATGTCAAAGCTGCTGTGAGTTCTTGCCAGTTCCTCATGTGGGAATTAACCCACGCGGTATTCGACCTCTACAGGTCTGGCAAATGGATGTTACACATGTTTCTTCCTTTGAAAAACTTCAATATCTCCATGTGTCCATTGACACATGTTCTGGCATCATGTTTGCTTCTCCGTTAACCGGAGAAAAAGCCTCACATGTGATTCAACATTGCCTTGAGGCATGGAGTGCTTGGGGGAAACCCAAACTCCTTAAGACTGATAATGGACCAGCTTATACGTCTCAAAAATTCCAGCAGTTCTGCCGTCAGATGGACGTGACCCACCTGACTGGACTTCCATACAACCCTCAAGGACAGGGTATTGTTGAGCGTGCGCATCGCACCCTCAAAGCCTATCTTATAAAACAGAAGAGGGGAACTTTTGAGGAGACTTTACCCCGAGCACCAAGAGTGTCTGTGTCTATGGCACTCTTTACACTCAATTTTTTAAATATTGATGCTCATGGCCATACTGCGGCTGAACGTCATTGTTCAGAGCCAGATAGGCCCAATGAGATGGTTAAATGGAAAAATGTCCTTGATAATAAATGGTATGGCCCGGATCCTATTTTGATAAGATCCAGGGGAGCGGTTTGTGTTTTCCCACAGAATGAAGACAACCCATTTTGGATACCAGAAAGACTCACCCGAAAAATCCAGACTGACCAAGGGAATACTGATGTCCCTCGTCTTGGTGATGTCCAGGGCGTCAATAATAAAGAGAGAGCAGCGTTGGGGGATAATGTCGACATTTCCACTCCTAATGACGGTGATGTATAATGCTCAAGTATTCTCCTGCTTTTTTACCACTAACTAGGAACTGGGTTTAGCCTTGATTCAGACAGTCTTGGCTCTGTCTGGACAGGTCCAGATGACTGACACCATTAACACTTTGTCAGCCTCAGTGACTACAGTCATAGATAAACAGGCCTCAGCTAATGTCAAGATACAGAGAGGTATCATGCTGGTTAATCAACTCATAGATCTTGTCCAGAAACAACTAGATGTATTATGGCAAATAGCTCAGCTGGGGTGTAAACAAAAGTTTCCGGGATTGTGTGTTACTTCCATTCAGTATGTTAAATTTACTAGGGCAGCTAATTTGTCAAAAAGTCTTTTTCAGTATATGTTACAGAATTGGACGGCTGAATTTGAACAGATCCTTCGGGAATTGAGACTTCAGGTCAACTCCACGCGCTTGGACCTGTCCCTAACCAAAGGATTACCCAATTGGATCTCCTCAGCATTTTCCTTCTTTAAAGAATGGGTGGGATTGATATTATTTGGAGATACACTTTGCTGTGGATTAGTGTTGCTTCTTTGATTGGTCTGTAAGCTTAAGGCCCAAACTAGGAGAGACAAGGTGGTTATTGCCCAGGCGCTTGCAGGACTAGAACATGGAGCTTCCCCTGATATATCTATGCTTAGGCAATAGGTCGCTGGCCACTCAGCTCTTATATCCCATGAGGCTAGTCTCATTGCACGGGATAGAGTGAGTGTGCTTCAGCAGCCCGAGAGAGTTGCACGGCTAAGCACTGCAATAGAAGGGCTCTGCGGCATAAAATGAGCCTATTCTAGGGAGACATGTCATCTTTCAAGAAGGTTGAGTGTTCAAGTGTCCTTCCCCCAGGAAAAACAACACGGGACCAGACCAGGACCCCTCTGGGTGATGAGCCTGGGAGGAGGTTATGTGTACGGCTCCTTTACCTACACACTGGGGATTTGACCTCTATCTCCACTCTCATTAATATGGGTGGCCTATTTGCTCTTATTAAAAGAAAAGGGGGAGATGTTGGGAGCCGCCCCCACATTCGCCGTCACAAGATGGCGCTGACATCCTGTGTTCTAAGTGGTAAACAAATAATCTGCGCATGTGCCAAGGGTATTTTACGACTACTTGTACTCTGCCTTTCCCGTGAACGTCAGCTCGGCCATGGGCTGCAGCCAATCAGGGAGTGATGCGTCCTAGGCGAAATATAACTCTCCTAAATAGGGAAGGGGTTTCGGTTTCGTTATTGGGGTGGCTTTCGCTTTTGGGGCTGGGGGTTTGCGCTCCTGGCTCCTGAAGATGTAAGCAATAAAGTTTTGCCGCAGAAGATTTTGGTTTGTTGTGTTCTTTCCTGGCCGGTCGTGAGAACGCGAGTAAGATAAGAATCCTGCTAAAAGAAATCAAGACCACTCACCATCACCAGAACGCAGCACTCCCACCCCACCTAGTCCTGGGCACCCCAACACAACCGAAAAGTTAGACCCGGATTTAAAAGCATATCTCATGGTGATGGTAGAGGATATCAAGAAGGACTTTAATAACTCACTTAAAGAAATACAGGAGAACACAGCTAAATTGCAGGAAAACATGACCAAACAGGTGATGGAATTGAATAAAACCATCCAAGACCTAAAAAGGGAAGTGGACACAATAAAGAAAACCAAAAATGTGGCAACGCTAGAGTTAGAACCCTAGGAAAGAAATCTGGAATCATAGATGCAAGCATCACCAACAGAATACAAGAGATGGAAGAAATAATCTCAAGTGCAGAAGATTCCATAGAGAACATCAGCACAACAATCAAAGAAAATACAAAACGCAAAAAGATCCTAACTCAAAACATCCAGGAAATCCAGGACACAATGAGAAGACCAAACCTACGGATAATAGGAGTTGATGAGAATGAAGATTTTCAACTTAAAGGGCCAGCAAATATCTTCAACAAAATTATAGAAGAAAACTTACTTCCCAAACGTAAAGAATGACATGCCAATGAACATACAAGAAGCCTACAGAACTCCAAATAGACTGGACCAGAAAAGAAATTCCTCCAGACACATAATAATCAGAACAACAAATGCACTAAACAAAGACAGAATATTAAAAGCAGTAAGGGAGAAAGGTCAAGTAACATATAAAGGCAGGCCTATCAAAATTACACCAGACTTTTCACCAGAGACGACAAGGGCCAGAAGAGCCTGGGCAGATGTTATACAGACACTAAGAGAATACAAATGCCAGCTCAAGCTACTGTATCCGGCCAAACTCTCAATCACCATAGATGGAGAACCCAAAGTAATCCACGACAAAACCAAATTCACACATTATCTTTCCACGAATCCAGCCCTTCAAAGGATAATAACAGAAAAAAAAAAAAACAATACAAGGATGGAAATCACGCCCTAGAAAAAGCAAGAAAGTAATCCCTCAACAAACCAAAAAGAAGACAGCCACAAAACAAAATGCCAACTCTAAAAACAAAAATAATAGGAAGCAACAATTACTATTCCTTAATATCTCTTATATCAATGGACTCAATTCCCCAATAAAAAGATAGACTAACAGACTGGCTACACAAACAGGACCCAACATTCTGCTGCTTACAGGAAACCCATCTCAGGGAAAAAGACAGACACTACCTCAGAGTGAAAGGCTGGAAGACAATTTTCCAAGTAAATGGTCTGAAGAAACAAGCTGGAGTAGCCATTCTAATATCGAATAAAATCAACTTCCAAACCAACATTATCAAAAAAGACAAGGAGGGACACTTCATACTCATCAAAGGTAAAATCCGCCAAGAGGAACTCTCAATTCTGAATATCTATGCTCCAAATACAAGGGTAGCCACATTCATTAAAGAAACTTTAGTAAAGCTCAAAGCACACATTGCACCTCACACAATAATAGTGGGAGACTTCAACACACCACTTTCATCAATGGACAGATCGTGGAAACAGAAACTAAACAGGGACACAGTGAAACTAACAGATGTGATGAAACAAATGGACTTAACAGATATCTACAGAACATTTTATCCTAAAAGAAAAGGATATACATTCTTCTCAGCACCTCACGGGACCTTCTCCAAAATTGACCATATAATTGGTCACAAAACAGGTCTCAACAGATACAAAAATATTGAAATTGTCCCATGCATCCTATCAGACCACCATGGACTAAGACTGATCTTCAATAGCAACATAAATAATGGAAAGCCAGCATTCACGTGGAAACTGAACAACACTCTTCTCAATGATACCTTGGTCAAGGAAGGAATAAAGAAAGAAATTAAAGACTCTTTAATGTTTAATGAAAATGAAGCCACAACATACCCAAACTTATGGGACACAATGAAAGCATTTCTAAGAGGGAAACTCATAGCTCTGAGTGCCTCCAAAAAGAAACTAGAGAGAGCACACACTAGCAGCTTTACAACACATCTAAAAGCTCTGGAAAAATGGAAGCAAATTCACCCAAGAGGAGTAGAAGGCAGGAAATAACCAAACTCAGGGGCGAAATCAACCAAGTAAAACAAGAAGAACTATTCAAAGAATCAACCAAACAAGGAGCTGGTTCTTTGAGAAAATCAATAAGATTGATAAACCCTTAGCCAGACACACTAGAGGGCACAGGTACAGCATTGTAATCAACAAAATCAGAAATGAAAAGGGAGACATAACAACAGATCCTGAAAAATTCCAAAACACCTCTACAAAAGATCCTCTACAAAAGTCTATACTCAACAAAATTGGAAACCCTGGACGAAATGGACAATTTTCTAGACAAATACCAGGTACAAAAGTTAAATCATGATCAAGTTAACGATCTAAACTGTCCCAGATCCCCTAAAGAAATAATAGAAGCATTCATTAATAGTCTCCCAACCAAAAAAAGCCTAGGACCATATGGGTTTAGTGTAGACTTCTATCAGACTTTCAAAGAAGATGAAATTCCAGTTCTTCACAAACTATTCTACAAAATAGAAGTAGAGGGTAATCTACCCAACTCATTCTATGAAGCCACAGTTACTCTGATACCTAAACCACAGAAAGATTCTACAAAGATAGAAAACTTCAGACCAATTTCCCTTATGAATATAGATGCAAAAATACTCAATAAAATTCTCACTAACCGAATCCAAGAACACATTAAAATAATCATCCAATCAGAAAAAGTTGGCTTCATTCCAGGGATGCAGGAATGGTTCAATATGTGGAAATCCATCAACGTAATCCATTATATAAATAAACTCAAAGACAAAAACCACATGATCATCTCCTTAGACATGGAGAAAGCATTTGACAAAATCCAACACCCATTCATGATAAAAGTCTTGGAAAGATCAGGAATTTAAGGACCATTCCTAAACATGATAAAAGCAATCTACAGCAAACCAGTAGCCAACATCAAAGTAAATGATGAGAAGTTGGAAGCAATCCCACTAAAATCAGAGACTAGACAAGGCTGCCCACCTTCTCCTTACCTATTCAACATTGTACTTGAAGTCCTAGCCAGAGCAATTCGACAACAAAAGGAGATCAAGGGGATACAAATTGGAAAAGAGAAAGTCAAAATATCACTTTTTGCAGATGATATGATAGTATATATAAGTGATCTTAAAATTAAACCAGAGAACTCCTAAACCTGATAAACAGCTTCAGTGAAGTAGCTGGATATAAAATTAACTCAAACAAGTCAATTTCCTTCTCTAGACAAAGAATAAACAGGCTGAGAAAGAAATTAGGGAAACAACACCCTTCTCAATAGTCACAAATAATATAAAATACCTTGGTGTGACTCTAATTAAGGAAGTGAAAGATCTGTATGGTAAGAACTTCAAGTCTCTGAAGAAAGAAGTTAAAGAAGATCTCAGAAAATGGAAAGATCTCCCATGCTCATGGATCAGCAGGATCAACATTGTAAAAATGGCTATCTTTTCAAAAGCCATCTACCGATTCAATGCAATCCCCATCAAAATCCCAACTCAATTCTTCAACGAATTAGAAAGAGCAATGTGCAAAATCATCCAGAATAACAAAAATCCAAGGATAGCAACACCTTTTCTCAAGGATAAAAGACCCTCTGGTGGAATCACCATGCCTGACCCCAAGCTGTACTATGGAGCAATTGTGATTAAAAACTCCATGGTACTGGTACAGCGACAGACAAGTAGAATTATGGAATAGAATTGAAGACCCAGTAATGAACCCACACACCTATGGTCACTTGATCTTTGACAAGGGAGTTAAAGCCATTCAGTGGGAAAAAGACAGCATTTTCAGGAACTGATGCTGGCACAACTGGTGGTTATCATGTTGAAGAATGCAAATTGATCCATTTCTATCTCCTTGTATTAAGGTCAAATCTAAGTGGATCAAGGAACTCCACATAAAACCAGAGACACTGAAACTTATAGAGGAGAAAGTGCAGAAAAGCCTCAAAGATATTGGCACAGGGGGAAAATTCCTGAATAGAACAGAAATGGCTTGTGCTGTAGGATTGAGAATTGACAAATGGGACCTCATAAAAAGGGAAAAGACACCGTCAATAAGACAAAATCTCCACCAACAGATTGGGAAATGATCTTTACCTATCCTAAATCAGATAGGGGACTAATATCCAATATATATAAAGAATTCAAGAAGGTGGACTCCAGAAAATCAAATAACCCCATAAAAACTGTGGCTCAGAGCTAAACAAAGAATTCTCATCTGAGGAATATCGAATGGCTGAGAAGCACCTGAAAAAATGTTCAGCATCCTTAATCATCAGGGAAATGCAAATCAAAACAACCCTGAGATTCCATCTCACACCAGTCAGAATGGCTAAGGTAAAAAATTCAGGTGACAGCAGATGCTGGTGAGGATGTGGAGAAAGAGGAACACTCCTCCTTTGTTGTTGGGATTGCAAGCTTGTACAACCACTCTGGAAATCAGTCTGGCAGTTCCTCAGAAAACTGGACATAGTACTACCAGCAATAGGTCTCCTGGGCATATATCCAGAAATTGTTCCAACTGGTAAGAAAGACACATGCTCCACTATGTTCATAGCAGCCTTATTTATAATAGCCAGAAGCTGGAAAGAACCCAGATGCCCCTCAATAGAGGAATGGATACAGAAAATGTGGTACATTTACACAATGGAGTACTACTCAGCTATTAAAAATAATGAATTTATGAAATTCCTAGGCAAATGGTTGGACCTGGAGGGCATCATCCTGAGTGAGTTAACCCAATCACAAAAGAACTCAAATGATATGTTCTCACTGATGAGTGGATATTAGCCCAGAAAGTTAGAATACACATGATAAATGATACAATTTGTGATACACATGAAACTCAAGAAGAACGAAGACCAAAGTGTGGACACTTTGCCCCTTTTTAGAATTGGGAACAAAATACCCATGGAAGGAATTAGAGAGACAGAGTTTGGAGCTGAAACAAAAGAATGGACCACCTAGAGACTGCCATATCCAGTAACCCATCCCATAATCAGCCTCCAAACACTGACACCATTGCATACACTAGCAAGATTTTGCTGAAAGGACCCTCATAAAGCTGTCTCTTGTGAGACTATGCCGGGGCCTAGCATACACAGAAGTGGATGCTCACAGTTAGTTATTGGATGGATCACAGGGCCCCCAATGGAGGAGCTAGATTAAGTACCCAAGGAGCTAAAGGGAACTGCAACCCTATAGGTGGAACAACAATATGAACTAACCAGTACCCCGGAGCTCGTGTCTCTAGCTGCATATGTATCAAAAGATGGCCTAGTCGGCCATGACTGGAAAGAGAGGCCCATTGGTCATGCAATCTTTATATGCCCCAGGGCCAAATAGTGGGAGTGGTTGGGCAGGGGAGTGGGGGAGGGTATGGAGGACTTTAGGTATAGCATTGGAAATGTAAATGAGGAAAATACCTAATTAAAAATATTTAAAAAGAAAAAAAAAGATTTTAAATTATTTGAAATTCTCAGACAATTAAGAATATTCTTGAAGACTGTATTATCCAACGTGATCCTTACACCACTGTGCTATAAAGCCATCTCCATATTGTCTCAGAATAAAAACCATGGAAGTGTTGGCACTTCAGAAGGTTTTGCTTTGTCATGTTGTGGTTGGAACTGTGGGCAACATCCTTGTGTTTGTCCAAAATTTCTCTCCAATCTTAACTGACTCCCAACTGAGTCCCATTTTATGCACCTTGTCTGTGGCCAATACATTCAATCTACTTTTATTATCATTTCCATACGATGTGTAGTTTTTGATCCAAAAACCCAGAACTGGGGCTTCAGGCACAAATATGTGCTTCACTATGCCTGGGACTAATCAGGACCAAAAAGACCATGCTGAGACCAGAGCAGTCCAAACCACCCTGATGCTGGTTGTCACATGTGAGCTTTTATATTCAGAATTTTATTTGTCCACTCCTTCACATTGCTTTTGTGTACTCTCACCTCTGGTTGAGGCATGCCAAAGAACTTCTGTGTGTAAGCTTCCCTAACATTTCTCCATCACTATTAATCCTAAAGGTCCTTGTTGTATGCTATTCACTGATGGGCCAGAAATCCAGGTGACTATGAGTGCTAATTCAGAGCAACAGTGAACTTAAAATGTGTTCAAACACCAAAGATCCCATTCTTAGACCTGCAGGAATGAGACTGTTCCTGCCTTATTCTAGTTGGGATCTACCTGTGCACATAGCTTTTACATGTCCTAGTTCTGTCACCCTTGGAGTAGTTAGGTATGCTCTTGCTCAGTTTTCAGGCTAAACTTACTAACTCATTATAAGAACTTCTCTCTCTAGCACCAGGATTATGTCTTTATGTAAATGAAGCATTCCCAGCACTCCAGCCTCTACCAAAGATGTGTGTCAACCCCAAATACCCCCACCCTAACTGCAAAGTTTATGTAGCCCTTGTTTACCCACAATACATACATCTGTTTCCCTGAAATCCATGTCCAGAAATGGCTGTTTCTCTTAGCGTCTCACTGGCCACAGGCTTTGCTAACTCACCAGCCCATCTAAGATTCATTCCTTACAGTCCAGCTTCGTGTGCAATTGTGTCTGGATAACTAAGGGCAGAGGCTGATTCAGAGTGACAAATGGCACACAATGAAGAATCAACAAGACTGTTGGTTAACACACGATAGGGAGAGTGTGCACTCCTAGCCTTTGTCATCATTGGAAAGGCCCTAAACCTCCTCACTCTGTGGGCTTGCACTCTGTTTTTACTTCTTTTGATTTTCATTCAAACCATCAAATTGCATTCCGACACACTGAAAGGACACCTGTAACCTGTGGGTCTGACTCTCCCTAGCGTTGGTAGGAGTTTATCAACTCTTGGCCTGAACTCTGAGAGGCCACCGAGCATTGGCCAAAACCTTGTATCTTTTTCTCCTTAAGAAAGAAAACACTGCTTTCACATCAATCAATAAGTACTGCTAGCATAGTTGCTGGAGTTCTTAAACATGTAGCCAGGCTGATGTTCTAAGGCATTGCTGAAACCCCTGACAGTTACAAGGCTGCAGGAACATTCAATGTGTTTCCTTTCCTTTTGTATCCTGGGAAACAGCTCATCACTGTTTTTAAAAAAATTCAAATTAGGAAAATACATGGCCTCTTAAATTCCTCTGGTATAAAACTCAAAACCAGGCTCTTCCTTTTGGGAGGAAACTTTACAATAGCACCATTTATGGCCAGTGGTAATACAATTCTGATTCATGGGAAAGAGTCACTTATCTAACTCAACACAGAAACACAAAAGAGGGCAAAATTCCTTCCCTCCATTTTTGCCTATCATTGCTTATAGGGATGATGCTTTTTATACACTATTGTATCTCTGTCCATCCTTGCCTTCATCTTCTGATAGGTTAAAATAAAATGAGTATGGTCCATTTCAAAAGCAAGAATACTAAGGTATACCTTGGCACAGAGAGAGGAACTCTGGGAAAGAATCAGGTGTTGGGAGATTCACCAATGGGACGCAGAGGAAGTCTGATTTGAAACTGTGCAGAGGTAATGAGCCCTGTGGCAGAACATAGATCAGTGTAAAAGGGATAAGTGAATTGTGAGCCAGTGGAAACAAGCCTATCTTAAGGTCTAGGAACTACAACTCTCTGTGTCATTATTTGGGAGCTGCTGTGGGGATGAAAATGCACAAGGTTACATCTGGTGGCCAATATAAGGGCTCATAAAATCCAAGCTTAGTACCTAAGAAAGCCATGGGTGGAAAAGCAGGGAAGAAGCACTCCCTAGGAACAAGAGTTTCCTTTAGAGCCCATATTGTACAACAAAGCTGGCTGCTTAGGAGAAACAGGGAGCTGAAATCTCAGGCATGTGTCAATAGTTTCCAGAGCTGTGAAGTGGAGTGGGATTGGGACAGACTTCCTCATACACCCGAAAATAAGCCATGTCCATTGTGACAACTGCGCAGGAGTACCATGGCACAAGATCAGGCCATTTGACGAAGGCCAATGAACTGAGATTACACAGACTGGGCTGATTGGGCGTGATTGAGGGGTTATATAAGGGATTGCAGTCAGGGGCTAGAGAGAGACTCCTGCTTGCATGTTGAAAGGTTCCTGAAAAACTTCTTTGAGAAGAACGCTGTGTCATTGCTCTTTTCTGCTGGTCGGAGACATAAGCGACAAGGCAGCTGCTGTGTAGAGCCTCTCATAGGACAGTTATGGTAGTCAGCAAGAATAACAGAGTATCAGAATATCATTAATAGTGTCAAGGATAAGTGCTTGCCCATAATGATTCCCCCTGAAGTTCTTTTGTTTTATAAGAATAGTCAAAACAATGACTTCGTGAAAATTGCAGGCAAATGAATGGAATTAGAAAATATCATCCTGACTGAGGTAACCGAGACACACACACACACACACACACACACACACACACACACACACACACACACACACAAAAAAAAAAAAAAAAAAAAAAAAAAAAACAGACATGATCTATACTCATTGACAAGTGGATATTAGCCCAAAAGCTCAGAATACCCGTGATACAACCTGAAAATCATATGGAGCTTAAGAAGAAGGAAGTCCAATGTATGCATGCTTCAATCCTACATATAAGGGAAAAAATTAATCACAGGAGATAGAAGGAGGGAAAAACCTGGGAGGGAGAAAGGTGGGCAAGAGACAAAGGGGTGAGAGAATAAGGTAAAAGAAAGGACAGGAGAGAAGTACAAAGGGTCAGGAAATTGCATAGAAATATGTAGCAGTGAGGGATGGGGAACTGGAGGTGGTCACAAGAAATTCCCAGATGCCAGGGAAGTGAGAGGCTCCTAGGACCCAACAGGGATGACTTTAGCTAGAATACTGTCTTAGTCAAGGTTTCTATTCCTGCACAAACATCATGACAAAGAAGCACTTGGGGAGGAAAGGATTTATTCAGCTTACTCTTCCACATTGCTGTTCATTACCCAAGGAAGTCAGGACTGGAACTCAAACAGGTCAAGCAGGAGCTGATGCAGAGGCCATGCAGGGATGTTCTTTACTGGCTTGCTTCCACTGACTTGTTCAGCTTGCTTTCTTATAGAACCCAAGACTACCAGCCCAGAGATGGCACCACCCACAAGGTGCCCTACCCCCTTGATCACTAGTTGAGAAAATGCCTTGCAGCTGAATCTCATGGAGGCATTTCCCCAACTGATGCTCCTTTCTCTGTTATAACTCCGGCTTTGTCAAGTTGACACAAAACTAGCCAGTAAAATTTGACCCCTTTTCAACTTGACACACAAACACATCACTAGTAAGCCTCAACCTTTAGTTCTTATTCATCCCCAAGATCTAAATAACTTTAAAAGTCCCACAGTCTTTGCATATTAAAATTTCAATACCTTTAAAATATCCAGTATCTTTTAAAATACAAAGTACTTTAAAATTTAAAGTCTCGTAACTGTGGGCTTCACTAAAAAACTTCCTTGAAGAGGGAAAAATATCAGGGCACAGTCACAATCAAAAGCAAAATTCAATCTCCAACCATCCAATGATGGGATCCAACTCACGATCTTCTGGGCTCCTCCAAGGGCTTGGGTCACTTCTCCAGCCATGCCCTTTGTAGCACACATGTTGTCTTCTAGGCTCCAGTTGCCTGTACTCCACTCCTGCTGCTGTTCTTGGTAGTCATCTCATGGTACTGACATCTCCAAAATGCTGCTGTCTTCCACTGTAACCTGGCTTTAACAATAGCCTCTCAGAGGCTCTCTTCATGGTGCTAAGCCTCAAATGCTTTGCATGACCCCTTCACTCCTGGGCCATCAATTGCAACTGAGGATGCACCTTCACCAATGGCCTTCCATGGCCCCTCACAGTGTGGAGTTTTAGGTGCTCTGCATGACCCCTTCATGCCTTCAAAACCAGTACCACCTGGGTGACTCTTACACATTACCAAGTCCCACTGTAGCATGAGGCACAACTTTGGTTATCTCTGGAACACAGCCTCTGTGCTCTCAAAAAACACTTCCCAGAAAATGTCACCTCAATGATGCTGGTCTCTTCTTAATCACCACTAATTTCTTAGCTCAAGCTAACCAGCATCAATAGTCCCAGTAGTGCAAAGTTTTTGCCTTAGTAGTTCTGGTATCTTGTTCATCACAGCTAACCAGAACCACAGAATCTTCACAATTTTTACAATCCAAAATAGCAATGGCCCTGAAAAGAGTCTTTAATTTTCCCTCTGAAATCTCACAAGCCAGGCCTCCATTTTCTGCACTGTTCTCAATATTATCTTCCAAGGTCCTACACAACATCTCACAGAGCTCTTAACACCAAATGGATCTTCTGGCCCAAAGTTCCAAAGTTCTTCCTTAGTCCTCCCCAAAACACGGTCAGGTTGTCACAGGAAAACCCCACTTCTGGTACCAATTTGTCTTAGTCAGGGTTTCTATTCCTGTACAAACATCATGACAAAGAAGCACTTGGGGAGGAAAGGGTTTATTCAGCATACTCTTTCACATTGCTGTTCATCACCAAAGGAAGTCAGGACTGTAGCTCAAACAGGTCAAGCAGGAGCTGATGCAGAGGCCATGCAGGGATGTTCTTTACTGGCTTGCGTCCACTGGCTTTTTCAGCTTGCTTTCTCATGGAACCCAAGACTACCAGCCCAGAGATGGCACCACCCACAAGGTGCCCTCCCCGCTTGATCACTAGTTGAGAAAATGCCTTGCAGCTGGATCTCATGGAGGCATTTCCCCAACTGATACACCTTTCTCTGTGATAACTCCAGTTTTTTCAAGTTGACACAAAACTAGCCAGTACAAATATCAAATAAAGGGGAGATATATCCTATAGAAAGCAACTCCAGTAGATAAGCACAAACCCAGATGAGGGATGCGGGGCACACACCCATTGAAAAATTTTCAACCCAGAGTTGTACCTGTCCAAAGGGAAGACAGGGACAAAACAAATGGAGCAGAGACCGAAGGAAAGGCCATTCAGAGCCTGCCCCACCAAGGGAACCATCCCATCTGCAGACACCAAACACCCAGACTATTTCTGAGGTCAAGAAGCACTTGCTGACAGAAGCCTGGTTCCTTAAAGGCTCTGCCAGCACCTGAGCAATGCAGATGCAGATACTCATAGGCAACCATCAGACTGAGCCCAGGTACCCCAGTGGTCGAGCTAATGGAAGGACTAAAGAAGCTGAAGAGGATTGAAACACCATAGGAAGAACAATACCAATTAACCAGACCACCTAAAGCTTACAGGAACTAAACCACCAACCAAAGAATATACCTGGATGGCTCTACATCTGCAGATACATATGTAGCAGAAGATGGCTTATCTTCCATCCATAGGAGGGAAAGACATTTGCCTGCAGAGGCTCAGTGGCCCAGCATAGGAAAATGCTAGAACAGTGAGGCAGGGTTGGATGAATAGCTGTAGTTGAATTCTCATAGGCAAAGGGGAAGGGGGAGAGGGAGAATGGAATGAAGGGCTTGTGGAGAAGAAACGGGGAAGGAGGATATCATTTGAAATGTAAACAAATAAAATGATTAATAAAAAAAGAAATGTTCAACGTCCTTAGTCATTGGGGAAATGCAAATAAACAACTCTGAGACTACATTTGAAACTGGTCAAAATGGCCAAGATCAAAAATTCAAGTGACAGCATATACTGTGAAGATGTGAATCAAGGGAAATACTCCTCCATTGCTGGTTGGAGTGCAAACTTTATAATCAATTTGGAAATCAAGGTGACAGTTTCTAGAACACTGGGAATTTTTCTCCCTCAGTACCTAATATGCCACTTCTGGCCATATTCCCAAAAAATATTCCACCATGCCACAAAGATACTTGCTCAACTATGTTCATAGCAGCCTTATTTGTAATAGCCAGCAACTGGAAATAACCTAGAAGAATGGATTAAAAAAAGTGGTATAGCTACACATATGAACACTAAAGGCTATTACAAAAAAATTAAAGATATCACACATGGTAAAAATCTTCACTAAGTCAACATCTAATAGAGGGCTAATATCCAAAATATATAAAGAACTCAAGAAGCTAATCACCAAAAACCCAAAAAACACAAGCAAAAACTCCGGTATAGATCTAAACCGGGAAATCCCAACTGAGGACTCTCGAATGGCTGAGGGGTTCCTAAATAAATGTTCAAAGTCCTTAGAGATCAGAGAAATGCAAATTAAAACAACACTGACAGTCCACCTCACACTATTCAGAATGGCTAAGATCAAAACCTCAGGTAACAACACATGTTGGAGAGGATTTGGAGTAAGAGGATCACGACTCCATTGCTGGTGGGATTGCAAACTGGTACAACCACTCTGGAAATCAATCTGTAGGTTCCTCAGAAAACTGGAACTAGATCTACCTGAAGACTCAGCTATACCACTCTTGGGAATATACCCCAAAATGTCCCATCTTGCCACAGGGGAATGTGTTCAACTATGTTCATAGTGGCCCTATTTGTAATAGCCAGAGACTGGAAACAACCCAGATGTCCAAGACAGAAGAATGGATTTAGAATATGTGGTTCATTTACACAATGGAATAGTATTCAGCTATTTAAGAATGAGGACATTCAAACTTCTCTACAGTGTCTCTATAAGGTGGGTCCACTCAGGAGCACACAGGCTGCAGAAACAGCAGAACACCTGGGACAGGGTCTTACGGGTCTATATCTGCATCCATGAGGTTGGGAACCCTCTGTGCACCTTCCCTGCCAGAGGACAGCTTGCCTCCAGATAGTGTCTGACCCTAGGACTCAGGTGAGATCCATATTTTCTCTCTGGTGACTCTCTAAGGCCAGTCCACTCAGGAGCACACAGCTGAAGATGCAGCCAAGCAGCTGGGGCAGGATCCTACAGGCTTATATCCACAGCCAGTAGGTGGGGTTGTCCCTTAGCCCTCTGGGCACTAGTCTTGCCTGGAGAGAGCTGTTCTCCAAGGAGTGCTGATACAGGCTTACAAACCTGCAGCAGGAACAATTTCCAGCCAGAGACATCAAGATTATCCAACACCAGAGATTACCAGATGGCAAAAAAGCAAGAATCTTTCCAACAGAAACCAAGACTACTTGGCATCCTCAAAACCAGAACTCCCAACATAGTGAGTCCTTGATACCCCAACACAACTGAAAAGCAAGATTCAGATGTAAAATCATATACCATGGGGCTGGTAGAGGATTTAAAGAAGGACATTAATAACTCTCTTAAAGAAATACAGGAGAACACAGCTAAACAGGTAGAAGCCCTTTAAAAGGCAACTCAAAAAATGCCTTAAGGAATTACAGGAGAACATAGGTAAACATGTAGAAGCCATTAAAGTAGAAACACAAAAAAACCCTTAAAGAACAAAGGAAAACACAACCAAACAGGCAAACAGGTGAAGGAATTGCATAAAACTATCCAGGATCTAAAAATGGAAGTAGAAACAATAAAGAAATCACAACAGGGGGCATTTCTCGAGGTAGAAATTCTAGGGAAAAGAAAACAGGAGCCATAGTTTCAAGCATCAACAACAAACTACAAGACATTGAAGAATCAATCTCAGATGCAGAAGATTCCATAGAAAACAGGGACCCAAAGATCAAAAAAAAAAAATGCAAAATACAGAAAGATCCTAACTCAAAACATCCAGGAAATCCAGTACACAATGAGAAGACCAAACCTTTAGATAATACACGTAGATAAGAATGAACATTTTCAACGTTAAGGACAAAAAAATATCTTCAACATGATCTAAAAATGGAAGTAGAAACAATAAAGAAATCACAAAGAGAGAAAACTCTGGAGATAGAAATCCTAGGAAAGAAATCAGGAACCATAGCTGCAAGCATCAGCAACAAAATACAAGAGATGGAAGAGAGAATCTCAGGTGCATAAAACTCCATAAAAAACATAGGCACAACAATCAAAAAAATGCAAAATGCAAAAAGATCCTAACTCAAAACATCAAGGAAATCCAAGACACAATGAGAAGTCCTACAGATAATAGGAGTAGATGAGAATGAAGATTTTCAACTTAAAGAGTCAGCAAATAACTTCTTCAAAATTATAGAAGAAAACTTCCTATACCTAAAGAAAGAGATGCCCATGAACATACAAGGAGCCTACAGAAATCCAAATAGACTGGACCAGAAAAGAAATTTCTCTCAACACATAATATTCAGAACAACAAATGCACTAAATAAAGACAGAATATTAAAAACAGTAAGGGAAAAAGGTCAAGTAACATAGAAAGACAGACCTATTCAAATTACACCAGACATCTAACCAGAGACTATGAAAGCCAGAAGATCCTGGACAGATGTTATACAGACATTAAGAGAACACAAATGCCAGCCCAGGCTACTACACCCACCAAACTCTCAATCACTATCGATGGAGAAACCAAAGTTTTCCATGACAAAACCAAATTCACACATATCTTTCCACGAATCCAGCCCTTCAAAAGATAATAAAGGGTAAACACCAAAACAAGGATGGAAATTATGACCTAGAAAAATCAAGAAAGTAATCCTTCAACAAACCTAAAAGAAGACAGCCACAAGATCAGAATCCCAACTTTAACAACAAAAATAACAGGAAGCAACAATTACTTTTCCTTAATATCTCTTAATTTCAATGGACTCAATTCCCTAATAAAAAGACATAGACTAACAGACTGACTACACAAACAGGACCCAACATTTTGCTGCTTACAAGAAACCCACCTCAGGGAAAAGACAGACACTACCTCAGAGTGAAAGGCTGGAAAACAAATTTCCAAGCAAATGGTCTGAACAAAGAAGCTGGAGTAGCCATTCTAATATTGAATAAAATTGAATTACAAAACAAACTTATCAAAAAAAGAGAGGAAGGAAGGAAGGAAGGAAGACAGACAGAAAGAGAGGGAGAGAGAGAGAAAGAAAGAGAGAGAGAGAAAGAAAGAGAGAGAGAGAGAGAGAGAGAGAGAGAGAGAGAGAGAGAGAGAGAACAAGGAGGGCACTTCATACTCATCAAAGGTAAAGTCTTCCAAGATGAACTCTCAATTCTGAATATCTATGCTCTAAATGCAAGGGCAGCCACATTCATTAAAGTAATTTTAGTAAAGCTCAAAGCACACATTGCACCACACGATAATAGTGGAAGACTTCAACACCAGACTCTCATCAATGGACAGATACTCAAAACAAAAACTAAACAGAGACTCAGTGAAACTGACAGAAGTTATGAGACAAATGGATTTAACAGATATCTACACATTTTATCCTAAAACAAAAGGAAATACCGTCTTCTCAGAACCCATG
The DNA here is from genome assembly GCF_000001635.26 of Mus musculus. NCBI lineage: Eukaryota > Metazoa > Chordata > Mammalia > Rodentia > Muridae > Mus > Mus musculus. Next base: position 5,816,479 of record NC_000073.6, on the reverse strand, counting down.
GTACCTTCTCCAAAATTGACCATATAATTGGTCACAAAACAAGCCTCAACTGATACAAAAATATTGAAATTGTCCCATGCATCTTATCTGATCAGCACAGACTAAGGGTGATCTTAAATAACAACATAAATAACACAAAGCCAACATTCACATGGAAGCCGAACACTACTAAACTGAATGATACCTTAGTCAAGGAAAAAATAAAGAAAGAAATTAAAGACTTTTTAGAGTTTAATGAAAATGAAGCCACAACATACCCAAACTTATGGGACACAAAGAAAACATTCCTAAGAGGAAAACTCATAGCTCTGAGTGCCTCCAAAAAGAAACTAGAGAGAGCATAGACTCGCAGCTTGACAGCACACCTTAAATCTCTAGAACAAAAGGAAGCAAATTCACCCAAGAGGAGTAAACTACAGGAAATAATCAAGCTCAGGGCTGAAATCCACCAGGTGGGGAAAAAAAAAAAAGAACTATTTAAAGAATCAACTAAACCAGAAGCTGGTTCTTTGAGAAAAATCAACAAGATAGATAAACCCTTTGCCAGACTCACTAGAGGGCACAAGGACAGTATCCTAATTAATAAAATCATAAACGAAAAAGGAGACATAACAATAGATCCTGAGGAAATCCAAAACACCATCAGATCCTTCTACAAGAGACTATACTCAACAAAACTGGAAAACCTGGATGTAATGGACAACTTTCTAGACAGATACCAGGTACCAAAGTTAAATCAGGATCAGATTAACGAACCAAAAAGTCATATATTTTCTAAAAAAATAGAAGCAGTCATTAATAGTCTCCCAGCCAACCAACCAACCAACCAACCAACCAACCAACCAACAAAGAAACAAACAAACAAATCCCAGGACCAGAAGAGTTTAGTGCAGAGTTTTATCAAACCTTCAAAGAAGACCTAATTCCAGTTCTTCTCAAACGATTCTACAAAAGAGCAACAGAAGGTACTCTAATTCATTCTATGAAGCCACAATTACTCTGATACCTAAACCACATAAAGACCCAACAAAGATAAAAAACTTCAGACAAATTTCCCTTATGAATATTGATGCAAATATACTAAATAAAATTCTCTCTAGCCGAATCCAAGAACACATCAAAATGATCATTCATCATGATCAAGTAGGCTTCATCCCAAGGATGCAGTAACTGTTTAATATACGGAAATCCAACAATGTATTCCACTATATAAACAAACTCAAAGAAAAAAACTACATGATCATCTTGTTAGATGCTGAGAAAGTATTTGACAAAATCTAACATCCATTCATGATAAAAGTCTTGGAAAGATCAGGAATTCAAGGCCCTTGCCTAAACATAATAAAAAAATTTCATGGTAAACCAGTAGCCAACATCAAAGTAAAGGTAGAGAAGCTGGAAGCAATCCCACTAAAATCAGGGACTAGACAAGGCTGCCCAGTTTCTCCCTACCTATTCAATATAGTACTTGAAATCTTAGCCAGAGCAAGTAGACAACAAAAGGAGATCAAGGGGATACAAATTGGAAAGGAAGAAATAAAAATATCACTATTTGCAGATGATATGATAGTATTCATAAGTGACCATAATAATTCCACCAGAGAACCCCTAAACCTGATAAACAGCTTCAGTGAAGTAGCTGTATATAAAAGTAACTAAAAGAAATCAATGGTCTTTCTATACAAAAAGGATAAACAGGATGAGAAAGAAATTAGGGAAACAACATCCTTCACAATAGTCACAAATGATATAAAAGACCTTGGTGTGACTCAAACTAAGGAAGTTAAAGATCTGTATGATAAGAACTTCTAGTCTCTGAGAAATAAATCAAAGAAGAACTCAGAAAATGGAAAGATCTTCCTTTCTCATGGATTGGCAGGATCAATATAGTAAAAATGGGTATCTTGCCAAAAGCAATCTACAGATTCAACGCAATCCCCATCAAAATTCCAACTCAATTCTTCAACGAATTAGAAAGGGCAATTTGCAAATTCATCTGGAATAACAAAAAACCTAGGATAGCAAATTCTCTTCTCAATGATAAGAGAATCTCTGGTGGAATCAACATGCCTGACCTAAAGATGTACTACAGAGTAATTGTGATAAAAAAACACAAAAACTCCATGGTACTGGTATACAGAGAAACAGGTAGACCAATGGAATAGAATTGAAGACCCAGAAATGAAGCCACACACCTATGGTCACTTGGTCTTTGACAAGGGAGCTGAAACCATCCAGTGGAATAAAGACAGAATTTTCAACAAATGGTACTAGCACAACTGGAAGTTATCATGTAGACGAATGTGAATTGACCCATTCTAATCTACTTGTATTAAGGTCAAGTCTAAGTGGATCTAGGATCTCCACATAAAACTAGAGACACTGAAAACTATAGAGGAGAAAATGGGGAAAAGCCTCAAATATATGGGCACAGGGGGAAAATTCCCGAATAGAACAGCAATGGTTTTTGCTATAGGATCAAGAATTGACAAATGGGACCTAATAATATTGCAAAGCTTCTGTAAGGCAAAAGACACTGTCAATAAGACATAAAGGCCACCAACAGATTGGGAAAGGATCTTTACTGATCCTAAATCAGATAGGGGACTAATATCCAATGTATATAAAGAACTCAAGATGGTGGACTCCAGAAAATCAAATAACCCTTTTCAAAAATGGGGCACAGACCTAAACAAAGAATTCTCAACTGAGGAATATCGAATGGCTGAGAAGCGCCTGAAAAAATGTTCAAAAGTCTTAATCATCAGGGAAATACAAATCAAAACAACCTTGAGATTCCACCTCAAACCAGTCAGAATGGCTAAGATCAAAAATTCAGGTGACAGCAGATGCTGGTGAGGATGTGGAGAAAGAGAAACACTCCTCCATTGTTGGTGGGATTTCAAGCTTGTACAACCACTCTGTAAATCAGTCTTGTGGTTCCTCAGGAAATTGGACAGAGTACTACTGGAGGATTCAGCAATACCTCTTCTGGGCATATTCCAAGCTAGTATCTCACCAGCAAGAATTCACTTGGACAACCGGATTCTTCTAAGGCAAAGCTTTATTGCTTCATCTATAGGAAGAGCCCAAACAAGGAAAATGGTGCTGCTTATATACCCCTCCGTGTGACGTGTCAGCTCCTGATTAGCTACTCACTCATCACCCCACTACCAAGCCCCGGGATGGGCAGTGACTTGGCATGAATTTACTCTGGCACCTGCGCACATTACTTGTTTACCAGTTAGGCACAGCAGAGGCTCATGATGGCGATTGCTCACGGCTCTCCACATCTCCCCCTTTTTATTTTATTAAAATGCAAGCCACTCTTTAGTGGATGAAGATCGAGTTCAAATCTGTAGTGTGCAGAAATAGGGACCATGTACAGGATTGGCTCTTAGGCTCACAGGCTTTTACCCAGAGCAAACCTGACCTGCTCCCGTGCCATTTTTCCTAGGGGAGGGACACTTGGACACTCAACCCTCTTGCAAATCGACTTGTCTTCTAGGAGTGCCAAAACCTCTGAGCGACTCCTATGCGGTGCTTAGCCCAACAATCCATAAGAGTCAACGACCTACTCACTCATCCCTGTGCAATGAGTCTAGCCTCTAGGGGTGAAAGAGCCGAGTATGGCCTAGGGCGAGCCTTAATTGAGTCTCTCTCATTTTCCGCAGAACCGAGGAGTGCAAGAGCAGAGAACTCAGATGCCAATTAAGTCTTAAGCATGGATAGCCAAATTTCAGGGGAGGCCCCTTGTTCAATGGCTGCAAGTGCTTGAGGAATAACGACCTTGTCACGGTTTTGTTGGGTTCTGAGCTTGCAGACCAACCAGAGCATGGACACAAGCCCACAGCAGATGGCAGCACCTAACAAAATTATCCCCACCCATTCCTTAATGTAAGAAAAAGCAGAGGTAAGCCAAGAGGTAAAATTTCCAACAATGATGTGTTCTATTCGAGTTCCATTAAGGCTTAAAATCTGGCATTAGATGTAAAGAATTGAGGAAACACCCGAATGTGTCAATGGCATAGGTTTCAGGAACACAGAGCTCTTCAGTTCTCACTAGCGGGAGCACCTCCAGCCACAGGAACATCCATGTCCTCACAACTCCACCTGCCCTGAATTGCTTTGGTCAGCCGCTCTGAGACCTGCAGCTGTTGTCGATGATCTTGAGGAAACACAAACAAACAGACCCTCTTGCCCAAACCAATTGAGAGCACTCCTCTCTTACCTGATTCAGTGCCTCATTGTCTCTCTGGAGTTCTACAATACTGTCAACACTGGTGGGTAATGATTTCCACGCCCTTATGGCAATCTGATTCACCTGCTCAATCACCTGCACTGGATATCCTGTCTGTTGTTGTGCAAAGCAACCTTGACCAAGCAGCATATCCCTATCCCATGCTGGATTTCCTGCAGCAACTTTAGCCACCACCTGTTCATTTGTAAATTCAATAAAGAAGGCTTTCCAATCTAAATACTGCCCAGGTAAAAGGCATGCCTTTACCAAGCCTGCCCAATCGGACAGCATCATGCAGTGTCTATTCAAGGCCTCTACTTGAGCCACAGTATAGGAGGCAATTAAGCCATACGTCCACATGGACTCAGCCAAATTCCTGATTACTTTGAAATCTAGAGGCCCATGATATCTCTGCCCTGCTTGGTCAGTGAAAATAGGACATCCTAGCAAGGAGAATCTAATCTCTCTCCAAATCTCCAAACAGAAGGTCCGACTATATGCGGCTGCCTGCCCTTTTAAGAGCTCCATTTGCAATCGGCCCTCAGCAGGGCTTTTTCAGCTGGACCTGACTCCCAGCCACAGTGATTTTATCACTTTCTGCTGTGCAAATTGAGGTTGCTTTTCAAACAAGTTAAAGGATGGACAGCCAGCAGATAAAGTTTTAACCAATTATATTTTTCAACATGAAACACAGAACAATAATCATTCAAACAACAAAACAAAAACAAACATGAATTGACAGACATATGGACAATTTTGTGCACCAAAACCAGACAATAGACAGACAGGGAATAGACCTTGGTGTCTCAAAGGGACACAGATATCCTAACCAGAGCTAAGAATATCTCCATAGGAGCCAGAGAGGAAGCAGGACGTCTCCCATTTTCCTTCTGTTCCCAGGAGAGCTCTGAAATAGCTTATTTTCATTTTTTCTCTTTTTTGCTAAAAGATCCCAAACAGGGGATAACTGCTTTTCTAAAACTTATTTTCTCTCTCTCTCTCTCTCATGTTCAGACTCTACTTCCTTATCTCCTTCTTCTGGGAGTACTGCCAGAGAAGGGAGAGGAGGCACAGTGGCCCTGAGAGCTATCTTTAAGCCTTTGATGAAGGCTGCCTCTTTAGTCAAAGTCCTCGAGAGGAGGGTAAATTGACTCTTCTTTTTTATATTATCCTTTGTATCTTTATATTTTATATTATCTTTTGTATCTTTATATTTTAGTTTCTTTTCTTTTTCTCTTTTTATATTTCTTCTTTTTTCTCTCTCCCTTCTCCTTTTGCTCTCCCAGGGCATACTTTCCCTTGTTTCTCTTTTCCTTGGGCTCAAGGTCCGTGGAAAGGCCTGTTTTCTTCTTAGGTGCACCTTGTTTCCTCTTAACTCCTAATCTCTCTCCCCGCTCTGTCTCTGAGAGACTGTCTGGGACTTCCTCAAGGATCCTCTGCCCCCCTTAAAAGGCCTCTAACGCTGGAGAAAGTTCAAGACTGAATGTACCTTACAGAGATTTAGTGTCCCGTAGTTCTGAATCCGCCCCGTGAAATGGGGGTCCCATTTTCAGTGCCTGGTGATGGTATGGTCCCGGGTTTTCAGCGCCACTTATCCCAAGCTAGTATCTTGCCAGCAAGAATTCACTCAGACAACCGGATTCTTCTAAGGCAAAGCTTTATTGCTTCATCTAAATGAAGAGCCCGAACAAGGAAAATGGTGCTGCTTATATACCCCTCCGTGTGACGTGTCAGCTCCTGATTAGCTGCTCACTCATCACCCCACTACTATGCCCCGGGATGGGCAGTGACTTGGCACGAATTTACTCTTGCACCTGCGCACATTACTTATTTACCAGTTAGGCACAGCGGAGGCTCATGATGGTGATTGCTTACGGCTCTCCACATGGGCATATATCCAAAAGATGTTCCAACTGGTAATATGAACACATGCTCCACTATGTTCATAGCAACCTTATTTATAATAGCCAGAAGCTGGAAAGAACCCAGATGTCCCTTAACAGAGGAATGGATACAGAAAATGTTGTACATTTACACAATGCAGCACTACTCAGCTATGAAAAACAATGAGTTTGCCAGGCGGTGTTGGCATACGCCTTTAATCTCAGCACTTGTGAGGTAGAGGCAGGCAGATTTCTGAGTTCGAGTCCAGCCTGTTCTACAGAGTAAGTTCCAGGGCAACCAGGGATGCACAGAGAAACACTGTATTGAAAACAAACAAACAAACAAACAAAACAATGAATTTATGAAATTCCTATGCAAATGGGTGGATCTTGAGGATATCATCCTGAGTGAGGTAACCCAATCGTAAAAGAACATGTATTATATGCACTCACTGATAAATGGATATTAGCCCAGAAACTTAGCATACCCGAGATACAATTTCAAAACATACGAAAATCAAGAAGAAGGAAGAACAAATTCTGTATACTTCAAACCCTCTTAGAATTTGGAACAAAATACCCATGGAAGGAGTTACAGAGACAAAATTTGGATCTAAGATGAAATGATGGATCATCTAGAGACTGCCCCACCCAGGGATCCATCCCATAATCAGCCATCAAACAAAGACACTGATACATATGCCAGCAATATTTTGTTGAAAGGACCCTGATATAGCTGTCTCTTGTGAGGCTATGCCAGTGCCTGGAAAACCTTGTAGTGGATGCTCACAGTCAGCTATTGAACAGAACACAGGGCCCCCAATGGAGAAGTTAGAGAAAGTACCCAGGGAGCTGAAGGGGTCTGCAACCCTATAGGTGGAACAATAATACGAACTAGTCAGTACCCCCAGAGCTCGTGTCTCTAGCTGCATATGTAGCAGAAGATAGCCTGGTTGGTCATCACTGGGAAGAGAGGGCCCTTGGTCTTTCTATCTGTATATGCCCCAGTACAGGGGAACACCAGGGCCAAGAAGTGGGAGTGGTGGGTAGGTTAGCAGGGGGGGTAGTATATAGGGGACTTTCAGGATAGCATTTGAAATGTAAATGGAGAAAATTCCTAATAAAAAACCTGAAATTAAAAAAAAAACAATGAATTTATGCAATTCTTAGACACATGAATATATCTGGAGGATATCATCCTGAGTGAGGTAACCCAATAGTAAAAGAACACATATTATATGCACTCACTGATATGTGGATATTAGCCCAGAAACTCAGAATCCTTAGAAGTTGTTACAAAATACCCATGGAAGGAGTTACAGAGACAAAGTTCAGAGCTGAGTCTAAAGGAATGACCATCCAGAGACTGTCCCACTTGGGGATCCATCCCATAAACAACCACCAATCCTAAAAATTATAGCAGATATCAACAAGAGCCTTCTGACAGGAGCCTGATATAGCTATCTTCTGAGGGCCTCTTCCTGCCATATACAGAAATGGATGCTCATAGTCATGCATTGGACGGAGCACAAGGCCCCAAAGAAGGAAGTACCCAAGGAGCTGAAAGGGTCTGAAGCCCCATAGGAGTAACATCAATGTGAACTAACCAGTATCCCCAGAGCTCCTTGGAACTAAACCACCAATCAAAGAAAACACATGGTGGAACTTGTGGTTCTAGCTATATATATAGCAAAGGATGGCCTAGTCAATCATTAATGGGAGGAGAGTCCCTAGGCCCTGAGAAGTTTCTATGTTCCAGTATAGGGGAATATTAGGACTGGGAATGCGTGTAGATGGGTTGGGGAGCAAGGGGTGGGGGGAGGTGATAGAGGATTTCCGGAGGGGAAACAAGGAATGGGGATAACATTTGAAATGTAAATAAAGAAAATATCTAATAAAAAAGAAAAATAAAGAAAGAGGAAATGAATGGGATATAAAGTGAATTAGTATATAATAATAATAACAATAATATTAATAATAATAATAAATATTAGGGTATCCCATGGATATCCGATTGCTTTTTCCTCAGGTAATCACTAGTTTCAAGGAGAACCCAGTCTTTGGTCTCACTAATCCATTCCACAGAGATAATAGTGCATTGAGCAGGATTTTGAATGGCCTTTGTTCTAGGTCAATGTGATCTATATATAAGAAATATGGGAATGAAGACTGGGATGAAATGTCTATAATATCACATTTAATGGACAGAGATCCTACAGGACTCAGCAGCAATTCTAAGGTGAGTGATAATATATTACAAAGAGTAATATATCTCTTACTCTCCCTCTAACCACTTCTCTCTCTGTCTCTTTCTGTCTCTCTGTCTCTTTGTCTCTCTGTCTCTTTGTGTAAGCTAGAGATAGAAAATATAGCTTCTCGTATATGCACACAAAACCAGATTTAGCATAGGTGAATTTGCTTTTTAAATTCTCTCCATATTCTTCCTGAATGATTGACAACTTCTGTTGAAATGGTAATAAAATAATAAGTTGAAAAGATTATTATTTTATTGAAAATGTCTTTTGTAAAATCACAACATTTGTAAGCTTAAGAAGTGGAGAGATATCTCAAAATGTCATGTAAAGCAATGTTGTTGTTCATATTAATCTGTTTAAAGATGGTATGATTTACTCTAGCACACTTAACACAGATCATAGGTACATGTTACATTAGAAGAAATTATGTTAATATATCCCTTCATTTTCCCCAGAGAATATTTATAAAGAGAAATGAGTTTTGTATGTATGTATGTATAGGAAAAACCATAGAAGAAAAGAAAGAAAAATTAGAACTAATAGATGTATCCTGTCCCAACCCATGCATTCTTAGCAGGAACTTAAGATGGGAAAGAAAATAAAAGCAAGAGAAACTGTTGTTTCTTGGCTTCATTCAGCTGTGGCGATTTAGTTATCATTTTTGGAAGCATGGCAGAGACACCGCATTTAAGAGGAAGACATTCTGCCATTGAAGAGGATGCTGTTGGTCTTGCTGTGCTTAATGAAGAGTAGGAACAGATGATCACAATAGAATTCTTCTCTAATCTGTAAAGATAAATTACGGGATTTCACCCCTGTGGCAGCAGCAGCTTCTGTTCCCTCTTCATTTACCTCCACAAAGGACTTTTGTAAAACTTTAGAGACCACGACCTGTATTGCTGCTCATGCTAAAAAAGTCAGCCTTCTGTGGAACAAAGGCGTTGACCATCCCCATGTGTTCCAATGGAACTGGGAGATCATACTACTCTTCCACTTTGAACTGAGGCAAAGATAAATACAACCCCGTCATATGCATGTTTTCTACTCATGTCCACTCTAGTAACTTGTCAGCAGTGAGTTGTTCTTCAAACTTTAAAAGTGGAAGAACAGAGACTGCCATGATTAACTGAAAGACTGTAACTTACATGAACAATGAATTAAAGTGAAACCTTTAGCAATAATTAAGTACTGGTTTTTTGGTTTAGAAATAATTAGATAATTGAAAGTTAGATTTTATTTCCAATATACAAAAACTAGAATCATTGTTTTATAGAGAATAATCTAAATACATTATTGTTTATGCTCCCAGCCAATTATATTATTTTTAATAGATGTTTCTTTATATTTTCATGTACATAGTATTACATTTATCATTATCATATAATGTTCTATGTTTTTCTTTTCATTAAAAATATTTATAAACAGTAAAAAGAAGAAAATATAGTTTCTAAATTTCTTCATTGATATATTTCCATGAAGCCTATTTAATTGGTGCTTAGTATTATTAAATCTCCCCATATTCTCTCCTCATCCCCTCAACATAATTTAATTAATCACTTTCCATTAGTTCCTTTAGTCCTTAAATGACTTTGTTCTATCACAAGACCCTTAATCCTATGTTTTTTACTTTTATAGAAGTATTCCAAATTAAAGACATATAACTCAAGATTCAAAGTTAATGTCTACAAACTAAGGAAAATAAGCAATATTTGTCTTAATTTGTGGGTTACCATATAAAGAAAGTTTGCTTCTCAATGATCCATTTATCTACAAAGTTCTTAATATTATTTTGCTTAGCAGATAAATAGTATCCCATGGTGTAAATGTACTTCATGATCATTTTCCATTCATTATCTGATGTATATTTAAACTGTTTCTATATCATGGCTATAGTGAATATGGCAGCCATGAAAATGGGTGATTGCCTATATTATTAACTGATTCCTCAATCCATTTTCTTGAGTGTAATTACGGAATTTGTTTTTTTCCAAGTAAATTTCTCTAAAATCTGGTACAGTCTAATATAATAATAAACTTCCATGGAGAATTCAGAAAATGAGTCATGACCTATCTCAAACCACATAAACCTTGGAATAACCCAAGAAATCATGGTGGAGAATACAGGCTCAGTTGTTTGATTTGTCAGACTAAAATGCCCTTGTCCACACATGAGAAAATACAAGATTCCAGACTGCCTGGTGATGATATGTCTGGAAGGAATTGATTTCAGCCAGATTTTACAAGGTGAAAGCATATTATGTAATGCACACACACACCCCTGGATATAAACCTAACATATCTCTTGATCTCCCCTGAAGAGCACCTCTTTATACCTGATGACAACACCACTTTACCACCTAAATACTCCCTAAGGAAACAAGGAAAACTTCTTGTAACTTCGGCTCTACTACTCATTATGATATCACAAAATCTTGGGCATCATCAATAATTACCAGGAAGTGAAAATGGTGATGTGCCTTTGGGATCAATGCATTTTCTTTCATTAAAAGTTTTCCAATATACCCATACAGTCACATTCAATAACACGACAGATGACAAGGGAATGGACTCTCAGAAGTATTTCAGGACCTGGCACTCCCCCTTTATGAGCTCTGATTCATTCAGCAATCTGCACAGGACTTTAGGGGAGAGGTAGGCACTTCTTTGAGTCTGTCTTAGGAAATGGATACAAAAAGATGTTCTTCAAAGGGAGAGGAACTCAGAGCTATATTTCTTCAGTAACTACTCAGGAGCTGGCCTACATTTCTGTGAGCAACACCATATTTGCTGGTCCTAAGCAGGTGAGAAATCTGCAAGTTTAAATTACTACTTAAATTCTCTTCTCCCTCCTAAAATCCAAGGTGTCCTTTAAAGTGAACATTAGTCATTACAATGCTTTTGTCTTTCTCTCCCTAATTTACCTAATTATGTCAATGTTTTCATTTGTCTAAAGACATGTCTATTTCATGGCTCAGCATGTATATGTAAATGTACTTTAAAGTGACATGTATCCATTAGATAACTGGTTTTTAGTTGTTAGATGGAGGCTTATTCTTCCTATAGGGGAATAAATAAAGTCAGGTCCAGAAAAAGCGTAAGCTATATAAAATAAGTATACAAATAGTCTGTGTGTGCAAAGCATTTAATAGTGATGGTGTTAATGTTTTTTATTGTGGTTCACAAAAAAGGAGATGACTCAGATACGTGTCCAGCATCAAATTCCTCAGAAAAACAAATACAACTCAGACTGTTATGAATCAACAGAATGCTAGGATCCCTCAGAATTTTTTTTCCCAAATGAATGATACAAGTGAAATTCAAGGTTCTTCTGTGTGAACATAAAACTAGCAAATTTTAAAAATAATAGAATGGTTTTTATCATCATGATGAGTAGTCTGAAAATATATCAACATTATATGAATTAATTTGGGGAGAATATTTTATTCACTCTTTTTTAATAGATTTTATTTGCTTGGTTTTTTATTTATTTAATGTATGTGAGTACACTGTAGCTGTCTTCAAACACACCAGAAGAGAGAATCTGATCCATTACCGATGGTTGAGAGCCACCATTGGTTGCCTTGAATTGAACTCTTTTGAAAAATCAGTCAGTGCCCTTAATTACTGAGTCACCTTCTCAGTTCCTCATTCATATTTGATATAAACCATGGATTTTAATTTTGTGCTACATTTTTAAAGATTTCTTTCTTTATTTTTATTTTATGTGCAGTGGTGTTTTGCCAGCATGTATGACTTGGAAGGTCCAAATGCCTTGGAATTGGAGATAAATACAGTTCTAAGTAGCCATTGCAGTGTTAGAAATAGAATATGGTAATCTGGAAGCACTCAACTCCTGAGAAATCTCCCCAACACTTGATCAAATATGTAAAAGACATACTTATTTTATGTTATGCCTATTACTGTTTTGCTTGTGTGCATGAGTAGAAATATATGAATAAAGTGCCACGAAGCTGAGTAGAGGTCATTAGATCGAGAATCATCTCTCCAACAACAAATTTGAATTTCTTAACACATTGTTATAACATGAGGGATGATGTCAGTTCTCATGAGGCAAAAATGCACTCCTGTCTACAGACATTCACGTATACATATGCAGAGCCCATGTTGTGTTAAAATGTGTGTCATCCTGTTGAACAAGAGATATACAGTTGCATTACACACACAAACACACACACACACACACACACACACACTTACATCATGAGTGAAGGGAAAGGAAAATAAGTCTGAAGTTGATATTCTGGATCAATGTCCAATCATTGTTTTCCAGAAAAATCTCCTGTAGTGTGTCAAAGCAGTGGTAGCTTCTCAAAAAAAAAATAATACAAATCAATTGAAAAACAATTGAAAATCTTAGATAATTGAGAAGATTCTTGAGGACAGCACTGTCTAACCTGATCCTTACACCACTGTGCTATGAAGCCATCTCCAGGTTGTCTCCTGAAAACCATGGAAATGTTGGCTCTTCAGATCCTTTTGCTTTGCCATGTTGTGGTTGGGACTGTGGGCAACATCCTTCTGTTTGTCCATAACTTCTCTCAAATCTTGACTGACTCCAGACTGAGGCCAATACAGGTCATTCTAATCAACTTGGCTGTAGCCAATGCATTCATGCTCCTTCTCTTTGCATATTCATATGATCTTACTGATATTGTTCCCAGGAAGCCTCCAACTGACCTCAAATGTAAACTTGCATACTTCTTTCACCTGGTGGCTCGAGGCACAATCATGTGCTCCACCTGTGTCCTCAGTACATACCAGTTTGTCACTCTTGTTCCTGGTACCTGGGCTAGGGTCATGTTCAGCGAAATATCCCCCAAGGTTGTAAGCTATTGTTGTTACAGCTGCTGGTTGTTCAGTGTCTTAAATAATGCTTACATGCTAATGAATGTCAGTGGTCCACAGAAATCACACAATGACTCTGATTCTAAAGGCAATTCAATATGCTCCATCTCTGGGGTCAGTGTAGACATGAATTTCTTGCGGTTTTCCCATGACATCATATTCCTAAGCATCATGGCCTGGACCAGTGTCTCCATGGTGATTCACCTAAACAGACACCACCAGAGAATGAACCACATACATAAGGTCAATCAAAACAACAGAGGCCATGCTGAGACCAGAGCAGCCCACACCATCCTGATGCTGGTGGTCACATTTGTGAGCTCATATACTCTAAATTGTATTAGTATTTCATTTCACATTTCCTTTGTGGAATCTTGTCTCTGGTTGAGGTATGTCACAAAACTCCTGGCTCTAAGCTTCCCCACCATTTCTCCCTTACTGTTGATATTTAGGGATTGTAAGGGTCATTGTTCTCTGCGCATCATGTCAGTATGGAAATCTATTTGACAGGGGGAGCCATTACAGAGGGACAGTAAGGTCAAAACATGTCCAAACCCTGAAAAAAATCTCATCCTGATACCAGCAGAAGGACTGATCCTGCCTTGCTCTAGGACTGCATCTTACAGGTACACACAGAGCCAGTCCATCCCCCAGCTCTGCCACCCTGTGATAGTCATGTAACCTACTGGCCAGGATGCAGGGTAAACTTCCTATCTCCTCATAAGAACATGTCCAGCTAGCACCAGGAATTCCTAATCATGCAAATGAAGCAGTCCCAGAAACTGGACCACTGCCAATGATGTACACTCATCCCAAAAAACCCTAACCTCATTTCATGTGTTGTATAGACAATGCCACCCCCAATAAAGATGTCTGTTTCATGGAAAAAAATCTTGAGAGAAGGATGTTTCTCCTGGAATCAATACTGGCTGAGATTCTGATAACATGCCTGAACAAATATGCCTGTTTATTGGTTTTATAAAGGAAAGCTACTTATTCCTTTGAGATACTTTTTTATACAACCACTTTGTGGAAGTTATTTATGAGCTCTAGGAGTTCTAAAATATAATACATAGGGTTGCATATATATATATATATATATATATATATATATATATATATATATATATTCATATCATCTATGAATGGTGGTACTTTGATTACTTCCTTTCCAATTTGTATCCCATTGATTTCCTTTTGTTCTCTTATTGCTCTAGTTAGTACTTCAGTTCTGTATTGAATAGAAAGGGAAAGAGTGCCAGGCATGGTGGTTCACACCTTTAACCCCAGCACTTGGGAGGCAGAGGCAGGCAGATTTCTGAGTGCAAGACCAGCCTGATCTACAAAGTGAGTTCCAGGACATCCAGGGCTAAACAGAGAAACCCTGTCTCAAAAAACAAACAAACAAGAAAGAAAGAAAGAAAGAAAGAAAGAAAGAAAGAAAGAAAGAAGGAAAAAAGAAAGAAAGAAAGTAAGAAAGAAAGAAAGAAAGAGAGAGAGAGACTGAGAGAAAGGAAGAAAGAAAGAAAGAAAGAAAGAAAGAAAGAAAGAAAGAAAGAAAGAAAGAAAGAAAGAAAGAAAGGGAAGGAGTGGGCAGTCTTGTCTTTTCCCTGATTTCAGTGTTGTTGCTTTCATTTTCTCCCCATTAAATTTGTTATTTGTTATTGGCTTTCAGTATATTACTTTTATAGTTTGGGGTATGTGCCTTGTATTTCTGAACTCTCCAAAACTTTTAACATAAAGGGGTTTTCAATTTTGTCAAAGACATTCTCACCATCTAATGGGATGATATTGTGAATTTTTTTCTTTCAGTTTGTTTATATGGGGATTATATTGGTGAATTTATATATATATTGAGCCATCCCTGCATCTAAAAGATGAAGCCTATTTGGTCATGGTGGATGATGTCTTTGATGAGTTCTTGGACTTGATTTGTGAGTATTTTATTGAGCATTTTTGCATCTGTGTTCATACGAGAAATTAGTCTGAAATTGTATTTCTTTGTTGAATCTTTGTGTGGTTTAGATATCAGGTAACTATGGCCTTGTCAAATGAATTTGGCAATGTTGCTTCTGTTTCAATTTTGTGGGATAATGTGAGGAGTATTGTTATTAGTTCTTCTTTAAAGGCCAATTTACTTCTGCCTAAAGCCATCTGGCTCTGGGCTTTTATTTTACTTTAAACTTTAGATGATTGCCTCTAATTCTTTAGTGGTTATAGGGCTTTTTAGTTTATTTACCTGATCTTCATTCTACTGATAAATGGAATCTATCAGGAATACCATCCATTTCATTTAGATTTTTCAATATTTTGAACTACATGCTTTTAAAATAAGACCAAATGATTCTTTGGATTTTCTCCATGTCTGTTGTTATGTCTCCCTTTTCATTTCTGACTTTTCTTCTCTGGATATTGTCTTTCTGCCTTTTACTTAGTTTGACTAAGGGCTTGTCTATCTTGTTGATTTCCTCAAAGAGCCACCTCTTGGATTTGTTGATTCTTTCAGTCACTTTCTTTGCTTCCAGTTTATTGAATTCAGCCATGAGCTTTGTTATTTCCCGGCATCTACTCTTCTTTGGTGTGTTTCTATCTTTTATCTAAAGGTTTCAGGAGTACTATTAAGTTGCTAGTATTAATCTTTCTAGTTTGGGGCTGAGACAGAAGGAAGGACCATCCAGAGACTGCCCCACCCGGGGATGCATCCCCTAAACAACCACGAAAACCCAGACACCAACAAGATTTTGCTGACAGGACCAAGATATAGCTGTCTCCTGTGAGGCTTTGCCAGTGCATACAGAAGTGTATATTCACAATCACTGGATGTAAAACAGGGTCCCCAGTGAAGGAGGTAGAGAAAATACCCAAGGAGCTGAAGGGTTCTACAGCCCTATAGGAGGAACAACAATATTAACTAACCAGTACTCCTAGAGCTCCTGTCTCTAGTTGCATATGTAGCAGAAGATAGCCTAGTTGGCCATCAGTTGGAGGAGAGGCCCTTGGTCTTTCAAAGAATCTATTCCCCAGTATAGGGGAATGCCATGGCCAGGAAGCAGGAGTGGGTGCATTGGGGACCAGGGAAATGAAGAGGGTATAGTGGATTTTCAGAGAGAAATCTAGAAAAGGGGATAGCATTTGAAATGTAAATGAAGAAAACATCTAATAAGAAATAAATCTGAAACATATAAAAAGAATAATCACACTACAATTCACAGAGAGAAGGAAGCTTAGAAAAAAAGGGAGCTTAAAGCATGGGGCATAAGGGTTTGCATTGATCCTCCTGTAGAGGGAAATAGTAGAGATTGTGCATTTGAACTATAGGCAAGTATACAGGGGAAAATGGGGAATCATATGGGAGAAAGATGACTGAAGAGAGAGACAGAGACAGACAGAGACAGAGAGTAAGGGATAGAGACAAATGGATGGAATTGGGGGAATTTGGGGAGTGATGTAGAAAGCTATTACAATGGAAAGTTCTTGGAATTTGGGAGTATGGCCCTAAGTAGTACTTCAAGCAATGGATGACTCACAGTGTGTTATGACAATTCTTTCTGTAACCAGAAAAATCTTCTAGGGGTGGAACTTGTCCACCAACCCAGCCACAAAGCATTCCAAATACAACATGCCTTGTCTTCAAGTTATGGTGCAGCAATGATGGCTCAGAGCTTGTGAATGTGAGCAACCAATGACTGATCTATCTTGAGGCCCACACAACACTAAGGAGCCCATGTATGACACTGCCTAGATGCCCAGAAATTTGAAACTTGATAGCCCAAAGACCTAGTAACTACTGATAAAACAAACAACTCAAGTATGATGAAAACATTCCTAATGATATTCTGTGATCACACAGGCTTTCTCCAGCATCTGTTGGTACCAGAGGCAGAGGCACATAGCAAAATAGTAGATGGAGCTTGAAGAACCCTGAGGAAGATGGGTAGGAAAAACTATAGGAATCAGAGTGGAAAAGGACACCAAGAGAACATGGCACATAAAATCAACTAAGCAAGGCTTATAGGGGCTCATAGAGTGAATTCAATCATGGAGCCAGCATGGGTCTGACCTAGGACTTCTGCAAAATAAATTAGAATTAGAATTTTTGTAGAACTCCTAAGATAGGAAGTGGGGCTGTCTCTGACATTTTGCCTACCCTGAGGATCCACATACTCCTACTAGACTACCTCATCCAGCCTTGATAGGAATAACGTGTGAAATAGTTCATTTGCTAAGATCAGTTTCTATCATGCACAAAAAACCAAATTCTATTCCCAGCACCCTCTTGACAAATAACAACTATTGATAACTACAATTTCAGAGGGCCTGATGCCTTTTTATGGCTTTCATGAGCACTGCACACATGTGGTACACTGACACACAGTATATCATATATAAACGTAAAATATAAATAAATAAATCTTTTTTTGGATCTGGCTCTTGAGTTTTTACTTTTTGTCTTTGAAATGCAGAATGAATAACCTTGATTCATAACTTACCTGTTTGTCTTTTCTAATTTCTCCTGACAATTTTCATGACTTTATTTTCTATTGCTTTCTAGTATTCAGCCATTTCAATATTTAAGTTAATGGTGTTAAAACATGTGAAAATTAGTATTTGCTTTTGCATTGTACTATGAGCTCAAAAGACTGATATTTTACTTAGAATCATTGTTAGGAACTTCATAGAGTATTTAGTAATGACATGGTAATTCTGTATGAGTTAAGGAAGGTCACACACTATTATAAGCTATGTAGCTGTCACCATGAACAAACAAAGATGGGTAGATTCCAGGCCTTATATATTAATAGGTGGCACATATACTGAGCAAAATTCTCTGCTAAAAACATGGACATTTTCTACTTAGTAACAATATTCCTTAAAAAAAAAAAGGAGGTTGGGCAACTCAGCCCCCCTGGTTAAAGGTCATTTCTTCACTAGATCCATGTCAATGGCTTGTGACTCCTAGAGCGAAAACATATTACTACCTTTGAATAAATAACTCGTACCATCTGTAATGATTTTGAAGTACCTGGCACTTCAAAATTTTTAAGGATTTTGAAGGAAGTGGGGCTACTAGGAAGTGAGGCCCCTTTGGAATATGTGTGGGCATTTTGGAGGAAGTCACTGTGGGCATGGACAATGAGATCCTCCTCCTAACCACATGGGAGTCTGTCTTCTGCTAGAAGACTTTAGATGAAGAGGTAAAACTCTCAGCACCTCCAGTACCATGCCTGCCTAGAAGGTGCCATTCTTATGCTTTTATGACAGTCGGCTGAACCTCTGTACCTGTAAGCAAGCCCCAACTAAATCTTTTCCTTATTAAAGTTGCCTTAGTCATGGTGTCTGGTCAAAGCACTGAAACCTTAACGAAGACACCATTAGAATGCACTAAGCTTGGTTGTCTTTCCCAAATCCTTCTTATTTACATATTGTCATTGTTGGAACAAGATTGCCACTAATTCCAACTCAGTTCTTCATAGAGTTAGAAAAGGCAATTCTCAAATTCATCTGGGGCCAGAGGATAGGTGTCTGCCCGGCCCAAGAGGGCTGTGCCTGAGCATCAGCGGGAGACATCTTGGCTAAGGGACTCCATCGAGACTAGTCTTCACAGGTGAGAGTGTGGACTACAGAAGCTAACAGCTTCTGGGACAGGCGGGAGCCACAGAGCTTCTGAGGCAGTCCCGTTTTTGGTCTCCAGACATCTGGGCACCTTCCCTGCCAGAAGAGAGGTTTCTGCCCTGCCCAGGAGGGCTTTGCAGGACCACCTGAGGGAGTCATCTTAGTTCCCGGATCCCTCTGAGTCTAGTCTGTACAGTTGAGAGTGTGGACTACAGAAGCTAACAGCTTCTGTGACAGGTCCTGTTTTGGGCCTCCATCTTCCACCAGGGGGGAGGTTGGAACACCAGATATCTGTGTACCTTCCCTGTAAGAGGAGAGCTTGCCTGCAGAGAGTGCTCTGACCACTGAAACTCAGAGGAGAGAGCTAGTCTCCCAGGTCTGCTGATAGAGGCTAACATAATCACCTGAGGAACAAGCTCTAACCAGAGACAACTATAACAACTAACTCCAGAGATTACCAGTTGGCAAAAGGCAAACATAAGAATATCACTAACAGAAACCAAGACCACTCACCATCATCAGAACCCAGCACTCCCACCTCTCCCAGTCCAGGGCACCCCAATACACCCGAAAAGCTAGACCCGGATTTAAAAGCATATCTCATGATGATGGTAGAGGACATCAAGAAGGACTCTAATAACTCACTCAATGAAATACAGGGGAACACTGCTAAACAGGTAGAAGACGTTAAAGAGGAAGAACAAAAATCCCTTAAAGAATTGCAGGAAAAAACGACCAAATAGGTGATGGAATTGAATAAAACCATCCAAGACATAAAAAGGGAAGTAGACACAATGAAGAAAACCCAACGTGAGGCAATGCTGGAGATAGAAACCATAGGAAAGAAATCTGGAACCATAGATGTGAGCATCAGCAACAGAATACAAGAGATGGAAGAGAGAATCTCAGGTTCAGAAGATTCCATAGAGAACATCGGCACAACAATCAAAGAAAATGCAAAATGCAAAAAGATCCTAACTCAAAACATCCAGGAAATCCAGGACACAATGAGAAGACCAAACCTATGGATAATAGGAGTAGATGAGAATGAAGATTTTTCAACTCAAAGGGCCAGCAAATATCTTCAACAAAATTATAGAAGAAAACTTCCTAAACCTAAAGAAAGACATGCCCAGGAACATACAAGAAGCCTACAGAACTCCAAATAGACTGGACCAGAAAAGAAATTCCTCCCGACACATAATAATCAGAACAACAAATGTACTAAATAAAGATAGAATATCAAAAGCAGTAAGGGAAAAAGATCAAGTAACATATAAAGGCAGGCGTATCAGAATTACACCAAATTTTTCACCAGAGACTATGAAAGCCAGAAGAGCCTGGGCAGATTTTTTTTCTTTCAGTTAATAATTTAATCAATTTCCTGAGACCATGACAGGGATCAGAGACAATGGGTGACATTTAATGCTACTGTATTTATGTCTCATTAAACATTGACCATTTTGTGAGAGTTTTCTGAACAAAGTACAACAATATCTCCTAGTCTAGAGGATGACTCAGTCGTTTGAATAAGAATGGCTCTCATTGATTCATGTTTAAATCCATGAACAAACATTCAAATACAACCAGTTCGGGGAACCTGGAAGAATGTGGCCTTGTTGGAGAATGCATAACCTAGAGGTTGGAATTTGATGTCTCAAAAGATTCCCTGTATTCCCAGTTCTCTCTCTCCCTCTCCCTCTCCCTCTCCCTCTCCCTCTCCCTCTCCCTCTCCCTCTCCCTCTCCCTCTCCCTCTCCCTCTCCCTCTCCCTCTCCCTCTCCCTCCCCCTCCCCCCTCTCTCTTTCTCTCTCTCTCTCTGCCTTGTGATTGTTGATGAAGATATATGCTCTCAGTTGCTCCTGCTCCTATGCCTTTGCTCCACCATCATGGATTCTAACACTCGCAAACCATAAGCCCAATTAAACACTTTGTTTTTGTAAGTCACCTTTGTCATGGTTTTCTTATCACACTACTAGAAAAGTAATGAATACAAGACCAAACTTCTTAGCAAAACCTACAATCGTTCCCTAGAGAGTTCTCTGTCTGGGTTTTTGATAGTGTGTGTGTGTGTGTGTGTGTGTGTGTGTGTGTGTGTGTGTGTGTTTATGAGTGACATGTGTGGGTTTTCTTCTTAGCAGGGACCTTAGACCCTGACTAAGGACTATTGGTAAAAGAATACATGGATTGAATGCTTACATCTGAGATGAAGCTGTGCTCAGGGATAGATGGAAATTTTTAGAACTAAGTCATGGGACAAAGTATGATGGATCCTGAGGCTGTTCCTAGTGGGCTTCCAGGGTAACTAGGCATTGTCTGTGGGCACAGTACATCTCTATTTTTACACATTTACCTCTTCAACTTACGCCCTCTTTAATTTATGCTTCAACTAACCTAACTGTACTGAGAAAATGTATTGAGATCCAGTGATCCTAATTCTTCTTTTTTTCTCTTTACCTTCAACATTATTACTATATGTCTTAGTTACATTTCTAGCAAAACATTATGCCCAAGGCAAGTTTTAAAAGAAACATTTAAATGGAGGCTTACTCTTCAGAAGGTGAATCTCTGACCTTCATGATGGGGAGTATAGCAGGATGCTGGCAGGCATGGTGCTTGAGCAGTAGCTGAGAGTTCGTATCTCTTTCCAAAAGTAGCAAACAGAGAGAAAGAGACTGGGCCTGACATGGACTTTTGAAATCACAAAGTCCACCTCCAACAACAGACCTCCTCCAACAAGCCTGTGTCTCCTAATTCCTCCCAGTTTCACCAATTGGGGACTAAACATTTAAACATATGAGCCTATGGGGGCCATTCCTTTTTTTCCTTTAAATCACTTTTTATTATTTTTTAAGTGGTATGTATTTCATTTACATTTCCAATGCTATCCCAAAAGACCCCCCATGCTCCCCCATCCACTCCTCTACCCACCCACTCCCAATTCTTGGCCCTGGCATTAACCTGTACTGAGGCATATAAAGTTTGCCTCTCTTTCCACTGATGGCCAACTAGGCCATCTTCTGATTCATATGCAGCTAGAGACACGAGCTCCGGGGGTGGGGGTGGGTATTGGTTAGTTCATATTGTTTTTCCACCGATAGGATGGCAGATGCCTTCAGCTCCTTGGGTACTTTCTCTAGCTCCTCCATTGGGGGCCCTGTGATCCATCCAATAGTTGACTGTCAGCATCCACTTCTGTGTTTGCTAGGCCCAGGCATAGTCTCACAAGAGAAAGCCATATCTGGGTCCTTTCAGCAAAATTCTTAATAGTGTATGCAATGGTGTCAGCATTTAGAAGCTGATTATGGGATGGATCCCTGGATATGGCAATCACTAGATGGACCATCCTTTCATCACAGCTCCAAATTTTGGCTCTGTAACTCCTTCCCATTTCTAAGAAGGGGCAAAGTGTCCACACTGTGGTCTTCATTCTTCTTGAGTTTCATGCGTTTAGCAAATTGTATCTTATACCTTGGGTATTCTAAGTTTCTGAGCTAATATCCATTTATCAATGAGTAATATTGTGCCAGTTCTTTTGTGATTGGGTTACCTCACTCAGGATGATGCCCTCCAGGTCCATCCATTTGCCTAGGAATTTCATAAATTCATTCTTTTTAATAGCTGAGTAGTACTCCATTGTGTAGATGTACCACATTTTCTGTATCCATTCCTCTGTTGAGGGACATCTGGGGTCTTTCCAACTTCTGGCTATTATAAATAAGGCTGCTATAAATATAGTGGAGCATGTGTCCTTCTTACCAGTTGGAACATCTTCTGGATATATGCCCAGGAGAGGTATTGTGGGATCCTCCGGTAGAACTATGTCTAATTTTTTGAGGAACCACCAGACTGATTTCCAGAGTGGTTGTATAAGCTTACAATCCCGCCAAAAATGGAGGAGAGTTCCTCTTTCGCCAAATCCTCGCCAGCATCATCTGTCACCTGAATTTTTGATCTTAGCCATTTTGACTGGTATGAGATGGAATCTCAGGGTTGTTTTGATTTGCATTTCCCTGGTAATTAAGGAAGTTGAACATTTTTTTCATGTGCTTCTCAGCCATTCGGTATTCCTCAGTTAAGAATTCTTTGTTTAGCTCTGAGCCACAGTTTTAATGGGGTTATTTGATTTTTGGAGTCCAACTTCTTGAGTTCTTTATATATATTGGATATTAGTCCCCTATCTGATTTAGGATAGGTAAAGATCCTTTCCCAATCTGTTGGTGACCTTTTTGTCTTATTGATGGTGTCTTTTGCCTTACAAAACTTTGCAGTTTTAGGAGGTCCCATTTGTCAATTCTTGATCTTATAGCACAAGCAATTGCTGTTCTATTCAGGAATTTTTTCTCTGTGCCCATATCTACGAGGCTATTCCCAACTTTCTCCTCTATAAGTTTCAGTGTCTCTCGTTTTATGTGGAGTTCCTTGATCCACTTAGATTTGACCTTAGTACAAGGAGATAGGAATGGATCAATTCGCATTCTTCTACATGATAACCACCAGTTGTGTCAGCACCATTTTTTGAAAATGCTGTATTTTTTTTTAACTGGATGGTTTTAGCTCCCTTGTCAAAGATAAAGTGACCATGGGTGTGTGGCTTCATTTCTGGTTCTTCAATTCTATTCCATTGGTCTACTTGTCTGTCGCTATACCAGTACCATGCAGTTTTTATCACAATTGCTCTGTAGTACACATTTAGGGCAGGCAGGGTGATTCCACCAGAGGTTCTTTTATCCTTGAGAAGAGATTTTGCTATCCTAGGTTTTTTGTTACTCCAGATGAATTTGCAGATTGCCCTTTCTAATTCGTTGAAGAATTGAGTTAGAATTTTGATGGGGAATGTATTGAATCTGTAGATTGCTTTTGGCAAGATAGCCATTTTTACTATATTGATTCAGCCAATCCATGTGCATGGGAGATCTTTCCATCTCCTGAGATCTTTAATTTCTTCCTTCAGAGACTTGAAGTTCTTATCATACAGATCTTTCATTTCCTTAGTTAGAGTCACGCCAAGTTATTTTATATTATTTGTGACTATTGAGAAATGTGTTGTTTCCCTAGTTTCTTTCTCATCCTGTTTATCCTTTCTGTAGAGAAAGGCCATTGACTTGTTTGAGTTAATTTTATATCCAGCTACTTCACCGAAGCTGTTTATCAGGTTTAGGGGTTCTCTGGTGGAATTTTTAGGGTCACTTATATATACTATCATATCATCTGCCAAAAGTGATATTTTGACTTCTTCCTTTCCCATTTGTATCCCACTTGATCTCCTTTTGTTGTCGAATTGCTCTGGCTAGAACTTCAAGAACAATGTTGAATAGGTAGGGAGAGAGTGTGCAGCCTTGTCTACTTCCTGATTTTAGTGGGATTGCTTCCAGCTTCTCACCATTTACTTTGATGTTGGCTACTGGTTTGCTATAGATTGCTTTTATCATGTTTAGGTATGGGCCTTGATTTCCTGACCTTTCCAAGACTTTTATCATTAACGAGTGTTGGAAAATGTCAAATGCTTTCTCCACATCTAAGGAGATGATCATGTGGTTTTTTTCTTTCAGTTTGTTTATATAATGGATTATGTTGATTGATTAACATATATTAAACCATCCCTGTGTCCCTGGAATGAAGCCTACTTGGTCAGGATGGATGATTGTTTTAATGTGTTATTTGATTCGGTTAGCGAGAATTTTATTGAGTATTTTTGCATCGATATTCATACAGGAAATTGGTCTCAAGTTCTCTATCTTTTCTGGAATCTGTCTGTGATTTAGGTATCAGAGTAATTGTGGCTTAATAGAATAAGTTGGGTAGAGTACCTTCTACTTCTATTTTGTGGAATAGTTTGTGAAGAACTGGAATTTGATTTTCTTTGAAGGTCTGATAGAACTCTGCACTAAACCCATCTGGTCCTGGGCTTTTTCTGGTTGGGAGACTATGTATGACTGCTTCTATTTCTTTAGGGGATATGGGACTGTTTAGATCATTAACTTGATCCTGATTTAACTTTGGTACCTGTTATCTGTCTAGAAATTTGTACATTTCATCCAGGTTTTCCAGTTTTTTTGAGTATAGCCTCTTGCAGAAGGATTGATGGTGTTTTGGATTTCTTCAGGATCCAGTGTTATGTCTCCCTTTTCATTTCTGATTTTGTTAAATAGGATGCTGTCCCTGTGCCCTCTAGTGAGTCTGGCTAAGGGTTTATCTATCTTGTTGATTTTCTCAAAGAACCAACTCCTCCTTTGGTTGATTCTTTGAATAGTTCTTCTTGCTTCCACTTGGTTGATTTCGAACCTGAGTTTGCTTATTTCCTGCTGTCTACTCCTCTTGGGTGAATTTGCTTCCTTTTTTCTAGAGCCTTTAGGTGTGTTGTCAAGCTGCTAGTGTGAGCTCTCTGTAGTTTCTTTTTGGGGACACTCAGAGCTATGATATTCCCTCTTAGAAATGCTTTCATTGTGCCCATATGTTTGGGTAAGTTGTGGCTTCATTTTCATTAAACTCTATAAAGTCTTTAATTTCTTTCTTTATTCCTTCCTTGACCAAGGTATCATTGAGAAGAGTGTTGTTCAGTCTCCATGTGAATGTTGGCTTTCCATTATTTATGTTGTTATTGAAGATCAGCCTTAGTCCATGGTGGTCTGATAGGATACATGGGACAATTTCAACATTTTTGTATCTGTTGTCGCCTGTTTTGTGACAAATTATATGGTCAATTTTGGGGAAGGTACAATGAGGTGCTGAGAAGAAGCTATATCCTTTTGTTTTAGGATAAAATGTTCTGTAGATATCTGTTAAGTCCATTTGTTTCATCACTTCTGTTAGTTTCACCGTGTCTCTGTTTATTTTCTGTCCATTGATGAAAGTGGTGTGTTGAGGTCTCCCACTATTATTGTGTGAGGTGCAATGTGTGCTTTGAGCTTTACTAAAGTTTCTTTAATGAATGTGGCTGCCCTTGCATTTGGAGCATAGATATTCAGAATTGAGAGTTCATCTTGGAATATTTTACCTTTAATGAGTATGAAGTGTCCCTCCTTGTCTTTTTTGATAATGTTGGTTTGGAAGTCGATTTTATTCGATATTAGAATGGCTACTCCAGCTTGTTTCTTCAGACCATTTGCTTGGAAATTTGTTTTCCAGCCTCTCACTCTGAGGTAGTGTCTGTCTTTTTCCCTGAGATGGGTTTCCTGTAAGCAGCAGAATGTTGGGTCCTGTTTGTGTAGCTAGTCTGTTAGTCTATGTCTTTTTATTGGGGAATTGAGTCCATTGATATTAAGAGATATTAAGGAAAAGTAATTGTTGCTTCCTATTATTTTTGTTGTCAATGTTGCCATCTGTTCTTTTTGATGTTTTCTTTTAGGTTTGTTGAGGGATTACATTCTTGCTTTTTCTATGACGTGGTTTCTGTCCTTCTATTGGTTTTTTTTCTGTTATTATCCTTTGAAGGGCGGGATTGGTGGAAAGATAATGTGTAAATTTGGTTCTGTCGTGGAATACTTTTGTTTCTCCATCTAAGGTAATTGAAAGTTTGCCTGGATTTAGTAGCCTGGGTTGGCATTTGTGTTCTCTTAGTGTCTGTATAACATCTGTCCAGGCTCTTCTGGCTTTCATAGTCTCTGGTGAAAAATCTGGTGTAATTCTGATAGGCTTGCCTTTATATGTTACTTGATCTTTTTCCCTTACTGCTTTTAATATTCTACCTTTATTTAGTGCATTTTTTGTTCTGATTATTATGTGTCAGGAAGAATTTCTTTTCTGGTCCAGTCTATTTGGTGTTCTGTAGGATTCTTGTTTGTTCATGGGCATGTCTTTCTTTAGGTTTGGGAAATTTTCTTCTATAATTTTGTTGAAGATATTTGCTAGCCATTTAAGTTGAAAATGTTCATTGTCATCTACTCCTATTATCTGTGGTTTGGTCTTCTCATTGTGTCCTGGATTTCCTGGATGTTTTGAGTAAGGTTCTTTTTGCATTTTCTATTTTCTTTGATTGTTGTGCCGATGTTCTCTATGGAGTCTTCTGCACCTGAGATTCTGTCTTCCATCTCTTGTGTTCTGTTGCTGATGCTCACATCTATGGTTCCAGATTTCTTTCCTAGGGTTTGTATCTCTAGTGTTGCCTCACTTTGGGTTTTCTTTATTGTGTCTACTTCCCTTCTTAGGTCTTGGATAATTTTATTCAATTCCATCCCCTGTTTGTTCATTTTTTCCTGCAATTCTTTAAGGGATTTTTGTGCTTCCTCTTTAACGTCTTCTACCTGTTTAGCAGTGTTCTCCTGTATTTCTTTGAGTGAGTTATTAGAGTCCTTCTATCTCATAATGCTGGTAGAGGATTTTAAGATGGACATTAATAACTCATTTTAGGAATACAGGAGAACACTGCTAAACAGGTAGAAGGCCTTAAAGAGGCAACACAAAAATCCCTTAAAGAACTACAGGGAAAAAAACTGCTAAACAGGTAGAAACCCTTAAAGAAGAAACACACACACACACACACACACACACACACACAAAAACTCCTGAGGCGGCGCCATCTTCGGCTCCAGACAACCGGCCACCTTCCTGGCAACCGGCCACCTTCCTGGTGAGAGCACAGGGGTCCGACAGCCCGAGAGGTTTGTGCCTCAGGCCCCGGCGGGAGCCTTGGCTCCGGGACTCTGCGGAGGGCAGGCTGCACGGGTGACGGTGTGGAATACAGAGGCCAGCCATTTCTGGGACAGGCGAGAGCCACAGAGCTTATGAGGCGGCGCCATCTTCGGCTGAGGCAACCGGCCACCTTCCTGGTGAGAGCACAGGGGTCTGCCCGGCCCAAGAGGTTTGTGCCTCAGGACTCGGCGGGAGCCTCCTTGGCTCCGGGACTCTGCAGAGGGCAGGCTGCACAGGTGATGGTGTGGAATACAGAGGCCAGCCGTTTCTGGAACGGGCGAGAGCCACAGAGCTTCTGAGGCGGCACCATCTTCGGCTCCAGACAACTGGCCACCTTCCTGGCCAAAGCAACACAGCTTCTGGGAAAGATCCTGTTTTGGGCCTTCATCTTCAGCCAGGAGGAGGTCCAAACACCAGATAACTGTGCACCTTCCCTGAAAGAGGAGAGCTTGCCTGCAGAGACTGCTCTGACCACTGAAACTCATAGGAGAGAGCTAGTCTCCCATGTCTGCTGATAGAGGGTAACAAAATCAACAGAGGAACAATCTCTAAACAAAGACAAGAATAACAACTAACTCCAGAGATTGCCAGATGGCGAAAGGTAAACGTAAGAATCCTACTAACAGGAACCAAGACCACTCACCATCATCAGAACCCAGCACTCCCACTTCGCCCAGTCCAGGGCATCCTAACACACCTGAAAAGGTAGACCTGGATTTAAAAGCATTTCTTATGATGATGGTAGAGGACATAAAGAAGGAATTTAATAACTCACTTAAAGAAATACAGGAGAACACTGCTAAAGAGTTACAAGTCCTTAAATAAAAACAGGAAAACACAACTAAACAGGTAGAAGTCCTTATAGAAAAACAGGAACACACATCCAAACAGGTGATAGAAATGAACAAAACCATACTAGACCTAAAAAGGGAAGTAGACACAATAAAGAAAATCCAAAGTGAGGCAACGCTGGAGATAGAAACCCTAGGAAAGAAATCTGGAACCATAGATGCCAGCATCAGCAACAGAATACAAGAGATGGAAAAGAGAGAATCTCAGGTGCAGAAGATTCCATAGAGAACATCGGCACAACAATCAAAGAAAATGGAAAATGCAAAAAGATCCTAACTCAAAACATCCAGGAAATCCAGGACACAATGAGAAGACCAAACCTACTGATAATAGGAGTGGATGAGAATGAAGATTTTCAACTCAAAGGACCAGCAAACATCTTCAACAAAATTATTGAAGAAAACTTCCCAAATCAAAGAAAGAGATGCCCATGAACATACAAGAAGCCTACAGAACTCCAAATAGACTGGACCAGAAAAGAAATTCCTCCTGACACATAATAATCAGAACATCAAATGCACTAAATAAAGATAGAATACTAAAAGCAGTAAGGGAAAAAGGTCAAGTAACATACAAAGGCAAGCCTATCAGAATTACAACAGATTTTTCACCAGAGACTATGAAAGCCAGAAGAGCCTGGACAGATGTTATACAGACACTAAGAGAACACAAATTCCAGCCCAGACTACTATAAACAGCCAAACTCTCAATTACCATAGATGGAGAAACCAAAGTATTCCACGACAAAACTAAATTCACCCATTATCTCTCCACGAATCCAGCACTTCAAAGGATAATAACAGAAAAAAACCAATACAAGGACGGGAACCACGCCCTAGAAAAAACAAGAAGATAATCCCTCAAAAAAGTAAAAGAAGACAGCCAAAAGAACAGAATGCCAACTTTAACAACAAAAATAACAGGAAGCAACAATTACTTTTCCTTAATATCTCATAATATCAATGGTCTCAACTACCCAATAAAAAGACGTAGACTAACAGACTGGCTACACAAACAGTTCCCAACATTCTGGTGCTTACAGGAAACCCATCTCAGGGAAAAAGAAGGACACTACCTCAGAGTGAAAGGCTGGAAAACAAATTTCCAAGAAATGGTGTGAAGAAATAAGCTGGAGTAGCCATTTTAATATCGGATAAAATCTACTTCCAACCCAAAGTTATCAAAAAAGACAAGGAGGGACACTTCATACTCATCAAAGGTAATATCCTCCAAGAGGAACTCACAATTCTGAATATCTACGCTCCAAATGCAAGGGCAGCCACATTCATTAAAGACACTTTAGTAAAGCTCAAAGCACATGTTGCACCTCACACAATAATAGTGGGAGACTTCAACACACCACTTTCATCAATGGACAGATCGTGGAAACAGAAACTAAACAGGGACACAGTGAAACTAACAGAACTTATGAAACAAATGGACCTGACAGATATCTACAGAACATTTTATCCTAAAACAAAAGGATATACCTTCTTCTCACCACCTCACGGGACCTTCTCCAAAATTGACCATATAATTGGTCACAAAACAGACCTCAACAGATACAAAAATATTGAAATTGTCTCATGTATCCTATCAGACCACCATGGCCTAAGACTGATCTTCAATAACAACATAAATAATGGAAAGCCACAATTCACGTGGAAACTGAACAACACTCTTCTCAATGATACCTTGGTCAAGGAAGGAATAAAGAAAGAAATTAAAGCCTTTTTAGAGTTTAATGAAAATGAAGCCACAACGTACCCAAACATATGGGACACAATGAAAGGATTTCTAAGAGGGAAACTCATAGCTCTGAGTGCCTCCAAGAAGAAAAGGGAGAGAGCACATACTAGCAGCTTGACAACGCATCTAAAAGCTCTAGGAAAAAAGGAAGCAAATTCACCCAAGAGGAGTAGACAGCAGGAAATAAGCAAACTCAGGGGCGAAATCAACCAAGTGGAAACAAGAAGAACTATTCAAAGAATTAACCAAACGAGGAGTTGGTTCTTTGAGAAAATCAACAAGATAGATATACCCTTAGCTATACTCACTAAAGGGCACAGGGACAAAATGCTAATTAACAAAATCAGAAATGAAAAGGGAGACATAACAACAGATCCTGAAAAAATCCAAAACACAATCAGATCCTTCTACAAAAGGCTATACTCAAAAAAACTGGAAAACCTGGATGAAATGGACAAATTTCTGGACAGATACCAGGTACCAAAGTTGAATCAGGATCAAGTTGATCATCTAAACAGTCCCATATCCCCTAAAAAAATAGAAGCAGTTATTAATAGTCTCCCAGCCAAAAAAAGCCCAGGACCAGACGGGTTTAGTGCAGAGTTCTATCAGACCTTCAAAGAAGATCTAATTCCAGTTCTGCATAAACTATTTCACAAAATAGAAGTAGAAGGTACTCTACCCAACTCATTTTATGAAGCCACTATTACTCTGATACCTAAACCACAGAAAGACCCAACAAAGATAGAGAACTTCAGACCAATTTCTCTTATGAATATCGATGCAAAAATCCTCAATAAAATTCTCGCTAACCGAATCCAAGAACACATTAAAGCAATCATCCATCCTGACCAAGTAGGTTTTATTCCAGTGATGCAGGGATGGTTTAATATACGGAAATCCATCAATGTAATCCATTATATAAACAAACTCAAAGACAAAAACCACATGATCATCTCGTTAGATGCTGAGAAAGCATTTGACAAGATCCAACACCCATTCATGATAAAAGTTTTGGAAAGATCAGGAATTCAAGGCCCATACCTAAACATGATAAAAGCAATCTACAGCAAACCAGTAGCCAACATCATAGTAAATGGAGAGAAGCTGGAAGCAATCCCACTAAAATCAGGGACTAGACAAGGCTGCCCACTTTCTCCCTACCTTTTCAAGATAGTACTTGAAGTATTAGCCAGAGCAATTCGACAACAAAAGGAGATCAAGGGGATACAAATTGGAAAGGAGGAAGTCAAAATATCACTTTTTGCAGATGATATGATAGTATATATAAGTGACCTTAAAAATTCTACCAGAGAACTCCTAAACCTGATAAACAGCTTCGGTGAAGTAGCTGCATATAAAATAAACTCAAACAAGTCAATGGCCTTTCTCTAAACAAAGAATAAATAGGCTGAGAAAGAAATTAGGGAAACAACATCCTTCGCAATAGTCACAAATAATATACAAAATCTTGGCGTGACTCTAACTAAGGAAGTGAAAGATCTGTATGATAAAAACTTCAAATCTCTGAAGAAAGAAATTAAAGAAGATCTCAGAAGATGGAAAGATCTCCCATGCTCATGGATTGGCAGGATCAACATTGTAAAAATGGCTATCTTGCCAAAAGTAATCTACAGATTCAATGCAATCCCCATCAAAATTCCAACTCAATTCTTCAACGAATTAGAAGGAGCAATTTGCAAATTCATCTGGAATAACAAAAAACCTAGGATAGCAAAAACTCTTCTCAAGGATAAAAGAACCTTTGGTGGAATCACCATGCCTGACCTAAAGCTTTAATACTGAGCAATTGTGATAAAAACTGCATGGTACTGGTATAGAGACAGACAAGTAGACCAATGGAATAGAATTGAAGACCCAGAAATGAACCCACACACCTATGGTCACTTGATCTTTGACAAGGGAGCTAAAACCATCCAGTGGAAGAAAGACAGCATTTTCAACAATTGGTGCTGGCACAAATGGTTGTTATTGTGTAGAAGAATGCCAATTGATCCATACTTATCTCCTGTACTAAGGTCAAATCTAAGTGGATCAAGGAACTTCACATAAAACCAGAGACACTGAAACTTATAGAGGAGAACGTGGGGAAAAGCCTTGAAGATATGGGCACAGGGGAAAAATTCCTGAACAGAACAGCAATGGCTTGTGCTGTAAGATCGAGAATTGACAAATGGGACCTAATGAAACTCCAAAGTTTCTGCAAGGCAAAAGACATCGTCAATAAGGCAAAAAGACCACCAACAGATTGGGAAAGGATCTTTACCTATCCTAAATCAGATAGGGGACTAATATCCAACATATATAAAGAACTCAAGAAGGTGGACTTCAGAAAATCAAATAACCCCATTAAAAAATGGGGCTCAGAACTGAACAAAGAATTCTCACCTGAGGAATACCGAATGGCAGAGAAGCACCTGAAAAAATGTTCAACATCCTTAATCATCAGGGAAATATAAATCAAAACAACCCTAATTCCACCTCACACCAGTCAGAATGGCTAAGGTTAAAAATTCAGGTGACAACAGATGCTGGCGAGGATGTGGAGAAAGAGGAACACTCCTCCATTGTTGGTGGGATTGCAGGCTTGTACAACCACTCTGGAAATCAGTCTGGCGATTCCTTAGAAAATTAGACATAGTACTACCGGAGGATCCAGCAATACCTCTCCTGGGCATATATCCAGAAGATGCCCCAACTGGTAAGAAGGACACATGCTCCACTATGTTCATAGCAGCCTTATTTATAATAGCCAGAAGCTGGAAGGAACCCAGATGCCCCTCAACAGAGGAATGGATACAGAAAATGTGGTACATCTACACAATGGAGTACTACTCAGCTATTAAAAAGAATGAATTTATGAAATTCCTAGCCAAATGGATGGACCTGGAGGGCATCATCCTGAGTGAGGTAACACATTCACAAAGAAACTCACACAATATGTATTCCCTGATAAGTGGATATTAGCCCCAAACCTAGGATACCCAAGATATAAGATATAATTTGCTAAACACATGAAACTCAAGGAGAATGAAGACTGAAGTGTGGACACTATGCCCCTCCTTAGATTTGGGAACAAAACACCCATGGAAGGAGTTACAGAGACGGAGTTTGGAGCTGAGATGAAAGGATGGACCATGTAGAGACTGCCATAGCCAGGGATCCACCCCATAATCAGCATCCAAACGCTGACACCATTGCATACACTAGCAAGATTTTATTGAAAGGACGCAGATGTAGCTGTCTCTTGTGAGACTATGCCGGGGCCCAGCAAACACAGAAGTGGATGCTCACAGTCAGCTAATGGATGGATCATAGGGCTCCCAATGGAGGAGCTAGAGAAAGTAGCCAAGGAGCTAAAGGGATCTGCAACCCTATAGGTGGAACAACATTATGAGCTAACCAGTACCCCGGAGCTCTTGACTCTAGCTGCATATATATCAAAAGATGGCCTAGTCGGCCATCACTGGAAAGAGAGGCCCATTGGACTTGCAAACTTTATATGCCCCAGTACAGGGGAATACCAGGGCCAAAAAGGGGGAGTGGGTGGGCAGGGGAGTGGGGGTGGGTGGATATGGGGGACTTTTGGTATAGCATTGGAAATGTAAATGAGTTAAATACCTAATAAAAAATGGAAAAAAAAAAGAACAGAATCCCAACTCTAACAACAAAAATAACAGGAAGCAACAATTACTTTTCCTTAATATCTCTTAATTTCAATGGACTCAATTCCCCAATAAAAAGACATAGACTAAGAGACTGGTTACACAAACAGGACCCAACATTCTGCTGCTTACAGGAAACCCACCTCAGGGAAAAAGACAGACACTACCTCAGAATGAGAGGCTGGAAAATTATTTTCCAAGGAAATGGTCTGAAGAAACAAGCTGGCATAGCCAGCCATTCTAATATCGAATAAAATCGTATTACAACCCAAAGTTATAAAAAAAAACAAAAAAACAAAAAACAAAACAAGGCGGGGGCACTGCATACTCATCAAAATTAAAGTCTTCCAAGTTTAACCCTCAATTCTGAATATCTATGTTCCAAATGCAAGGGCAGCCACGTTCATTAAAGAAACTTTAGTAAAGCTCAAAGCTCACATTGTACCACATAATAATAGTGGGAGACTTCAACACCCCACTCTCATCAATGGACAGACCCTGGAAACAGAAACTAAACAGAGACTCAGTTAAACTAGCAGAATTATGAAACAAATGGATTTAACAGATATCTACAGAACATCTTATCTTAAAACAAAAGTATAAACCTTCTTCTCAGCACCACATGTTACCACCTCCAAAATTGACCATATAATTGGTCACAACAGGCCTCAACAGATAAAAAAAAACTATTGAAATTGTCCCATGCACCCAATCAGATCACTGCAGAGTAAAGCTGATCTTAAATAAAAACATATATAATAAAAAGCCAACATTCACGTTGAAGCTGAAGAACACAATTTTTATTAGTTATTTTCTTTCTTTACATTTCAAATGTTATCCCAAAAGTTCCCTATACCCTCCCCCTGCCATGCTCCCCTACCCACCCACTCCCTCTTCTTGGCCCTGGTGTTCCATTGTACTGGGGAATATAAAGTTTGCAATACCAAGGGTCCTACCGGAGGATCCCGCAATACCTCTGCTGGGCATATATCCAGATGTTCCAACCGGTAAGAAGGACACATGCTCCACTATGTTTATATCAGCCTTATTTATAATAGCCAGAAGCTGGAAAGAACCCAGATGCCCCTCAACTGAGGAATGGATATAGAAAATGTGGTACATTTACACAATGGAGTACTACCCCTGTGAGCAGCTTTCCTCAGCAGGTGTCCCCCGGTTCTGGCACCTTGAACATCTTGCATATCTAAAGTAATTTTCAAGTTTACAGCTTCTTGTTTCGGGGTGTCTAGGATCCACGCATGATCTTCTGGTCTCCAAAGGGCTTTGGTGACTTCTCCAGCTTACCCTATGTAGCATCCTAGGTTGTCTGTGGAACACAGCTTCTTCATGCTGTTAGAAAACACTTCCCAGGAGATTTCACCTCAGTGATGCTTGCCTCTTGTCAATCACTGCGAAATTCTTAGCTACAACTAACCATCATCAATTGTTCCGGTAACCCTTTCTATTCTTGACTCTAAAGAACCACATGCCCCAATCTGCAGAGGTCTGTAGCTTGCTGAGGCTGGAAAAGGTCACCCATTGCTCTATTACATCTTCACCAGATTTCTGTTTAAATGATTTTATTCAGTGCCTAAACTTTGATGCCCTGGAACTTGCTCTGTAGATTGACCTTGAACTCAGGGATCTGCATGGCTCTGTCTTCTGAATGCTGGGACTAAAACTGTACACCACCATGCCTGGTCTTGCTCTAAGCTTTTCTTCACCTAGAACTTGGTCTGTCCTAGGCTGACCTAGAACTCAGTGAGCTGCTTCCTTTTGCCTTTATCCCATGGGATTAAAGGTATGTATCACCATGCCTTGGCCTAATCTTTTTAAGGCCAATATTCCACCAGATCTGGATCAAAAGCCTGTGTCTTCCAGCCTCAAGATCTGGATCACAAGTGTGCCCTCCATTTCTGGGTTGTAATTCTTTCCAGACTAAATGTCCAACTATACCTTTTCAACTACAAACACAAACAATAAGCTAAGCTCAGTGTGATCTTGCCCTGAGATGCCCACTCCCTTAATCTGTTTATCTCCTTGAACACTGGATCTAGCTACATTTCACTTCCTGGTTCCCCTTTATTGCTTGAACCATACATTTGTTTTATTCTGTTTTATCTAATTATATTATTTAGTTATTCACTTTTCATCTGGCTCACTGCCCCCTCCTGGTAACCCCCTCCCACAATCCTTCCCCCTTCTCCTCTCTCCTCCTCTGAGTGGGTAGAGGACCCTAGATATCTCTCTGTTGGACCATGAAAGGCAGCCTGTTTTGGTTGTGTGAGGCTTGCTCCAGAGACCCAGTAGAAAATTCTACAAAGGACAGAACACTGAGCCACATTCCCAGAGACAGGTGCCTGACACCACACAGCACCCAACTCCATAATCCTGTTACTATAAGTCACAGAGACAATGTCCCAAGTTCCTGGCATTCTGGCTAGACTTCATCCCCATTGTTGCCTGACAATAGCCAGGTATGCTCCTATCCACAGATAACTGGCAACAACTAGGTAGCACAGTCAACTATAAAAAGATCTGCTTGCCCCCCCCCCCCATGCTCTTAATCTCTTACCTTTCTTACTCTCATTTCTAGCTCTCCTTCTCTCCCTCTCTTCCCCCTCTGTCCACGTGGCCATGTCCAGTTTCCCTATTTTCCATTCTCTCTTTCTTCCTGCCTTTCTACAATAAAGTTCTAAAATCATAGACTGTCTCTGCTCATCAAGGCCCGCTGTGCTTGACCAGTAGCACAGGCTTTCCCCCAAAGAGCCTCATCCATCCTCCTGACAGAAGAACCTCCTGAGCTCCAGCCATGGACCAGACCAAAGACTTTCATCCATGGGAAAACCACCCAGCTCCCCCTCTCCTCCTGCCCTCTCCTCTCTTGGACCTAGCTTACCAGCATGTCTCCATTTTATTCTAGGCTCTCCCTTGGTGTCCAGATGTGTCTGGGATCCTGGAGACTGAGAACCTGTTATCTCTGGCCTCCATGAGGCCCAGAGACCTCAAACTGCCCCTTCTATACCCCCTGGTGGGCTGGGGTTCATGTCTTCAAACAGCCAGACACCGACCCAGGGCAACGCAGCAGTCCTCTGTGTCCACCTGCCCAGAACACCACCGAAACTCTGGCAGGACATGGGTTTTTCTCCCACTCCCTTTATTCCTCCACATGGTCTGCCAACATTCCCCTGCCCTGGCACATTCAGTCTCTACAAGGCTAGGAGCTTCCTCTCCCACTGAGGACAGAAAAGGCAGCCCAGATAGAAGAACATATCCCAAGTACAGGCAACTGCTTTTGGTATAGCCACATTTCCATTTGTTTGAGTCCTATGTAAAACCAAGCTGCCCGTTTGCTACATTTGAGTGGGGAGGCCTAGGTCCAAGCCCTTTATGTTTTCGGTTGGTTGTTAAGACTCTGCAAGCACCAACAGTCCACGTTATTTAACTCTGTTGATCTTCATGTGTAATTCCTATCCCCTTCAGGGCTTGCAACCCCTCCTCCTATTCTTCCATAGGAGTCTCCAAGCTTCATCCACTGATTGGGTGTGGGGTGTCTGTTTCTGTCTTTGTTACATGCTGAGTGAAATCTCTCAGAGAACAACATGCTTCTGCCTGCAAGCATAACAGGTTATCATGAATAGTGTTAGGGTCTGGTCCTTGTCCATGGGATGTATTTCCAGCTGTCCTGTTTTGAGTGGCCATTTACTTAGTCTGAGCTCCACTCCCTGGGCTTGCATTTCTTGTAGACAAGACAAATTTTGGGTTGAAAGTTTTGTGGGTGGGTTGGTGTCTCTATCAGTCCACTGGGGTTCCTGTCTGTCTACAGGAGGTGTCCTCTTAAGGTTCCATATCCCCAGTGTAGTTGGTCACAGATAAGGTCTCCCGAATTGATTCCTGGGTACCTCTCTTATCCCAGATCTCTGTCTCATCATGGAGATGCCCCCACTCCCTTTACCACCATCAGTTGAAGATTTCCATTCATTTTTGTGGCCATTGAGCCATCTTTCCTGAAGGACAAAATTTAATTGGGACTGGTTTATAGGTTCAGAAGTTCAGTCTATTATCAAGGCAGGAAGCATGGCAGCATCCAGGCAGGCATGGCACAGGAGGAGCTGGGACTTCTGCATCTTTATTTGACTGCAGCCATGATAAAACTGATTCTTTCACCCTGTGAATAGCTTCAAAGCCCAAACTCATAGTAGCACACTTCCTCCAACAAGGCCATACCTTTAAAATTACCACTTCCTATGGGCCAACCATATTAAAACTACATAGATTTAACAAGATAGAACACTGTAGAACTGTAATAAAACTAAAGGACTAGAGAAACTCTGGAGGAATTAAACAACTCTCATATCAAATGTCCCATATGCACTCTAATAAAGTAGATTAACAGTTTTCTCAATAATATACAGAGTTAGGCTAACATATCCAGAGTTGCAATAGACAAGAACAGGGAACACACATGGCCCGTGAAGCTTAGACAGAATACGGAGATACCAAAAGAAAATAACCAGTTTCTTTCTTTGCCAGAAGCCAGAAGTGTCTGTGGTCCTCTGCACAGTATTCCATTATCAGAGATCAAAGATTCCAGAAATAGTTGGCTTCTTTAAGACCTGATGTGGTTCCTAAATGGTTCTTGGCCTCCACTTTAGAGATAAGAGGAGCAGAGGAATAGAAAAGTCCAAGAAAATGAATTATTTTTACATCAAAGAGAGTAAAATCTCTGATCTGATGGACTCAATTCAAATTTTATGGATCAATTACAAGGTCAAGGAACTATTCTCAAGAAGAGCCATCACTGGAAAGGTGAGTTCAGCATAAGTCATGTTAAATAGATGGGCAGAATCTGCTCGAGAAAATGCTTTTAGTTTTCTTCCCACATTCTCACCCTGCCCCCTAGCACAGGCTCTTACAGCTTGCAGCCATGCTATTCTGAAATACACTCTTTCTATATCTACTCTAAGCATGGTTGTACTTACACTCGCCAATGTTTAGACTCTCTCCAAGCTTTGCTCTCCACCATGAGGCTGTCTGCCTTCATGTGGCTAAATGTCATGCTAGTTTAATTCAACATTATGGCTCTTTTCCATTGCTTGTTTGTTTCCCTTCTTGAAAAAGCTCTTAACAGGCTTTTTGGACAGGGATAATAATGACAGGATGAGATGTAACTACTAGTGTCTTCTGGATTAGATAGCAAATCTGCCAGGATTCACCACCAGAGGATTTAGATGTAATATGGCTTACAAGATTGAGATTCTTGTTGCACACAGAGATTGAGTTATTGTTTCTGAACTAAGTTTGTGTGTTCTTTTCCTTTACAAGGCAGTTCAACTAGGTTCCAGAGAGAACGGCACAGTGGCAAAGAATGGGGTTGCCAGATGTGCACCACAAAGATCATGGGGGTTTTGAAGCATGGGACTGGTGTGGTAGTGTTCCACTAGTGGGAAATTAGCAAGCTAGGTGGAGAGATTTTGGAGCTCTGTGTCAGAGAGTCTCAATGAGATAAGAACAGGCTAGTGAGTCTGTCAGGGCTAGGTAAAACTTGGGAACTTGCCGTTCCTATTCAATATTTCCCACAAGAGGTGGCAAACCAATGTGTTGGGCAAGAATCCACTAGAAATTTAAGATTATTAGCCTGAGAGTTAGAGTTTTATTTTTTTAATGAGTAGCTGGGTAGCACTGAGACAAGTCACATGGACTCAAGCATGGGAACCTAGAAACTGCTCAGAGGCTCTGAGGTCCTCTCTTGTGGGAAAGGCTGAATGCTCTGAGTTGAGAACTGTAGAATGGAAGTTGCCTACTTCTTGGGGCAGAGATTGATTAAACTGTGAATTTATAAAATTGAGATTGTTTGCTTTTAGGATAGATGTATATACAGATTTTAACTGAATCATGTGAGGAATTTTGTCTGTGGTTTAGAACTAGGATAGGAAAAATTAGTCACTGACTTCAAGTAGAGAGGATAGTGAACAGGTATTAATTAATAATGTCAGCAGCTCCAGTCAGAGAGCCAAACATATAAATGGTTTAACAAGATGACTGCTCTAGGCAGAGAGCTTAATAAGTTAATACTACCTGCATCCTATAGGCAGATATTAGTGAAAGTTTGAATTAATTGCTTTAAAGATGGTATAAAGATATATTGCTCTAATATGTCTTACAGGCTACACAAATTCTTTCTAATGTAAGCTCCATGGGAATTTTGGGTTTAAATCCTAGTTGGACTAGTTGCCTGCTTATAAGCAGGTATAGATAGATGTGTGAATCAATTATTTTAAAGATGGTATAAAGATATATTGCTCTATTGAGTCTTACAAGATACTCAAATTCTGTCTAACATGGGCTCCATGGGAAGTCTGGGTTATTATCCTGCATGGCAAAATAGAAAAAGCCTAAGAATAGGCACATATAGTATTCTAGTTTACTTTATTTGTTTTGGCTTGTTTTAATTTTCAAAATGGGTGTGATTTTGAGTTTTGTGGTTATATTATTCCTCTGGGGGAAAGGTCAAAATAAAGGTTTTTCTGGTTACTGGCTCAAGGATATGCTGATTTTGGAG
The DNA here is from genome assembly GCF_000001635.26 of Mus musculus. Classification (NCBI taxonomy): domain Eukaryota; kingdom Metazoa; phylum Chordata; class Mammalia; order Rodentia; family Muridae; genus Mus; species Mus musculus. The sequence goes on along the minus strand of NC_000073.6, from coordinate 5,776,143 downwards.
AAAGATTTTGTCTGCATTTTTAGAAAAGGTAATTAGTGTCTATATACCTTCCAGAGTAATATGAGTCAAATATGATTAAGGGGAACCCCCTGAAGTACGAGATTCTAGAGAATCAAGCAAAAAAGTTATCCTGATGATACTAAAATTTTGTTTTGAGATTTGTATATTACAGAATATACAGCCTTCAAGAGTCTCATTGTCAGACATGCTGAACTGTTTGAACTCCAGATGTTTTGGACTTTCAGCCAGATCCAGTGAGGACACAGACATCACAGACAGATACAATTGCTGGTGTGGCCTTCTTAAAGCCAACCAATTCCCCAATTTTCCTTAACCTTCCTCCCCATACTTCAAAGATATCTCAACACCTGTATTCAGCTTGAAGAAGTTATGAAGAGTCATCCGAGTTCCCTGGGCTTTGGTGCTGGAGGTGGTTACTTTAAGGTTGTCTTTCTAGGGAATTTAGAAATAGTCATAACTGGAACATGGAGGAAATAGCTAGAATGGATTGTATTGCCATAAACTCATTTGGTAGAAACCTTTACAATAGTTACTAAGTTGAAGTCATAATCTCTTGTTTTGGTATTGATTTATTTTGAAAGATCATCAAGGTTTCATTGGTATAAATTTCTTCTATTGATACAGAAAATTTTATAAGTACAAGGCTTGGACCTATTCCTTCTATAAATGCTATTATAAACTGATCTGAGAGGTTTAAGCCTGTGAGTTAAGGGCCAAATAGCAAATTCATGGCTTTGAGTTTATTGTTAGGGTGTTTTTCAGATATTTTAATTAGAAATAGCTGAGGGTAATTGATGGACATCAGTCCAGATTACATAGAGAGTTGCTTTTCAGAAACATTAGAAATCCACAGAATGTGACATTTAATATTATTTATTCATTTTTTGTTGAGATAAATCTACTCCTAACAGCTTCCCTTTCCTGGATTCAAAGAAGCAACAGAGCATGTATACCTTCAGGTAAGGTGATACATTGTGGCTAGGTGGCCACTGAAAAAATATCTCCTGCATACCTGTACAGTCTTGGAGTGGACACAAGTTACAGGTTAGAACAGGTTAGTTCTGCCAAGACAGAATAGGCTAGTCCTTAATAATTCCTGTTTTTCAAAGGTCTGTCAGATGATCCTAGGCCAGAAGGCTGAAGTCTGATGCTGCAACTTCCTGACTTACTGGGGCTGCATAGGTAGACAGCTGTCTCTACAATTTGTCTCAGTTCTGGCAGCTGTGTTAGACTTTCTATACCTTCAGATAACATTGGTCATTCTCTGATTTCTGATGTGGTTGAAAGACTACATATAGTCTCACAGCCAACCCAGGCTATTTACATTAAGAGAGAAAATCTAAGAGGATAATTTTCAGATGACATACAATCTTAAGCCAGGACATCAGTCAGGTGTAGAATAAGTCTTTTAAGTTAGGATAGATGACAGTGTTCTATTTTATTGGTAAACATAATGGACTGGGTGTTAAGCATAACTTGTACTTTATAAATGACAAAATGGTAATAGTTGTGCTCAATTTATATTTGAGAGAAAAGTTTTTTTTTATTAGAACAGAAAGGGGGAAATACTGTGGATGACCCTGGTGCTGCCTGTATTTTGATATTAATTCTGCTTTCCTAGGAGGGGTTGTCTGGGCCTAAGAATGAGTCATGTACTCAGGTGACTTCTTGTGAACCTTCTCCTGAATCAATAAAGGGACCAATCACTGGGAAAGTAGGTGGGACGTCTGAGTTGAATGGAGGAAGAGAGGAAGCAAGAGAGAGTGAGAGCCTTTTTGAACAGGGAGAGCAACAGGACAAGATGTAACTACTAGCATCTTCTGGACCAGTATTTGCCACCAGAGGAGTTAGATGTAATATGGCTTACAAAATTAGTATTCTAGTTGTGCCCAGAGATTAAGTTATCATTACTTCTGAAAAGAGAAAAGAAAGAAAAGAAAAGAAAAGAAAAGAAGAGAAAAGAAAAGAAAAAGAAAAGAAAAGCTTGTAACAACTACAGATTTTCTCACTTGGTGTATTTTTGTTGTTGTTGTTGTTGTTGTTGATAATCTCTAATAAAATCATTCTTTGACTTCCATTTAAATACTTTAATACATGAAAGTAGGAAGCCCAAGAAGTAACCTCAAATTTTCATTATACCCTAGTTACTGTAAGATCCCCTTTCAGGGACCCCCACTCTAGTCTTGGGGGAGAGAGCACACCCAAAGAAATATGAAAATCCTTCTTGTTGCAAACATACGAGGCAGTTTAATGTCAGAGCTCTGGGTTGAAAAGTATCTCACGCAGGCGACAGTGGATTCGACTGTGATGATTGAAAGCTAGGGGTTTTTATGGAGTAAAGGGCTTAGGGGTGGGGAATTCAGCATAGTGAGACACTACTGGCTTATTCAAACATCAGCAAAAGAATACGTGCAGGTCAGGGTGTCAGGGTTCTGTGAGTTGTTGACTCAGTTCAGATAGCCCTGTTATGGCCTCACATTCCTCTTTATCTTTATGGTAATGCTGTTCCCAAGAATGCTTTAACGACAGGGCATGCATGGGTTTGTTTTTCTTTGTTCTCAGACCCAGGAAGCCTCTAGGCTCATAAACAACCAGCAGTTTCTGAGTACTTTATATGAATTATAGGTCTTGAAATTTCATCTTTCTTTCATTACCATGAAGAGACCACACAAAATTCAAATAACAAGGTTATCAACAAATATGAGTGTACTTACATAAAATAATAAATGTAATTTTAAGAAAAAAATTTCTAGATCTACATTAGAGATTTCTGAGCCTCTCTATGTTAACATGTGGTTCCCATTCTTAACATGTGGTTCTCTATCTTAACATGTGTTCTTTCATGATGTTCAAGAGAGAATGTGTGTGTGACTTGACAAAGCAAGCCATACTCGACAGGACACACCATTGATATAATATCAGGCTTTGTAACTGCTATTGAAATTACAGATATTCAGGTCTTGAATTATAGATATTCATGCACCTATCATCAGAACTGGTTAGCTAACGATTCTCACACATTCCCTAGAGATGCTAGAAGTCAAATAGCCTGACATTTACCATCTTAGGTTCTTTGATGATTTTATCCTATAAATTAATTTTTACCATAATTAGCATCAACCATGTTCTTCACCTAAACATATGTTCTATAAAGATTCTCATCACACACTTCTCAAATCTTACTACTTAATTTATTGTGTGTGTTTCTTTCTCTGTGTGTTTGTGTTTGTGAGTGTGTGTGTGTGTGTGTGTGTGTGTGTGTGTGTTTAGATGCATGTGTCATGGGAGAACTACTCAATTGCCTACTTATTCCATATAAATCAAAGAAACAACTGAAGTTCTCAGGTTTTAGATAGTATTGTAGGATTTTTTAAGTTATTTTTTTTAATGCTGGGATATTCCTCTGACTCCCAAGTTCTGTTACTTTAGGTAATTCCCTACTCTGACCTCACAAAACAGTCCCCAGAGATATTGAAGCATTGAGCAGGATTTGAATGTCCTCTGACTTGGGCATATGATCTATAGTTGAGAGAAGTAGGAATGAATAGTGAGATGAAAGATCTATAATTTTATAGTGCCTGGCTAGAAACCAAACAGGTATTAGTACGAACTAGGTGATAAGTGAGGAGATATGAAAATGTGGATCAGATGTATCTATCTATCTATCTATCTATCTATCTATCTATCTATCTATCTATCTATCTACCTATCTACCTACCTATCTACCTATCTATCTATCTATCTATCTATCTATCTATCTATCTATCTATCTATCTATCTATCTCTATCACACTCTGCCTCTAACAAATGCACACACATACAAGTGTTTCTAAAATTCCAAACTAATAGTTTTCTATGATGCCTTTATAATGAGCCTTAGTGTTACTAACTTAATCCATATTCTCTTCTATACACTGTTTTTCCATGCCCTCACCATAATTTCACTCTACATGTTCAATTATCCCCTTTAATCCTTTAAACAACTGAGTTCTATCAAAAGTTCCTTAACCCTAAGTTCTTTATTTGACTTTTTGTCTTCATAGAAGTATTACAAATAGAACACACATCACTTAAGATTTAAAGATAATGTTTACAAACTAGGGAAATGAGCAAGATTTGTCTTAAGTTGTGAGTTACCATATGCAGAATTATGTTTCTCAACAATCCATTTATGTACAAACTTCATAATTTCATTTTGCTTAACATATGAATATTATTGCATGGTATAAATATATCACATAATTGCTATCCACCCATCACTGATGGACATTTAATCATCTATCTAATGGCTTTTGAGAATACAGTAATAATGAACATGGATGGTTCTCTATAATTTTTTATGGTTACACAATATATATCCTTGCCTATATATAGAGAATTCATGTTTTACCTATAAAACTCAATAGAAAGCTGCACAGTCAGTTACCCTACTAAAAAGTCACTGTAGTGTGTAAGACAATGAGTCATGATCTGCCTTAAAACAAATGGACATTGAAATAACCAAAGGACTCATGGGGGGAAATGCAGGCTTTAGTTGTTTGATTTGTCAGACTAAGATGTTTTTGTCCACACATGGGAAAATATAAGACTCCACATCAAAAGATTATAGTATTCTGGAAAGACTTCATGTCATCCTGATTTTGTAAGAGTGAAACCATATGGTATAATGTACCCCTTGGAAATACACCTAACACGTGCTTCGATTTTCCATGGAGTGCACCTCTTCACACCTGATGATAACACCAATTCAGAACTTATAATCTCTCAAAGTAAACATGGCAAACTTATTTCAACTTCTGCTCAGCTACTAATAATGATCTAACAAACTCTTGGACTGCATCATTAATTACTAGAAAGTGTAAATGGTGATTTTTCTCCATGGAATTTTTTTTCTTTCATTAGAGGCATTACAACATCTCCATACAGACATGGTCAATAACACAACAGGTGACACAGGAATGTATTCTCTGAGGGATATCAGGAACAGTCACTGTCCCTTTATGAGCTCTAATATATGACCTGATTCAGTGTTCTGCACAGCATTTCATGGAAAATATGGATGTAAGTGGGCATTTCTCTGGGTCTATCTTAGGAAATAACTACACAGAAAACGTCTTCAAAGGGAGTGAAATTCAGAGCTGTGTTTCTGTAGTAACTGTTCAGGAGCAGTACTGCATCCATGTGAGTATCACCATTCTTGCTATGGGTAGGTGAGATTCATAAAACTGTAGATTTCTGTTTAAAGTTCTCTTCTCCCTTCTCCAATCCACCGTTTTTTTTTTTTTTTTCTGAAGCCAACATTAATCACTAAAATGGTTTCATTTTGGTCTCCAAAGTGTACCTGATTATATAAATGATTTCATTAGTCTAAATAACTTTCTATTTCATGGCTCAGGACTCATCTGAAAATGTTCCTTCATGTAACTTCTATATGTGAGAGGACAGGATTTTAGCTTTGGATGGAGGTTTATTGTTCCTATGGAAAACAAAATAAACCAAGTAAGTTGCAGATTAACATGAGCTTTCAAAATCTGAGGTTCAAATAATCTATAAATTCAAACACTTTAATGATGTCTTGTAGCCACCTGTGGTCACATGAACTGGGTTCCACTGAAAGGCAGGCTGGGTCTGAAAGAAATCAGACGGCAAGAAAAGAATGAGGCCAAGACAAACCTTTCTGTTCAAAGCCTCTGAAGTTTACTGAGAGTCCATGCTTATAAAGAGGGTAGGTCCATCCCCTGTCAGCCCATTTTTGATGCCTGGAGCCAGCCCATAGGCTATCTACAGGGTGTGTCTCTGGAATGTCTCAAGGACCTTTCAGCAGGAAGCAGAGTCTTGGAGAAGAGCAAATAGAGCCATCAAGGTCAGAAGGCTCTACCCTAGGTAATCTTCTTCTTAGTAGCAGCAAGGTCAAAGTCTGGATCACCTTGCTTCAAGGCTGAGGGAGGCTACAATGTATTATTTGTTGTGATTGTGGGTGAAAAGCCACAGATGAGTAACACAAGTGTCTAGCACCTGATACCTTAGAAAATCATAAAATGCAGGAATTTATGCATCAATTCATATGCTGGTATCCCTTGGATTTGTTTCCACATAGTTGATATATGTGTAAATCAAGGTTCTTCCATATGCACAGAACACTAGTGTGCCATATTCAACCACTATGATGAGTAGTGTAAGATATATCAAGATTAGATGGATTATTTTTGGGAGACATGCTTCAATCATATTTTTATAAAGTATAAATTTTTAATTTGTATTATATTTATAAAGATTTATTGATTTTAATCATATTACGTTGATGTTTTTGCCTGCATACATGACTGGAGTGTCACAAATATGAGGAGAAGACATTCTATCCAGAACCATCTCTACAACAACTAATTTGCATTTCTTTTTTTAAAAGATTTATTTTATTTATATGAGTACACTGTAGCTGTCTTCAGACACACCAGAAGAGGGCATTGGATCTCATTACAGATGGTTGTGAGCTACCATGTGGTTGCTGGGAATTGAACTTGGGACCTTTGAAAGAACAGTCAGTGCCCTTAAATGCTGAGCCATCTCTCCAGCCCCTAATTTTTATTTCTTAATATACTGTTATAACATGAGGAAAGATGCTGAATGCTAATGAAGCAAAAATGCATTACTGTCTATAAATCTTCGTGTATCAAATGCAGAGACCATAAAATTTATGTCATGTTGTTGACCAATAGAGATGCAGTTGCATCATATACACATCTTCTTCCTAAAGGAATTTAAAGTAAAATGAGTGTAAAATTGGTATTCTAGATCAATGTCTACAAATTGTCTTCCAGACATAGCTCCTGCAGTGTCATATAGTTGTTCCACCCTTGGGGAAAAAGACTCCAAATCAGTTCAAAGACTTAGACAATTGAGGAGAGAATGGAAGATAGTATTGTCAAACTTGATCATTATTTCATTGTCTAATAAAGTCATCTCCATAATAAAACCCTGAAAACCAAGGAGGAAATGGCTCTAAATATATTTTTGCTTTGCCAGGTTGGGGTTAGAACTGTGGCAAACTTCCTTATATTCATCCATAATTTCTCTGTAATTTTGACTATCAACTGACACCCATACAGGTCTTAGTAACAAACTTAGCAGTGGCCAGTGCATTCAATCTTCCCCTCTTGGCAATTCCAAGCAGCAGTACAGTACTTCTTCCAAGGAAAGCCCCCAGTGACCTCTCATGTAAACTTTGGTGCTTCATTTGCCTGGTGGCTTGAAGCACAAACTTGTCTTCCACCTGTGTCTTGAGCACCTTCCAGTTTGTCATACTTCTTCCCAGTAAATGGAGCAGAGTCATGCTCAGAGGAAGAGTCCCCAAGATAGTGAGTTATTCTTGTTACAGTTGCTGGATTATCAGTGTCTTACATAACGCTTACATTCCAATGGAAGTGAATGGCCTACAGAAAACACACAATGACACTGATTTTAAAGACAAATGGGTCTGCTCCACTTCTGGTTTCAGTGTAGGCATGAGCTTCTTGAGGTTTTCCCATGAAACAGTATTCATCAGCATCATGATCTGGACCAATGTTTCTATGGCGAATCTCCTGAACAGACACTACCAGAGAATGCAACACGTTCACTCCTCCAATCAGGACCACAGGGCCTATGCTGACACCAGAGCAGCCCACACCATCCTGACGCTAGTGGTCACATTTGTGAGCTTTTATCTTCTAGATTGTTTTTGTACTTTCTTTCACATTGCTTTTGTGGGTCCTCGTCTCTAGTTGAGACGTATCAAGGAAGTTTTAAGTGTTAGCTTACCCACAATTATCCCTTCCTGTTGATCTTTAGGGATCCTAAGAATCCTTGTTCTCTGCTCTTCAGAAGCTAAATTTACCATCCAAATGACAAACACAAGTGATAGCTTTGCTATCATCCATCAATATTCTGTTCTATAATAATATGTTGAACATCTTCCTTTATAAACTAAGCATAGAAGCTCATCACTGTAATCTCAGCACCATGAAGGTTGAATTGGGTAGATTCCCATGCAAATTATAGTATCTCATATTATTGCAGGATATAAAGCTGAGCCTGTGAGGCCGAGAACCTGTCTCACAGCTCCCTGCCCCCTGAGAAAATAAACAGGAACAAAGAAAGAAAGCCAATCACCAAAAATTCTAATTAATTTAGGAAATAATTGCCTCATTTTTGATGTGTTAGTGAATAAAATACATTCCAAATTTTATCTTTTGTTTCTACAAATGCCCACACAAAATTATTCTTAATTGAAGAAATTCTAGAAATGTTACCAAAAATCCATGAGGTTAATATCCCATATGTAATTGTCAATTGGCCAATATTAATTTTATTTGAAAACAGGGATGTGTGCTTGTCCTAGAACAGCATAAGATACCTGAACAAGAAATGATATTTTATTATCCCTTTTCTGTCCTATTTCTGCATATAATCTTCCCACATCCTGGCATATGGACTAGGACAAATATTGCACAGTGATAGCTTGATTATCACAAATCCGGGGTCATTGAATATGCCTAAGAAAGTTTTTCTTCAGGTTAGAATGTAAATGAAGGGATAGAAACTTCATCTCTTGTACTTATCACATGAGTTTTTACTTTTCATCACTCAATATCAAGCCTAAGATTCTAATTTTGCATTTTACCCATTTTTCCTTCTTTATTCTGCTATTCTCCTGGTGCTATTTTTATTGTCTTATTTTAGCACACATTAGAATTTATAATATTTAATTTTTTAATTGACAGCAGTTCAGGTTTTTTCATATTTTATGTGAAAAAAAAATAGTTGTATTGTAGACTGCAGTCAGAGAAGTTGGTAGAATAAATAATTCCCGTCATATCTCCTTCTGCTACTCCAATTATAATCCCAGAGTCTCATCCCCAGATCTGCAGCACCACACCTGCTGCAATCTTCCTTCCCCTACTCCCCTATTTACAGTGGACCATACACATCTTTCCCTTCTAACCAGTCCCTGCCCCCTTAAAATTTGTTCCAAATCCTACTCCAGCCCACACTCTTTGGGAACCCACAGACCACTCCTGCTAAATAAGCAGGAAAGCTCACTGTAGATCTCCAGTCTTCCTCCATACTGCCAAGTAGAATTGTCACCTGGTCTCATCACCAGCTCTGCTTCAGAACACCTGCTGCAGACTCACTATACTCCTGTGCAGAGCTTCACACAGATCTCGTCCTCAGCTCTGCTTCAGAACACCTGCTGCAGACTCACTATACTCCTGTGCAGAGCTTCACACAGATACTTCTCTCCAACATTACCTTCCCTGAATCTTTGCTTTGTATCAGTCTCCAACTCCAGGAGGCACTCCTAAGATCTAGATAGAACAACAAAAACAAATAAACTAAATACCGACCAAACAAAGGTAAGATCAGATATCAATACCTAGAATTACTATCTTCTCAGTGCCAGATACCTAGGTGACAGCATAAAAACAAAATCCATACGAGCAAGAACAATGTTTCCATTAGAACCTAGATACCATATTGCCAAAGTTAGTATGAGGTCAAACAGAAATTTAGGAGAGGATGAGAGAGAAGCAAGTTTGAATCAATTACTTTGGAAGGGAGTTTGACCTGGAACAGCTGAGTTGAATCAGTGAGGTTGAGATGAGAGGGAATAAGACAGGATGTGTTTATCGAGCAGTAAGTCTCAAAAGCTAAAAACATTCTAGCCCGAGATTAGATTATATGGAGCCTAGAAGCTTAAAGGACTAGGCCCATCTTAGCAGATAGAGGCAGTGAGCCCCCAAGATGGCAATTATTTCTAGGATAATAAAAGTTACTTTTATAGGCCCTGAAAGTGTTGTCAAAAAATTACAGAATAAAAGTTTTATAACCTAAAGAACAAAATCCTTATAAAGTTACAATAAACGTATAGAACACCAATAAACTGAACTAGAGAAGAAAATCTCTTCCATGCATAATAATCAAAAACTAAACAAAGAAAGAATATTTAAAAGATGCGAGGGGAGAAAACCAAATAACAATAATCTGAAGGCAGACTGTTGCAGTACAGGATTTGCCTCACAAACCACACAAACAACTATCTCAGTCACATGGGTATTGATTACTGAATGCACACCTTAAGACTGATCATACAGGGCTGTAGCTCAGAATTCAGGGATTTAGGGTAAGGCCTCAAACACCATTCCCTGAATGGTTATAATGTCTAAAACCTTGAAAACCACAGGGAGAGCATACAGAGGTGTGGGCCTGGGTACCAGAGGTTTTCCAGTGAGATCTCTGTCCAGGCTGGAGGGGAAGGATCCAGCGAAGGGAAGTGAGTGCAGGCAGGGAGATAAAGTCTCGTCCATGCCTTCCAGGTCACTGGGTATATCAGAGCCTCTCTGAACTGAGATCAGTCAGGCCAGGCCGATGAAAAGTCGACAATCCAGTGAGGGGTATGGTGGGACCTCAGGCAGCTCTTCAGAAGAGAAGATCTCTTCCCAAGTGTTACAGAAGATCTCTTCCCAAGTGTTACAGACAGCTCTTGGAACAAAAGACTTGGCGAAGGAGAAGTTCTTGTATACTTTTAATTCCCTGCATGTATGTATGTACAGTTCTGGGGGTGATTCTGGGTTTGACAGCAGGCACCTCTCATTGGCTTGGACTGAGAGTATGGGGGAAACCTTATTTGCATGTGGGAAGGCTGGGTGCTGTTCTTACAGGGCTGATAGCCACACCTCTCCTTTGGCGATTGTGGGTGTTGTAACTTCGACAAGAGCCAGGGGAGACATGGTCGAATGCCTGTCAACCCATGTAGGTGAATTATCTCCACCAGGACCAGGGGTTCAAGATCTAGCCTTGACTGGAAACCATAGCCCGGTGCTCCACACAGAGGTACAGGAATTACTGCCCAGTGGTCATCTCTAACTCAAGACATTTTAGATGTTCATATTGACCTTTAACTCTTTTTATTCTTTATTGGATACTTTACATTTTATTTTGTTTTTCCCTTTCCAGGTCTCCCCTTTGGAAACTACCTATCCCATCCCCTGTCCTCTGCCTCTATGAAGGTGACCCCCCCCCCACACACACTTTAGTCTTTCCTCCCTGGCATTCCCCTACAATGGGAAATCTAACATCCTCAGGCCCAAGGGCTGCTCCTCGCATTGACATCCTACTAGGCCATCCTCTGCCTCATTTGTGACTATAGCCATAGGTCCCTACATGTGTACTCTTTGGTTGGTGGTCCAGTCCCTGGGAGCTCGAGGAGTGTCTGGCTGGTGGACACTGTTGCTCCCCCTACGGGACTGCAAACCCACTCAGTTCCTTCACCAACTCCTCCGTCGGGGACACTGCTTTCAGTCCAATGGTTGCATGCTAACATCCCCCAATGTATTAGTCAGGTTTTGACAGAGCATCTCGGAAGATTGCCATATCAGGGTCCCATCAGTGAGCACATTCCAGCATCCACAGTAGCATCCGGATTTGGTGACTGTATGTAGGATGGATCCCCAGATGGGACAGTGTCTGGACGGCCTTTCCTTCTGTCTCTGTTTGATACTTGTTCCCCATATTTTCTCCTGTGAGTATTTTATTCCCCCTTCTAAGAAGCACAGAAGCATCCATACTTTGGTATTGAATCTTTGATCTTCTGATATTTGGGGCTAATATACACATATCAATGAGTACATACCAACCATGTGTGTTATTTTATGACTGAGTTACATCATTCAGGATGATATTTTTAAGTTCCATCCGTTTATTTGTGAATAAGTAAAGAAAATTTTAATAGCTAAGTAGTACTCTATTATGTGTAAATGTACCACATTTTCTGTATCCATTCTTCCATTGAGGGACATCTGGGCTCTTTCCACCTTTTGGCTATTAAAAATAAGGCTGCTATGAAAATGCTGGAGTATGTGTCCTTATTATATCTTGGAGCAGCTTTTGTGTATATACCAAGGAGCAATATAACGACGGTTTTTAAAATTTCCTTTATTTACATTTCAAATGCCCTCCCAAAAGTCACCTATTCCACCACCACCACCCCTGCCCTGCTCCCCTACCCAGTCACTCCCACTTCTTGGCCCTGGTGTTCCCCTCTACTGAGGTATATAAAGTTTGCTAGACCAAGGGGCCTCTCTTCCCAATGATGGCCGGATAGGCCATCTTCTGCTACATATGCAGCTAGAGACAGGAGCTCAGGGGGCACTGGTTAGTTCATATTGTTGTTCCACCTATAGGGATACAGACACTTTCAGCTCCTTGAGTATTTGCTGTAACTCCTTCATTGGGAGCCCTGTGTTCCATACTATAGATGACTGTGAGCATCCACTTCTGTATTTGCAAGGCACTGGCAAAACCTCACAGGAGACAGCTATATCAGGGTCCTTTCAGTAAAATCTTGCTGGTGTATGCAACAGTGTCTCCACTTGGTGGCTGGTTATGGGATGGACCCCCAGGTGGGGCAGTCTCTGGATAGTCCATCCTTTCATCTTAGCTCCAAACTTTGTCTCTGCAACTCCTTCCATGGGTATTTGATTCCCTATTCTAGGGAGGAATGAAGTATCCACGTGTTGGTCTTCCTTCTTGATTTTCTTGTGTTTTGGAAATTGTACTTGGGTATTCTAGGTTTCTGGGCGAATATCCACTTATCAGTGAGTGCATATCAAGTGACTTCTTTTGTGATTGGGTTACCTCACTAATAATGATGTCCTCCACATCCTGAGGATTGTGAAAGATTTTCTTTCAGTATTCCTTTTATAAATTTTAAAGAACCTATGAAGAGATATCAATGGGCAGTTCTCCCACAGGGCATGGCTAATAGTCCTACCTTATGTCAAAAGTTTGTGGCACAAGCCATTCAACCTGTGAGACAACAATGGCCTATGATTTACATCATCCATTACACAGATGATGTCTTGATGGCAGGAAAAGACCCCCAGGATTTGTTTTGTTTTATAGAGTTTTACAAAAGGCCTTAGCTGATAAAGGACTACAAATAGCTCCTGAGAAGATACAAACTCAGGATCCTTATAATTATTTGGGTTTTAGGCTTACAAATCAAGCTGTTTTCCCCCAAAAGATAGTTATTCGCAGGGACAAGTTAAAAACTTCAAATTATTTTCAAAAATTTTTAGGTGATATTAATGGGCTTCACCCCTATTTAAAGCTTACTACAGGGGAATTGAAACCTTTATTTGATACTCTTTTTTTTTCTTTTAAAAAACAACATTTAATTGGGGCTGGCTTACAGGTTCAGAGGTTCAGTCCTTTATCCTCAAGGTGGGAGCATGGCAGTATCCAGGCAGGCATGGCGAAGGAGGAACTGAGAGTTCTATGTCTTCATCCAAAGGCTGCTAGTGGAAGACTAACTTCCAGGCAACTAAGGTGAAGATGTTATGCCCACACCCACAGTGACACCTATTCCAACCAGGTCACACCTATTCTAACAAGGCCACACCTCTAGATGATGCCACTTCCTGGTCCAAGGATATACAAACTATAGCATTCCACTCCCTGGTCCCCATAGACTAGTTCAAAAACATGAGTCTATGGGGACCATACTTAAACATAGCATAATGCAAAATGCATTTAATCCAACTTTCAAAGTCCTCATAGTCTATAGTAGTCTCAACAATGTCAAAAGTCCAAAGTTTAAGGTCTCTTCTGAGATTCATCCAACTAATTAACTGTACTCCCCAAAGCAAGGCAGGAAACCAGCTGGGCAAACTCTAAACTCTGCATCTCCATGGCTGATGTCAAAGCGGTCTTCAGATCTCCACTCCTTTTTCATCTTTGTTGACTGCAACAAATTGATTTCTCCTGGGCTGATTCCACTCCCTGTTAGCAGCTTTCCTCAGCATGTATCCCATGGTTCTGGCATCTTTAACAGCTTTGAGTCTCCAAGGCAATTTCAATGATACAGCTTCTTGTCTCAGTGTCTGGGATTCCACTTGATCTTTTGGACTCCTCTTAAGGTCTGGCATCACTTCAACAGCTCTGCCCTCTGTAGCACTCTAAGCTCAGGTTGATCCATTCCACTATGGCTGCTGTTCTTGGTGATCATCCCATAGTACTGTTATCTCCAATACACTAGGGTGTTCCACTCCAACTAGGCTTCACCAATATCCTCTCATAGGCTCTCTTTATGGTGCCAAGCCTCAAATCCTTTGCATGACCCCTTCAGTCCTGGGCCATCAACTACAGCTGAGGCTATACCTTTTCCAGTGGCCTTCCATGACCTCTCACAGTGCCAAGCCTCAGCTGTTCTTCATGACACCTTCATGCCTTCAAAACCAGTACCACCTGGGTGATTCTTACACATTACCAAGTTCAGCTGCAGCACAAGGTACAACCTTGGCTATCTCTGGAACACAGCTTCTATGTGCTCCCAAAAAACACTTCCCAGAAGATTTCACCTCAGTGATGCTGGTCTCTTCATAATCACTGCTAATTTCTTAGCTCCAGCTAACCAGCATCAATTGTCCCAGTAGTTCCTTCCATTCTAAACTCTAGAGCCAGAGCCACATGGCTGACGCTGCTGAGTTCTGCTGCTGGCAGGAATTAAAACATGACCTGCTTGAACTATTACATTGTCACTGGCTTTCTGTTTTCCAAATCCTTCACTGCCTAAGCTTGGCTATCCTGGATCTTGCTCTGTAGATTGGCCTTGAATACAGATATCAGCATGCCAGTCCCCTGGGATTAAAGGTGTGTACCACCATGCCTGGATCTAAATTTAGCTGGGTAGAATCTTGCCCCAAGGTTCCACTCCTTTAATCTGTTATCTCCTAGAACACAAGATTTTGCTCCATTTCACTTCCTGGTACTCCTTTAATACTCAAACCATATAATTTATATTTTTCCTTTCTAAGTTTACTATGCTTGTTCAAACTTCTCTTCATAAAACTTAACTAGAGAAAAAAGTCTCTGCTGGGCTTTTTTGAAACTTCCTTTGACAATGGAAATAATCTGAGTCTCTTCACCTTAGCCTCAGACAGACTTTTCAGACAAGGGCAAAATGTAGCCACATTCTTCACCAAAATACCACAAAACAGTCTTTACGCCACATACTGAAATTCTTCTCCTTTGAAATCTCTTGGGCCAGGTCAACACATTTCAAATTACTCCCAGCAACAAAGTCTTCCATACTTCTACTAGGATGACCCATTAAGCCCCATTTAAAGCATTCCACTGAGTTCCAAAATCTAAAGTCCAAAAATCCACATTATTTCAAATAAAAGCATGGTCAAGTCTATTACAGCAATACCCCATTCCCTGGTATCAACTTCTGTATTAGTCAGGGTTTTACTGCTGTGAACAGACACCATGACAAAGGCAAGTCTTATAAAAAAAATTTAATTGGGGCTGGCTTACAGGTTCAGAGGTTCAGTCCATTATCCTCAAGGTGGGAGCATGGCAGTATCCAGGCAGGCATGGCACAGGAGGAACTGAGAGTTCTATGTCTTCATCCAAAGGTTGGTAGTGGAAGACTTTTATTTGATATTCTTAAAGGGAGTTCTGATCCTACGTCCCCTACATCTTTAACCTCAAAAGGACTGCTGGCCTTACAACAAGTGGAAAGAGCTATTGAAGAACAATTTGTCACTTATATAGATTACTCTTTGCCTTTACATCTGTTAATTTTTAATATGACATGCCTACAGGATTGTTGTGGCAAAAGGCTCCTCTAATGTGGATACATTTGAGGATTTCTCTTAAATGTAATATCC
Source organism: Mus musculus (assembly GCF_000001635.26). Classification (NCBI taxonomy): domain Eukaryota; kingdom Metazoa; phylum Chordata; class Mammalia; order Rodentia; family Muridae; genus Mus; species Mus musculus. The sequence continues at coordinate 5,760,412 of NC_000073.6, read as the reverse complement.
TGCCATATTATGAAGCAGTAGCTCAGAATCATACTTGGAAGGAAACAGGCACTAACTTATTTTGGCAAAGAGCTAAATATCATTGTTCAGCCTTATAGCATAGACCAAGATACTTGGCTGAAGCAGCACTGTATGGATTGGTTGCTTGCTCAAATAGGATTTATAGGAACTATATGTAATCATTACCCTCAAGAAACGTTGATAAAATTTTTAAATGTACGTGAGGTGATATTTCCTAAAATGACTTCCTTACTGCCTTTATATAATGCTCTATTGATTTTTACTGACAGCTCCTCTAAAGGGTAAGCTGTACATTTTATGAATAATCAACAAATAGTCATAGAGACGCCTTGGCCCTCAGCTCAGTTAGCAGAACTGACAGCAATACTGAATGTCTTTCAGTCTGTAAATGATCCTTTTAATATTTTTATTGATATTTTATATGTTGCACAATCAATTCCCTTTTTGGAGATTTATGGTACACTTAACTTTAATACACCAGCAGGATTTCTGCTTTCGCAATTGCAAACGTCATTCTGGCCCCAAAACATCCGTTTTATATTGGTCATAGGCGAGCTCATTCTGGTCTTCCTGGACCTTTAGCTGCAGGCAATAATTACATCGACAGGGCTCTGATAGGAGAGGCCTTAATTTCAGATCCTGTTGCATTGGCTAGATTTGATCATGATAAATTTCATCTCTCTAGCCGTACCTTAAGGCTCCGACACAAGATCACTAAAGAACAGGCAAGAATGATTGTAAAACAATATCCTAAATGTATTACATAATCTCCAGTGCCACATTTAGGAGTTAATTCATGAGTTCTCATGAGTAATCATATTTGGCAAATGGATGTAATTCATTATGCAGAATTTGGAAAATTAAAATATATACATGTCTGTATTGTCACTTGTTCAGGATTTCTTTTTGCTTCTCTACATATGGGAGAGGCCTCTAGAAATGTAATTGATCATTGTTTACAAGCCTTTAATGGTATGGGATTGCCTAAACTCATTAAGACAGATAATGGCCATCTTATACTGGCAACAATTTTACTTCATTTTGTAAGGAATTTGGTATCAAACATAAAACTGGAATTCCTTATAACCCCATGGGACAAGGAATTGTTGAGCGTGCTCATCACACTCTGAAAAATTGGCTTTTAAAAACAAAACAGGGGCCGTTGTACCCCCCAAAGTCATCAAAAGCAAATCTTGCTTTTGTCCTGTTTGTTTTAAAGTTTTTGCAAACTGATGTTAAAAGTCTGTCTGCAGCAGATCCCCACTGGCATCCAGTTGCTTCCAGTTCATATGCCATGGCTAAATGGTGGGACCCATTAAGTAATATGTGGAATGGTCCAGACCCCATTTTAATCTGGGGAAGAGGTTCTGTCTGTTTTTATTTATTTTTTCACAAAAAAAGAAGATGGAGCGACATGGCTGCCTGAAAGACTGGTCCGTCAAGGGGACACAGATCTTGAATATTCTAGTAAGTATGATTCTAACCTTGTTGATGGTTAAAAATCCTTTTTACCCCCCAAAAATTAATTTGGAGCACTGCCTCCACTTTCAGAGAATTTTTGACTTTTCTGCTAATTCCCAAAGTCACCTCCCCCACACCGGGTGGTCAGAGTCTGAGCTTGATTGTTGATAATTTGCAACTGAATAAAGTACCTGGACTTCCCCAAAGAAGCTTTTATCCTGTTGTTTTCCAACTATCTCGACTTTGTTTTTCAAGCAGGTCAGTCTCTTATTACAGCCTGACTTCAGCAAGCATGCAGCCTTGCCTCCAGCAAGTGCAGGTGGCAGAAATTCATCAATATGAAGAAGCATATTAAGTATATATTGTGGCTTTGGTCTGATTTGGGAATAAGGTGTGCTATGAGGGCCGGTCAGCCAATGATGGCAACAAGATTTCAAAGCTATATCAATCTAAGACAGAGATACATGCCAAGAGGCTGTGTTTTGTTAATAATACACCACAGAGCCATGGTTGTGTAAAATAAACACAAACAAGCTGCATATATGCCCCTTGATAGATAAGAGTGGCTCTGGAAAATCTGAGTCCCCAAGCCAGGCACTGCCACCAGCCACCATAATTCCCAGGCAGGACTATGGAGCATAATTAAATTTTATGCCTCGGTCTACCTATTTTAATTATATAATCAGCGGGGAAATTGTAGCCTCCCCCAGCCTGAAGTGGGCTGGTACAGACCTTGTTGCCACTGAGGTGGTGCCACCTGTGGTGCAGCTTTCTGACTTGGCTGGCTTGTTTTGAAGTGTCAACTACCCTACTCTTCTGCTACCTGAAGAGAGGCTGAACTTGTCTTCGTGAAACATTCCTGAATAAGCAACAGCCTGGCGACGAAGTGCTGAAAGCATGGTGACAAAGCACCAAGGATGGACTGGCAGGGGGATGGGCCTACCCCTTTTAAGCACAGTCTCTTAGTAAACTAGTGGGCCTTGAACAGAGAAAAATTTGTCTTGACTTCATTCTTTTCTTGCTGTCTAGTTTCTCTCTCTTTCAGCCCTAGCCTGCCTTCTAGGAATACCAGGTTCAAGTAGGCCGTGTCCAGCTTACTACAACTACACGTTGAGAATTCTTTGTTTGACTCTGTACCCCATTTTTAATGGGGTTATTTGAATTTCTGGAGTTTAGCTCCTTGAGCTCTTTGTATATATTGTATATTATTCCCCTATCAGATTTAGGATTGGTAAAAATTCTTTCCCAATCTAGTGCTGGTCTTTTTCTCGTATTGACAGTATCTTTTTCCCTACAGAAGTTTTGCAATTTTATGAAGTCCTGTTTGTCGATTCTTGATCTTACAGCACAGGCCATTGCTGTTCTGTTTAGGAATTTTGTCCCTGTGCCCATATCTTCGACAGTTTTTCCCACTTTCTCCTCCATACATTTCAGTGTTTCTGGTTTTATGTGGAGTTCTTTGATCCACTTAGACTTGGGCTTTGTAAAAGGAGATAAAAATGGGTCAATTCACATTCTTCTCCATGATAACTGCCAGATGTGCCAGCACCATTTGTTGAAAATGCTGTCTTTTTTCCACTGGATGGTTTTAGCTCCCTTGTCAAAGATCAGATGACCATAGGTGTGTAGGTTCATTTCTGGGTCTTCAATTCTATTACACTGATCTACCTGTCTGTCATTGTACCAGTACCATGCAGTTTTTATCAGAATTGCTCTGTAGTACAGCTTTAGGTCAGGCATGGTGATTCCCCCAGAGGTTCTTTTATTGTTGAGAATAGTTTTTGCTATCCTAGGTTTTGATTATTCCAGATGAATTTGCAAATTGCCCTTTCTATCTCAGTGAAGAATTCAGTTGGAATTATGATGGGGATTGCATTGAATCTGTAGATTGCTTTCAGCAGCATAGCCTTTTTTACTATGTTAATCATGCCAATCCGTGAGCATGGGAGATCTTTACATCTTCTGAGATCTTCATCAATTTCTTTCTTCAGAGAACTGAAGTCCTATTCTTACAGATCTTTCACTTCCCTAGTTAGAGTCACACCAAGGTATTTGTGACTATTGTGAAGGGTGTTGTTTCCCTAATTTCTTTCTCATCCTGTTTACCTTTTGTGTAGAGAAAGGCCACTGATTTGTTTGAGTTAAATTTATATTCAGCTACTGTACTGAAGCTTTTTATCAGGCTTAGGAGTTCTCTGGTGGAATTTTTAGGGTCACTTATATATGCTATCATATCATCTGAAAATAGTGATATTTTGACTTATTCCTTTCCAATTTTATCCCCTTGATCTCCTTTTGTTGTCGATTCGCTCTGGCTAGGACTTCAAGTACTATATTAAAGAGATAGGGAGAAAGTGGGCAGTCTTGTCTAGTCCCTGATTTTAGTGGGATTGCTTTGAGTTTCTCTCCATTTAGTTTGATGTTGGCTACTGGTTTTCTGTATATACCTTTTATTATGTTTAGGTATGGGCCCTGAATTCTTGATCTTTCTAAGAGTTTTATCATGTCAAGTGCTTTCTCAGCGTCTAAATAGATGATCATATGAATTTGTCTTTGAGTTTGTTTATATAATGGATTACATTGATGGATTTCCGTATATTAAACCATCCTTGCATTCCTGGGATGAAGCCTACTTGGTCATGATGGATGATCATTTTGATGTGTTCTTGGATTCAATTTGTGAGGATTTTATTGAGTATTTTGCATCCATATACATGAGAGAAATTGGTCTGAAGTTCTCTTTTTTTTTTTTTTTTAGATCGTTTTGTGGTTTTGGTATCAGTAATTGTGGCTCCATAAAATGAATTGGGTAGAGTACCTTCTGTTTCTATTTTGTGGAAAAGTTTAAGGAGAGTTGGAATGAGGTCTTCTTTGAAGGTATGATAGAACTCTGCACTAAACCCATCTGGTCCAGGGCTTTTTTTGGTTGGGAGATTATTGATGATTTCTATTTCTTTAGGGGAATTGGGACTGTTTAGCTCATTCATCTGATCCTGATTTCACTTTTGTACCTGGTATCTGTCTAGGAAGTTGTCCATTTCATCCAAGTTTTCTAATTATGTTGAGTATAGCCTTTTGTAGTAGGATCTGATGACGTTTTGGATTTGCTCAGGTTCTGTTGTTATATCTCCTTTTTCATTTTTGTTTTTGTTAATTAGGATACTGTCCCTGTGCCCTCTAGTTAGTCTGGCAAAGGGTTGAAAATCTTGTTGATTTTCTCAAAAGACCAGCTCCTTGTTTGGTTGATTCTTTGAATAGTTTTTTTTTTTCCCACTTGGTTGCTTTCAGCACTGAGTTTGATTATTTCTTGACGTTTACACCTCTTGGGTGAATTTGCCACCTTTAGTTCTAGAGCTTCTAGGTGTGTTGTTAGGCTGCTATTGTATGCTCTCTCTAGTGTCTTTTTGGAGGCACTCAGGGCTATGTGTTTTCCTATTAGGGCTGCCTTCATTGTGTCCCATATGTTTGGGTATGTTGTGGCTTCATTTTCCTTAATCTCTAAAATGTCTTTAATTTATTTCTTTATTTGTTCCTTGACCAAGGTATCATTGAGTAGATGTTGTTCAGTTTCAATGTGAATGTTGGCTGTCTATAATTTATGCTGTTATTGAATATCAGTCTTAGTCCATGGTGATCTGATAGTATGAATGGCATAATTTCAATATTTTTGTATTTTTAAGGCTGTTTTGTGACCAATTATATGGTCAATTTTGGAGGAGGTACCATGAGTTGCTGAGAAGAAGGTGTATCCTTTTGTTTTAGGATAAAATGTTCTGTAGATATCTGTTAAATCCATTTGTTTAATAACTTCATTTAGTGTCCATGTGTCACTGTTTAGTTTCTGTTTCCAGGATCTGTTCATTGGTCATTGTGGGGTGTTGAAATCTCCCACTATTATTGTGTGAGGTGCAATGTGTGCTTTGAGCTTTACTAAAGTTTCTTTAATGAATGTAGCTGCCCTTGCATTTGGAGCATAGATATTTAGAATTGAGAGTTCATCTTGGTAGAATTTACCTTTCTTGAGTATGAAGTGTCACTCCTTGTCTTTTTTGCTTACCTTGGTTGGAAGTCAATTTTATTTGATATTAGAATGGCTACTCTAGCTTCTTTGTTTATACCATTTGCTTGGAAAATTGTTTGCCAGCCTTTCACTCTGAGGTAGTGTCTGTCCTTTTCCCCCGAGGTAGGTTTCCTGTAAGCAGCAAAATGTTGAGTCCTCTTTGTGTAGCCAGTCTGTTAGTTTATGTCTTTTTATTGGGGAATTGAGTCCATCGATGTTAAGAGAAATTAAAGAAAAGTAATTGTTGCTTCCTGTTATTTTTTGTTGTTAAAGTTGGGATTCTGTTCTTGCGCTGTCGTCTTTTAGGTTTGTTAGATTAGTTTATTGCTTTTTCTAGGGTGTAATTTCCATCCTTTTGTTGGTGCTTTCCCTCTATTATCCTTTGAAGGGCTGGATTCATGGAAAGATATTGTGTGAATTTGGCTTTGTCATGGAATACTTTGGTTTCTCCATCTATGGTAATTGAGTGTTTTGCTGGGTATAGTAGCCTGGGCTGGCATTCTTGTTCTTTCAGGGTCTGGATCACATCTGTTCAGGATCTTCTGGCTTTCATAGTCTCTGGTGAAAAGTCTGGTGTAATCTAATAGGCCTGCCTTTATATGTTACTTGACCTCTTTCCCTTACTGCTTTTAATATTCTATCTTTACTTAGTGCATTTGTTATTCTGATTATTATGTGTCAGGAGAAATTTCTTTCCTGGTCCAATCTATTTGGAGTTCTTTAGGCTTCTTGTATGTTCATGGGCATCTATTTCATTAGGTATGAGAAGTTTTCTTCTGTATAATTTTTGATAATATTTGCTGGCCCTTTAAGTTGAAAATCTCCACACTAATCTACTTCTATTATCTGTAGGTTTGGTCTACTCATTGTGTCCTGGATTTCCTGGATGTTTTGAGTAGGATCTTCTTGCATTTTGCATTTTCTTTGATTATTGTGTCCATGTTCTCTATGGAATCTTCTGAACCTGAGATTTTCTCTTCCATCTCTTGTATTCTGTTGCTGATGCTCATATCGATGTTTCCTGATTTCTTTCCTAGGGTTTCTATGTCCATAGTTGTCTCCCTTTGGGCTTTCTTCATTGTTTCTACTTCCACTTTTAGACCGTGGATGGTTTTGTTCAATTCCATCCCCTGTTTGGTTGTGTTTTCCTGTAATTCTTTAAGGGATTTTTGTGTTTTTTCTTTAAGGACTTCTGTCTGTTTAGCAGTGTTCTCCTGTAATTCCTTGAGGGTTTTTTGTGCTTCCTCTTTAAAGGCTCGTTTAGCAGTGTTCTCCTGTTTTTTTTTGTTTTTTTTTTTTTTGTTTTTTTTTTTTTTTTGTTTTTTGGGTTTTTGTTTTTTTGGGGGGTTGTTTGTTTGTTTCTTTTCTTTTCTTCTTTTTTTTGGGGGGGGGTTTTTCAAGACAGGGTTTCTCTGTGTAGCCCTGGCTGTACTGAAACTCACTCTGCAGACCATGCTGGCACTGAACTCAGATATCTGCCTGCCTCACCTTCCCAAGTGGGAGGCATGTGCCACCATGTCCAACTTCCTGTACTTCTTTAAGAGAGTTATTAATGCCCTTCTTAAAATCTTTTACCACCATCATGAAATATGATTTTAAATCCACATCTTGCTTTTTGGGTGTGTTGGGGTATCCAGGACTCGCTGTGGTGGCCTAATGGGTTCTGATGATTACCAGTGTTCTTCGTTTCTGTTACTAACATTCTTACATTTGCCTTTCCCCATCTGGAATTCTCTGGTGTTAATGCTCAAGCTGTCTCTGGCTGGAGCTTGATCATCCTGTGATTCTATTAGCCTCTGTCTGCACTCCTTGGAGTCCAACTCTCACATGATTTCCAGTGGTCAGAACACTCTCTGCAGGCAAGCTCTCTTCTTGCCGGGCAGGTGTCTAGCAGTCTGGAGCTCTAATCCACCTCCTGTGTCCTGGAGTCTGAGCCCTCCCTGTAGGTGGACTCTCCTCTGGCAAGGAAGGTGCCCAGGGGTCTGGGTCTCAGCTCTGCTTCCTGGCTGAGGATGAAGGCCCGCTGGGACCCTGTCTAAGAAGCCATGTTGCTTTTGTTGCCCATGTGCTCTTAGGTGATCAGGAGGTCCTGGGTGTGCTAGGGGTCCTGCAGGATGTAGAGTCCTCTGGTGCCCTAGACACCCCTGGCCAGATTCAGGCAGAAGATGATGGGGCTGGCCCTGACCTGAATGGATCCCAGCCTCTGGTCAGGAGGGGTTCCTTTGTCTCTGTTCCTTCTGAGACAAGACCCTCAGTGATTCTTTGGAACAGATGTTGCATTCCACTCACCCATGATCCCAAGGTGATCCCGAGGTCCTGCAGCATGGAGAGCACTCTGAAGACCTTAGAAGTGTCTACTGTGCTCAGAAGGAAGGTGGTGGGTGTGGCATAACTGTGTTTTAAAGTAGTCCTATGTCTAATTTCCTGCGGAACCACTAGACTGATTTCCAATGTTTTCTTAGTCTGTCTATGACATCTGCCCAGGTATTTTTGCTTTCATAGTCTCTGTTGAGAAGTCTAGTGCAATTCTGATAGGTCTGCCTTTATATGTTACTTGAACTTTTTCCCTTACTGCTTTTAATATTCTTTCTTTGTTTTGTGCATTTTGGTCTTGTGACAATTCTTTGATGGGAGGAATTTCTATTTGATCCAATCTATTTGGAGTTTTGTAGGATTCTTGTATGCTTATGGGCATCTCTTTCTTTAGGTTAGGTAAGTTTTCTTCTATAAATTTGTTGAAGATATTTACTGGCCCTTTAAGTTGGGAATCTTCACTCTCTTCTATACTTATTATCCTTAGGTTTGGTCTTTTCATTGTGTCCTGGACTTTCTGCATGTTTTGAGTTAGGAGCTTTTTGAATTTTGCATTTTCTTTGACTGTTGTGTCAATATTTTGTATGGTATCTTCTGCACCTGAGATTCTCTCTTCTCACTTTTGTATTCTGCTGGTGATGCTTGCATCTATGACCCCTGATCTCTTTTCTAGGTTTTCTATTTCCAGGCTTGTCTCCCTTTGTGAATTCTTTATTGTTTCTACTTACATCTTTTGATCCTGGATGATTTTGTTCAATTCCTTCACCTGTTTGATTGTGTTTTCCTGTAATTCTTTAAGGCATTTTTGTGTTTCCTCTTTAAGGGCTTCTACCTGTTTATCTATGTTCTCCTGTATTTCTATAAGGTAGTTATTTCTTTCTTTCTTAAAGTCCTTTATCATTGTTATGAGATGTGACTTTAAATCATTCTGTCTTGTCTGTTTTCTCATCATCGTAATGAGATGTGACTATAAATCAGTCTGATTTTGGGATATTCAGGGCTTGCTGTGGTGGGAGAACTGGGTTCTGATGATGCCAAGTAGCCTTGATTTCTGTTGCTGATGTACTTGTCCTTGCCTCACACCATCTGGGTATTTCTCATGTTAGGTGGTCTTGCTGTCTCTGACTGTAGCTTTTCCCTCTTGCAAACCTGTGTGTCAATATTCCTGGGAGACAAGTTCTGTCTAGAATAAATTTGGGTATGAAAAGCTGTGGCACAGCTTCACCTCCAAGGTGCAGATGGAAACCAGAAGGATCCTGTCCCTGGCTGTTCCTTCATTCCTGTGTCCTGATGACTCTGGGCTTGTCTCCTCTTGGGCCAGGAATTTGAACATAAAGGGTGGTGTTACCTGTGCTCACGGGTGTGCCAGCCCTCCTGTGAGTCCAGCTTTTTTTCTGGTGGTGCACTTAAGCTTACTTTGACTTCACCTATGAATGTTTCTATAGGAATGGAATGTTGTGTCTGTTCAAGAGCCCCAAAAGACCAATCAGGAGCCGATTTTGATGCAATCATCTTATGGTCTCTTTATTACAAACTTGAATTTGGGCTTACTCCCTGCCTCACCCTCTCACAGCAGACTGGCTTGGTGAAGAAGCCTGAACCCTCATCAGGACAAGAACAAGTGATGGTGTGTCCATTCTGGCAAGCATCTTAACGGAATAACTATTTAAGAAAACAGGTAGGTGTTCTGAAGCAAGAACTCCAACAATCACAAACAGTCTGAAATTACACCTAAACCAATTAGACTAATCTTTGATTAACTATTGTTAGGAAGTGGCTAGGGAGTAACTATGGGGTATGGGCCAAGAACAATCTGTGGGGACTTCCCTGATACTTGAATGCAGTTTGGGTGGAGTGATAGGCTGAACTCCCAGGCTTTTTCCTTTTTAAAATTTTATTTTATTTTTAATTTATTTTTCACACTCCATGTTCCATTCCCTCTCACCATCCACCCCCATCCACCCTCTGACTGCTTGACATCTCACACCACCTCCCCACCCCAGCCCTGTCTCCACATGGATTCCCCCACCCCCTACCCCATCTGATCTCGAAACTTCCTAGGGCCTCCAATCTCTTGTGGGTTCAGTGTATCTTCTCTGAATGAACACAGACCCATGAGTCTTCTACTGTATGTGTGTTGGGGGCCTCATATCAGCTACTGTATGCTGTCTGTTTGGGGTTGCATTGTTTGAAAGATCTCAGTGGTCCAGATTGAGACTGCTGATCCTTTGACAGGATCGCCCTTCTCCTCAGCTTCTTTCAGCCTTCCCTAATTCAACAACAGGGTCAACTGCTTTTGTCCATTGGTTGGGTGCATATATCTGCATCTGACTCAGCTGTTTGTTGGTTCTTTGGGGGGCATTCATGATAGATCCCTTTTTGTGAGTGCTCGATAGCCTCAGTAATAGTGTCAGGCCTTGGACCTCCCGTTGAGCTAGATCCTACTTTGGGCCTGTCACTGGACCTTCTTTTCCTCGGGCTCCTCTCCATTTCCATCCCTGTAATTCTTTCAGACAGAAACAATTATTGGACAGAGATGTGACTGTAGAATAGCAACTCTATCCCTCACTTGATGTCCTATCTTCCTGCTGTAGGTGGGTTCTGTATGTTCCTTCTTTCTACTTTCAGGCATTCCATCTTAGGCCTCTCCCTTTGAGTCCTAGGAGTCTCTTATCTCCCAGGTCTCTGATAGATTTTGTGGTGGTCCCCCAACCTCCTATTTCTTGAGGCTGCCTGCTTACATTTTTTGTTTCAGTCCTTTTCCCTCATCCAATACCACAGCAGATTCCCCTCTTGCCCCATAACCCTCCAACCTGCCCACTTTCCCTCCCACTTCCATCCCTCCATCTCCATTTGTGAATGCTTTCTTATCTCTCCCAAGTCAGACTGAGGCATCCTTACTTGGGCACATCAGCTTGTTGAGCTTTTTGAATTCTGTGGACTGCGTCTTGAGTATTCTTTCCATTAGTGTTTTGTTTTGTTTTATTTTGTTTTGTTTTGTTTTTGCTCATATTCACTTATCAGTGAGTAAATACCATGCATGTTCTTTTGGGCTTCAGTTACCTCACTTAAGATATTTTCTAGTTCCATCCATTTGCTTGCAAAACTCAGGATGTCCTCGTTCTTAATAGCTGAGTAGTATTCCAGTGTGAAACGAACCACATTTTCTGTATCCATGTGGGACTGTGTTAGGCAGCCTGTTTTGGTTGAATGGGGCTTGCTCCAGTGACCCAATAGAGAAATCTACAAGGGACAGAAAGGCGAACCACATTTCCAGAATCAGGTGCCTGTCCATAATTCTGTGACTATAAGTCATACAGACAACATCCCAAGCTTCTTGCATTCTGGCTAGACTCCACCCACACAGTTACCTGACTATACCTGACTATAGCCAGGTACATACTTCCCCACAGTTACCTGGCAACAGCAAAAATAACCCAGTCCACTATAAGAGGGGCTGGTTATACTCTTTAAGCCCTCCCCTTTCTTACTCTTCTAGCCTTTCTTCTCTCTTTCCCTTCCCCCCGACTCTCTACATGGCCATGGCTAGTCTCTCACTCTTTGTACTTTCTCCTTTTTCCCTGCCTTTCCACACTAAAGCTCTAAAGCCATAGACTGTCTCTGATCATCAAGGCATGCCATGCTTGAACCATGGGATAGGCTTTCTCCTAAGGAGCAGCATCTAACCTCCCACCAGGAGGCCTTCCTGTGCTGTAGCCATCCAGTGCACCCTCTTCCTCTGCCCTCTACTCCCTTAATCCCCAGGACCAAGTGCCACCCCAGGGCCCCTATTCTGTTCTCATTTCCTCCATCACATCTAGTGTGGGATGCTGGACACTGAGAACCTGGTATGTGGGGCTGCCCCTTGTCTACCACCTGCTGTGTGGGGTCAGTGGCTCAACACAGCCAGATGCCCACCTGGGGCTGCATGGAAAGCATGACCAATCCTCCTACACCCGCCTACCCAGAGCACTAAAACTCTGGTGGGACACAGGTTCTCTTCCACTCTCCTATTTCCCCCACACCCATGGCCCCGCATATCCATTCTTCTGCCTTAAGACATCTGGATTGTTTCCAGCCTCTGGCTATAAAAAATAAGGCCACTATGGAAATAGCCCATCAAGTGCCTCTGTGGCATGGTGGTTCATCTTTTGGCTATATTACCAAGAGTGGTATAGCTGGGCCTTCAGATAGATCTATTTCCAATTTTCTGAGAAACTTCCAGATTGATTTGCAGAATGGTTGTACCAGTTTGGAATCCCACCAGCAATGGAGCAGTGTTCCTCTTTCTCCACATCCTCTCCAACTTGTGTTGTCACCTGAGGGTTTGATCTTAGCCATTCTACATAGTGTGAGGTGGAATCTCAGGGTGGTCTTGGTTTGCATTTCTCTGATCTCTAAGGACTTTAAACATTTCTTTAGGAGCCTCTCAGCCACTCAAGACTCCTTGGTTGGGAATTCTCAGTTTAGATCTACACCCTATTTTTTTTTATTGGGTTGTTTGGATTTTTGGTGATTAGCTTCTTGAGTTCTTTATATACATTGCATATTAGCCCTCTATCGAATGTGGGGGTTAGTGAAAAATTTCCCCCAATCTGTAGGCTGCTGATTTGTTTTTTGGACAGTTTCCTTTGCCTTAGAGAAGCTTTCCAGTTTCATGAGGTCCTATTTATCAATTCTTGATCTTAGAGCATGAGACATTTGAGTTCTGTTTAGGAAATTTCCCCCTGTGTCAATTCGTTCAAGGTTCTTTCCCACTTTCTCTCATACTAAATTCAGTGGATCTGGTTTTATGTTGAGGTCCTTGATTCATTTATACTTGAGCTTTGTACAAGGTAACTAATAAGGGTCGATTTTCATTCTTCTACATGAAGACAGCCAGTTAGCTCAGCTCCATTTATTGAAGTTTCTTTCTCCATTGTATATTTTTGGCATTTTCTGTTTCATTGGTCAACATGTCTGTCACTGTACTAATACCATTCAGTTTTTATCACTATTAATCTGTAGTAAAGCTTGAGGTCAGGGATGGTGATTCCCCCAGCTGTGCTTTTATTGTTAAGGATTATTTTCACTATTTTGTTTTGTTTTTTTTTGACCTTTCCAGATAGATTTGAGAATTGCTCTTTCCATTTCTTTGAAGAATTGTGTTGGGATTTTGGTGGGGATTGCATTGAATGTATAGATTGCCTTTGGTAGGATTGCCATTTTTACTGTTAATTTTGCCAATCCATAAGCATGGGACAACTCTCTGTTTTCTGAGCACTTCTTCAATTTCTTTTTTTTTGAGACACTTGAAGTTATTGTCATACACATCTTTCACTTGTTTAGTTAGAGTTACCCCAAGAAATTTTATATTATTTGTGGCTATTGTGAAAGGAGTTTTTTCCCTAATTTCTTTCTCAGCTGTTTATCATTTGTATAAAGGAAGGCTACTGATTTATTTCAGTTAATTTTAAATCCAGCCACTTTGCTGAAGTTGTTTACCAGTGGGAGAAGTTCTCTGGTAGAATTTTGGGGGTTGCTTATGTATACTATCATCTCATCTGCAAATAGTGATATCTTTAGTTTTCTTTACCAATTTGTATCCCCTTGATCTCTTCTTGTTGTCTTATTGTTCTAGTTAGTACTTTGGGTAATATATTGAATAGAATGGGAAGAATGTGCATCCTTGTCTTGTGCCCAATTTATGTGGGATTGGTTCAAGTATTTCTCCATTTAATTTGATATTGGCTCTTGGTTTGCAGTAATTGCTTTTATTATGTTTAACCATTGACCTTGAATTCCTGATGTCACCAATACTTTTAACATGAAGGGGTGTTGTATTTTGTCAAATACTTTTTCTCTATCTAAGGAGATGATCATGTGATTTTTTTTTCCTTTGAGTTTGTTTATAAAGTGGATTACGTTAATGGATTTTCATATATTAAACCAAAGTTGCATTCGTGGAATGAATCCTACTTGATCATGGTGAATGGTGGTTTTGATGTGTTCTTGCATTTGGATTGCAAGAATTTTATTGAGTTTTTGCACTGATATTCATAAGCGAGATTGGTCTGGAGTTTTCTTTTTTGGTTGGGTCCTTGTGTGGTTTAGGTATCAGAGTAATTGTGGCTTCATAGAATGAGTTAGATAGCGTTCCTTCTGTTTCTATTTCATGGAATAATTTGTGAAAAATTGCTATCTGGTCTTCTTTGAAGGTCTGGTAGAATTCTGCACTAAATCCATCTGGCCCTGGGCTTTTATTTTATTTTACTTTTGGTTGAGAGGTTTTTAATGGCTTCTTTTATTTCCTTGTGTGATACGGGCCTGTTTACATAGTCTATCTGTTCTTGATTTGCCTTTGGTATGTGACATCTGTCTGGAAAACCATCCATTTCATCTAGATTTTCAAGGTTTTTTTAATTTGTTTTTTTTTTTTTTTTTTTTTTTTTTTGAGTACAGGCTTTTATATTGGCATCAATGATTTTTTAAAAATCTCCTCCATTTCTGTTGTTATATCTCGCTTTTCATTTCTGATTTTATTAATTTAGATACAGCTTCCTGGCCTTTTAGTTAGTTTGTCTAGCGGTTTATCTATTTTGTTGATTCATTCAAAGAGGCAGCTTTTGGTTTCACTGATTCTTTGTATTGTTTTTGTTGTTGTTCCTATTTGGTTGATTTGGCCCTGAGTTTGACTATTTCTTGCCTTCTATGTTTCTTGGGTGAGATGGTTAATTTTGTTCTAGAGCTCTCATGTGTGCTGTTAAGTTGTTCATGTAAGATCTCTCCTGTTTCTTTAACAGGGAAATTAGTGCTATAAACTTTCCTCTTAGTATTGTTTTCATTGTGTACCATAACTTTGTTTATGATATGGCAACATATTTATTAAATTCCAGGATGTTTTTCTTTTCATTTTTTATTTCTTCTCTGACCACATTGTCATTGAGTAAAAGAGTTGTTAAGTTTCCATGTGTATGTGGAATTTCTGTAGTATTTGCTGGTATTGAAGATCTTCCTTAGGCCATGGTGATCTGATAGGATGCCTGGTATTATTTCAATCTTCTTGTATTGGTTGAGGTTTTGTGACCAATTATATGGTCAGTTTTGGAGAAGGGACCATGTGGTGCTGAGAAGAAGGTGTATTCTTTTGTTTTAGGGTGAAATATTCTGTAGATTTCTGTTAAATCCATTTGGTTCATAACCTCTCCTATCTTCACTGTGACTCTGTTTTCTTTTAAAATGCAATTCAGTCCCAATATGGAATAGGTTTGTTCTCTCAGATACAGAGAAACATATGTGTATTATTTTCAGATTATACTGCTGTTACAAAGACCATGATTAAAATTCATTTGAGAAGCAAATGCTTTACTTCATTTTATAGTTTATAGTACTCTATCCATGGAATTCAGTGATGGAACCTAGATGCAGAAACTAAAGGACAAACATTGGTGATATGTGATTTACTGTACTAGTCCCTGGGACTTGCCCAGCCTGCTTTCTTACAGCTCCAGGATTGCCAGCCCTGGGGATGGCATCACTCACAGTCATCAAGGCCCTGCAGATCAATCCTCAATCAAAAAATACACCACAAGCTTGTTCACAAACCTAAATTCTGGTTCCCTATTGTCAAATGCCTATATTTTGGATCAGACACATTGACAGTACAAAAAGTCAGCTTTCTTCTTTGAATTGTCACTTCAGTTTTTACTTTCATCATGAAAATCAAAACTGAGGCCATCGATTTCTATTTGACCTAGCGGGCGAGTTTTGTTTTGTTTTTCATGTTAATTCTGCCTTTTTCCTAATTTAGATTATCTATTGCTAGATTTTTACATAGTGTGAAATTCTTAACATTTCAGTTATCAGTGAATACCAGGTTGTATTCGCTACATAATGGAAGCCTCCTAAAATGATACTGTAGTGAAAACGACTATTTAAGAACCATGTGAGCTACTGCATGCTTTTTGATTAATCATTCCATTCATTTATATCTCAAATGATATCATCCTTCCTTGTTACACCTCCAAAACCCTCCCATATCATATCAAAACTCTCCCCCTTCCAATGTGCCTCTATGAAGGTTCTTTCCCACCCCCCCACTCCCATCCCACCGCTCTAGCAACCCCCTGTGCTGGGGCATAAAACACCCACAGGATCAAGAGCCTCTCCTCCTATCAATGTCAGACAAGGCTCTCCTCTGCTACATATGTATCTGGAACCCTGCCTGTATACTAGTTGGTTGGTACCACATGACTTCCATCCACATAGTCAACGGGTAACAATGGGCAGACCACTTAGTTAGAAGCCAGCACTGACTACAGGCTTTGTTCCAGGCTAGTCATGGTTACAAAGTAAAACCTCTTCTCAAAAAATTACTATGAACCAGGCAGTGATAGCACATGCCTTTATTCCCAGCACTTGTGAGGAGGAGGCAGGCTAATTTCTGAGTTTGAGGCCAGCCTGTTCTACAGAGAGAGTTCCAGGATATCCAGGGCAATACAGAGAAACCCTGTCTCAAACAAACCAAAAATAATTAATGTGAAATAGTTCATAGTATGTTTAATGTCTAATAATGATATGGTGAAATAACATGATCCCAAACATACCACATAATCTTTTGTTGTCTAAGAAAAACGTCTATGTCAACTGACAATTATGAGTAGATATTCTGAACATAAATATAACAATAATAAGCATTATATTATTCTACTTATTCAATCAGCTACATAGTAGTTTTATATATTACCTTAATTACATTTCTATAGCAGTGATAAGATGTCATGAAAAAAGCAATTTAAAACAGAGTTTAATTTGGTCTATAATTTTAGAAAGATAGAGCACATGATGGCATGGTGAAGAAATAGGTGAAAACTCACATTCTCTATGTTAAAACTCTTGGAGAAGAGGAGGTAGGGGGACCATCTGGAAAGTAACAGAGACCTGGGAGGTGAAAGACTATCAGGACTCATAGGGAGGAATCTTAGATGAAAGTCCCAGGAGTGGAGAGAGGGGAATAGTAGAGTCTACCTCCAATAGAAGGACATCAAATGGAGGGATGGGGTAGCCATAACAAGGTAAAAAAAATCTGGCCCAAAATTGTTCTTGTCTAAAAGAACTGCAGAATCAAATACGGGGAAGAAACTGAGGAAAAATAAGTCCAGTGACTGCCCCAACTTGGTATCCATCTCAAAGGAAGGATCCAAGGCCTGACACTAATACTGATACTATGGTGTTCTTATAGACAGAAGCCTAACATGGCTGTCTTCTCAGAGGGCCAATAGGCAGCTTATGTAGACAGAAGCAGATATTTACAACCAACCGTTGCACTGAAGTTTGGGAGCTATGAGGTTGAATTAGGGAAAAGCTGGAAGAAGCTAAGTAGTAGGACAACCCAATAGGAAAACCAGCAGTCTAAAATTACCCACACCACTAAGACCTCTGAGACACTGACCCACAAATCAGACAGCATACAGGAGTTGGTCCTAGGCCCGCAACACATACACACCAAAGAACTGCCTGGTATGGCCTCAGGGTGAGAAGATGTGCTTAACCTTGGAGAGACTTGAGGCCCAAAGAAGTGGAGAAGTCTGGAAGGCTGAGGGGTATACTCTTTTGGGGACAGTGGGGGGATGGGATGATGAACTGTGGGAGTGCAGACCAAGAGTAAAGTAATGACTGGAATGTAAAAAAATAAAGGTAATGAAAAACATGTCCTGCTCACACATGGAAAAGTACAAGACTCTGGACTGCAAGCTTATGGTCTTTCTGAGAGGACTTGACATCAGAACAAATTTGCAATATGAAAGCATATGGTGTAACGCACCACCTGGAAATGCACCTAACAAGTCTCAGGCCTGGAGCAAACCTCTCTGCATCTGGCAACAATACCAATTCAGTACTTATATTCTCCCAAGGAAAACTTCTTCCAACTTCTGCTCTACTACTCATTACGATATAAGAAACACTTGGGCATCATCATTAATTACCAGAAAGTGAAAATGGTGATTTCCTCTCGGGACACATACTTTTGCTTTCATTAAAAGTATTCCAATATCCCCATACTGTCATGTTCAATAACAGCACACGTGACCCAGGAATGCACTCTCTGAATGATGTCAGGACCAGACACTGTCTCTTTATAAGCTTGGATATCTGGACTCATTCAGTGATGTGCACAGCACTTCATGGAAAACATTATACAGGTGGGATGTTTTTTGTCTTAAGAAATGGATATATAAAGTTGTTCTTCATAGGGATATGTGTACCCTTCTTCAGCCTAGGCAGGCTGGTTCAGACCATTCACCACTGAGGTGGGACCACCTGCTGTGCTGCTTCTCATCCCTCTCATTTGATGTGACACTCCTTGCCACCTGCCTGAGGCCGAACCAGTTCTCCAAGGTTTTCTGGAGTTTACTGCAAACTGTGAATTTGGCTAAAACGCTGTTCTAACAACTTCACAAGAAACTTGGCATGACTGGGGATGGGCTTCCTTCCTTATAAGCACAGATTTTATTATCAAACATTTGAGCTTGATCAGAATCCTGTCTTGGTTTCATCTCTTGATCATCTGCCTAGTTTCCTTTTCTTTCAGGCTCGAACACAGACATGAGAGCCACAGGCTTGCCCCAACAGATAGGAACCCAGAGCTATTTTTCTACAGTAACCGTTCAGGTGCTGGCCTAATCTCAGTAACCCCATCTTTGCTAGTACTAAGCAGGTGAGAAATGCACATGTTTAGATTTCTGCTTAAAGTTCTCTTCTCCAGACTAGAATCCACAGTGTCTACTGAAGTGAACATTACTCATTATTATGGTTCAACGAGACCTCTAGTTAACACAGGATAGGGTGAGTGCACTCCTAGCCTTTGGCATCATTGGAAAGTCCCTAAGCCTCCTCATTCTGAGGGCTTGCATTCTATCCTTACTTCTTTTGTTTTTCATTCACACCATCAAATTGCATTCAGACATATTGAAAGGACAACGGAAACCTGCTGGCATGGCTCTCACTAGTGTTGGTAAGAGGTCTTCACATATCTGCCTGAACTCTGGGAGCCCACCCAGGCACTGTCCAAAATCTTGTATCTTTTTCTCCTGAAGAAAGAAAAGACTGCTTACACACCAGTCAATAACTACTGCATGGAGTTCTTACACCTGTGGTCAGACTGATGTTCTAAGACATTGCACAAACCCCTGACAGCTACACAGCTGCAGGAACATTCAAGGTGGTTCCTTTCCTTTCTATCATGGGAAACATCTCATCACTGTTTTTAAAGAACTTCAAATTAGGCAAATACATGTCCTATTAAATTCCTGTGGTATAAAATTCAACAAAACAGGGCTGGTGAAATGGTTCAGTGGTTAAGAGCACTGACTGCTCTTCTGAAGGTCCTGAGTTCAAATCCCAGCAACCACATGGTGGCTCACAACCATCCGTAATGAGACCTGAAACCCTCTTCTGGTGAGTCTGAAATCAGCTACAGTGTACTTACATATAATAAATAAATAATTTAAAAAAATCAACAAAACCAAGCATCTTCCTTTTGGGAGGAAATCATACAATAGCACCATTTATGGCCACTCATAATAATTACAATTCTGATTCATGGATCTAGAGTCACTAATCTAACTCAGCACAGAGACACACAAAAGGCAGAATTACTTCCCTCCACTTTCTGCCTACCATTGATTATATGGATAATGTTTATTATACACTACTGAAGATGTATCTCTATCCATCCTTGCCTGCCTAAAGTATCTTCTGATTGGTTAAAATAAAGTGAGTATGGGCCATTTCAAAAGCAGGAATAGTACGGTGGATCTTGGCACAGAGAGTGGAATTCTGGGAAAGAATCAGGTGTATGTAGGGAGATTCACCAATGAGACACAGAGGAAGTCTGATTATGAATCTGTGGAGCATGATTTTGCTGAAAGGACGCTGATATAGCTGTCTCTTGTGAGGCTAGGGCAGTGTCTGGCAACACAGAAGTGGATGCTCACAGTCATTTATTGGATGGAACACAGGGCCCCCAATGGAAGAGCTAGAGAAAGTACCCAAGGAGCTGAAGGGTTATAGGTTGAATAACAATATGAACTAACCAGTACCCCCAGAGCACATGTCTCTAGCTGCATATGTAACAGAAGATGACCTAGTCGGCCATCATCAGGAAGAGGCCCTTCAGTCTTGCCAACTTTATATGCCCCAGTACAGAGCGACTCCAGGGCCAAGAAGTGGAGTGGGTGGGTAAGGGAGCAGGCAGGGCAGGGGGAGGGTATAGGGGATAAAAGACCCACAACGTGAGGACTCCCCCACGTTCTGACTCACTGTGGCCCAGATTCTAGTCAAATTTCTCTCTTGTCTATGATTCCTCCTGTTTTCTCTTTCTTCTGCTTCCCGCCCCCCTCTCTCTCACATACACACACACTTTCTCTGTCTCTTTCACTAGATCGCATAACTGTCTCCCTCTTGTAATACACCTTCTAATCTCTGAAGTTTTCTTTCTGATATCGGGGGGGCCAACTGCCTTATGAAGGTCAGGGCTACTGAGGCCTTCTGGGCTTCCAAGGTAAGATCAAAGGGAGTGAACCACCTGAAGGCTTCCATAAGCCTTTCAAGGAACATTGAGGGAGGTTCAATTTGCCCCTGCATTACCTCTTACCTTAGCCAAATTAGTGGGCCCGTCTTGAAGCACCTTGGAGACCAGAGCCTGGTGATAGATTTTCAAGCTCTCCCTACCTTCAGCCATGTTGCAGTCCCAACTGGGGCGAGTTAAAGGGAATCCCATGTCGATCTCATTTTGTAGCTGTGTAGACCACCCGTTGGTTCCTGGGCTATTTTTCTAGCCTCTAACAGAATTCTCTCTCGCTCTTCAGTTGTGAAGAGTATCCGCAACAGCTGTTGACAATCATTCCAATTAGGCTGATGAGAGAACATAAGGAACTGCACCAACTCTGTGAGGTGTTGGGGATCCTGAGAAATGGGGTGGTTAGTTTTTCAGTTATAAAGATCAGCAGAGGAAAATGACCAGTACTGAAGGGTTTGAAGTTTGGGCGGGTCCAGAGTCCACCCGGACTCTGCTCTGCAGCTCCATGTACCCACAGCGGTTCACCTCTTGATGCCCCGAGGGGTTCGGGGTTCCCCCCGGTGGCTGGGGTTGAGGGTGTGAATAAGGGGGAGTGTGTCTGTAATGATAATAAGTCTCGCCAGCGAGGACACACACACAGGACACACACGGGTTCTTCTGCAGCATAGCTTTAATGCATCTCGAGAGAAAGATGATTAGCTTCTGGGGGAGGAGGCCCAGAACACAGGAAACTCGTTCCTTAAATAGACCACAAGAGGGGTAGGAGACGTATTTCACCCTGACTGGCTGCTCACTATCAGCCCAGATGACACCACGGGACAGGCAGGCGTCAAGGAATGTAAAAATACCCTAGCACATGCGCAGACTATTTGTTTACCAGTTAGAACACTGGATATCAGCGCCATCTTGTAATGGCAATTGCAAGGGAGGCTCCTCACAGGGGAGGTAGTGGACTAGGCCACTCAGGAGGCTTCATAGATTTTGGAGGAGCCGATGGATTTAGCTGGTGGCTCCAATTTGGGAGAAGCCTTCAATTTCTCTTATAAGACGAGAGTACAACCACAATTTTGAAAAGCAAAACCCAATTTTAACAGTGTAAACAATCTTTTTTTTTTTAAATGAACTCCAAAAACATTACTTGCTACAAAGTTTGGCTGCCTGTTCCTGCATACAAACACAAGAAGGTGTAGCCGCCAATACCTCAAAAAGACACTACCCTAAATCCTATCTTTTATAAATCGTGTTTCTAGGATAAGAATTACATAGAAAATTGCCCAATTCATTTATATCTTTAGAGACCTGTTTCCATGAGTTGTCTCATGCTGCATGTTGTAGTTCTAAATTACTCTAACCCAGAGTTACCAGTTTTAAGTCAACTTTTTGTTACCAATGGTGCAAATTTCTAGTCATAATCTATAACCAAGACATATAAAACATATTTATACCTTTGAAACTATTCAGAAACAAAAATGAAATGGCCGTATACATTTGCTCATTTAAACCAAACAAAATTCTTAATTTTTCTAGCTGTAATTTCAAGAGAGGAGCACCTTGTCACCTGATGAATCCAATAATCACAAGCACAGAGATTTATGTAGGAAAAACAGCCATCTGTTCCCTTACCATAGGACTTGAGAAGCTGCTGGTCCCTATAAGAGCAGCGTTTATAATCAGCTCCTAGCAGGACTTCTCCAGCCACACTAGATTCCTAACTACAGGTGCAGGGCTCCAAAGACCAATTGATACATTTTTTTTCTTTTACCAAATTATCCCCAGATAGTCGAAGAGTAGTGCTTTTCTCAAAATCCATTCTCTCATGTCTGAGGTGTAAACTATCTCTAGTCAGGGTATAAAGCACCTATGAGAATTACCTTCGCTTCTCTAGATTTTCACATAGCTCTAAACACATACACAAAAACACACAAAACAGAAACCAACAGATCCAGTCACACTCGACCCTTTTTCCTCCCCCACAAGCAGGCAAAAGAATTAGATGATTTTGGAGGGGGAAGCTTCCACTTCAACAGAACTTGGTCCCTCTGACCGATCTCCGGAGACGGCCAGGCATCCCTGGCTCTTAGCACTTCCCAGGGCGTCCCCCAGGGTTGCAGCCTGTGGTCCTCCTAGCACGTCTGCCGACCACAGTCATCTGGTCCTAACAGCCCGAAAGGACAGCTGCAAATACAAACCGCGCACATTTCAGAAAACCCCATCACCCCATCGTCTACAAACACCATCGTCCACTTCCACCTAGACGACCAAAACTAGAGAAACCAAACTCAGGTGGATCCAAACTCAGATTGCACCGTGCTTCAGAAACATAGGACAATACACAAACAACCCAACACAACAAGCACATTTTCCAATGTTTGTATCAGAAAACAGACACTCAAAACAGAGACACCGGCTGGCATGCACACAAGAGGGGGTCCTCATACCTCCAAGTCGGTTCTCAGGTGTGAGGGGTGGTCATGCTTCCCGGCCAATGCACCAAATGAAAGATCCACAATGTGAGGACTCCCCCACATTCTGACTCAGGAGAGGCGACACCCCAAATCACTCACAAGAAACAACCTTGCTGCAAACTGCAAGAGGACTTTTATTCAAGAGCGTTCTCAGGCCCATGGTCATACACCACACAGTGGTAGAGGACCGTGGCGCCCCGAGTAGCTGGATAAAGGGGGTATTTAAAGGAAGAAACCACAACTCAAGGAAGTGGAGAGGGCGTTGTTGGAAAATACCAAAGATACCAGTTAAGAGTCCCAAGGAAGTGCAAAGTCACAAGAGTCACAAGGAATACCTGGTAATTGTTTGGGTTATCTCTCAAGACAGTTTCTAAGAGCCCCTAACAATAGCACATTTTTTGAATGAACACTCTTTGAACCCAGGAAGCGGGTGGGTGGAGGAATGTCACTATCTGTTTTATGATTAGCATACAGAGGTCACATTCCCAAGCCTGGGCCTAAAGGCCTAGAATTTTGTTTTTAGGTTATACTTTCAGGGACTTTCAGGATAGCATTTGAAATGTGAATGGAGAAACTATCTAGTAAAAAATTTGAAAAAAAAAATAAAGAAACTACGGAGAGGTAATGAGCCCTGTGCCAGAACATAGATCAGTATAAAAGGGATAATTGAATAATGAGCCAGTGGAAACAAGCCTATCATAAGGTCTAGGCACTATAACTGTGTAATTATTTGGGTCCTGGGGTGGACATAAAAATGCACAAGGTTACATCTGGTGTTCAATGTAAGGGCACATAAAATCCAAGCTTAGAGGCTGAGAAAGCCATTGTTGGAAAGGCAGAGAAGAAGCACTCCCTAGGAACAAGAGTGTCCTTTAGAGCCCATGTTGTACAAGAAAGCTGGCTGCTTAGGAGAAACAGGGAACTGAAGTCTCAGGCATGTGTCAGAGGCAAAATAGTTCCCAGAGCTGTGATGTGAAGTGGGACTGGGACAGATGGCAGGTAAATACCGCAGCCCATCCAGTGTTGTGAGCTGGCCAGTGGCTCACATGGACAGGGTATACCTGAGTGACAGGCCGGAGCTGAAAGAGAGGGGAATTAGGCGGTCAAGAGAAAAATGGAGCTAAGTCAAGGTTCCTGATCAAAGCTTAAATGTTTAATGGCAAATGCGCTTATGGGGGGGGGGGGCGGCATTCATGCCAATTCATTCTTGGAGCCTGGAACCAGGTGCAGGTGATGATGTGCAGGATAGGGTGTAGTCTCAGGAATAGCTCAGCGGCCTCCCAGCAGGTAGCTGTATCTTGAAGAGAAACAGTGGCAATGGCTGAACAATAGAGTGATCTAGGGAGGAAGGCTCCACCCTAGGTAATCTCTTTAGTGGCAGCAAGTTCAAGGTCTGGCTCAGCCTGCTTCAGGCTGGGGGGAGGTTACAATTTCCTCCTTGTTATTAATATTAAAAAGAACTGGACTGAGGCATAAAATTTATTTATGCTCCATAGTCCTGCCTGGGAATTATGGTGGCTGGAGGCCTTGCCTTTCTTAGGAAATGTTAGATCTTCCCAAACCATTCAGTTCCATCTGGGAGGCTATGTTCAGCTAGTTTGTGTTATATTTCATATAAACATGGCTCTGTGGTGTGTTAACAACAGCCATGGCCTTTTGGCATGTACCTCTGTCTTAGATTGGTATGGTTCCGAGATCTGGGTGCCCATCATTGACTGTCCAGCCTTCAATAGCACACCTTATTCCCAATTCAGACCAAAGCCACAATGTGTACTTAGAATGCTTCTTGAATGAACATTAATAACTGCCACCTGTGCTGTTAGAGGTGAGGCTGCACAACTCCTGCAGTCAGGCTAAAGGGCGTTGACTGACCTGCTTGAAAAACGAAGTTGAGACAGTGAAAAGCAACAGTACAAAAGATTCTTTGGGGAAGTCCAGGTACTTCAATCAAGTGCAAATTAGCAACTATCAGGCTTATACTCAGAGCTCCCAGTATGGGGGACATGATGTTGAGAATCACAGAAAGGCTGTAACTTTCTGGGAGAGGAGGCTGTGCTCCAAATTAACTTTTTGCTAAAGAGGATTTTTAGCTATAATCAGAGTCATACTTACTGGAAGATTCAGGATCTGTGTCCAGTTGATGAACTAATCTTTCAGGCAGTCATCACACTCCCTCTTCTTTTTGTGAAACACACACACACACACACACACACACACACACACACACACAGTCCAAGCCCCTTCCCCAGATTAGAACCGGGTCTGGACCCTTCCATTCCTTAGTTAATGGGTCCCACCACTTTAACAGGGCATAAGAACTAGAAGTAACTGGATGACAGTGGCGATCTGCTGAAGACTGACCTTTAACATCAGTTCGCAAAAAAATTAGAACAAATAAAGCAAAAGCAAGATGAGTCTTTGGTGACCTTGGGGGATATACTGCTCCTGTTTCATTTTTCAAAGCCATTTTTTTAAGTGCGATGGGCACGTTTAACTATTCATTGTCCCATGGGGTTATAAGGAATTCTAGTTTTATGTTTGATGCCGAATTCTTTACAAAATGAAGTAAAATTTTTGCTAGAATAGGATGGCCCGTTATCTGTCTTAATAAGTTTAGGCAATCCCATGGCATTAAAGACTTGTAGGCAATGATCAATTACATTTTTGGAGACTTCTCCAGTATGCAAAGAAGCAAAAAGAAATCCTGAACAAGTGTCAATACAAACATGTATATATTTTAATTTTCCAAATTCTGCATAAGTTGCATCCATTTGCCAAATATGATTAGGCATAAGACCTCATGGATTAACTCCTAAATGTGGCACTGGATATAATGTAATACATTTAGGACATTGTTTTACAATCATTCTTGCCTGATCCTTAGTGATCTTATGTCAGTGCTAGAGAGATGAAACTTTTAATGATCACTTTGGCCAAAGCAACAGGATCTGAAATTAAGGCTTCTGCTATTAGAGCTCTGTCGATGCAATCATTGCCTACACGCCTTTAATGCCATGTGATTGCCTAACCAGGATCAATTGAGCTACAGTGGCTGATGCAGCATCTGTCACCACTTTCCCAGAGTGTGTAAAAATTAGAGGTGCTGGCCCTGCCCATCCTAGCTGGACATGTTGGCCTAGGACTATCAGCCATTGTCCACAGACAGGAGGCTCAACTGTCACCAAAGGATAGCAAGAGTTGGTGGTAGACAGAGTCCATGAGCTCTTGGCACAATGGAAGGAGACATCTGAGAAGCTGATGACAGCTCATGGTGCCCTTCATGTCAGGTCAGTCATGGAGGATGACCTGGGTTGCTGAAGCCAGGTCCAGATGAACAGTGAATTTTCAAACACAGACAAGCCTCTGGCCAGGTACAGTATGGTTGAATGTGCTTAAGTGCTAAATAGAATAAAAATAAAATAAATAAAATAAAATAAAATAAAATAAAAAAGAGGTGTAGATAACCATAGAAGCAATAGTTTAAAGTCAATAAAGTGAGGTCTCTGTGGGAAGGAGAGACTTAAAAAGAAAAATATGCTTTGTGTTAAAAAGCAGAAAAGGCATGGGGATTCCATATACATTTTTCATTTATCAGTATACAAATAATTGTGTTTTCTATAATGATTACAATTTTATATATGCTTCTTAAGAGAGATCAGAAGAAAACAGACTTAGATAAAGAAAGAACTAGAGGGCTAGAGAGATGGCTCAGCTGTTAAGAGCACTGACTGCTCTTCCAAATGTCCAGAATTCAAATCCCAGCAACCACATGGCAACTCACAGTCATCCATAATGAGATCTGATGCCCTTTTCTGGAGTGTCTGAAGACAGCCACAGTGTAGTTACATATAATAATAAATAAATATATCTTTTTAAAATAAATAAAGAACTAGAAAAATCCTTGCTAAGGTACAAAGAAGAGAACAAAATTTAGAAAATCCTTTGATTCATAAAATTTCAGAGGAATTAAATGCAAAGCCTAGACTAAATCACCTAGTGGCAAGTCTGCTGTTGCATCCAACTCGACCAGCAAGGAAAACACAACCACCGGTTCTTCTTAATGCAGTTTACTTTCTCTTCAAATCCCCCAAACCTCGGGGTACAAGCGTTTTTATGCACTCAAACCACAACCACGCCTCAACCAATCACCACAGGTCACATCACCTCACCAGGCAGGCTTGCTCAGCCAATCAGGGATTAAGGGCGAGCCATCCACCAAATATTGGCTTGTTTACTGCCTGGCACAGATTTCTGTCCGGGCTGGCCAGTAGTCCGAAATGGCTTCCCACAGTCTGCAAACAGGCAGTGTGTGTCCAAAAAAAAATTTAAAGGATTTTTCCAGTCCTGATATTGGAATTAGAACCAAGTGAAGAGGTTCCAGTAAGTTATCAAAATTTTGAGTAGTGAACCACAGAGGCAAAAGATTTACAAAGATTTAATGGAGCAATAACAATCTATGGCTTACATTCACCATATGTAAAAGAGATATGTAATAACTAGGCCAGAAAAAAATCATCAAATACCTAAAGATTGGAGAGATTTACAAAGATCACCCAGAGTTTAAACAAATCTTTCACTAAATATGTGAAAAGAATAACTACAGCTCCAAATAGAGCAATGTAAAATAAAAATTATAGAAAAAATTTTAATTGAATCTTAAGCTTCTGAAAATGCTAATTCTGAGGCTAGAGAAATGGCTCAATGATTAAGATTCTGGGCTAATATCCATTTACCCATGAATGTATATCATTTGTGTTCTTATGTGATTGGGTTTCTTCACTCAGATTGTATTTTCTAGCTCCATCCATTTGCCTAAGAATTTCATGAAGTCGTTATTTTTAATAGTTGAGTAGTATTCCATTGCATAAATATACCATATTTTCTCTATCCATTCCTCTGTTGAGGGATATCTTGGTTCTTTTCAGCTTTGGCTACTATAAATAAGACTGCTATGAACATAGTGGAGCATGTGTCCTTGTTAAACTTTGGTGCATTTAAAAAAATATACACCCACATGTGCTATAGCTGGGTCCTCTGGTAGTACTATGTCTACTTTTCTGAGGAACCTCCAAACTGAATTCCAGAGTGGTTGTACCAGCTTGGAATCCCACCAGCAATGGAGAAGTGTTCCTCTTTCTCCCCATCCTGGTCAGCATCTACTGTCACCTTAGTTTTGATCTTTGCCATTCTGAATGGTGTGAAGTGGAATCTCAGGGTTGTTTTGATTTGCCTTTCTGTGGTGACTAAGGATGTTCTACATTTCTTTAGGTGCTTCTCAGCCATTTGATATTCCTCAGTCAAAAATTCTTCGTTGAGCTTTGTAAACCATTTTTAATAGGCTTATTGGGTTCTCTTTAGTCTACCTTCTTCAGTTCTTTGCACATATTTGATATTAGCCCTCTATTGGATGTAGGCCTAGTAAAGATCATTTTCAGATCTGTTGGTTGCCTTTTTGTCCTAACAGTGTCCTTTGCCTTATAGAGGCTTTGTAATTTTATGAGGTCCAATTTGTCAATTCTTTTTTTCCCGATTTTATTAGGTATTTACTTTATTTACATTTTAAATGCTATCCCTAAAGTCCTCTATACCCTCCCCTGCCCCCTGCTCCCCTACCCACCCACTGCCAATTCTTGGCCCTGGTGTTTCCCCTGTACTGGGGCATATAAAGTTACAATACCAAGGGGCCTCTCTTCCCAATGATAGCCGACTAGTAATAATATTAATAATAGAAATCCAATATTCAAGTGGAAGCTGAAAAACACTCTACTCAATGATACTTTGGTCAAAGAAGAAATAAAGAAAGAAATTGACAAAATCCAACACCCATTCAATCTGTCAATTCTTGATGCTAAAACATGAAGCCATTGGTGTTCTGTTCAGGAAATTTTCCCCTGTGCTCATGTGCTCAAGGCTCTTCCCCACTTTCTCTTCTATTAGTTTCAGTGTATGTGGTTTTATGTGGAGGACCTTTATACACTTGGATTTGAACTTTGTACAAGGAGATAAGAATGTGTCAATTTGCAGTTTTCTACTTGCTGACCGCCAGTTGAACCAGCACCGTTCATTAAAAATTCTGTCTTTTTTTCCACTCGATGATTTTAGCTCCTTTGTCAAAGATAAAGTGACCATGGGTGTGTGGTCTTCAATTCTATTGCATTGATCTACCTTCCTGTCACTGTACCAATACCATATAGTTTTTTTTTCTTCACAATTGCTTTGTAGTACCGATTGAAGTCAGGGATGGTGATTCCCCTAGAAATTCTTTTATGGTTGAGAATAGTTTTTACTATCCTTGGTCTTTTGTTATTCCAGATGAATTTGAGAATTGAATTGCTTTTTTTTTTTTTGTTTTGGTTTTTCAAGACAGGGTTTCTCTGTATAGCCCTGGCTTGTCCTAGGGCCACTTTGTAGGCCAGGCTGGCCTCTAAATCAGAAATCCTCCTGCCTTTGTCTTCCAAGTGCTGGGATTAAAGGCGTGGGCTACCACTCCCATCTGAGAATTGTTTTTTCTAACTCTACGTAGAATTGAGTTGGAATTAGTGGCAAGCTTGTTCCAACTATGACAATGTGTAAATAAGAAGAATTTGAGAAAGACAACCAAGCCTAGTGCATTTTAATGGTGTCTTAGTTAAGGTTCCAGTGTTGTGACCAGATACCATGACTAAGGCAATTTTGATAAGGAACACATTTAATTGGGGCTTGTTTACAAGTACAGAGGTTTAGCCCATGGCCATTAAATCATGAGAATGACAATTCTAGGCAGGCATGATACAGCAGGAGCTAAGAGTTTTACCTCTTCATCTGAAGGTTTCAAGCAGAAGACAAACTCCCATGTGGTTAGGAGGAGGATCTCATTGTCCATCTCCACATTGACACATTCCTCCAAAAAGCCCACACCTATTCCAATAGGGCCTCACTTTCTAGTAGTGCCACTTTCTGGGCCAGGCACTTCAAAATAATTACAGATAGTAAGAGTTATTTTTTCAAAGGTAGTAATGTTAGTTTTCAGTCTAGGAGTCAAAAGCCATTGACATGGATCTAGTGGAGAAATGACCTTTATCAAGGGGGGGGGGCTGAGTTGCCTAACCTCCTTTTGTTTAAGGAATATTGTTTCTAAGTAGAAAACTTCTATGTTGTCAGCAGAGAATTTGGCTCAGTATGTGTGCCACCTATTATTATATAAGGCCTGGAATCTACCCTTGTTTGTTTGTTCATGGTGACAGGTACTAAGCTAATATAATAGTGTGTGACCTGCTGTAACACATACAGTGTTAGCATGCCATTACTAAACACTCTATGCAGTTTTTAACAGTGATTCTAACTAAAACATCAGTCTTTTGAGCTCACAGTACAATGCAAAAACAAATACTAATTTTTACATGTTTTTAACACCATTAACTTAAATATTGAAATGACTGAATATTATAAAGCAATAGAAAATAAAGTCATGAAAAGTGGCAGGAGAAATGAGAAAATATAAACAGGTAAGTTATAAATCAAGGACCTTCGTTCTACATTTCAAAGACATAAAGTAAAATCCCAATTGCCAGATCCAAACACAATATTTATTTATTTTTATTTTATGTTTATGTGTGATATACTGTGTGTCAGTGTACCACATGTGTGCAGTGCTCATGAGCAATAAAGTGGCAACAGGAACTCTGAAATTATAGTTATCAATAGTTGTTAGCTTTTAAGATAGTGCTGGGAATAGAATTTTTTTTGTGCATGATAGAAACTGATCTTGGTGACTGAACTATTTCACAAGTTATTCCTATGAAGGCTGGATGACATAGTCTAGTAGGAATATATGGATCCCCAGGGTAGGCAAAATGTCAGATACAGCCCCACTTCCTATGTTAGGAGTTCTAACAAAATTCTAAGGTAAAGATCAATAACATTTTTCAGAATTCCTAGGTCAGACCTATGCTCCATGATTAAATTCATTCTGTGAACCCTTATAAGCCTTGCTTAGTTGATTTTATGGGCCATGTTCTTTTGGTGTCCTTGACCACTCTGGATCCTACAGTTTTTCCTTTCTCTCTTCTTCAGGGTTCCCCAAGTTCCATCAAATGTTTGGCTATGTGCCTCTGCCTCAACTACCAGCAGGTGCTATAGAAAGACTATGTAAGTACAGAATATCATTAGGAATGTTTTCATCAGACTTGAGTTTTCTGTTTGTTTGTTTGTTTTGCTAGTAGTGACTAGATCTTCAGCTTATTCAGTTTCCAATTTCTGGGCATCTAGGCAGTGTCATACATGGTCTCCTTTCTGTTGTGTGGGACTCAAGATAGATCAGGGATTGGTTGCTCATATCCACAACCTCTGAGCCATCATTGCTGCAGCGCAACTTGAAGACAAGGCAGGCTGTATTTGCAAGGTTTTGTGGCTGTGTTGGTGGATAAAATCCACCCCTAGAAGCTTTTTCTCGTTACAGAAGATTGTCATAACACATTTGAGCCACCCATTGCTTGAAGTACTAACTAGGGTCAGAATCCTAAATACCAGGACCATTCCATTGTACTAGGTTTCTACATCACAGCTGAAATGCCCCCAATTCCCTCTCTCTCTCTCTCTCTCTCTCTCTCTCTCTCTCTCTCTCTCTCTCTCTCTCTCTCTAAGCTTTGCAGTTAGGGTGGGGGTATTTGGGGTAGACATACATCATTGGTAGATGCTGTGGTGCTGGGAATGCTTCATTTAAATGAAAAGGAAATTCTGGTGCTAGAGAGAGAAGTTCTTATAATGAATTAGGGTGTTTAGCCTGAAAAATGAACCCCAGTATACCTGACTACTTCAAGGGTGATATAACTGGGGCATGTACAAGCTATGTGCATGGGTAGTTCGAGAGTAGAATAAGGTAGGAACAGTCTTATTCCTGCAGGTCTAAGAATGAGATTTTTGGTGTTTGAACACATTTTAACTTCAGTGTTTCTCTGAATTGGCACTCACAGTCACCTGAATTTCTGCCCCAACAATGAAGAGCAGAGAACAAGGTCCTTTGGGATTATTAGTGATGGAGAAATGGTGGGGAAGCTTGTACACAGAAGTTCTTTGGTATGCCTCAACAAGAGATGAGAGTGCACAAAAGAAATGTGAAAGAAAGTACAAATATAGTTCTGAATATAAAAGCTCACAAATGTGACCACCAACATCAGGATGATGTGGGCTACTCTGGTCTCAGCATGGTCTCTTTGGTGCTGATTGGTCTCAGGGCAGTGAAACACATGTTTGTGCCTGGAGCCACCCCATGAGAAAAGTACCTAAGTTTAAATTTGAGGTCAGTTGGGGGGTTTCCTTGAAACAAAAACAGTCACATAGTATGTAAATGATAATAAAAGTAGATTGAATGCATTGGCCACAGCCAAGTTGCAATAGGCCTTAGTCAGGAGTCGGTCAAGTTTGGCGAGAAATTATGGATAAACCGAAGGATGTTGCCCACAGTCCCAACCACAACCTGGCAAAGCAAAATGATCTGAAGAGCCAATACTTCCATGGCTTTCAGGGTTTTATTCTGAGACAACATGGAGATGGCTTCATAGCACAGTGATGTAAGGATCAGGTTGGTCAATGCTGTCTTCAAGAATCTTCTCAATTATCTGAGATTTTCAATTGTTTTGGAGTCTGGTTTTTTGTTTTTGTTTTTGTTTTTGTTTTTGTTTTTTGCTTTGTTTTTGTTTTTTTTGTTTTTTTGTTTTTTTGTTTTTTTGTTTTTTGTTTTGTTTGTTTCTTTCTTTTTTTTTTTGAAAAGCTAGCGCTGTTTTAACACACTACAGGAGATTTTCCTGGAAAACAATGAATGGACATTGATCCAGAATATCAATTTTACACTTAATTTCCTTTCCCTTTACTCATGATGTAAGTGTGTGTATGTGGGTGTGTGTGCAATGCAACTCTATCTCTGTTGTTCAACAGCATGTCATACATTTTAACACAGCATGGGCTCTGCATATGTATACATGAGTATTTATAGACAGGAGAGCATTTTTGCTTCATGAGAACTGACATCATCCCTCATGTTATAACAATTTGTTAAGAAATACATTGCTGTTGGTGAGGTGTTTCTGGATCTAGTGACATCTACTCAGCTTTGTGGTACTTTACTCATATATTTCCAGTCATACACACAAGTGGAACAGTAATACGCATTAAATAAAATTTGTACATCTTTAAAAATATAATAAAGGGATGAAGAGATGTCTCAGCATTTAAGAGCAGTAACTTCTCTCCCAAATGACCTGGATTAGATTTCTACCATCAAAATGGCTGCTCACAACTGTGTGAACAACCTCAATTTCAGGGGATCTTCAATCTTCACAGTTATACAAGGAAGTAAAACACTACACCACATAAAATAAAAATGAATCTTCAACTGGAGTCTGGTTCTGAGTTTCCACAATCAGGTGGCTCACACACACACAAAAAAGAATCTTCAAAAATATCACAAAAATTTAAATTTTATGCTGTATAAAAGAATGTGAATAAAATATGTTCCCCCTACATTAATCCATAGTGTTGATATATTTTTACAATACTCACCATAGTGGATAGAATACAAAATATTTGTGAAAAGGTATTTGTTTTCTGTTCATACAGAGGAACCTTGGGATATACATTTATTTATGAGGTTCACCTGCTTTTCTAAGGAATAGGGTGCTGGACACAGATTTGTTTCCTCTCCAAATTTTCTGAATCACAATAAAAAGATGGGCACCAACAACTTTAAATGCTTTGCACACATGGATTCGTTGAGTCTTTCTTTTATAAAACTCGTGTTTTGCCTGCAACTTACTTCATTTATTTTGTTTTCCATAGGAACAATTATCTTCCACCTAACAACATAAAATCTGTCATTTCACATATAACCATCACATTAAAGAACTTTTTCAGATGAGTTCCGAGTCATGAAATAGACATTTTTTAGAGTAATGAAATCAGTGACATAATTATGTGAACAGTGGGAAAAAAACCATTCTAATGACTAAAGTTCACTTCGGCAGACACTATGGGTTGTAGGAGGGAGAAGAGAACTTTAAGTAGAAATCTAAACTTGCAGATTTTTCACCTACTTAGTACTAGCAAAGATGGGGTTGCTGAGATTAGGCCAGCTCCTGAAGTTACTGAAGAAACAATACTCTGAGTTCCTCTCCCTTCAAAGAACAACTTTATGTATCCCTTTCCTAAGACAAAAAACACCCTACTTGTACCATGTTTTCCATGAAGTGCTTTGCACATCACTGAATGTGGCCAGATATCAGAGTTCATAAAGAGACAGTGTCTGGTCCTGACATCCTTCAGAGAGTGCATTCCTGTGTCACCTGTGCTATTATTGAACATGACTCTATGGGGATATTTGAATACTTTCAATGAAAGCAAAAGTATTTATCCCAAGAGCAAGTCACCACTTTTACTTTCTGGTAATTAATGATGATGCCCAAGTGTTTGTTATATCATAATGAGTAGTAGTGTAGAAGTTAGAAAGAGTTTCCTTTGAGAGAATCAAAGCTGTGAATTGATATCGTTACCAGATGTGGAGAGGTTCGCTCCAGACATGGGACTTATTAATGCATTTCCAGGTGGTATGTTATACCATATGCTTTCATATTGCAAATTTGTTCTGGTGTAAAGTCCTCTCAGAAAGTCCATAAGCATGCAGTCCAGAGTCTTGTATTTTTCCATGTGTGAACAGGCATGTTTTTCATTATTTTTATTTTTTACATTCCAGTCATTAATCCCCTCTTGATCTGCATTCCTATGGTTCATCATCCCATCCCTCATTGTCTCCAAAAGGTTTTACCCCTCACCCTACCAGGCCTCCCCATGTCTTGGGGCCTCAAGTCTCTCCAAGGTTATGCACGTCTTCTCACACTGAGGCCATACCAGGCAGTTTTTTGGTGTATATGTGTTGGGGACCTTGGACTAGCTCATGTATACTGCCTGATTGGTGTCTCAGTGTCTCAGAGATCTTAGTGGTCTGGGTTATTTGAGACTGCTGGTTTTCCTGTGGTGTTACCCTAGTCCTCAGCCTCTTCCATCTTTTACCTAATTCAACCTCAGGGCTCCCCAACTTCATTAAAATGGAGACTTGTAAGTATCTGCTCTGTCTATGCCAGCTGCTTATTGGCCCTCTCAGAAGACAGCCATGCTAGGCTTCTGTCTGTAAGAACACCATAGCATCAGTATTGGTGTCAGGCCTTGGAGCCTCCCTTGAGATGG
The DNA here is from genome assembly GCF_000001635.26 of Mus musculus. Classification (NCBI taxonomy): domain Eukaryota; kingdom Metazoa; phylum Chordata; class Mammalia; order Rodentia; family Muridae; genus Mus; species Mus musculus. The sequence goes on along the minus strand of NC_000073.6, from coordinate 5,725,320 downwards.
ATCCCAAGTTGAGGCAGTCATTGGACTTCTTTTCCCTCAGTTTCTTCCCCATTTTTGTTTCTGCGGTTCTTTTAGATAAGAACAATTTTGGGCCAGAGTTTTTTTTTCTTTGTGATGGCTACCCCAACCCTCCATTTGATGACTTTCTACTGGACATGGACTCTATAATTTCCCTCTCTCCACTATTGGGTATTTCATCTAAGGTTCCTCCCTTAGTGTCCTGAGAGCCTTTGGTCTCTGGTACTTTCTAGAGGGTCCCAAGCATCCCCTTCACCAAGAATTTTAACTTGGAGAATGTGAGTTTTCACCTCTTTCTTCACTATGCCATCATGGTCTCTATCCCTATAAAATTGTAGACCAAATTAAACTCAGTTATAAATTGCTTTCTTTCATGACATTTTATCACTGGAACGGAAAATTAATTAAGGTAATTTATAAAACTACTATGTAGCTGATTCAATAATATAATAATATAACAACAATAATGCTTATTATTGTTATACTTATGGTCAGAATATCTCAGAATATCTATTCATATTTGTCAGTTCAGAGTTTGAGAGTCCATAGCAATTTTTCTTAAACAATACAACATCATTTGATATGTTTGGGATCATATTAATTCATCACATCATTATTAAATATTAAACATTCCAAGAATTGTTTCACAGTAATTTGTTTGTTTGTGTGTTTGTTTGTTTTTAGAGACAGGGTTTCTCTGTGTAGCCATGACTGTCCTGGAACTCACTCTGTATAACAGGGTGTCCTTGAGCTCAGAAATCTACCAGCCTCTGCCTCCCAACTGCTGGGATTAAAGGCACGTGCCACCACTGTCCAATTCATAGTAATTTTTTTGAAAAGAGGTTTTGCTTTGTAACCATCACAAGCCTGGAACTAAGCCTGTAGTCAATGCTGGCTTCTAACTCAGAGATCTGGCTGTCATGGCCCCCTTAATATGTGGATTAAAGGCATGTGGTATCAACCAACATATGTACAGGCAGACCTCCAGGGCTCCAGATACATATATAACAGAGGAGAGCCTTGTCTGACATTAATGGGAGGGAAGGCTCTAGATTCTATGGGAGTTTGATGCCCCAGCATAGAGGGAAGCAGGAGTGGTAGGATGGGAGTGCCCCCATAGAGCCTCATCGGAAGGGGGAGAGGATGGATGTGGGATAGCAGGAGTTTGGAGGGGTACCAGGAGGGGGATATCATTTGAGATTAAGCAAATGGAATTATTATTTTTTAAAAAAAGGCACGTAGTAGAACATGTGCTTGTTAAATAGTTGTTTTCACTAAAGTATCATTTTAGGAAGCTTACATTATGTATATTACAACTTGGGATTAACTGACAACTAAATGTTAAGAATTTAACATTATTTAAAATCTAGCCATAGAGAATCCCAATTAGGAATAAACTAGAATCAGCATGAAAAAAATAGAGGAGTGTTCCTCTTTCTCCACATCCTTGCCAGCATCTACTGTCACTTGAATTTTAGAACTTAGCCATTCTGACTGGTGTGAGGTAGAATCTCAAGGTTGTTTTGATTTGCATTTCCCTGATGATTAAGGATGCTAAACATTTTTTCAGGTGCTTCTCAGCCATTTGATATTCCTCAGTTGAGAATTCTTTGTTTAGCTCTGCGCCCTATTTTTTAATGGGGTTATATGATTTTTTGGAGTCCAGTTTCTTGAGTTCTTTGTATATATTGGATATTAGTCCCTATCTGATTTAGGATTGGTAAAGATCCTTTCCCAATCTGCTTGTGGCCTTTTTGGCTTATTGACAGTGTCTTTTGCCTTACAGAAGCTTTGCAATTTTATGAGGTCCCGTTTTTCAATTCTCAATCTTACAGCGCAAGCCATTGCTGTTCTGCTCAAGAACTTTTCTCCTGTGCCCATATCTTCAAGGCTTTTCCCCACTTTCTCCTCTATAAGTTTCAGTGTTCCTAGTGGGAATGGAAGCATGTACAACCACTCTGGAGATCAGTCTGGATGTTAGTCATAAAAATGGACATAGTACTACTAGAGGATCCAGAAATACCTCTCCAGCGCATATACCCAGTAGATATTCCAACTGGTAATAAGAACACATGTTGCACTATGTTCATTGTAGCCTTATTTATAATATCCAGAAACTGGAAGGAACCCAGATGTCCCTAAACAAAGGAATGGAGAGAGAAAATATTTACACAATGGAGTACTATTCAGCTATTAAAAACAATGAATTTATGAAATGCTTAGACAAATGGGTAGATCTGGAGGATATCATCTTGAGTGAGGTAACACAATCACAAAAGAACTTACAGGATATGCACTCACTGATAAGTCGATATTAGCCCAGAAACTTAGAATACCCAAGATACAATGTGCAAAACACTTGAAACTCAAGAAGAAAGAACAAAGTGTGGATACTTCATCCCTCCTTAGAATGAGAAACAAAATACCCATGGAAGGAGTTACAAAGACAAAGTTTGGAGCTCAGACAGAAGGAAAAACCTTCCAGAGATTACCCTACCCAGGGATCCATAACATAATCAGCCACCGGGGACCCGCCGAACTTAGGAAATTAGTCTGAACAGGTGAGAGGGTGCGCCAGAGAACCTGACAGCCTCTGGAACAGGCAGAAGCACAGAGGGGCTGAGGCAGCACCCTGTGTGGGCCGGGGACAGCCGGCCACCTTCCGGACCGGAGGACAGGTGCCCGCCCGGCTGGGGAGGCGACCCAAGCCACAGCAGCAGCGGTCGCCATCTTGGTCCGAGACCCGCCGAACTTAGAAAATTAGTCTGAACAGGTGAGAGGGTGCGCCAGAGAACCTGACAGCTTCTGGAACAGGCAGAAGCACAGAGGCGCTGAGGCAGCACCCTGTGTGGGCCGGGGACAGCCGGCCACCTTCCGGACCGGAGGACAGGTGCCCACCCGGCTGGGGAGGCGGCCTAAGCCACAGCAGCAGCGGTCGCCATCTTGGTCCCGGGACTCCAAGGAACATAGGAATTTAGTCTGCTTAGGTGAGAGTCTGTACCACCTGGGAACTGCCAAAGCAACACAGTGTCTGAGAAAGGTCCTGTTTTGGGCCTTCTTCTTCGGCCAGGAGGAGGTCCAAATACAAGATATCTGCGCACCTTCCCTGTAAGAGAGCTTGCCAGCAGAGAGTGCTCTGAGCACTGAAACTCAGAGGAGAGAATCTGTCTCCCAGGTCTGCTGATAGACGGTAACAGAATCACCAGAAGAACAATCTCTAAACAGAGTCAACTATAACTACTAACTCCAGAGATTACCAGATGGCGAAAGGTAAACGGAGGAATCTTACTAACAGGAACCAAGACCACTCACCATCACCAGAACCCAGCACACCCACTTCGCCCAGTCCAGGGAACCCCAACACACCTGAGAACCTAGACCTAGATTTAAAAGCATATCTCATGATGATGGTAGAGGACATCAAGAAGGACTTTAATAAATCACTTAAAGAAATACAGGAGAACACTGCTAAAGAGTTACAAGTCCTTAAAGAAAAACAGGAAAACACAATCAAACAGGTAGAAGTCCTTACAGAAAAAGAGGAAAAAACATACAAACAGGTGATGGAAATGAACAAAACCATACTAGACCTAAAAAGGGAAGTAGACACAATAAAGAAAACTCAAAGCGAGGCAACACTAGAGATAGAAACCCTAGGAAAGAAATCTGGAACCATAGATTTGAGCATCAGCAACAGAATACAAGAGATGGAAGAGAGAATCTCAGGTGCAGAAGATTCCATAGAGAACATCGGCACAACAATCAAAGAAAATGGAAAATGCAAAAAGATCCTAACTCAAAATATCCAGGAAATCCAGGACACAATAAGAAGACCAAACGTACGGATAATAGGAGTGGATGAGAATGAAGATTTTCAACTCAAAGGTCCAGCAAACATCTTCAACAAAATTATTGAAGAAAACTTCCCAAATCTAAAGAAAGAGATGCCCATGAACATACAAGAAGCCTACAGAACTCCAAATAGACTGGACCAGAAAAGAAATTCCTCCCGACACATAATAATCAGAACATCAAATGCACTAAATAAAGATAGAATACTAAAAGCAGTAAGGGAAAAAGGTCAAGTAACATATAAAGGCAAGCCTATCAGAATTACACCAGATTTTTCACCAGAGACTATGAAAGCCAGAAGAGCCTGGACAGATGTTATACAGACACTAAGAGAACACAAACTGCAGCCCAGGCTACTATACCCAGCCAAACTCTCAATTATCATAGAGGGAGAAACCAAAGTATTCCACGACAAAACCAAATTCACACATTATCTCTCCACGAATCCAGCCCTTCAAAGGATAATAACAGAAAAAAACCAATACAAGAACGGGAACAACGCCCTAGAAAAAACAAGAAGGTAATCCCTCAACAAACCTAAAAGAAGACAGCCACAAGAACAGAATGCCACCTTTTACAACTAAAATAACAGGAAGCAACAATTACTTTTCCTTAATATCTCTTAACATCAATGGTCTCAACTCGCCAATAAAAAGACATAGACTAACAAACTGGCTACAGAAACAAGACCCAACATTTTGCTGCTTACAGGAAACTCATCTCAGAGAAAAAGATAGACACTACCTCAGAATGAAAGGCTGGAAAACAATTTTCCAAGCAAATGGTATGAAGAAACAAGCAGGAGTAGCCATCCTAATATCTGATAAGATTGACTTCCAACCCAAAGTCATCAAAAAAGACAAGGAGGGACACTTCATTCTCATCAAAGGTAAAATCCTCCAAGAGGAACTCTCAATTCTGAATATCTATGCTCCAAATACAAGAGCAGCCACATTCACTAAAGAAACTTTAGTAAAGCTCAAAGCACACATTGCGCCTCACACAATAATAGTGGGAGACTTCAACACACCACTTTCACCAATGGACAGATCATGGAAACAGAAACTAAACAGGGACACACTGAAACTAACAGAAGTGATGAAACAAATGGATCTGACAGATATCTACAGAACATTTTATCGTAAAACAAAAGGATATACCTTCTTCTCAGCACCTCATGGTACCTTCTCCAAAATTGACCACATAATAGGTCACAAATCAGGCCTCAACAGATTCAAAAATATTGAAATTGTCCCATGTATCCTATCAGATCACCATGCACTAAGGCTGATCTTCAATAACAAAATAAATAACAGAAAGCCAACATTCACATGGAAACTGAACAACACTCTTCTCAATGATACCTTGGTCAAGGAAGGAATAAAGAAAGAAATTAAAGACTTTTTAGAGTTTAATGAAAATGAAGCCACAACGTACCCAAACCTTTGGGACACAATGAAAGCATTTCTAAGAGGGAAACTCATAGCTATGAGTGCCTTCAAGAAAAAACGGGAGAGAGCACATACTAGCAGCTTGACAACACATCTAAAAGCTCTAGAAAAAAAGGAAGCAAATTCACCCAAGAGGAGTAGACGGCAGGAAATAATCAAACTCAGGGGTGAAATCAACCAAGTGGAAACAAGAAGAACTATTCAAAGAATTAACCAAACGAGGAGTTGGTTCTTTGAGAAAATCAACAAGATAGATAAACCCTTAGCTAGACTCACTAAACGGCACAGGGACAAAATCCTAATTAACAAAATCAGAAATGAAAAGGGAGACATAACAACAGATCCTGAAGAAATCCAAAACACCATCAGATCCTTCTACAAAAGGCTATACTCAACAAAACTGGAAAACCTGGACGAAATGGACAAATTTCTGGACAGATACCAGGTACCAAAGTTGAATCAGGATCAAGTTGACCTTCTAAACAGTCCCATATCCCCTAAAGAAATAGAAGCAGTTATTAATAGTCTCCCAGCCAAAAAAAGCCCAGGACCAGACGGGTTTAGTGCAGAGTTCTATCAGACCTTCAAAGAAGATCTAACTCCAGTTCTGCACAAACTTTTTCACAAGATAGAAATAGAAGGTATTCTACCCAACTCATTTTATGAAGCCACTATTACTCTGATACCTAAACCACAGAAAGATCCAACAAAGATAGAGAACTTCAGACCAATTTCTCTTATGAACATCGATGCAAAAATTCTTAATAAAATTCTCGCTAACCGAATCCAAGAACACATTAAAGCAATCATCCATCCTGACCAAGTAGGTTTTATTCCAGGGATGCAGGGATGGTTTAATATACGAAAATCCATCAATGTAATCCATTATATAAACAAACTCAAAGACAAAAACCACATGATCATCTCGTTAGATGCAGAAAAAGCATTTGACAAGATCCAACACCCATTCATGATAAAAGTTCTGGAAAGATCAGGAATTCAAGGCCAATACCTAAACATGATAAAAGCAATCTACAGCAAACCAGTAGCCAACATCAAAGTAAATGGAGAGAAGCTGGAAGCAATCCCACTAAAATCAGGGACTAGACAAGGCTGCCCACTTTCTCCCTACCTTTTCAACATAGTACTTGAAGTATTAGCCAGAGCAATTCGACAACAAAAGGAGATCAAGGGGATACAAATTGGAAAAGAGGAAGTCAAAATATCACTTTTTGCAGACGATATGATAGTATATATAAGTGACCCTAAAAATTCCAACAGAGAACTCCTAAACCTGATAAACAGCTTCGGTGAAGTAGCTGGATATAAAATTAACTCAAACAAGTCAATGGCCTTTCTCTACACAAAGAATAAACAGGCTGAGAAAGAAATTAGGGAAACAACACCCTTCTCAATAGCCACAAATAATATAAAATATCTCGGCGTGACTCTAACGAAGGAAGTGAAAGATCTGTATGATAAAAACTTCAAGTCCCTGAAGAAAGAAATTAAAGAAGATCTCAGAAGATGGAAAGATCTCCCATGCTCATGGATTGGCAGGACCAACATTGTAAAAATGGCTATCTTGCCAAAAGCAATCTACAGATTCAATGCAATCCCCATTAAAATTCCAACTCAATTCTTCAACGAATTAGAAGGAGCAATTTGCAAATTCATCTGGAATAACAAAAAACCGAGGATAGCAAAAACTCTTCTCAAGGATAAAAGAACCTCTGGTGGAATCACCATGCCTGACCTAAAGCTTTACTACAGAGCAATTGTGATAAAAACTGCATGGTACTGGTATAGAGACAGACAAGTGGACCAATGGAATAGAATTGAAGACCCAGAAATGAACCCACACACCTATGGTCACTTGATCTTCGACAAGGGAGCCAAAACCATCCAGTGGAAGAAAGACAGCATTTTCAACAATTGGTGCTGGCACAACTGGTTGTTATCATGTAGAAGAATGCGAATCGATCCATACTTATCTCCTTGTACTAAGGTCAAATCTAAGTGGATCAAGGAACTTCACATAAAACCAGAGACACTGAAACTTATAGAGGAGAAAGTGGGGAAAAGCCTTGAAGATATGGGCACAGGGGAAAAATTCCTGAACAGAACAGCAATGGCTTGTGCTGTAAGATCGAGAATTGACAAATGGGACCTAATGAAACTCCAAAGTTTCTGCAAGGCAAAAGACACTGTCTATAAGACAAAAAGACCACCAACAGACTGGGAAAGGATCTTTACCTATCCTAAATCAGATAGGGGACTAATATCCAACATATATAAAGAACTCAAGAAGGTGGACCTCAGAAAATCAAATAACCCCCTTAAAAAATGGGGCTCAGAACTGAACAAAGAATTCTCACCTGAGGAATACCGAATGGCAGAGAAGCACCTGAAAAAATGTTCAACATCCTTAATCATCAGGGAAATGCAAATCAAAACAACCCTGAGATTCCACCTCACACCAGTGAGAATGGCTAAGATCAAAAATTCAGGTGACAGCAGATGCTGGCGAGGATGTGGAGAAAGAGGAACACTCCTCCATTGTTGGTGGGATTGCAGGCTTGTACAACCACTCTGGAAATCAGTCTGGCGGTTCCTCAGAAAATTGGACATAGTACTACCGGAGGATCCAGCAATACCTCTCCTGGGCATATATCCAGAAGAAGCCCCAACTGGTAAGAAGGACACATGCTCCACTATGTTCATAGCAGCCTTATTTATAATAGCCAGAAACTGGAAAGAACCCAGATGCCCCTCAACAGAGGAATGGATACAGAAAATGTGGTACATCTACACAATGGAGTACTACTCAGCTATTAAAAAGAATGAATTTATGAAATTCCTAGCCAAATGGATGGACCTGGAGAGCATCATCCTGAGTGAGGTAACACAATCACAAAGGAACTCACACAATATGTACTCACTGATAAGTGGATACTAGCCCAAAACCTAGGATACCCACGATATAAGATACAATTTCCTAAACACATGAAACTCAAGAAAAATGAAGACTGAAGTGTGGACACTATGCCCCTCCTTAGAAGTGGGAACAAAACACCCATGGAAGGAGTTACAGAAACAAAGTATGGAGCTGAGATGAAAGGATGGACCATGTAGAGACTGCCATATCCAGGGATCCACCCCATAATCAGCTTCCAAATGCTGACACCATTGCATACACTAGCAAGATTTTACTGAAAGGACCCAGATGTAGCTGTCTCTTGTGAGACTATGCCGGGGCCTAGCAAACACAGAAGTGGATGCTCACAGTCAGCTAATGGATGGATCACAGGGCTCCCAATGGAGGAGCTAGAGAAAGTACCCAAGGAGCTAAAGGGATCTTCAACCCTATAGGTGGAACAACATTATGAACTAACCAGTACCCCTGAGCTCTTGACTCTAGCTGCATATGTATCAAAAGATGGCCTAGTTGGCCATCACTGGAAAGAGAGGCCCATTGGACACGCAGACTTTGTGTGCCCCGGTACAGGGGAACGCCAGGGCCAAAGGGGGGGAGTGGGTGGTTAGGGGAGTGGGGGTGGGTGGGTAAGGGGGACTTTTGGTATAGCATTGGAAATGTAAATGAGCTAAATACCTAATAAAAAATGGAAAAAAAAAAAAAACATAATCAGCCACCAAATGCAGACACTACTGCATATGCCAGCAAGATTATGCTGATGTAACCCTGATACAGCTGTCTCTTGTGAGGCTATGCCAGTGCCTGGGAAATACAGAAGTGGATGCTCACAGTCATCTAATGGATGGAACCCCAAGCCCCCAATGGAGGAGCTAGAGAATGTATGCAAGTTGCTTAAGGGGTCTGTAGCCCTATAGTAGGAACAGCAATATGAAGGAAACATAACCCCCTGAGCTCGTGTCTCTAGCTGCGTATGTAGCAGAAGTTGGCCTAGTCGGCCATCATTGGGAGGAGAGGCCCTTGGTCTTGCATAGATTATCTGCCCAAGTACAGTAGAATGCCAGGGATAGGAATCAGAAGTGGGTGGTTTGGGGAGCAGGGTGGGGAGAAGGTATAGGGGACTTCTGGGATAGCATTTGAAATGTAAATGAAGAAAATATCTAATAAAAATTATTAAAAGAAAAACAAAGAAGAAGAAGAACATCATGGACAAATTGGTTATTTACCCTGGGACCAGAATGAGATTCAAAAACAATTTGTCTTATGAATAAAAAGAAAAGAAAGGAAAAAATAAAAAATCCATTAGTTTAAATAGAAAATGATGGACTCAGATTTGATTTCCATGATGAAAAGTAAAAATTGAAGTGCCAATTCAAAGAAGGAAGGTGTTTTTTTGTGCCGTCAATGTGTCTGATCCAAAATACATGCATTTGAGAACAGGGAATCAGAATATTGGTTTGTGAACAAGCTAGTGGTATATTTTTTGATTGAGGATTGATCTTCAGGACCTTGATGACTGTGGGTGATGCCATCTCCTGTGCTGGTCAACCTGGATGCTACAAGAAACCAGGCTGGGAAAGCCATGGGTACAAGTACAGTAAATCACATATCTCCATTGCTTGTCTTTTAGTTTCTGCCTCTAGGTTCCTTCCATGGCTTCCATGGATAGAGTACTATAAGCCATAAAATGCAGTAAATACTTTGCTTCCCAAATGAATTTTAATCATGGTCTTTTGTAATCACAGTATAATCCATAAATAACACACATATCTTTGTCACTATCTGAGAGAACAAATCTACTCCATCTAGGGAATGGATTTCATTTAAAAGCAAAGAGAGACAGAGTGAATCTAGGAAAGGTTATGAACCAAATGGATTTAACAGAAATCTACTGAACATTTCACCCTAAAACACAGGAATACATCTTCTTCTCAGCACTTCATGGTACCTTCTCCAAAATCGACCATATAATTGGTCACAAAACAAAACCTCAACCAATAAAAGAAGATTGAAATAATACCATTCAACCTATCAGATCACCATGGCCCAAGGCTGATCTTTGATAACAGCAAAAGCTAACACATGCACATGGAAACAGAAAAACTCTTTTACTCAATGTCAACTTTCCCAGGGAAGAAATAAAAAAAAAAAAGAAATTACTGACTTCATGGAATTTAATTAAAATGTTGCCACATCATACCTAAATTATGGGACACAATGAAAGCAGTGCTAATCGGAATGTTCATGGCACCAAGTGCCCTGGTAAAGAAACTGGAGAGATCTTACACTAACAACTTAACAGAACACCTGGGAGCTCTAGAACAAAAAGAAGCAAACTTAACCAAGAAGAGTAGAAGGCAAGAAATAGTCAAATTCAGGGACAATTCGACCAAATAGAAACAAAGACAACAATACAAAGAATCAGCAAAAGCAACAGCTGGTTCTTGGAAAGAATCAACAGGTTAGATAAATCCCTAGATAAACTAACTAAAGGGTCAAGAGGCAGTATCTAAATTAATAAAATCAGAAATGGAAAGGGAGAGATAACAACAGAAATGGAGGAAATTTTTATAAAATCATCAGATCTCACTGCAAAATCCTATACTCGAAAAACCTGAAAAATCGAGATGAAATTGATGGTTTTCTAGACAGATGTCACATACCCAAGGTAAATCAAGAGCAGGTAAACTATCTAAACAGGCCCATATCACACAAGTATATAGAAGAAGCCATTAAAATCCTCCCAACCAAAAAAGGACAGGACCAGATGGATTTAGTGCAGAATTCTTCAAAGAAGACCTGATACCAATTCCCCTCAACTTACTCTAATAAATAAAAATGGAAGGAGTACTACCTAGCTCGTTCTATGAAGCCACAATTACTCTGACATGTAAACCACACAAAGACCCATCCAAAAAATGAGAACTCCAGACCAATCTCGCTTATGAATATTGATGCAAAAAGACTCAATAAAATTCTTGCAATCCCAATCCAAGAACACTTCAGAACAATCATCATCACTATCAAGTAGGCTTCATACCACCGATGCAAGCTTGGTTTTGCATACAAAAAAAAATCCATGAACATAATCCACTATATAAACAAACTCAAAGAAAAAATCACATGATCATTTCTTTAGATGCAGAAAAAGCATTTGACAAGATGAAGACCCCTTCATGTTAAATGTACTAGTGAGATCAGGAATTCAAGGCCCATGCCTAAACATAAGAAAAGCAATTTACTGCAAACCAAGAGCCAATATCAAAGTAAAGGGAGAAATACTTGAGGCATTCCTACTGAAATTAGGGACAGGATAAGGATGCCCACTCTCCCCATTCTATTCAATATATTACTTAAAGTGCTAGCTACAACAATATGGCAACAAAAAGAGATCAAGGGGATACAAATTGATAAAGAAGTAATACAGTTATCACTATTTGCAGGTGAGATGATAGTATATGTAAGCAACCCCAATAATTCTACCAGAGAACTTCTCCCACTGATAAACAACTTCAGCAAAGTTGCTGGATATAAAACTAACTCAAATAAATCAGTAGCCTTCCTTTATAAAAATGATAAACAGGCTGAGAAAGAAATTAGGGAAATCACTCCCTTCACAATAGCCACAAATTGTATAAAATATATTAGGGTAAGTCTTCCCAAACAAGTGAAAGACCTGTTATGACAATAACTTCAAGTGTCTCAAGAAAGATATCAAAGAAGATCTCAGAAAATGGAGAGATCTCCCATGCTTACGTATTGGCAAAATTAACATAGGAAAAATTGCCACACAACCAAAGGCAATCTATAAATTCAATGCAATCCCCATCAAAATCCCAACACAATTCTTCAAACACTTGGAAAGGGCAATTCTCAAATCCACCTAGAGAGGCAAAAAAAAAAAAAAAATAGTGAAAACAATTCTTAACAATAAAAGAAGAGCTGGGGGAATTACCATCCCTGACCTCAACATGTACAAAGATTAGTAGAAATAATACCTGAATGGTATTAGTACAGAGACAGACATGTTGATAAATGAAACAGAATTGAAGACCCAGAAATAAAAACACACAGGTAAGGTTACTTGATTTGGAGAAAGATGCCAAAAATATACAATGGAGAAAGAAAGAATCTTCAATAAATGGTGCTGATTTAACTGGCTGTCTTTATGTAGAAGAATGAAAATAGACCCATCTTTGTCACCTTGTACAAAGCTGAAGTCCAAGTGGATCAAGGACCTCAACATAAAACCAAATACACCGAATCATGTAGAAGAGAAAGTAGAAAAGAACCTTGAACGAATTGGCACAGTGGGGAAATTTCCTAAATAGAATTCAAATAGCTCATACTCTAAGAACAAGAATTGATAAATGGGATCTCATTAAACTGGAAAACTTGTGTAAGGCAAAGGACACAGTCAATAAGTCAAATCGGCAACCTACAGATTGGGAAAATAACTTCACTAACCCCACATTCGGTAGAGGGCAAATACCCAAAGTATATGAAGAACTCAATAAGCTAATCACCAAAACCCCAAACTACCCAAGCAAAAACTGGAGTATAGAACTAAACTGAGAATTCCAAACTGAGGAGTATCTAATGGCTGAGAGGCTCCTAAAGAAATGTTCAAAGTCCTTAGTGATCAGAGAAATGCAAATCAAAACGACAATGATATTTCACCTCACACTATTCAGAATAGCTAAGATCAAAACCTCATGTGACAACACATGTTGGAGAGGATGTGGAGAAAGAACACTCTTCCATTGCTGGTGGGATTGCAAACTTTTATAACCACTCTGAAAAGCAATCAGAAGGTTCCTCAGAAAACTGGAACTAGATCTACCCGAAGACCCAGATATACTTCTCTTGGGAATATATCCAAAAGATGCCCCACCATGCCACAGGGGCACATGTGTTCCACTACTTTCATAGAGGCCTTATTTGTGATAGCCAGACCTGGAAACAACCCAGATGTCCCAAGAGAGAAGAATGGATACAGAAAATGTGGTTCATTTCACAATGCAATACTACTCAGCTATTAAGAACGAGGGCATCCTGAGTTTTGTAAACAAATGGGTGTAACTAGAAAATATCTTGAGTGAGGTAACTTAGACACAAAAGAATGTGCATGGTATGTACCCACTGATAAGTGGATATGAACAAAAAACAAAACAAAACAAAACAAAACCACACCAGACAGAATATTCAAGATACACTCTACAGAACTCAAAATCCTCAACAAGTTGAAGTGCCAAAGTTAAGATACCACAGTCCCACTTGGGAGAGAGAAGAAAGCAATCACAAATGGGGAGGGAGGGAGGGAAGTGGGAGGGAACGTGAACAGGTGGGAGAACTTGGGGAGAGTCAGGAACCTGATCTAGTATTAATGAGGGAAAAGGACTGAAGTCCTGAGGGTCTACAGAAAGAATGTAAACAGGCAACCACAGAAAATAGCAGGTTGAGGGGAACCTCGGAATGCACATGAGACCTGGGAGATGAGAGACTCTCAGGACTCAAAGGGAGGGACCTTAGATGAAATGTCTAACTGTAGGGAGAGGGAACTTTATAGAGCCCAACCCCAGCGGGAAGACAGGCCATCAAGTGAGGGTTGGGGTTGCCACTCCATAGTCACATCTCTGACTCATAATTGTTCCTGTTTAAAGGAATTACAGCGATGGAAATGGGGAGGATCCTAAGAAATGAAGGTCCAGTGACAGGCCCAAAGTGGGATCTAGATGAAGGGCAAGTCCCAAGACCTGACACTATTACTGAGGTTATGGAGCACCACAAAAAGGGGTCTAGCATGACTGCCCTCTGAAAGAACAAACAAGCAGCTAAAAGAATCCAATGCAGATATTTGAACCCAACCAATGAACAGAAGCAGCTGTTGAATCTGTTGTTGAATTAGAACCTGTTGTTGAATTAGAGAAAGCTGAAAGAAGCTGAGGAGAAGGGTGATCCTATAGGAGGACCAGCATTCTCAATCCGGACCCTTGAGATCTTACAATGAAACTCCAAATAGACAGCATACATCAACTGATATGAGGCCCTCAACACAAATAAAGTAGACTGCCTGATCTGTGTTTATTCAGAGATGATGCACCTAACCATCAAGAGTCTGGGGGTCCTAGGAAGTTTAGACGTCAGGTGGGATGGTGGTATGGGGGCATCCAAGTGGAGATAGGGTAGGGTGGTAAGGTGGGGAGGGATGTCGAGCAGTGTGAGGGAGATTGGAAGTGGCAGGAAATTGAACATGGAATGCTAAAAATAAATTGAAAATAAAATAAAATTAGAAAAAAAGAAAAAAGAAAAAAGGTATATTTTTGTTTTAGGGTGAAATGTTCTGTAGTTATCTGTTAAAGTGATTTAGTTACTAACTTCTTTTAGTACCACTGTGTCTCCACTTTCTTTTTTTTTCTTTTTTTTTCAGATTTTACATTTTTATTATTAAAGGGGTGGGTAGGAAACAGGTAGCAAAGTTAGACTTTCTAAAGTTTATTTTCAATAAGTTTGCATTTAAAATCTTGCCAATGTTTTACACATTATGAACTTCAAGGACAGTTCATTCCTAAAAACCACCAAAAACTTAAATGTGAAAAGTTTTTTTTTTCTCTCTTATTCTCTTTTTTTTTTTCTTTCCATTTTTTATTAGGTATTTAGCTCTTTTACATTTCCAATGCTATACCAAAAGTCCCCCATACCCACCCACCCCCACTCCCCTACCCACCCACTCCCCCTTTTTGGCCCTGGCGTTTCCCTGTACTGGGGCATATAAAGTTTGTGTGTCCAATGGGCCTCTCTTTCCAGTGATGGCCGACTAGGCCATCCTTTGATACATATGCAGCTAGAGTCAAGAGCTCCGGGGTACTGGTTAGTTCATAATGTTGATCCACCTATAGGGTTGCAGATCCCTTTAGCTCCTTGGGTACTTTCTCTAGCTCCTCCATTGGGAGCCCTGTGATCCATCCATTAGCTGACTGTGGGCATCCACTTCTGTGTTTGCTAGGCCCCGGCATAGTCTCACAAGAGACAGCTACATCTGGGTCCTTTCGATAAAATCTTGCTAGTGTATGCAATGGTGTCAGCGTTTGGATGCTGATTATGGGGTGGATCCCTGGATAAGGCAGTCTCTACATGGTCCATCCTTTCATCTCAGCTCCAAACTTTGTCTCTGTAACTCCTTCCAAGGGTGTTTTGTTCCCACTTCTAAGGAGGGGTATAGTGTCCACACTTCAGTCTTCATTTTTCTTGAGTTTCATGTGTTTAGGAAATTGTATCTTATATCTTGGGTATCCTAGGTTTTGGGCTAATATCCACTTATCAGTGAGTACATATTGTGTGAGTTCCTTTGTGAATGTGTTACCTCACTCAGGATGATGCCCTCCAGGTCCATCCATTTGGCTAGGAATTTCATAAATTCATTCTTTTTAATAGCTGAGTAGTACTCCATTGTGTAGATGTACCACATTTTCTGTATCCATTCCTCTGTTGAGGGGCATCTGGGTTCTTTCCAGCTTCTGGCTATTATAAATAAGGCTGCTATGAACATAGTGGAGCATGTGTCCTTCTTACCAGTTGGGGCATCTTCTGGATATATGCCCAGGAGAGGTATTGCTGGATCCTCCGGTAGTACTATGTCCAATTTTCTGAGGAACCGCCAGACGGATTTCCAGAGTGGTTGTACAAGCCTGCAATCCCACCAACAATGGAGGAGTGTTCCTCTTTCTCCACATCCTCGCCAGCATCTGCTGTCACCTGAATTTTTGATCTTAGACATTCTGACTGGTGTGAGGTGGAATCTCAGGGTTGTTTTTATTTGCATTTCCCTGATGATTAAGGATGTTGAACATTTTTTCAGGTGCTTCTCTGCCATTCGGTATTCCTCAGGTGAGAATTCTTTGTTCAGTTCTGAGCCCCATTTTTTAATGGGGTTATTTGATTTTCTGAAGTCCACCTTCTTGAGTTCTTTATATATGTTGGATATTAGTCCCCTATCTGATTTAGGATAGGTAAAGATCCTTTCCCAATCTGTTGGTGGTCTCTTTGTCTTATTGACGGTGTCTTTTGCCTTGCAGAAACTTTGGAGTTTCATTAGGTCCCATTTGTCAATTCTCGATCTTACAGCACAAGCCATTGCTGTTCTGTTCAGGAATTTTTCCCCTGTGCCCATATCTTCAATGCTTTTCCCCACTTTCTCCTCTATAAGTTTCACTGTCTCTGGTTTTATGTGAAGTTCTTTGATCCATTTAGATTTGACCTTAGTACAAGGAGATAAGTATGGATCGATTCGCATTCTTCTACATGATAACAACCAGTTGTGCCAGCACCAATTGTTGAAAATGCTGTCTTTCTTCCACTGGATGGTTTTAGCTCCCTTGTCGAAGATCAAGTGACCATAGGTGTGTGGGTTCATTTCTGGGTCTTCAATTCTATTCCATTGGTCTACTTGTCTGTCTCTATACCAGTACCATGCAGTTTTTACCACAATTGCTCTGTAGTAAAGCTTTAGGTCAGGCATGGTGATTCCACCAGAGGTTCTTTTATCCTTGAGAAGAGTTTTTGCTATCCTAGGTTTTTTGTTATTCCAGATGAATTTGCAAATTGCTCCTTCTAATTCGTTGAAGAATTGATTGGAATTTTGATGGGGATTGCATTGAATCTGTGGATTGCTTTTGGCAAGATAGCCATTTTTACAATGTTGATCCTGCCAATCCATGAGCATGGGAGATCTTTCCATCTTCTGAGATCTTCTTTAATTTCTTTCTTCAGAGACTTGAAGTTTTTATCATACAGATCTTTCACTTCCTTAGTTAGAGTCACTCCGAGATATTTTATATTATTTGTGACTATTGAGAAGGGTGTTGTTTCCCTAATTTGTTTCTCAGCCTGTTTATTCTTTGTGTAGAGAAAGGCCATTGACTTGTTTGAGTTAATTTTATATCCAGCTACTTCACCGAAGCTGTTTATCAGGTTTAGGAGTTCTCTGGTAGAATTTTTAGGGTCACTTATATATACTATCATATCATCTGCAAAAAGTGATATTTTGACTTCCTCTTTTCCAATTTGTATCCCCTTGATCTCCTTTTCTTGTCGAATTGCTCTGGCTAATACTTCAAATACTATGTTGAAAAGGTAGGGAGAAAGTGGGCAGCCCTGTCTAGTCCCTGATTTTAGTGGGATTACTTCCAGCTTCTCTCCATTTACTTTGATGTTGTCTCCTGGTTTGCTGTAGATTGCTTTTATCATGTTTAGGTATGGGCCTTGAATTCCTGATCTTTCCAGAACTTTTATCATGAATGGGTGTTGGATCTTGTCAAATGCTTTTTCTGCATCTAATGAGATGATCATGTGGTTTTTGTCTTTGAGTTTGTTTATATAGTGGATTACATTGATGGATTTTCGTATATTAAACCATCCCTGCATCCCTGGAATAAAACCTACTTGGTCAGGATGGATGATTGCTTTAATGTGTTCTTGGATTCGGTTAGCGAGAATTTTATTGAGGATTTTTGCATCGATATTCATAAGAGAAATTGGTCTGAAGTTCTTTATCTTTGTTGGATCTTTCTGTGGTTTAGGTATCAGAGTAATAGTGGCTTCATAAAATGAGTTGGGTAGAGTACTTTCTACTTCTATCTTGTGAAAAAGTTTGTGCAGAACTGGAATTAGATCTTCTTTGAAGGTCTGATAGAACTCTGCACTAAACCCGTCTGGTCCTGGGCTTTTTTTGGCTGGGAGACTATTTATAACTGCTTCTATTTCTTTAGGGGATATGGGACTGTTTAGAAGGTCAACTTGATCCTGATTGAACTTTGGTCCCTGGTATCTGTCCAGAAATTTGTCCATTTCGTCCAGGTTTTCCAGTTTTGTTGAGTATAGTTTTTTGTAGAAGGATCTGATGGTGTTTTGGATTTCTTCAGGATCTGTTGTTATGTCTCCCTTTTCAGTTCTGATTTTGTTAATTGGGATTTTGTCTCTGTGCCCTCTAGTGAGTCTAGCTAAGGGTTTATCTATCTTGTTGATTTTCTCAAAGAACCAACTCCTCGTTTGGTTAATTCTTTGAATAGTTCTTCTTGTTTCCACTTGGTTGATTTCACCCCTGAGTTTGATTATTTCCTGCCGTCTACTCCTCTTGGGTGAATTTGCTTCCTTTTTTTCTAGAGCTTTTAGATGTGTTGTCAAGCTGCTAGTGTGTGCTCTCTCCCGTTTCTTCATGGAGGCACCCAGAGCTATGAGTTTCCCTCTTAGAAATGCTTTCATTGTGTCCCAAAGGTTTGGGTACGTTGTGGCTTCATTTTCATTAAACTCTAAAAAGTCTTTAATTTCTTTCTTTATTCCTTCCTTGACCAAGGTATCATTGAGAAGAGTGTTGTTCAGTTTCCACGTGAGTGTTGGCTTTCTGTTATTTTTTTTGTTATTTAAGATCAGCCTTAGTGCATGGTGATCTGATAGGATACATGGGACAATTTCAATATTTTTGAATCTGTTGAGGCCTGTTTTGTGACCTATTATGTGGTCAATTTTGGAGAAGGTACCATGAGGTGCTGAGAAGAAGGTATATCCTTTTGTTTTAGGATAAAATGTTCTGTAGATATCTGTCAGATCCATTTGTTTCATCACTTCTGTTAGTTTCAGTGTGTCCCTGTTTAGTTTCTGTTTCCATGATCTGTCCATTGGTGAAAGTGGTGTGTTGAAGTCTCCCACTATTATTGTGTGAGGTGCAATGTGTGCTTTGAGCTTTACTAAAGTTTCTTCAATGAATGTGGCTGCCCTTGTATTTGGAGCATAGATATTCAAAATTGAGAGTTCCTCTTGGACGATTTTACCTTTGATGAGAACGAAGTGCCCCTCCTTGTCTTTTTTGTTGACTTTGGGTTGGAAGTCAATCTTATCAGATATTAGGATGGCTACTCCAGCTTGTTTCTTCATACCATTTGCTTGGAAAATTGTTTTCCAGCCTTTTATTCTGAGGTAGTGTCTATCTTTTTCTCTGAGATGTGTCTCCTGTAAACAGCAAAATGTTGGGTCTTGTTTGTGTAGCCAGTTTGTTAGTCTATGTCTTTTTATTAGGGAGTTGAGACCATTGATGTTAAGAGATATTAAGGAAAAGTAATTGTTGCTTCCTGTTATTTTTGTTGTTAAAGTTGGCATTCTGTTCTTGTGGCTGTCTTCTTTTAGGTTTGTTGAGGGATTACCTTCTTGTTTTTTCTAGGGCATTGTTCCCGTTCTTGTATTGGTTTTTTTCTGTTATTAACCTTTGAAGGGCTGGATTCGTGGAGAGATAATGTGTGAATTTGGTTTTGTCGTGGAATACTTTGGTTTCTCCATCTATGGTAATTGAGAGTTTGGCTGGGTATAGTAGCCTGGACTGGAATTTGTGTTCTCTTAGTGTCTATATAACATCTGTCCAGGCTCTTCTGGCTTTCATAGTCTCTGGTGAAAAATCTGGTGTAATTCTGATAGGCTTGCCTTTGTATGTTACTTGACCTTTTTCCCTTACCGCTTTTAGTGTTCTATCTTTATTTAGTGCATTTGTTGTTCTGATTATTATGTGTCGGGAGGAATTTCTTTTCTGGTCCAGTCTATTTGGAGTTCTGTAGGCTTCTTGTATGTTCATAGGTATCTCTTTCTTTATATTTGGGAAGTTTTCTTCAATAATTTTGTTGAAGATGTTTGCTGGTCCTTTGAGTTGAAAATCTTCATTCTCATCCACTCCTATTATCCGTAGGTTTGGTCTTCTCATTGTGTCCTGGATTTCCTGGATATTTTGAGTTAGGATCTTTTTGCATTTTCCATTTTCTTTGATTGTTGTGCCGATGTTCTCTATGGAATCTTCTGCACCTGAGATTCTCTCTTCCATCTCTTGTATTCTGTTGCTGATGCTCAAATCTATGGTTCCAGATTTCTTTCCTAGGGTTTCTATCTCCAGTGTTGCCTCACTTTGAGTTTTCTTTATTGTTTCTACTTCCCTTTTTAGGTCTAGTATGGTTTTGTTCATTTCCATCACCTGTTTGTATGTTTTTTCCTCTTTTTCTGTAAGGACTTCTACCTGTTTGATTGTGTTTTCCTGTTTTTCTTTAAGGACTTGTAACTCTTTAGCAGTGTTCTCCTGTATTTCTTTAAGTGATTTATTAAAGTCCTTCTTGATGTCCTCTACCATCATCATGAGATATGCTTTTAAATCTAGGTCTAGGTTTTCGGGTGTGTTGGGGTGCCCTGGACTGGGTGAAGTGGGAGTGCTGGGTTCTGATGATGGTGAGTGGTCTTGGTTCCTGTTAGTAGGATTCCTACGTTTACCTTTCGCCATCTGGTAATCTCTGGAGTTAGTAGTTATAGTTGACTCTGTTTAGAGATTGTTCTTCTAGTGATTCTGTTACTGTCTCTCAGCAGACCTGGGAGACAGATTCTCTCCTCTGAGTTTCAGTGCTCAGAGCACTCTCTGCTGGCAAGCTCTCTTACAGGGAAGGTGCGCAGATATCTTGTTTTTGGACCTCCTCCTGGTTGAAGAAGAAGGCCCAAAACAGGGCCTCTCTCAGAAGCTGTGTTGCTTTGGCAGTTCCCAGAAGCTGTCAGCTTCTGTGGTGCAGACTCTCACCTGTGCAGACTAAATTCCTAAGTTCCAGGGAGTCCTGGAACCAAGATGGCGACCGCTGCTCCTGAGGCTGAGGCCGCCTCCCAAGCCAGGCGGACACCTGTCCTCTGGTCCGAATGGTGGCCGGCTGTCTGCGGCCCGCCAAGGGTGCTGCCTCAGCTGCTCTGTGCTTCCGTCCATCCCAGAAGCTGTCCGGTTGTCTGGCGCACCCTCTAACCTGTTCAGACTAATTTCCTAAGTTCTGCTGAGTCCCGGAACCAAGATGGCGACCGCTGCTGCTGAGGCTGAGGCCGCCTCCCAAGCCAGGCGGACACCTGTCCTCTGGTCTGGATGGTGGCCGGCTGTCTGCGGCCCGCCAAGGGTGCTGCCTCAGCGGCTCTGTGCTTCCGCCCGTCCCAGAAGCTGTCCGGTTCTCTGGCGCACCCTCTAACCTGTGTGTCTCCACTTTCATTGTGTCCCATAAATTTGGTTATGTTGTTCCTTCATTTCATAGAATTTTTTTTAAAAAGTCTTTAATTTCTTTCTTTATTTCTTCCCTGACCAAGTTATCATTGACTAGAGAGTTGTGTAACTTCAACATGTATGTGGGCCTTCTGTTGTTTTTGTTGTTATGGAAGACCAATCTTAGTCTGTGGTAGTCTGATAGAATTTTTGGGATTAATTCAATGTAATTGTATTTGTTGAGGTTTGTTTTGTGTCCCAGTATATGGTCAGTTTTCAAAAATGTAGCATGGGGTGCTTAGAAGTTAAATTCTTTTGTTTTAGGGTGAAATGTTCTGTAGATATTTATTAAATCCATTTGGTTCATAACTTCTTTTGGTTCCACTGTGTCTCTATTTAATTCCTTTTTCATGTTATGTCCTTTGTTGAGAGTGTGGTGTTGAAATTACCTATGTCTACTGTGTGAGGGACAAAGGGTGCTTTGAGTTTTAGTAACATTTCTTTTACAAATGCAGGTGCCCTTGCATTAGGGGCATATATGTTCAAATTGAGAGTTCATCTTGGTGGATTTTTCCTTTGATGAGTAAGTAATGTCATTCCCCATCTTTTTTGATAACTTTTGATTAAGTCTGTTTTGTTGGATATTAGAATGGCTACTCCAGCTTATTCCTTGGGACCATTTGCTTGGAATAAATTACTTTGAGGTAATATCTGTCTTTGTCACTGAGGTGTGTTTCCTGTATGCAGAAAAATGCTGGATCCTCTTTATATATACAGTCTGATAGCCTCTGTCTTTTTATAAGAGAATTGAGACCAATGATGTTGAGAGACATTAAGGACCAACAATTGCTGATTCATTCCTGTTATTTTTGTTGTTAGAGGTGGAATTATGTTCATATGTTTCTCTTCTTTTGTGTTTATTGTGAAAAGATTAATTTCTTGCTTTTTCCTGAGTGTAGCTTCCCATATTGTGTGGGGCATTAGGCTATGCACAGACAGGCTGGTCTCCAGTCAAACTGAGATACTGAACTCCGGGACCTGGTGATCATAATTTACCTACTTGCAACAGAAGGAGTTCTCATGGAACTCTGGCTCCTGTCTATGTTACAGCCCCCCACAGCCGCCACAAGGGAATCATGGGTACAAGTCATGTAGGCAATGTCCCATGCTTCTGACCTTCAGGCTAAACTCCTCCCCAGTTACCTAGCAACAGAAAAGATAGCAGCTCACTTCAAAAGGGACTGTTTGGCCCCTCCTTGCTCTCTCACTCCTTTGTACTCTTGCTCTTACTCTCCTCTCCCCTCCTCTCACTCTCTCCCTCTTATTCTCTCTTTCTCTCTAGCCTCCTCTCTCTCTGTCTCTCTCTCTCTGTCTCTCTCTCTCTCTGTCTCTCTCTCTCTCTGTCTCTCTCTCCACCTTCTCTCTCTCCCCCTACCTTCCTAAAACAAAGCTCTAAAACCATAGACAGTCTCTTCTCATCAAGGCTGCACTCACTCTCAAATGCATGTGAACATCTCTTCCCTCTTCACTCTCTTCCATAACCCTGGGGCTACAGGGTGTGGCCCCAGGGCCCCCAGGTTGGGCTGCCCCTTGACTTTGAGTGAGTCAGAAGCTTGGGTGCCCACCTGGGGCTGAGTGGAAAGCATCTGGCAGCCCTCCCACATCTTCCTGTCCAGAGCATAGGTGGAATTCTGGCGGGATGTGGTATTTGTCTTTTCCTTATATTACTATCTGTTGGGTTGAATCCGTGGTAATATATCATTTAAATTTTGCTTTATTTAAGAAAAGCTTGCTATCTCTGTCTATGTTAATTGAGGGGTTTTTCTGGGTATAGTAGTATGGGCTGGCATTTTTGATCTCTTAGGGTCTGACTGGCATCTGCTCAGTGTCTTCTGGCTTTCATAGTCTCTGGTGAGAAGTCTGTTGTAATTCTCATAGGTCTGCCTTTATATGTTACATGACCTTTCTTCCTTACTGCTTTGAATATTCTTTCTTTGTTCTGTGCATTTAGTGTTTTCTATTTTATTGTATTGGGTTATATAAAGCCAATTTATACAAGGGTGGGATACATTTTGGGTAAATTTTCCACACTATGCCCTGCTACCTCCTTTTCTTATGATGTCATGTTAGTTTCCTTTGGTCCCTATTTTTTTATTCTACTTTCAGGTCACATGTATCTGTATTATTTTATGTATTGTATAGCATCTAGAACTGAAAGCTGAGACAAAAAGCTGAGACATATTCTCAGGTGCCTGAGGCACTCCCTTCACTGGTTGACTTTGGCAAGCAAGATATCCCAAGTCTCATGAACCATGTAATCTCTATTATCAACCAAGGGATTGGAAGTGTTTATTAGGGTGTATAATTCCCTTTAATTACATGTTAAATTTTTTATGTGTTGAAAACCTTATCATACATATATATTTAATTATTTTACTTCTTTATATTGCAAATATTGTAACTTGTCAGTCCCCCCTCTTAGAGATCTTCAGGCCCTCTCCTTTGCTTCCCTCCCCCATGTCAACTCACTCATAACCCAGCTTTTCCTTTCCCTGGGGCATCAAGTTTCTACAGGATTAAGAGCATCCTTTCCCACTGAGGCCAGTAAAGACAGTCCTCTAATACACATGCGCTGGGGTCCATGGAACAGCACATGTATACTCTTTGGTTGGTGGCTTCATCTCTGGAAACTGCCAGGGGTCTGAGTTCATTGATACTCTTGGTCTTCCTGTGGGTTTGACATCCCCCTCAGCTCTTTCACTCCTTCACCCACTCTTCCATAGGGGTTCCTAACCTCAGTCCAATGGTTGGCAGTGACTATGTCCATGTGCATCAGATTCTCAAAAATATGAGCGCCCCACATAGTGACACTCAAGAAATGTTTGAATTTTTATTCAAGACATATTTTATAAGATTATTACAATGATAACAATGAGAAAAGCAACACTTTAGTTAGGTATTAGTTATCTACTTATCTACTAGTACCATCTACTCCATGTTTTACCAATTGTGAGTTCAATACTGGTTTCAATCTAACATCATCTACTACACTTAATAACTTCAACTCCTTTAACATGGAACTGACATTTGTCTTGACATCTCAGCTCCTTTGAAAACTACTATGTAGTGTTATATAGAAGAGTCTTTCATTTGTGTGTCTGGTAACAACATAATTTCACTTTAAAAAGTATTTTGTTATCACTGAAGGTTGAATGTAGAGCCTTGCGAAGATATTGCTATTGAACTATATCTCATCCTCACCATCAGTTTTGTTTTCCTGTAAAAGTTGTATCAGTGTTAACCCTTGTTAGAAGATCATGTATAAAATGCATGTCCAGGTCTGTTGATCAAAATGTTTTCATTTGAGACATTAAGAGTTCTTAAATATAAACTTTGCTACTCTATTCAGAATTGTGGCAGTAATAGGACTAGAGAGATTACTCAGTAGATAAGAGCACTGGCTGCCCTTTCCTAAGATCTTGGATCACTTCTGAGGACACATATGTTAGTTTAAAAATACCTTCAAATGCAGTTCCACAGATCCAGTGTCCTCTTTTGACTTCCACAGTCACTGCATTTATATTGAACACACACACATGCAGAGGCACACATATACAGGAAAAAGTTTCATTATATACATAAAATAAATCTTACAAAAACGTGGTGTAAGCAAGAAAATCAAGAAGAACGACGATGGGGGGATACTTCATTCCTCCTTAGAATAGGGAACAAAATACCCATGAAAGGAGTTACAGAGACAAATTTTGGAGCTAAGACGAAAGGATGGACTATCCAGAGACTACCCCACCTGGGGATCCATCCCATAATCAGCCACCAAACCCAGACACTATTGCATATGCCAGAAAGATTTTGCTGAAGGGACCCTATTATAGCTGTCTCTTGTGAGGCTATGCCAGTGCCTGGCAAATACAGAAGAGGATGATCACAGTCATCTATAAAGTGAAACACATGGCCCTCAATGGAGAAGCTAGAGAAAGCATCCAATGAGCTGAAGGGGTCTGCAACCCTATTGGTGGAACAACAATATGAACTAACCGGTACCTCCAGAGCTCTTATCTCTAGCTGCATATGTAGCAGAAGATGGCCTACTTGGCCATCACTGGGAAGAGAGGTCCCTTGGTATTGCAAACTTTATATGCCCCAGTACAGGGCAATGCCAGGGCCAAGAAGCAGGAGTGGGTGGGTAGGGGAGCAGGGGGAGAGAAGGTATAGGGAACCTTCAGGATAGCATTTGAAATGTATATAAAGAAAATATAGAATGAAAAAAATAAAAAAAATGTGGTGTAAGAAGGAACATGAATTTTTCTTAGTATTTAGAAAAGTGCACATGATTTACATAATCACTCTGTCAGAGATTTCTAGATGTATCAAAATAACATTTTTCCTCATAGTTATGCAACAAAGAACAAAGAATTGTCCAGTCAGACTGTCATGTTCAGGATTTGTCAATTTCTTCACTCATTATAGTTTATTATAGCTCTTGGTTTGATTACACTCTTGGATAGTTGGACCTTTGGTACTGGCTAATCAATCATGGTGTTTCCGGGAATGAAATACATAGGAAGCCTACTGCATATTTGTTTGATCTGTATAAGCAGAAAAATTCTCAAACAAATGAAAGAAAGGCTACATTAGATCATGGAGAATGACATGAAGAAGTTGCTCAAATGCCTATGATTTCTACTCCTGTTACAATGCCATCTGCTGCCAAACATGTGCCAATAGCCTCATGGGGTGTTCCCTATGATCAACTGACTGAAGAGGAGAAGACTAGAGCCTGGTTTACTGATGGCTCTGCACGTTATGCAGGCACCACCCAGAAGTGGACAGCTGCAGCATTACAACTCCTTTCTGGGACAACCCTGAAAGACACAGGTGAAGGGAAATCTTCACAGTGGGCAGAACTTCGGGCAGTACACATGGTATTACAGTTTGTTTGCAAGAAGAAATGGCCAGATGTACGATTATTCACTGACTCATGGGCTGTAGCCAATGGATTGGCTGGATGGTCAGGGACTTGGAAAGATCACAATTGGAAAATTGGTGAGAAAGACATCTGGGGAAGAAGTATGTGGATAGATCTCTCCAAATGGGCAAAGGATGTGAAGATATTTGTGTCCCATGTAAATGCTCACCAAAAGGTGACTTCAGCCGAGGAGGAGTTCAATAATCAAGTGGATAAGATGACCCGTTCTGTGGACAGTCAGCCTCTCTCCCCAGCCATCCCTGTCATTGCTCAATGGGCACATGCACAAAGTGGCCATGGTGGTCGAGATGGAGGTTATGCTTGGGCTCAGCAACACGGGCTTCCACTCACCAAAGCTGACCTGGCTACAGCTGCTGCTGATTGCCAGATCTGCCAACAGCAGAAACCAACACTGAGCCCCAGATATGGCACCATTCCTCGAGGTGAGCAGCCAGCAACATGGTGGCAGGTTGACTACATTGGACCACTTCCTTCATGGAAAGGACAGCGTTTTGTTCTTACTGGAGTAGATACTTATTCTGGTTATGGATTTGCCTTTCCTGCACGTAATGCCTCTGCTAAAATCACCATTCATGGACTGACAGAATGCCTTATCTATCGTCATGGTATTCCACACAGTATTGCTTCTGACCAAGGAACTCATTTCACAGCCAGAGAAGTACGACAGTGGGCCCACGATCATGGAATTCACTGGTCTTACCACATTCCCCATCATCCTGAAGCAGCTGGTCTGATAGAAAGATGGAATGGCCTTTTGAAGACACAGTTACAGCGCCAATTAGGTGGTAACAGCTTGGAAGGCTGGGGTAGAGTTCTTCAGAAGGCAGTATATGCTTTGAATCAGCGCTCGATATATGGTACAGTTTCACCCATAGCCAGGATTCATGGGTCCAGGAATCAAGGGGTGGAAAACGGAATAGTTCCACTTACTATCACTCCTAGTGACCCTCTAGGAAAATTTTTGCTTCCTGTCCCCATAACTCTAGGTTCTGCTGGCTTAGAAGTTTTGGCTCCAGAGAGGGGAGTGCTCCTACCAGGAGCTACAACAAACATTCCATTGAACTGGAAGCTCAGACTTCCCCCTGGTCATTTTGGGCTTTTAATGCCCTTAAGCCAACAGGCTAAAAAAGGAATAACAGTGTTAGGAGGGGTGATAGATCCAGATTACCATGGGGAAATTGGATTATCTCTTCACAATGGTGATAAGCAAGATTATGTCTGGAGTGTAGGAGATCCCTTAGGGTGTCTCTTAGTACTACCATGTCCTGTGATTAAAGTCAATGGGAAACTACAACAACCTAATCCAAGCAGGATGACAAAGGACGCAGACCCATCAGGAATGAAGGTATGGGTCAATCCTCCAGGAAAAGAGCCAAGACCTGCTGAGGTGCTGGCTGAAGGTGAAGGAAATACAGAATGGGTAGTAGAGGAAGGTAGTTATAAATACCAATTAAGGCCACGTAACCAGTTGCAGAAACGAGGATTATAAAGTAATATGAATGCCCATTGTAAATTTACTAATGCGTTTGCGATTGTACGAGGGATAGTTATATCATGTTAGGCGTATTTACAACCTTGTTATTGTTTCATGTGAACATGAGATATTATTTGTGTCAAGTTGAAAAGGGGTGGATTGTAGTGGCTATTCCTGGTTGTCAACCTGACAATATTTGGAATGAACTACAATCCGGAATTGGAAGGCTCACCAGTGACCCTTATCTGGAGGCTTGGAGATCCTTATCTGGATCTTGGTTTGAAGATCTTGAGCCACAGTGGCTATGGATTCCAGAAGATTGAATCTCCGAGTTTAAGGAACACACCTTTAATCTGGGCTACACCTTTCATCTGGGATTAAAGGTGTGGCGGAACACACCTTTAATCTGAGCTACACCTTCTGCTGGAGACAATATAAGGACATTGGAAGAAGGGAGTCTAGCGCTTGCTCCTTCGCCTACTTGCTGCGTGAGACTGAGTAACTGCTAGATCCTTGGACTTCCATTCACAGCTGCGACTGAACAATTGTTGGGAATTGGGCTGCCGACTGTAAGTCATCAATAAATTCCTTTACTATATAGAGACTATCCATCCGACTGTAAGTCATCAATAAATTCCTTTACTATATAGAGACTATCCATAAGTTCTGTGACTCTAGAGAACCCTGACTAATACAGATAGTTAAAGCAGAGAGACCCTGAGTCTTTCCTCTTAATGTCCTATGACAAGATACAGAAGGGAGTGCCTGCTTCCTTTTAACCTGAGTTAGCCCATCACTCTCACCTTTCACTACCTCTCTTCTACTCCCACAGGCAGAGACTATGGTGAAAGGCAATGCTTGACACCTTGGCTCTCTGGATCAGGCTGCCTAAAGTTGGCTAGGAAATTCAGATGGATCTTTGACCACTCTGTCCCACTTTGCAATTCCTTTTCCTGATGAGGAAGTATAGGAAGAATGAGAATCACAGAAATACATGAACAAGGAGATTCATCTTTGTGAATTCTTCCCATACAATTGATGAGAGCAAAGTGCACACACATGACCAATGATGCATCTACAAAAAGGCAGGAAATATTAAAGTGCACATGAATAGCAAGATCCCTATCAGTCTGTGTGTGGGTAAGGGAAGGCAATGCTAATGGCAATGATGCAAGGAAGGCTTCTTTGACTATAATTTGACAGTAGTTTCTCAGAAAATCTTGTAAAACAACTTCTTGGGGGATGGGGGGATAGCCCAACTGCAAAGAACAGGTGTTACTCATTTAAAGGACCTGAGTTTGGTTCTCAGCACCAGTGTGAATTGGCTCACAGCTGTTTATATTTCTAGCTGCAAGAGACTCAATTCACATTTCTAGCCTTCTTTGGAACTACATTCTAATGCAAATACCCACAGTCAGAAACCCACATGTACATTCAAAACTAAAAATTTTTAGACAAACAAAGAAAACAGCCTTATGAACTAAGCACTTGACCACATCCATTGTATCTGTGAACACTGGGGTTTTGTTTTAAGCTTTTGTGACTGGCAAGGTTCATGAAGGCAAGAAGCTTTGGAACTGGATTAGCATGTGATAGAATCTAGTGTGGAAACCCCCACTCAATTTCTGATTTGGCTGGCACCCAAAGAATCACGAAAAGGCCTTGATGTAATTACACGAGTTATTTTAATGACAGAGCTCAGGACCGACATGCATCCCACACAGGAGATAACGGATGTGGGCCACGAGGCTCAAAAGCTAGGTGTTTTTTTATGGGGTAAGGGGCTAAGGGGTGTGGAATTCAGCATAGCAACACACTATTGGCTTTTTCAAACATCAGCAGAAAAATTACATGTACCTGCAGGATGCCAGAGTTCTGTGAGTTGTTGACTCAGTTCAGATAGCCCTGTTATGTCCTCACATTCCTCTTTATCTTATGGTCAAGCTGTTCCCAGGAATGTTTTAACTACAAGGCCTACCCGGGTTTGTTTTTCTTTATTTTCAGCCCCAGGCAGCCTCTAGGCTCATAAACAACCAGCAATTTCTGAGTGCTTTATATGACTTATAGGTCTTGAAATTTCATCTTTCTTTCATATGGAAGCACTACAATAGTGCTTATAATCACTCAGTGTTAACACTCTTTTCTTTCCCCCCCACAGAACTGAAGGGGCAATGTGCAAAAGATATTTCAGGTTTTTATTTGCAAATATATGGAGTCAGAAAAGATTGATTACATAGTGAAAAACATTTCCTTTCAATCATAAAGAATAGCAGAATATTCAACTCCTTCACACACACACACACACATATATATGTATATACATACATACATACATATATATATATATATATATATATATATATATATATGTAGAGAGAGAGAGAGAGAGAGAGAGAGAGAGAGAGAGAGAGAGAGAGAGAGAGAATATGAATGGCCCAAATATTAGTATAGCACTGCTGAGAACATTACTGAGTAAAACTGAGCCACATCAAGTTTGTATTATATAAGTCAGTTTGAGCAAGGTGGTGGATGTGCATGCCTTTAGTCCCAGCACTGGGGAGGCAGAGGTAGGTGAATCTTGAAGCAGCAGCCTGGTCTACAGAGCAAGTTCCAGAACAGCCAGGGCTGCATGGATAAGAAAGCTGATTCTGAAAAATACAAAAACAAACAAACAAACAAACTAAACAAAAAAGAAATACAAAAAACCCAAAACCCAAAACCCAAACAAGCCAACTAAAGGAACAAACAACTAAATAAAAAAAAAAACCAAATCATAAATCATTTGGGTTTTCAACATTAATTTAATGAAATACTAGAAATGGTTGCATCATGGTGCTTGACATTCCTGTATGCTCTCATGTCCTTCATAGGGCCTGTCTCATTGTTGTCTGCTCTAGCATATCCATACAGATTCATGGTCAAGGCCAGTAGAGAATAATCTTCACTCCTTCCTCATCTCTCCATATTATCCAAGTGGACTTTCCTGGTTTATAAAAAATTTAGGTTAAATTGTTCGTAGAATTTTAATTTTGAGTGTTGGGAGGTTTAAAAGGAGCAAACTCTTGCAGCTTATGATTACTATTATTTCCTGTTTTTCATGTAATGGATGTGGTGATGAAACTATCTACTATGTTAATCTACTCTGAGAAAGAGTTGGGAAATAGAATGCAAGTAACCCAGGAAAATAGAATGCAAGTAACCCAGGTGTTTTTCATGGGTTTTGAACTCGGTCATGCAAACCAACACCTGATACATTCAGAGTATAGACTCGTTTCTTTCATAGTATCAATTGGTATATTGACAGAAGTGAAGAATAGATTCCTGTGTCCAGTGGCCAATGTGTTCCGTTGTGTATTGTGTATGGACAGGTGTAAGCACACATCTGTGGAGGCCAGAGGATAACCTGAAGGAGGTTGTTCTCTCTGCTGTGTAGAATCAGTCATCAGTTTCACTGACAAGCACTTTACCTGCTGAGTTACCTTGCTGCCTTGGATTATGGCCAGTTTTATGACCACAACATGGTGTTATAGTTTTGCCAGTTTGAATGTTGGTGTAGTACTGTGGGAAGGTTCATGAGGAGGAGGAGTTGAGAGATCCACCTCTTCATCTGGCAGCTGCTAGGAGAAGACTGGCTCCCATGTTGTTAAGATAAGGATCTCATTGTCCATGCCCACAGTGACACACCTCCTCCAACAAGCCCACACCTACTCCAATAGGGCCATACTTTGTAATAGTGACACTTTCTGAGCCAAACGCATTGAAACCACCACAGATAGAAACAGTTATTTTTCCCCAAAGGTAATAGTGTTCATTTTCAATATAGGAGTAACAAGCCATTGACATGGATATAGTGGAGAAATGAACTCTAACCAGGAGGGCTGAGTTGGCAAACCTCCTTTTGTTTAAGGAATAGTTTCCAAGTAGAAAACTTCTATGTTGTAAACAGAGAAAGTGGCTAAGTGTGTGTGCCACCTATTATAAGATAAGGCCTGGATTCTACCCTTGTTTTTATGTACATGGTGTCAGGTACTAAGCTAATACAATACGGTGTGTCCTACCATTACTAAATAATCTATAAAGTGTCCAACGGTGATTCTAACTAAAATATAACTCTTTTTGAGCCCATATTACAGCACAAAAACAAACACCAATTTTCACATGTTTCACACCATTGACTTAAATATTAAACATTGTAAAGACTAAAGATTCTAAGGCAATAGAAAATGCTGTCATCATAAGAGAAGACATTTTGTGGAAATTGTTGTCAATGCCAGAGGTGCTGTAACTGGAGCAAAGGATGTAGTGATGATTATCATGGCTGGAGCCAAGGATTCTGTATCCAGCATAGTCTCAGGGGTGGTAGATAAGACCAAAGGAGCAGTTAGGCAGTGTGGAAAGGACCAAGTCTGTGGTCAATGGCAGCACCAATACAGCTTGGGGGATGGTGCAGTTCATGAACAGTTGAGTAGATAATGCAATTACCAAGTTGGAGCTGCTGGTAGACCTGTACTTCTCTATCACTCAGAAGGAGAAGAAATGGAAATGGAAAGAAAAATGGAGATGGAAAAAAAGGTGGAAGGATATACTATGGTTCAGAAGCTAAGATACTGTGAAAGTCTGGAGTCCCTGGTTGACAAGCTCTGCTTGTGGGCCTATCACCAAGCTCTCAGCAGGGTTAAAGAGGCCACACAGAAGAGACAGGAGACCATTTCTCAGCTGCAGAAAATTTAGGAATCCTTACATGAAGTTATGTACTACCTAGTTAATAATGTGTCTCTCAACTGGCTGGTAGGTCCCTTTTAACCTCAGTCTACCAAGGTGGACAAACCAACCTGAAGGTCCAGCAATCTCAGCTCAAAGCTCAGTAAACTTGTCCTTGTCACCAATGCATGATGTTGCAGGCCAGGTGACAACTTTTTCTGTATGGAAATTACCCTGATAGATAGCTTTAGATTAGAAAAGCAGCTGGTTGCAACAAAAGTCTTCATCATGATCTTTAACAGTTCAATTATGGTCGTGCCCCAGAAGGCCCTGACACATGAATTCTTATTACCTGGCTCGTAAGTGGCATGTGTTAGTCTTGTGAGGACCTCACCAGATCCTAAAATCTCAGGTGCATTTACAGTCTTGTCTGTGGCCTTTGTGTTATTATTGGCTGTAAAGTAAATGTCTTTCTTTACTGAATAAAGATTCATTCATTTGGCCTCTGCTCTGAAAAAGGAAAGAAATTGCAGTCATCAAAAACGGCAGGAGAAATGAGAAAAGACTATCAGCAACAAAAAACAAAGAACAAAAGGACCTTCATTCTGCATTTTAGACAAAAAGTAAAACCTCAAGTACCAAATCCAAAAACAAGATCTATTTATTTTTCTTTATGTGTATGAGTGATACACTGGGTGTGAGTGTAGCACATGTGTGCAGTGACGATGTAAGTCATAAGTGGGCATTAAGCCCTCTGAATTTGTAGTTATCAATAGTTGTTAGCTGTCAAAATGGTGCTTGGAATAGAATTTGCTTCTTGTTCATGAATAGAAACTGACCTTAGCTACTGAACTATTTCACAAGTTATTCCTATGGAGTCAGGATGAGGTAGTCCAGTAGGAAATATCTACTTGGTCATCTGGAAGTTGTAGCCTGAGGCTGAGCAGGGAGTGTCCACAGGCTGGTACACATTGATGACACTGGTTCGGAAATGGTCTTAGGGATCCACAGGAGGCATGGTCAGAGGGGAGGGGAAGTTGCAACTGTTATTCTGTTAGCACTAGTGGTAAACTTGAGAGTTGATCAGGGTCACAGAGAAAGTGAAGGGCTGCCAGCAACTTATGTGGCCTTTGGTAAGTTTCACCATTTTCAGTCAGAGTGTCTTTGTTCACCACTGAGTACACTAGACTAGCCCCCCAGACATCCACCTCTCATCTTGCAAGAGAAATGCTGGGATTTTGGATGTGTGCCGAGTTCTTTACCACTGAGTTATTTCTTGAACCAAAGATATTGCTCTAATACTGTCAAATGCTTTTTTTGTTATACCTTCTGCTATTCTCACATCCTTTTTATCCCCTGTTCTCTTAATGTGATTCTGTCTATTGATTTGTGTTTGTTGAATCTCATGTACTGGAATTACAATCTACTAATGATGGATGATTCTCTAAGATAAAATTGATTTTACTTGTTTTGTTAACTGCTTATAGCTGCATTGGTATTCTTCACAAACATTTGTTTATAATGTTCTTTCTATATGAAAAATTTGACTAACATACATTCCTTTTCAAAGTAGTTTGTTACCTGAAGGTGGCTTTGTTATTGTCTTTTTCAATTAAAACATTTTTACTTGTTTGCATATACATGTTATGGTATATGTGTGTATAGAGGATAAACTTCCTTTTACCATGGAATCAAACTCAGGTTTCTAGGGTTCACAGTGGGAGCTTTTATCAGCTGAACCATCTCACTGGCCCCAGAGTTTGTCATCATCATCATTGATCCAAAGCCATAGGTGCATCATTAAGTTATTTATTTCATATTTCTTGAGGGTTTTTGTTTTGTTTTGTTTTTGTTTTTGCAGAAGAGTTGTCAGCTTGTCTCAGAACTGCTTTCATTGTATCCCCCAAAGATCTGTATTCTATCTGTATTCATTTTCCTTCAATTCAGAGGGCTCCTCAATTTAACATTGAATTTCTTTACCACATTTTCTTTTAGTGGTGTGTTGTTTAATCCTCATGAGTATGTTTAATTGTGTTTGTGTCTCTTCATGTTGATTTCTAGTTTCATTACCTTATGGTCAGGCAGAATATAAGAACTTATTGAAAATGCCCTGTATTTATTGTGTCCTTTTCTGTGATCTCATAAATCTTGATAAAACGGTATATTCTTTATTGTTTGAGTGGAAAGTTAGGAAGATGTCTGTTACGTTCATTTGACTGATGTTATCAGTTAAACCAAGATATTTCTTTATTCATTTCCAAAGGATTACGTTTCTTTCTTTCATACTTTGAAAAGGTCTCTCAGTGCAACTCTAGCTGCCCTGGAGCTCACTTTACAGAGCAGGCTGGCACAAACTAAGAGATCTCTCATCCTCTGACTCCCTAGTGCTGTGATGGCAGGTATGAGCCACCATTTGTAGCTCATGGATTGCTTATCTTTACATTAGGAGGTAGTCTTTATCTCTTCTGACTATTTTTATTTTTAGGTCTATTTTGTCAGGTACTATAATAGTGACATCTGCTTGAATTTGCTTGTAACATTATTTAAAGAGTAATGAACTAAGGACAACAATACCTGTTGTATATTCCTGTTTTGTTTAAAGCAATATTAAGTTTGGTTCAACAGACAATGTTAAATATTTATACTCTATGGTTATATCCTCCATTTTATTTTAGATTATTTATATCATCAGGAATCCAAGAAATGTGGCTACATCTAATTTCAAGATATTGAAACTATTATCCCATCAATGTAAACCACAGACTTTTGATGAATATCTTTCTACGTTTATTCAGCATGATGGTGAGTTGAACTTGGACCAAGGACTTTACATTTTGGAATGATAATGTACAAGGCAAAATCATTGATATGATCAAGGTTGCATACTCCTTTTTAAAAAAATCATTTCATTTGTTTACATCTCAAATGATATCCCACTTCCCAGTTACCCCACCACCAACCCCCATCCCAGATATGCCTTCCCCCTCCCCTATTGTCTGTATGAGGGTGCTCCCCAACTTACCCACATTCTCCTGCCCCACTGTTCCAGCATTCTTCTAGGCTGTGGCATCAAACCTCCCCTTGGACCAAGGGCCTCCCTTCCCATTTCTCTGAGGCAAGACCATCCTCTGCTACATATATATCTGAAGCCATGGACCCCTCTAGGTACACACCTTAGTTGGTGGTCTAGATGCTGGGAGAACTGGGTGGTCAGACCATCCTATGTTGGTCTTCCAATGCTGCAGTCCCACTCTATTTTTCCAGTCATTCTGCCAGCTCCTCCACCAGGTTTCTTGAGCTCACTCTGATGGTTGGCTCTAAGAATCTACATCTTTATTGGTCAGTTGCTGGCTGGACCTCCCAAGGAACTGTCACACTAGATTCCTTTCAGCAAGTGCCTTTTCACCACAGGAACGGTGTAGGGTTTGGTGTCTACAGACGTGATGGAGCTAGAGAAAGTACCCAAGGATCTAAATGAGTTTGCAGCCATCTAGGAGGAACAACAGTATGAACTAACCAGTAACCCCAGAGCTTCCTGGGACTAAACTATTAATCAAAGAAAACATATGGTGAGACTCATGAGTCTAGCTGCATATGTAGTAGAGGGTGACCTAATAGGTCATCAATGGGAGGAGAGGCCCTTGGTCCTGTGAAGGTTCTATGCCCTGGTATAGGGCATTGCCTGGACTAGGAAGCAGGAGTGGGTGGGCTGGGGAGCACAGGGAGAGGGAGCAATAGGGGATTTTCAAAGGGGAAACTAGGAAAAAGGATAACATTTGAAATGTAAATAAAGAAAATTCATGTTTGAAATAATTTAGTCCAAACAATATATTTTATTTTGCTTAGATGGGAAAATATAAGGAGCTATTCTGTTCTTATCTGAGGATTAAATTACTGAGTCTAGAGGAACACAGAGAATCACTGTGATCAGACAGTATAACACATTAAACTGACATTTAAGGTACATGGGTATTAGAGCAGCCTGCAGCAGAGCACAATTACATAGAAGAAAACTGAGGGTGGCAGAAAGCTCACCCCCTGAGTCAGTCAGATTCCAATCAGAAATCATTTCATTTCAAGAAATGGTGACTTCACCTAAATATACAACAAAGGGGAGATAAAACCTGTAGAGACCACCTCTAGTAGATAGTAATTGCCCCCAATTGAGGGATGAGACCACCTGCCCATCTCAAAATTTTTAATCCAGAAATGTTTCTGTCCAAAGGAAGGACAGGGACAAAAAAATATGTAACAGAAACTGAAGGAAAGATTATCCAGATGCCGCCCCAACCAGGGATCCATCCCATCTGCAGACAACAAATCCCTGACACTATTGCTGTTACCAAGAAGCACCTGCTGACAGTAACCTGGTATGGCTCTTTCATGAGGTGTTCTACCAGCACCTGATCAATACAGATGCAAATACTCACAGCCAAACATCATACTGATCCCAGGGATCCCAATAGAAGAGCAAGGGGAAGGAATGAAGGAGCTGAAAGGGATTGCAACCCCATAGGAAGAATATCAACAAACTGGATCCCCAGATCTCCCAGGGACTAAATCACCAAAAAGTAATGCATATGGAGGGACCCATGACTCCAGATACATATGTAGCAGAGGGTTGCCTTATCTGACATCAATGGGATGGAGACCCTTAGTCCTGTGGAAGATTGATTCCCCAGCATAAGGGGGTAAGTGGTGAGGTGGGAGAGGGTGAGTGGGTGGAGAAGCACTCTCATAGAGACAAATAGGAATGGGAAGAATGTGGATTGGATGTGTGTTGTGGAGGGCTAACTGGGAAATGGGTTATCATTTGAAATGTAAACAAATTCAATGATTAATTAAAAAAAGAAATGGTGACAACCTTACCCTTTTCAAAGTAATTTTTTAATGTCTATAAGTCTTTCTTCTGTATATATGTTCATTTATCATGTGAATATGGTCCCTGTAGAATTTAAAAGAGGGTGTCTGAGCCTCTGAAATGGAGTAAAACTTACCTGTGAGTTGCCCTGTGAGAGTTAGGAATCAACCCAGATCTCTGTGAGAGAATTCACTTATTTGAATTGCTGAGCCATCTCTTAAGACCCTTATTTTTTCAATTATATCACAAATATTGCCCCCTTCCATTCTCATCTTCACAAAGTCCCTCCCTTGATCCCTCACCTTCTCCCCTGAGGGTGTGGGGATCCTGCTGGGTATCCCCAGTCCTGGTTCAACAAGTCTCTGGAAGATTAGGCTCATTCTCTTCCACTTGTCCAGACAAGGCAGCCCTGTTGGGAAATCCATACCATAGCTTTAGGGAGAGTCTCTGCTACAGTTTTTGGGGGACTCATATGGCAATGTGTCTGCATGTCTGCTACATATTTGCCAGGGGCTTTGGTCTAACCTGTGTGTGTTCTGTTGTTCATGGCTTAGTCTCTGATGGCTCCCAGGTGTCCAGGTTAGTCAAAACTTGGTTTTTCTATGGCATTCCTATTCCCTACAGGGCCTTCAATTCTTCCCCAAACTCTTCCATAAGAGTCCCAACCTCCAATCCTTGGCTGTGGGTATCTTCATCTGTTTCAGTCAGCTGCTGGGTAGCCTCTTAGAGGACAGCCATGCTAGGTTTTTTTTCCTGCAAGTATAACAGAGTATCATTAATAATATCATGGATTGGTGCTTGCCCATGGGTGTGTTTTGAGTTAGACTGGTCATTAGTTGGCCCTTCTTTAAGTCTCTGCTCCTTCTTTGTCCCTGTATTTCTTTTATACATGACAAATTTGGGGTGAAAATTTTATGAGTGGGTTGGTGTCCTTATCCCTCCACTGGGGTTCTTTTCTGGCTGCAGGAGGTAGCCTCTTCAGGTTCCATGTTCCAACTGTTAGACATCTTGGTTAAGGTTACCCATATGACTCCTGGGAGCACCCCCCCATCCCAGGTCTCTAGGACTTCCTAGAGATTTCCCCCACAGCCTCTGGAAGCTGGAGAGTTCCATTCATTCTCCTTCCACTCTGGGCCTCTCTCCTGTCTTTCCTTGCAGCTGATCCTAACCCCCATTTCTCTCCCCTTCCCCTCACCCATTCAGTTCTCTGTGCCCTCTGCCTCCTCTTTATGTTGTTCCCCATTCTAAATGTGATTCAAGCATTTTGGTTTGGGCCTTCCTTCTTGTTTAACTCCCTTGGTTCTGTGGGGTGTATCATGGGTATTTTGTACTTTATGACTAATATGCACTGGTCAGTGATAACATGCCATGCCTGTCCTTTTGGATCTGGTAACATCACCTGGGGTTGCCACGCACTCTGGTCAAGTCAGTTTGACAAACCGGGAGGTTTGGAAGCTACTCATGAGGCAGAAGAGTTTCACAGAAACTCGCTCCTGGAGTCTGGTGTTCTCTCTAACCCATACATTAATTTTCCATTCCCGCATTAGTCTAGTGGATGGATCCACGTGCTCTCTTTTAGAATTATCCTATTATAAGTGCCTTTTAAGATTGAATTCTGACATAGCTAAAGCCTTCCGCCAGTGTTCCAACAGTCCTAAAATGTCCTTGAGCAAAACCATGGGCTTGAAATTCAGTAAGAATATTGCTATTCAGTGACATTCAGAATAGCCTCTGGTATTACACTATCACTTAGAATAAAAGCCACGTCGCACCCATATACAGGAATTTACAATGGTTTAGGAAGTAGAACGGGCTATGGTTTTAGAGTATTGCATTATTCATGAGATGGTTAGCTAGAACTGAACTCCCTAGTTAGAACCATGACTTGGGTGTGAAAGCCCTTGCCCTAGGAGAGTAAAGACCTCACACCTGGCTTCTAAGACTATAGCTGAGTTACACCCATACACCCGTATTTACAATGGCCTAAGGGGAAGGTGGACTATACAATAGTCTAAAATAGGAACTATGGCAAGGGCACGAAGCACTTGACCCTGGATTCTAAGATTAATCGAATCTTACCTGGAGCCCTTGTTGATCCCAGTTGTTAACAATGAATTCTATCCCAGGTGGTTCCCGTTAGACCGTCTGTGTTTGCATTCCTCTGTTTTATGTAATAATCCAGTAACCTCTTTGTACCTTGAGGGTATGTCACCCAACTTCCTTATTGTCTTCTGCATAAAAAGTCTGATGCTCGATTTGACATTACATTCAGATACTAAACCTCTCCTGTGTGCATCTGTCTGTCAATTCGTTCGACGCTTTGCCCACCTGTGACTAGAGACCCATTCCACACAGACAAAGGGGCCCAGAGGATCTGCGGCATGGGGTGATATTTTCTCTTTCTATACACTTGCCTGAAAATTTAATGATGTCTTTGTTTTTGATAGCTGAATAGTATTCCATTGTGTAAATTAACCCATTTTCTGTATCCATTCATCTGTTGAGGGACATCTGAGTTATTCCATACATTTACTCTTTAATAATATACGTTATTAGACACAGTAACGATATTTAATTTAGAATACAGTAACACAGGGTATAGTTTCATTCTTTTTGTGTGTTCTTCAAATTGTCTCATGATTATCATAGGTTTTTAGTAAATAAATGTTCATAATTAAATGTATTCCTATAAAATTTATTGTTTTTGAATTTCTCACAGTGATTTTCCTGATTTTCAAGGTTAGCATATAGTGATGCAGCTCACAATGCTATTTTCAGTAGAATGTCCACACTACTAGGTGAAGATGTTGGATGATACCTCTGTACCACTGCTACCACCGGTTGAAAATAAACTGTGGATAGTTGGAGATCAGGACATATGAACTTAGTATAACCAGGAAAACAATGATTTTCATGGTACCAGTGGCAAAGAAAGGGAAGGGAACTGTACAATGTGAAAGACAGGGGATGGAGAGATAGCTCAGCTGTTCAGAGCACTGGCTATTTTTCCAGAGAACTAGTGGTTGACTCCAAGCACCAAAAGGGTGGTTTACAACCATTTGTATGTCTTGACACAGAAGATCCAATGCCCTAATGTGCCTTCTGTGGGTACTGCTTACCTACAGTGCATAGATATGCATATGGTACACAGGCATGCATCCAAGTAAAACAACTACATACATAAAATAAAGAAAAACATTTTTAGAATGTTTACGAGGAGGGCAATTGGGATGGTTAATGAGGAAATGTGCTTACAGAGAAACATTTGTAGTCTTTATCCTGGAGATCCACAGGGTGGATGGAGTGATTCTACTCCATCTTCTGCAAGTTGTCCTCTGATATCTACATGAATGTTCTGGCAATCTAATATGTTCAAATTAATGAGTGTAATGATTAAATGGAAGAGAAGAAGGAAGAAGAAGAAGGAAGAGCAGGAGAAGAAGAAAAGGAGGAGGAGTAGGAAGGGGAAGAAAAGGTAAGGGTTAGAAAGGGAATGAGGGAATAAAGAGGGACAAGAGAGAGAGAGAGAGAGAGAGAGAGAGAGAGAGAGAGAGAGAGAGAGAGAGAGAGAGAGAGAGAGATCAGTTATGTAGTCAGAGAGGTGGAAAGTACTGGGGAAATGAGACTTTATAACACAAGCAGCAGATGATAGGCATGTGGTGTCTGCTAGAATCTCTAGGGCATATATAGAGGGACATGCAATAATAGCTGGGAATATTTATGTATCTGGATTGAAAATTAAATGAGTCATTTAGGGGTGGACTCGGTGTCAAGCTTGTTCCAACTATGAGAATGAGAAAACAAGGAGTTGTGAAAGAAGACAAAGATTAATGTATTCAGATTATGTCTTATTTAAGGTTTTATTGCTGTGAACAGACAGCATGGCTAAGGCAACTTTTATAAGGATAATATTTAATTGGGGCTTGCTTACAGGTTCAGAGATTCAGTCCAGTATCATCAAAGCAGGAGCATGGCAGCATCCAGGCTGGCATGGTACAGGAGGAACTGAGAGGTCTACCTCTTCATCTGAAGGCTGCTAGAAGAAGACTGATTCCCATGTGGTTAGGAGGAGAATCTCATTGTCAATGCCCACAGTGACACACTTCCTCCTACAATCCCACACCTACACCAGTAGTGCCTACCTTCCAGTAGTGCCACTCATAGTGTAAAGCACATCAAAATCGCCACAGATGGAAAGAGTTGTTTTTTTTCAGAGGTAACAATGTTAGTTTTCACTCTAGGAGTCCTGAGC
The DNA here is from genome assembly GCF_000001635.26 of Mus musculus. Classification (NCBI taxonomy): domain Eukaryota; kingdom Metazoa; phylum Chordata; class Mammalia; order Rodentia; family Muridae; genus Mus; species Mus musculus. Next base: position 5,683,735 of record NC_000073.6, on the reverse strand, counting down.
CATTGATCTAGTAGAGACATGATCTCTAACCATGGAAACTAAGTTTCCAAACCTCCTTTTGTTTCAAAAACATTGATTTAAGTTGAAAACTTCTATGTTCTCAGCATCTCAATGTGTGTACCACCTATTATCCCATAAGGTCTGGATTCTACCCTTGTTTGTCTGTTCATGGTGCCAGCTACTAAGCTAATACAATACTGTGTGTCCTACCATCATTAAATTCTATAGGAAGGATCCAACAGTGATTCAAACTAAAACTTAAGTCTTCTGAGCCAATACTACAATGCAAAAACAAATATGAATTTTCACATGTTTTGATACCATTAACTTATATATTAAATATGGCAATGACTGAAGATTCTAAAGCAACATAAAATAAAGTCATAAAAAGTGGCATGAGAATGAGAAAAGACAAACGGGTAACATATAAAACAAGGTCGTTTGTTCTGCATTTCTCTTTTATATATTTTATTGGATATATATTTGCATTTAAAATGTTATCTCCATTCATGTTTTCCCCACCAGACATCCCTCCTCCCTTCCCCTGCTTTTGTGAAGTTGCACACCCACCCATCTACTCACTTCTGCTTCCCTTCTTCACCCCCCAACATTTCCCTAAACTGTGGCTTTGAGACTTCACAGAACCAAAGGCCTTTCCTCCCATTGATGTCCAACAAGGCCATCCCGTGCTACTCATGGGACTAGAGCCATGGGTCCCTCCATGTTTACTCTTTGGTTGGTGATTTACTTCCTGAGAGCTCTGAAGCAGGGGTCTGGTTGGTTGATATGGCTGTTCTTCCTATGGGTTGTAAACCCCTTCAGCTCCTTCAATCCTTTCTCTAACTCCTCCATTCATGACCCCACACACAGTCCAATGGAATCATGTAAGCATCTGCCTCTGTACTTGTCAGGCTCTGGCAGAGCCTCTCAGGAGACAGCTATGTCAGGCTCCTGTCAGCAAGCACTTGTTGGCATCTGCAATAGTATCTAAGTTTGGTATCTGTATATAGAATGGATCCCCAAGTGGGTTAGTCTCTGGATGGCCTTTCCTTTAGTCTCTGCTCCAGATTTTCTCCTCATATTTCCTCCTGGGAGTGTTTCCTTCTCCATTCTAAGAAAGAATGGAGCATATACACTCTGGTCTTCCTTTTTCTTTTTTTTGTTAGAAATTGTCTTTATTTACATTTCAAATATTTTCATTATTTCTCCCCTGAAAACCCCTATCCCATTCCTCCTCCCCCTTCTCAGCAACACACCCACCTCTGATTTCTTGTCCATGCATTCCCCTACACTGGGGAATCAAGTCTTCTCAGGACCAAGGGCCTCTACTCCCATTGATGACCAAAAGGACATACTCTGCTACATATGCAACTGGAGCCATGAGTTCCTCCAGGTGTATTCATTGGTTGGTGGCTTAGTCTCTGGGAACTCTGGGGGTACTGGTTAGTTCATATTGTTGTTCTATCTATTGGGCTGCAAGCTCATTCAGCTCTTTTGGTCCTTTACCTCCTTCATTGGGGATGTCGTGCTCAATCTAATGGTTGGCTGAGAGAATCCACATCTATATTTCTCAGGCACTGGCATAGCCTCTCAGGAGACAGCTATATGAGGCTCTGATCAGCAAGCACTTCTTGGCATCGACAATAGTGTCTGGGATTGGTTACTATATATGGGATGGATCCCCATGTGGGGCAGTCTCTGGATGGTCATTCCCCATTACCTGCTTCACACTTTGTCTCTGTATCTCTTTCCATGAATATTTGTTCCCCCTTCTAAGAAGGATCAAATTTTCTACAATTTGGTCTTCCTTCTTCTTGAGTTTCATGTGTTTTGCAAATTGTATCTTGGGTATTCTGAGATTCTGGACTAATATCCATTTATCAGTGAGTGCATATCATGAGTGTTCTTTTGTGATTGTGTTACTTCACTTAGGATAGTATTTCCTAGTCCCATCCATTTGCCTAAGAATTTCATGAAGTCATTATTTTTAATTGTTGAGTAGTAATTGATTGCATAAATGTGCCACATTTTCTGCATACATTCCTCTGTTGAGGGACATCTCGGTTCTTTTCAAGTTCTGGCTACTAAAAATCAGACTGCTATGAACATAGTTGAGCATGTGTCTTTGTTACATGTTGTAGCATCTTCTGGATATATGCCCAGAATTGCTGTAGCTGGGGCCTCTGGTAGTACTATGTCTACTTTTCTAAGGAACCTCCAAACTGAGTTCCAGAGTGGTTGTTGTACCAGCTTGGAATCCCACCAGCAATGGTGGAGTGTTCCTCTTTCTCTACATCCTTGCCAGCATCTGTTGTCATCTGAGTTTATGATCTTTGCCATTTTAACTGGTATGAGGTGGAATCTCAAGGTTGTTTTGATTTGCCTTTCCCTGATGACATGTCTTTAGGTGCTTCACAGCCATTCAGTATTCATCAGTCGAAAATTCTTTGTTCAGCTTTGTACCCCATTTTTAATAGGGTTACAAGGTTCTTCTTGAGTTCTTTGCATATATTGGACATTATCTCTCTATCAGATGTAGGCCTAGTAAAGATCATGTTCAGATCTGTTGGTTGCTTTTTTGTCCTATTGACAGTGTCCTTTGTCTTATAGAAGCTTTGTAATTTTATGAGGTCCCATTTGTCAATTCTTGATGCTAGAGCATAATACATTAGTGTTCTGTTCAGGAAACATTCACCTGCGTCAATGTGCTCAAGGCTCTTCCCCACTTTCTCTTCTATTAGTTTCAGTGTATCTGTTTTTATGTGGAGGACCTGGATCCACATGGACTTTAAATTTGTACAAGGAGATAAGAATGGGTCAATTTGCAGTTTTCTACTTGCTGACTGCCAGTTGAACCAGCACCATTTGTTAAAAATACTGTCTTTTTTTTCATTGGATGATTTTAGCTCCTTTGTCAAAGCTAAAGTGACAATATGTGTGCAGGTTCATTTCTGGGTCTTTAATTCTATTGCATTGATATACCTGCCTGTCACTGTACCAATACCATGTAGGTTTTTTTTTTTCTCACAATTGCTCTGTAGTACACCTTGAGGTCAGGGATGGTGATTTCCCCAGAAACTCTTTTATTGTTGAGAATAGTATTTAATATCCTGGGTTTTTGTTATTCCAGATGAATTTGAGAATTGCTTTTTCTAACTATGAAGAACTTAGTTGGAATTAGTCGCAAGCTTGATCCAACTATGACAATATGTAAATAAGAAGGATTTGTTAAAGACAACCAAGCTTAGTGCATTCTAATGGTGTCTTAGTTAAGGTTTCAGTGCTTTGACCAGACACCATGACTAAGGCAACTTTAATAAGGACAAGATTTAGTTGTGGCTTGCTTACAGGTACAGAGGTTCAGCCCACTGTCATAAAAGCATAAGAATGGCAGCTGCTAGGCATGCATGGTACCGGAGGTGCTGAGAATTTTACCTCTTCATCTGAAGGCTTCTAGCAGAAGACAGACTTCCATGTGGTTAGGAGGAGGATCTCATTGTCCATGCCCACATTGACACACTTCTTCCAAAAAGCCCACACCTATTCAAAAGGGCCTCACTTCCTAGTAGTGTCACTTCCTTCAAAATCCTTCAAAAATTTGAAGTGCCAGGCACTTCAAAATCATTACAGATGGTAAGAGATATTTTTCAAAGGTAGTAATGTTAGTTTTCACTCTAGGAGTCACAAGCCATTGACATGGATCTAGTGAAGAAATGACCTAGGTGCTGAGTTGCCCAACCTCCTTTTTTTTAATGAATATTGTTTCTAAGTAGAAAATTTCTATGTTTTCAGCAGAGAATTTTGCTCAGTATGTGTGCCACTTATTAATATATAAGGCCTGGAATCTACCCTTCTTTGTTTGTTGATGGTGACAGCTACTAAGCTTATTTAATAGTATGTGACCTTCTATAATTCATACAGAATTACCATGTCATTAGTAAATACTCTATGAAGTTCCTAACAATGATTCTAAGTAAAATATCAGTCTTTTGAGCTCATAGTACAATGCAAAAACAAATACTAATTTTCACATGTTTTAACACCATTAATTTAATATTGAAATGACTGAATATTAGAAAGTAATAGAAAATAAAGCCATGAAAAGTGTCAGGAGAAATGAGAAAAGACAAACAGGTAATTTATGAATCAAGGTTATTCATTCTGCATTTCAAAGACCAAAAGTAAAAATTCAAGTGCCAGATCCAAAAGTAAGATTTATTTATTCATATTTTATGTTTATATGTGACATACTGTGTGTCAGTGTACCACATGTGTGCAGTGCCCATGAAAGCCATAAAAAGGCATCAGGACCTCTTAAATTGTAGTTATCAATAGTTGTTATTTGTCAAGAGGGTGCTGGGATTAGAATTTATTTTTTGTGCATGATAGAAACTGATCTTAGCAACAGAACTCTTTCACACGTTATTCCTATCAAGTCTAGATGAGGTAGTCTAGTAGGAGTATGTGGATTCCCAGGGTATGCAAAACGTCAGAGACAGCCCCACTTCCTATGTTAGGAGTTCTACAAAATTTCTAATTCTAATTCTAATCCATTTTGCAGAAGTCCTAGGTCAGACCCATGCTGTCTCCATGATTGAATTCACTCTATTAGCTTCTATAAGCCTTGCTTAGTTGATTTTATGTGACATGTTCTCTTGGTGTCCTTTACCACTCTGATTCCTATAGTTCTTCCTACCTGCCTTCCTCAGGGTTCTTCAAGCTCCATCTACTATTTTTCTATGTGCCTCTACCTCTGATAGCAACAGGTGCTGGAGAAAGCCTGTGTGAGCACAGAATATCATTGGGAATGTTTTCATCATACTTGAGTCAATTGTTTGATTTGCCAGTAGTAACTAGGTCTTTGGGCTAACTAGGTCTTTAAGCTCTCTTTTTTCTAAGCTTCCTTCTCACTGTGAATTGTAGTATGATTATTCTTTTTATATTTTTCACATTTATTTTTTATTAGATGTTTTCTTCATTTACATTTCAAATGCTATTCCCCTTCCTAGATTTCTCTCTGAAAATCCACTATACCCTCTTCATTTCTGTGGTTTCCAACGCACCCAACTCCTGCTTACTGGCCATGGCATTCCCCTATACTGGAGGATAGATTCTTCGCAAGACCAAGAGCCTCTCCTCCCACTGATGGCTGACTAGGCCATCTTCTGCTACATATGCCCCTAGAGACAGGAGCTCAGGGAGTACTGGTTAGTTAATATTGTTGTTCCTCCTATAGGTCTGTAGAACCCTTCAGCTCCTTGGGTACTTTCTCTACCTCCTTCACAGGGGACCCTGTTTGCATCCAGTGACTGTGAGCATACACTTCTGTATTTGTTATGCGCTGGCAAAGCCTCACAGGAGACAGCTATATCAGGGTCCTGTCAGCAAAATCTTGTTGGTGTCTGGGTTTTCATGGTTGTTTAGGGGATGCATCCCCGGGTGGGGCAGTCTCTGGATGGTCCTTCCTTCTGTCACAGCCCCAAACTAGAAAGATTGCATACTAGCAACTTAATAGTACTCCTGAAACCTTTAGATAAAAGATAGAAACACACCCAAGAAGAGTAGATGGAAGGAAATAACAAAGCTCATGGCTGAATTCAATAAATTGGAAACAAAGAAAGTGACTGAAAGAATCAACAAATCCAAGAGGTGGTTCTTTGAGAAAATCAACAAGATAGACAAGCCCTTAGTCAAACTAAGTAAAAGGCAGAAAGACAATATCCAAAGAAGAAAAGTCAGAAATGAAAAGGGAGACATAACAACAGACATGTAGAAAATCCAAAGAATCATTTGGTCTTATTTTAAAAGCATGTAGTTCACAATATTGGAAAATCTAAATGAAATGGATGGTATACCTGATAGACTCCACTTATCAGTTGAATGAAGATCAGGTAAATAAACTAAAAAGTCCTATAACCACTAAAGAATTAGAGGCAATGCAAAAGTTTCAAGTAAAATAAAAGCCCAGAGCCAGATGGCTTTAAGCAGAAGTAAATTGGCCTTTAAAGAAGAACTAATAACAATATTCCTCACATTATCCTACAAAATTGAAATAGAAGCAACATTGCCAAATTCATTTGACAAGGCCATAGTCACCCTGATATCTAAACCACACAAAGACTCAATAAAGACATACAATTTCAGACTAATTTCTCATATGAACACAGATGCAAAAATGCTCACTAAAATACTCACAAATCAAGTCCAAGAACTCATCAAAGGATTCATCCACCACGACCCAATAGGCTTCATCTTTTAGACGCATAGATGGCTCAATATATATAAATTCACTAATGTAATCCCCATATACACAAACTGAAAGAAAAAAATTCACAATATCATCTCATTAGATGGTGAGAATGTCTTTGACAAAATTGAATACCTCTTTATGTTAAAAGTTTTAGAGAGTTCAGAAATACAAGGCATGTACCCCAAACAATAAAAGCAATATACAGAAAGACAATAACCAATAACAAATTTAATGTGGAGAAAATGAAAGCAACAGCACTGAAATCAGGGAAAAGACAAGGCTGCCCACTCTTTCCCTTTCTTTCTTTCTTTCTTTCTTTCTTTCTTTCTTTCTTTCTTTCTTTCTTTCTTTCTTTCTTTTTTTCTTTTTGTTTTGTTTTTGTTTTTTTTTTCGAGACAAGGTTTCTCTGTATAGCCCTGGCTGTCCTGAAACTCACTTTGTAGACCAGGCTGGCATTAAACTCAGAAATCTGCCTGCCTCTGCCTCCCAAGTGCTGGGATTAAAGGCGTGTGCCACCATGCCTGGCACTCTTTCCCTTTCCATTCATTACAGAACTGGAAGTACTAACTAGAGCAGTAAGAGAATAAAAGGAAATCAATGGGATCCAAATTGGAAAGGAAGTAAAGTTTCACCCTTCATAGATGACATGATTTTATATATATATATGTATATATATATATATATATATATGCGCAACCCTGTGCATTATATATTAGAACTCCTAGAGCTCATAAATAACTTCCACAAAGTGGTTGTATAGAAACATATCTCAAAGAAATAAGTAGATTTCCTTTATAAAAACAATAAACAGGCATATTTGTACAGGAATGTTATTAGAATCTCAGCCAGTGTTGAGTGCAGGAGAAACAGCCTTCTCTCAAGATGGTTTTCAGTGAAGCAGATATCTTTATTGGGGGTGGCATTGCCTATACAACACATGGAGTGAGGTTAGGGATTTTTCAGATGAGTGTACATCATTGGCAGTGGTCCAGTTGCTGGGACTGCTTCGTTTGCGTGATTACGAATTCCTGGTGCTAGCTGGACATGTTCTAAGAAGATAGGAAGTTTACCCTGCACTCTGGCCACTAGGTTACAAGACTACCACAGGATGGCAGAGCTGGGGGTGGACTGGCTCTGTGTTTACCTGTTAGATGCAGTCCTATAGCAAGGCAGGATCAGTCCTTCTGCTGGTATCAGGATGCTATTTTTCAGGGTTTAGACATGTTTTGACCCTACTGTCCCTCTGTAATGGCTCCCCCTGTCACGTGGATTTCCATACTGACATGATGTGCAGAGAACAATGACCCTTAGAATCCCTAAATATCAACAGTAAAGGAGAAATGGTGGGGAAGCTTAGAGCCAGGAGTTTTGTGACATACCTCAACCAGAGACGAGATTCCACAAAGGAAATGTAAAATAAAATACTAATACAATTTAGAATATATAAGCTCACAAATGTGACCACCAGCATCAGGATGGTGTGGGCTGCTCTGGTCTCAGCATGGCCTCTGTTGTTTTGATTGACCTTATGTATGTGGTTCATTCTCTGGTGGTGTCTGTGTAGGTGAATCACCATGGAGACACTGGTCCAGGCCATGATGCTTAGGAATATGATGTCATGGGAAAACCGCAAGATATTCATGTCTACACTGACCCCAGAGATGGAGCATATCGAATTGCTTTTAGAATCAGAGTCATTGTGTGATTTCTGTGGACCACTGACATTCATTAGCATGTAAGCATTATTTAAGACACTGAACAACCAGCAGCTGTAACAACAATAGCTCACAACCTTGGGGGATATTTCGCTGAACATGACCCTAGCCCAGGTACCAGGAACAAGAGTGACAAACTGGTAGGTGCTGAGGACACAGGTGGAGCACATGATTGTGCCTCGAGCAACCAGGTGAAAGAAATATGCAAGTTTACATTTGAGGTCAGTTGGAGGCTTCCTGGGAACAATATCAGTAAGGTCATATGAATATGCAAACAGAAGGAGCATGAATGCATTGGCCACAGCCAAGTTGATTAGAATGACTTGTATTGGCCTCAGTCTGGAGTCAGTCAAGATTGGAGAGAAGTTATGGACAAACAGAAGGATGTTGCCCACAGTCCCAACCACAACATGGCAAAGCAAAAGGATCTGAAGAGCCAACACTTCCATGGTTTTCAGGGTTTTATTCGGAGACAACCTGGCGATGGCTTCATAGCACAGTGGTGTAAGGATCAGGTTGGACAGTGCTGTCCTCAAGAATCTTATCAATTATCTAAGATTTTCAACTGTTTTTCAATTGATTTGGAGTATTTTTTTTTTGAAAAGCTGCCACTGCTTTGACACACTACAGGAGATTTTTCTGGAAAACAATGATTGGACATTGATCCAGAATATCAACTTCAGACTTATTTTCCTTTCCCTTCACTCATGATGTAAGTGTGTTTGTATGTGTGTGTGTGTGTAATACAATTCTACCTGTGTTGTTCAACAGCATGTCACAAATTTTAATACAACATGGGCTCTGCATACATATACATTCATATTTGTAGACAGGAGAACTGACATGTTATAAGATGTTATAACAATGTGTTAAGGAATACAAATTTGTTGTTGGAGAGATGATTCTGGATCTAATGACCTCTACTCAGCTTCAGGGCACTTTATTCATGTATTTCTACTCATGCACACAAGCAAAGCAGTAATAGGCATAACATAAAATAAGTATGTCTTTTACATATTTGATCAAGTGTTAGGGAGATTTCTCAGGAGTTGAGTGCTTCCAGATTACCATATTCTATTTCTAACACTGCAATGGCTACTTAGAACTGTGTGTATCTCCAATTCCAAGGCATTTGGACTTTCCCAGTCATACATGCTGGCAAAACACCACTGCATATAAAATAAAAATAAAGAAAGAAATCTTTAAAAATGTAACACAAAATTAAAATCCATGTTTTATATCAAATATGAATGAGGAACTGAGAAGGTCACTCAGTAGTTAAGGGCACTGACTGCTTTTCCAAAAGAGTTCAATTCAAGGCAAACAATGGTGGCTCTCAACCATCGGTAATGGGATCAGATTCTCTCTTCTGGTGTGTTTGAAGACAGCTACAGTGTACTCACATACATTAAATAAATAAATAAACAAAAAAAGTAAATAAAATCTTTATAAAAAAAAGAGTGAATGAAATATTCTCCCCAAATTAATACATATAATGCTGATATATTTTCAGACTACTCATCATGATGATAAAAACCAATGTATTATTTTAAAAATGTGCTAGTTTTATGTTCACACAGAAGAACCTTGAATTTCACTTGTATTCATTCATTTGGGAAAAAAATTCTGAGGGATCCTAGCATTCTGTTGATTCATAACAGTCTGAGTTTTATTTGTTTTTCTGAGGAATTTGGTGCTGGGCACATATCTGAGTCATCTTCTTCTTTGGTGAACCACAATAAAAAACATTAACACCATCACTATTAAATGCTTTGTACACACAGATTATTTGTATACTTCTTTTATATAGCTCACATTTTTTCTGGACCTTTATTTTTTTCCCCTATAGGAAGAATAAACCTCCATCTAACAACTAAAAACCAGTTATCTAATATATACATGTCACTTTAAAGTACATTTACATATACATGCTGAGCCATGAAATAGACATGTCTTTAGACAAATGAAAACATTGACATAATTAGTTAAATTAGGGAGAGAAAGACATTGTAATGACAAATGTTAACTTTAAAGGACACCTTGGATTTTAGGAGGGAGAAGAGAACTTTAAGCAGAAATTTAAACTTGCAGACTTCTCACCTGCTTAGGACCAGCAAATATGGTGTTGCTCACAGAAATGTATGCCAGCTCCTGAGTAGTTACTGAAGAAACATAGCTCTGAGTTCCTCTCCCCTTGAAGAACATCTTTGTGTATCCATTTCCTAAGACAGACTCAAAGAAGTGCCTACCTCTCCCATAAAGTCCTGTGCAGATTGCTGAATGAAGCCTGATATCAGAGCTCATAAAGGGGGAGTGTCAGATCCTGAAATACTTCTGAGAGTCCATTCCCTTGTCATCTGTCGTGTTATTGAAAATGACTGTATAGGTATATTGGAAAACTTTTAATGAAACAAAATGCATTTATCCCTAAGGCAAATCACCAATTTCACTTCCTGGTAATTATTGATGATGCCCAAGATTTTATTATATCATAATGAGTAGTAGAGCAAAAGTTACAAGAAGTTTTCCTTGTTTCCTTAGGGAGTATTTAAGTGGTAAAGTGGTGTTGGCATCAGTTATAGAGAGGTGCTCTTTAGGGGAGATCAAGAGATATGTTAGGTTTATATTCAGGGGTGTGTGTGTGTGCATTACATTATATGCTTTCACCTTGTAAAATCTGGCTGACATCAAGTCCTTCCAGACAGATAATCAATAGGCAGTCTGGAATCTTGTATTTTCCCATGTGTGGACAAGGGCAGTTTAGTCTGACAAATCAAAGAACTGAGCCTGTGTTCCCCATCAGGAGTTTTTGGGTTATTCCAAGGTTTATGTGGTTCGAGATCGGTCATGACTCATTTTCTGAGACCTCCATGGAAATTTATTATTATATTAGACTGTACCAGTTTTTATAGAAATTTATCAGGAAAGAACAAATTCTTTAATTACACTCAAGATAATGGATTGAGGAATCAGTTAATAATATAGGCAATCACCCATTTTCATGGCTGCCATATTCACTATAGCCATGATATAGAAACAGTTTAAATATCCATCAGATAATGAATGGAAAATGATCATGAGGTACATTTACACCATGGGATACTATTCATCTGCTAAGCAAAATAATATTACGAACTTTGTAGATAAATGGATCATTGAGAAGCAAACGTTATTTATATGGTAACACCCAAATTAAGACAAACATTGCTTATTTTCCTTAGTGTGTAGACATTAACTTTACTTTGGAATACTTCTATAAAAGTAAGAGACATAGGATTAAGGGTCTTGTGATAGAACAAAGTCATTTAAGGACTAAAGGGAATAATGGAAAGTGATTAATTAAATTATGTTGAGGGGATGGAGGAGAGAATATGGGGAGAGTTAAAAATACTAAGTACCAATTAAAAAGGCTTCATGGAAGTATATTAATGAAGAATTTTGGAAATGATGTTTTCTTCTTTTTAGTGTTTATAAATATTTTTAATGAAAAGAAAAACATAGAACATTATATGATAATGATAAATGTAATACTGTGTACATGAAAATATAAAGAAACAGCTATTAAAAATAATATAATTGGCTGGGAGCATAAACAATAATGCATTTAGATTATTTTGTATAAGACAATGATTCTAGTTTTTGTATATTGGAAATAAAATCTAAGTTTAAATTATCTAAATATGCCTAAACCAAAAACCAGTACTTATTTATTGCTAAAGGTTTCACTTTAATTCATTGTTCATGTAAGTTACAGTCTTTCAGTTAATCATGGCAATCTCTTTTCTTCCACTTTTAAAGTTTGAAGAACAACTCACTGCTGACAAGTTAGTAGAGTGGGCATGAGTAGAAAACATGCATATGACAGGGTTGTATTTATCTTTGCCTCGGTTCAAAGTGGAAGAGAAGTATGATCTCCCAGGTCCATTGGAACACATGGGGATGTTCAATGCCTTCGTTCCACAGAAGGCTGACTTTTCTGGCATGAGCAGCACTCAAGGTTGTGGTGTCTAAAGTTTTACACAAGTCCTTTGTGGAGGTAAATGAAGAGGGAACAGAAGCTGCTGCTGCCACAGGAGTGAAATCCTGTAATTTATCTTTACAGATTAGAGAAGAATTCTACTGTGATCATCCGTTCCTATTCTTCATTAAGCACAACGAGACCAACAGCATCCTCTTCACTGGCAGAATGTCTTCCTCTTAAGTGAGGTGTCTCTGCTATGCTTCCAAAAAAGATAACTAAGTTGCCACAGCTGAATGAAGCCTAGAAACAACAGTTTCTCTTGCTTTCATTTTCTTTCCCATCTTAGAGTCCCTGCTAAGAATGCTTGGGTTGGGGCAGGATACCTCTATTACTTCTAATTTTTCTTTCTTTTCTTCTACAGTTTTTCCTATACATACATACAAACCTAGTTTATCTTTATAAATATTCTCTGGGGAAAATGAAGGGATATATTAACATAATTTCTTCTAATGTAACATGTACCTATGATCTGTGTTAAGTGTGCTAGAGTAAATCATACCATCTTTAAACTGGTTAATATGAACAACTACATTGCTTTACATGACATTAGGAGATATCTCTCCACTTTGTAAGCTTACAAATGTTGTGATTTTACAAAAGACATTTTCAATAAAATAATAATCTTTTGAACTTATTATTTTATTATCATTTCAACAGAAGGTGTCAGTCATTCAGGAAGAATATGGAGAGAATTTTAAAAGCAAATTCACCTATGCTAAATCTGGTTTTGTGTGCATATATGAGAAACTATATTTTCTATCTCTAGCTTACACACACAATGTGGAAAGAGAGACAAAGAGACAGAGAGACAGAAAGAGACAGAGAGAGAAGTGGTTAGATGGAGATTAAGAGATATATTACTCTTTGTATTATATCAACACTCACCTTAGAATTGCTACTGAGTCCTGTAGAATGGCTGTCGATTAAATGTGATATTATAGACGTCCCATCCCAGTCTTCATTCCCATATTTCTCATATATAGATCACATTGTCCTAGAACAAAGGCCATTCAAAATCCTGCTCAATGCACCATTATCTCTGTGGAATGGATTAGTGGGATCAAAGACTGGGTCCTCCTTGAGACTAGTGATTACCTGAGGAAAAGCTATTGGATATCCATGGGATACCCTAATATTTATTATTATTATTATTATTATTATTATTATTATTATTATTATTATTATATACTAATTCACTTCATATCCCATTCACTTCCTCTTTCTTTATTTTTCTTCTTTATTAGATATTTTTTTTATTTACATTTCAAATGTTATCCTCATTCCTTGTTTCCCCTCCAAAAATCCCCTATCACCTCCCCGCACTGTGGGAAGGCACATATGCCATTACAAGTTGGTGCTGGCTGCCGCTGGCCACCACACATAAGTCTGAGTAAACAACCACTCTGTACATATGCAGTAAAGTTTTTCACCAAGTCACTAGCTGGCCCGGGCATGATAATGAGGCTCCATGAGATACTGAGAGAGAATCACCAATCAAATGAGAAACATGCAAATGAGGTATGATAATGAGTCTCTGTGAGGTACTGAGAGAATAACCAATCAGATGAGAGGCATGCAAATGAGGTATGATAATGAGGCTCTGTGAGGTACTAAGTGAGTATAACCAATCAGATGAGAGACATGCAAATGAGGTATGCATAACCACTCCGGGTGTGAGACACGCCTCACCTAGGCCTATATAAGCAGCACTAGTTCTGGGCTCAGGGTCTTCTTGCCTACACAGTCAATGCTCTCCAAATAAACGTGTTGCAGAAGGATCCTGTTGTGGCATCTGCTTTGTTGGCGAGTCAGGCTCTCACACCCTACCCCCTGCTCCCCAACCCATCTACACCCATTCCCAGTCCTAATAATCCCCTATACCGGAGCATAGAAATTTCTCGGGGCCTAGGGCCTCTCCTCCCATTGATGATCGACTAGGCCATCCTTTGATATATATACATACATATATATAGCTAGAACCACAAGTTCCACCATGTGTTTTCTTTGGTGGTTTCGTTCCAAGGAGCTCTGGGGATACTGCTTAGTTCACATTGATGTTCCTCCTATGGGGCTTCAGACCCTTTCAGCTCCTTGGATACTTACTTATTTGGGGACTTGTGCTCCATCCAATGCATGATTATGAGCATCCATTTCTGTATATGGCAGGCATTGGCAGAGGCCCTCAGAAGATAGCTATATCCGGCTCCTGTCAGAAGGCTCTTGTTGACATCTGCTATAAATTTTAGGATTGGTGTTTGTTTATGGGGTGGATCCCCAAGTGGGACAGTCTCTGGATGGTCATTCCTTTAGTCTCAGCTCTGAACTTTGTCTCTGTAACTCCTTCCATGGGTATTTTGTTCCAACTTCTAAGGATTCTGAGTTTCTGGGCTAATATCCACATATCAGTGAGTGCATATAATGTGTGTTCTTTTACTATTGGGTTACCTCACTCAGGATGATATCCTCCAGATCCATCCATGTGTCTAAGAATTGCATAAATACATTGGTTTTTTTTTGTAAATTTCCAAGTTTTATTAGGAATTTTCTCCATTTACATTTCAATTGCTATCCTGAAAGTCTCCTATACCCTCCCCCCCACCCTGCTAACCTACCCACCACTCCCACTTCTTGGCCCTGGTGTTCCCCTGTACTGGCACATATAAAGTTAGAAAGACCAAGGGCCCTCACTTCCCAGTGATGACCAACTAGGCTATCTTCTGCTACATATGCAGCTAGAGACACGAGCTCTGGAGGTACTGGTTAGTTCATATTGTTGTTCCACCTATAGGGTTGCAGACCCCTTCAGCTCCTTGAGTACTTTCTCAAAGTTCTCCATTGGGGGCCCTGTGTTCCATCCAATAGCTGACTGTGAGCATCCACTACTAGGTTTGCCAGGCACTGGCATAGCCTCACAAGAGACAGCTATATCAGAGTCCTTTCACAAAATCTTGCTGGCATATGCAACAGTGTCTTTGTTTGGTGGCTGATTATGGGATGGATCCCTGGGTGGGACAGTCTCTAGATGGTCCATCCTTTCATCTCAGCTCCAAATTTTGTCTCTGTAACTCCTTCCAAGGACATTTTGTTCCAAATTCTAAGAGGGTTTGAAGTATACAGAATTTGTTCTTCCTTCTTCTTGATTTTCATGTTTTGAAATTGTATCTCGGGTATGCTAAGTTTCTGTGCTAATATCCATTTATCAGTGAGTGCATTTCATGTGAGTTCTTTTGTGATTGGGTTACCTCACTCAGGATGATATCCTCAAAATCCACCCATTTGCATAGGAATTTCATAAACTCATTGTTTTGTTTTGTTTTGTTTGTTTTCAAGACAGTGTTTCTCTGTGTAGCCCTGGCTCTCCTGGAACTCACTCTGTAGAACAGGCTGGACTCGAACTCAGAAATCTGCCTGCCTCTGCCTCACAAGTGCTGAGATTAAAGGCATATGCCAAAACCACCCGGCAAACTCATTGTTTTTAATAGCTGAGTAGTACTGCATTGTGTAAATGTACAACATTTTCTGTATCCATTCCTCTGTTAAGGGACATCTGGGTTCTTTCCAGCTTCTGGCTATTATAAATAAGGTTGCTATGAACATAGTGGAGCATGTGTTCATATTACCCTTTGTAACATCTTTTAGATATATGCCCAGAAGAGGTATTGCTGAATACTCCAGTAGTACTCTGTCCAATTTCCAGATGAACCATAAGACTGATTTAAAGAGTTCTATAAAGATCAATATAGTAAAAATGGGTATCTTGCCAAAAGCAATCTACAGATTCAATGCAATCCCCATCAAAATTCCAACTCAATTCTTCAACGAATTAGAAGGAGCAATATGCAAATTCATCTGGAATACAAAAAACCTAGGATAGCAAAAACTCTTCTCAAGGATAAAAGAACCTCTGGTGGAATCACCATGCCTGACCTAAAGCTCTACTACAGAGCAATTGTGATAAAAACTGCACGGTACTGGTATAGCAACAGAGAAGTGGACCAATGGAATAGAATTGAAGACCCAGAAATGAACCCACACACCTATGATCACTTGATCTTTGACAAGGGAGCTAAAACCATCAAGTGGAAAAAAGACAGCATTTTCAACAAATGGTACTGACACAACTGGTGGTTATCATGTAGAAGAATGCAAATTGATCCATTCCTATCTCCTTTTACTAAGGTCAAGTCTAAGTGGATCTAGGAACTCCACATAAAACCAGAGACACTGAAACTTATAGAGGAGAAAGTGGGGGAAAGCCTCAAAGATATGGGCACAGGGGAAAAATTCCTGAATAGAACAGAATGGCTTGTGCTGTAAGATCGACAATTGACAAATGGGATCTTATAAAACTGCAAAGCTTCTATAAGGCAAAAGACTCCGTCACTAAGACAAAAAGGCCACCAACAGATTGGAAAAGGATCTTTATCTATCCTAAATCAGATAGGGGACTAATATCCAATATATATAAAGAACTCAAGAAGGTGGACTCCAGAAAATCAAATAACCCCATAAAAAATGGGGCTCAGAACTAAACAAAGAATTCTCAACTGAGGAATACTGAATGGCTGAGAAACACCTGAAAAAAAATGTTCAGCATCCTTAATCATCATGGAAATGCAAATCAAAAGAACCCTGAGATTCCATCTCACACCAGTCAGAATGACTAAGATCAAAATTTCATGTGACAGCAGATGCTGGCGAGTATGTGGAGAAAGAGCAACACTCCTCCATTGTTGGTGAAATTGCAATCTTGTACAACCACTCTGGAAATCAGTCTGGCAGTTCCTCAGAAAATTAGACATAGTACTACCGGAGGATCCCGCAATACCTCTCCTGGGCATATATCCGGAAGTTGTTCCAACTGGAAAGAAAGACACATGCTCCACTATGTTCATAGCAGCCTTATTTATAATAGCCAGAAGCTGTAAAGTACCCTGATGCCCCTCAACATGGGAATGGATACAAAAAATGTGGTACATTTATACAATGGAGTACTACTCATCTATTAAAAAGACTGAATTTATAAAATTCCTAGGCAAATGGTTCTACCTCGAGAGCATCATCCTGAGTGAGGTAACCCAATCACAAAGGAACTCAAACCATATGTTCTCACTGATAAGTGGATATTAGCCAAGAAACTTAGAATACCCAAGATATAAGATACAATTTGAGAAACACATGAAACTGAAGAAGAACAAAGTCCAAAGTGTGGACACTTTGCCCCTTCTAAGAATTGGGAACAAAACACCCATGGAAGAAGTTACAATGACAGAGTTTGGAGCTGAGACAAAAGGATGGACCATCTAGAGACTGCCATATCCAGAGATCCACCCCATAATCAGCCTCCAAACACTGACAGCATTGCATACACTAGCAAGATTTTGCTGAAAGGACCCTGATATAGCTGTCTCTTGTGACAAACACAGAAGTGGATGCTCACTGTCAGCTATTGGATGGATCACAGGGCCCCCAATGGAGGAGCTAGAAAAAGTACCCAAAGAGTTAAAGGGAACGTCAACCCTATAGGTGGAACAATATGAACTAACCAGTACACTGGAGCTCTTGTCTCTAGCTGCATATGTATCAAAAGATTGCCTAGTTGGCCATCACTGGAAAGAGATGCCCATTGGTCCTGTAAACTTTATATGCCTCAGTACAGGGGAACGCCAGGGCCAAAAAGTGGGAGTGGGTGGGTAGGGGAGTGAGGGGAGTGTATGGGGGACTTTTGGGATAGAATTGGAAATATAATGAGGAAAATATGTAATAAAAATATTTTAAAAAGAAAAGAAAAAAAGAAAAGAAAAGAATGAAGTCAGGGCAAAATTTTCTCAGTTCAAGGCCCACCAGTTCACTAAGAGACTGTGCTTAAAAGAGGTAGGCCCATCCCTCTGCCAGTCCATCCTTGGTGCTTTGTCACCATGCTGTCAACACTTGGTCGCCAGGCTGTTGCTTATTCTGGAATATCTCACAAAGACAAGTTCAACCTCTAGGCAGGTAGCAAAAGAGCATGATAGTTGATACTTCAAAAGAACCCAGCCAAGTCAGAAAGCTGCACCACAGTTGGCCCCACCTCAGTGGTGATAAGGTCTGTACGAGCCAGCTTCAGGCTGGGGGAGGCTACAATTTCCCCCTGATTATATAATAATAATAGCTAGACCAAGACATAAAATTTATTTATGCTCCATAGTCCTGCCTGGGAATTATGGTGGCTGTTGGCAGTGCCTGGCTTGGGAACTCAGATTTTCCTGAGCCACTCTTATCTTTCAAGGAGCATACATGCAGCTTGTTCATGTTTATTTTACACAACCATGACTCTGTGGTGTATTATTAACAAACCACAGCCTCTTGGCATGTACCTCTGTCTTAGATTGATATAGCGCTGAAATCTTGTTGCCCGTCATTGGCTGACCAGCCCTCATAGCACACCTTATTCCCAAATCAGACCAAAACCACAATATATACTTAATATGCTTCTTCATATTGATGAATTTCTGCCACCTGCACTCGCTGGAGGTGAGGCTGCACTGTTGCTTAAGTCAGGCTGTAAGGAGAGACTGACCTGCTTGAAAAACAAAGTCGAGATAGTTGAAAACCAACAGGATAAAAGCTTCTTTGGGGAAGTCCAGGTACTTTATTCAGTTGCAAATTAGCAACAATCAAGCTCAGACTCTGAACTCTTGGTGTGGGGGAGGTGACTTTGAGAATTAGCAGAAAAGTCAAAAATTCTCTGAAAGTGGAGGCTGTGCTCCAAATTAATTTTTTTGGCTAAAAATGAATTTTAGCCATCAACGGGGTGAGAATCATACTTACTTGAATATTCAGGATCTGTGTCCACTTGACAGACCAGTCTTTCAGGCAGCCATGGTGCTCCATCGTCTTGTTGTGAAAAAAAAAAAACAGACAGAACCTCTTCCCCAGATTAAAATGGGGTCTGGACCATTCCATGTATTAGTTAATGGGCCCCACCATTTAACCATGGCATAAGAACTGGATGCCAGTGGGGACCTGCTACAGACAGACCTTTAACATCAGTTTGCAAAACATTTAAAATGAACAGGACAAAAGCAAGATTTGCTTTTGGTGACTTTGGGGGTATAACTGCCCCTGTTTTGTTTTTAAAAGCCAATTTTTCAGAGTGTGATGAGTATATTCAACAATTCCTTTTCCATGGAGTTATAAGGAATTCCAGTTTTATGTTTGATACCAAATTCCTTACAAAATGAAGTAAAATTGTTGCCAGTATAGGATGGCCCATTATCTGTCTTAATGAGTTTAGGCAATCCCATAGCATTAAAGGCTTCTAAACAATGATCAATTACATTTCTAGAGGCCTCTCCCATATGTAGAGAAGCAAAAAGAAATCCTGAACAAGTGTCAATACAAACATGTATATATTTTAATTTTCCAAATTCTGCATAATGAGTTACATCCATTTGCCAAATGTGATTACTCATAAGACCTCGTGGATTAACTCCTAAATGTGGCACTGGAGATAATGTAATACATTTAGAACATTGTTTTACAGTCATTCTTGCCTGTTCTTTAGTGATCTTATGTCAGAGCCTTAAGGTATGGCTAGAGAGATGAAATTTATCATGATCACATCTAGCCAATGCAATAGGATCTGAAATTAAGGCCTCTCCTATCAAAGCCCTGTCGATGTAATTATTGCCTGAATCTAAAGGTCCAGGAAGACCAGAATGAGCTCATATATGACCAATATAAAACGGATGTTTTTTCGGCCAGAATGACGTTTTGCAATTGTGAAAACAGATATCCTGCTGGTGTATTAAAGTTAAACGTACCACAAGTCTCCAATAAGGGAATTGATTGTGCAACATATAAAGTACCAGTAAAAATATTAAAAGGATCATTTACAGACTGAAAGACATTCAGTATTGCTGTCAGTTCTGCTAACTGAGCTGAGGGCCAAGGCGTCTCTATGACTATTTGTTGATTATTCATAAAATGTACAGCTTACCCTTTAGAGGAGCTGTCAGTAAAAATCAATAGAGCATTATATAAAGGCAGTAAGGAAGTCATTTTAGGAAATATCACCTCACGTACATTTAAAAATTTTATCAACGTTTCTTGAGGGTAATGATTACATATAGTTCCTATAAATCCTATTTGAGCAAGCAACCAATCCATACAGTGCTGCTTCAGCCAAGTATCTTGGTCTATGCTATAAGGCTGAACAATGATATTTAGCTCTTTGCCAAAATAAGTTAGTGCCTGTTTCCTTCCAAGTATGATTCTGAGCTACTGCTTCATAATATGGCAGGATATTACATTTAAGAGAAATCCTCAAATGTATCCACATTAGAGGAGCCTTTTGCCACAACAATCCTGTAGGCATGTCATATTAA
The DNA here is from genome assembly GCF_000001635.26 of Mus musculus. Taxonomy (NCBI): domain Eukaryota; kingdom Metazoa; phylum Chordata; class Mammalia; order Rodentia; family Muridae; genus Mus; species Mus musculus. The sequence goes on along the minus strand of NC_000073.6, from coordinate 5,663,380 downwards.
AAATTAACAGATGTAAAGGCAAAGAGTAATCTATATAAGTGACAAATTGTTCTTCAATAGCTCTTTCCACTTGTTGTAAGGCCAGCAGTCCTTTTGAGGTTAAAGATGTAGGGGACGTAGGATCAGAACTCCCTTTAAGAATATCAAATAAAAGTCTTCCACTACCAACCTTTGGATGAAGACATAGAACTCTCAGTTCCTCCTGTGCCATGCCTGCCTGGATACTGCCATGCTCCCACCTTGAGGATAATGGACTGAACCTCTGAACCTGTAAGCCAGCCCCAATTAAATTTTTTTTATAAGACTTGCCTTGGTCATGGTGTCTGTTCACAGCAGTAAAACCCTGACTAATACAGAAGTTGATACCAGGGAATGGGGTATTGCTGTAATAGACTTGACCATGCTTTTATTTGAAATAATGTGGATTTTTGGACTTTAGATTTTGGAACTCAGTGGAATGCTTTAAATGGGGCTTAATGGGTCATCCTAGTAGAAGTATGGAAGACTTTGTTGCTGGGAGTAATTTGAAATGTGTTGACCTGGCCCAAGAGATTTCAAAGGAGAAGAATTTCAGTATGTGGCGTAAAGACTGTTTTGTGGTATTTTGGTGAAGAATGTGGCTACATTTTGCCCTTGTCTGAAAAGTCTGTCTGAGGCTAAGGTGAAGAGACTCAGATTATTTCCATTGTCAAAGGAAGTTTCAAAAAAGCCCAGCAGAGACTTTTTTCTCTAGTTAAGTTTTATGAAGAGAAGTTTGAACAAGCATAGCAAACTTAGAAAGGAAAAATATAAATTATATGGTTTGAGTATTAAAGGAGTACCAGGAAGTGAAATGGAGCAAAATCTTGTGTTCTAGGAGATAACAGATTAAAGGAGTGGAACCTTGGGGCAAGATTCTACCCAGCTAAATTTAGATCCAGGCATGGTGGTACACACCTTTAATCCCAGGGGACTGGCATGCTGATATCTGTATTCAAGGCCAATCTACAGAGCAAGATCCAGGATAGCCAAGCTTAGGCAGTGAAGGATTTAGAAAACAGAAAGCCAGTGACAATGTAATAGTTCAAGCAGGTCATGTTTTAATTCCTGCCAGCAGCAGAACTCAGCAGCTTCAGCCATGTGGCTCTGGCTCTAGAGTTTAGAATGGAAGGAACTACTGGGACAATTGATGCTGGTTAGCTGGAGCTAAGAAATTAGCAGTGATTAAGAAGAGACCAGCATCACTGAGGTGAAATCTTCTGGGAAGTGTTTTTTGGGAGCACATAGAAGCTGTGTTCCAGAGATAGCCAAGGTTGTACCTTGTGCTGCAGCTGAACTTGGTAATGTGTAAGAATCACCCAGGTGGTACTGGTTTTGAAGGCATGAAGGTGTCATGAAGAACAGCTGAGGCTTGGCACTGTGAGAGGTCATGGAAGGCCACTGGAAAAGGTATAGCCTCAGCTGTAGTTGATGGCCCAGGACTGAAGGGGTCATGCAAAGGATTTGAGGCTTGGCACCATAAAGAGAGCCTATGAGAGGATATTGGTGAAGCCTAGTTGGAGTGGAACACCCTAGTGTATTGGAGATAACAGTACTATGGGGTGATCACCAAGAACAGCAACCATAGTGGAATGGATCACCCTGAGCTTAGAGTGCTACAGAGGGCAGAGCTGTTGAAGTGATGCCAGACCTTAAGAGGAGTCCAAAAGATCAAGTGGAATCCCAGACACTGAGACAAGAAGCTGTATCATTGAAATTGCCTTGGAGACTCAAAGCTGTTAAAGATGCCAGAACCATGGGATACATGCTGAGGAAAGCTGCTAACAGGGAGTGGAATCAGCCCAGGAGAAATCAATTTGTTGCAGTCAACAAAGATGAAAAAGGAGTGGAGATCTGAAGACCGCTTTGACATCAGCCATGGAGATGCAGAGTTTAGAGTTTGCCCAGCTGGTTTCCTGCCTTGCTTTGGGGAGTACAGTTAATTAGTTGGATGAATCTCAGAAGAGACCTTAAACTTTGGACTTTTGACATTGTTGAGACTACTATAGACTATGAGGACTTTGAAAGTTGGATTAAATGCATTTTGCATTATGCTATGTTTAAGTATGGCCCCCATAGACTCATGTTTTTGAACTAGTCTATGGGGACCAGGGAGTGGAATGCTATAGTTTGTATATCCTTGGACCAGGAAGTGGCATCATCTAGAGGTGTGGCCTTGTTAGAATAGGTGTGACCTGGTTGGAATAGGTGTCACTGTGGGTGTGGGCATAACATCTTCACCTTAGTTGCCTGGAAGTTAGTCTTCCACTAGCAGCCTTTGGATGAAGACATAGAACTCTCAGTTCCTCCTTCGCCATGCCTGCCTGGATACTGCCATGCTCCCACCTTGAGGATAAAGGACTGAACCTCTGAACCTGTAAGCCAGCCCCAATTAAATGTTGTTTTTTAAAAGAAAAAAAAAGAGTATCAAATAAAGGTTTCAATTCCCCTGTAGTAAGCTTTAAATAGGGGTGAAGCCCATTAATATCACCTAAAAATTTTTGAAAATAATTTGAAGTTTTTAACTTGTCCCTGTGAATAACTATCTTTTGGGGGAAAACAGCTTGATTTGTAAGCCTAAAACCCAAATAATTATAAGGATCCTGAGTTTGTATCTTCTCAGGAGCTATTTGTAGTCCTTTATCAGCTAAGGCCTTTTGTAAAACTCTATAAAACAAAACAAATCCTGGGGGTCTTTTCCTGCCATCAAGACATCATCTGTGTAATGGATGATGTAAATCATAGGCCATTGTTGTCTCACAGGTTGAATGGCTTGTGCCACAAACTTTTGACATAAGGTAGGACTATTAGCCATGCCCTGTGGGAGAACTGTCCATTGATATCTCTTCATAGGTTCTTTAAAATTTATAAAAGGAATACTGAAAGCAAATCTTTCACAATCCTCAGGATGTGGAGGACATCATTATTAGTGAGGTAACCCAATCACAAAAGAAGTCACTTGATATGCACTCACTGATAAGTGGAATTTCGCCCAGAAACCTAGAATACCCAAGTACAATTTCCAAAACACAAGAAAATCAAGAAGGAAGGCCAACACGTGGATACTTCATTCCTCCCTAGAATAGGGAATCAAATACCCATGGAAGGAGTTGCAGAGACAAAGTTTGGAGCTAAGATGAAAGGATGGACTATACAGAGACTGCCCCACCTGGGGGTCCATCCCATAACCAGCCACCAAGTGGAGACACTGTTGCATACACCAGCAAGATTTTACTGAAAGGACCCTGATATAGCTGTCTCCTGTGAGGCTTTGCCAGTGCCTTGCAAATACAGAAGTGGATGCTCACAGTCATCTATAGTATGGAACACAGGGCTCCCAATGAAGGAGTTACAGCAAATACTCAAGGAGCTGAAAGGGTCTGTATCCCTATAGGTGGAACAACAATATGAACTAACCAGTGCCCCCTGAGCTCCTGTCTCTAGCTGCATATGTAGCAGAAGATGGCCTATCCGGCCATCATTGGGAAGAGAGGCCCCTTGGTCTAGCAAACTTTATATACCTCAGTAGAGGGGAACACCAGGGCCAAGAAGTGGGAGTGACTGGGTAGGGGAGCAGGGCAGGGGTGGTGGTGGTGGAATAGGTGACTTTTGGGAGGGCATTTGAAATGTAAATAAAGGAAATTTTAAAAACCCTCGTTATATTGCTCCTTGGTCTATACACAAAAGCTGCTCCAAGATATAATAAGGACACATACTCCAGCATTTTCATAGCAGCCTTATTTTTAATAGCCAAAAGGTGGAAAGAACCCAGATGTCCCTCAATGGAAGAATGGATACAGAAAATGTGGTACATTTACACATAATAGAGTACTACTTAGCTATTAAAATTTTCTTTACTTATTCACAAATAAACGGATGGAACTTAAAAATATCATCCTGAATGATGTAACTCAGTCATAAAATAACACACATGGTTGGTATGTACTCATTGATATGTGTATATTAGCCCCAAATATCAGAAGATCAAAGATTCAATACCAAAGTATGGATGCTTCTGTGCTTCTTAGAAGGGGGAATAAAATACTCACAGGAGAAAATATGGGGAACAAGTATCAAACAGAGACAGAAGGAAAGGCCATCCAGACACTGTCCCATCTGGGGATCCATCCTACATACAGTCACCAAATCCGGATGCTACTGTGGATGCTGGAATGTGCTCACTGATGGGACCCTGATATGGCAATCTTCCGAGATGCTCTGTCAAAACCTGACTAATACATTGGGGGATGTTAGCATGCAACCATTGGACTGAAAGCAGTGTCCCCGACGGAGGAGTTGGTGAAGGAACTGAGTGGGTTTGCAGTCCCGTAGGGGGAGCAACAGTGTCCACCAGCCAGACACTCCTCGAGCTCCCAGGGACTGGACCACCAACCAAAGAGTACACATGTAGGGACCTATGGCTATAGTCACAAATGAGGCAGAGGATGGCCTAGTAGGATGTCAATGCGAGGAGCAGCCCTTGGGCCTGAGGATGTTAGATTTCCCATTGTAGGGGAATGCCAGGGAGGAAAGACTAAAGTGTGTGTGTGGGGGGGGGGATCACCTTCATAGAGGCAGGGGACAGGGGATGGGATAGGTAGTTTCCAAAGGGGAGACCTGGAAAGGGAAAAACAAAATAAAATGTAAAGTATCCAATAAAGAATAAAAAGAGTTAAAGGTCAATATGAACATCTAAAATGTCTTGAGTTAGAGATGACCACTGGGCAGTAATTCCTGTACCTCTGTGTGGAGCACCGGGCTATGGTTTCCAGTCAAGGCTAGATCTTGAACCCCTGGTCCTGGTGGAGATAATTCACCTACATGGGTTGACAGGCATTCGACCATGTCTCCCCTGGCTCTTGTCGAAGTTACAACACCCACAATCGCCAAAGGAGAGGTGTGGCTATCAGCCCTGTAAGAACAGCACCCAGCCTTCCCACATGCAAATAAGGTTTCCCCCATACTCTCAGTCCAAGCCAATGAGAGGTGCCTGCTGTCAAACCCAGAATCACCCCCAGAACTGTACATACATACATGCAGGGAATTAAAAGTATACAAGAACTTCTCCTTCGCCAAGTCTTTTGTTCCAAGAGCTGTCTGTAACACTTGGGAAGAGATCTTCTGTAACACTTGGGAAGAGATCTTCTCTTCTGAAGAGCTGCCTGAGGTCCCACCATACCCCTCACTGGATTGTCGACTTTTCATCGGCCTGGCCTGACTGATCTCAGTTCAGAGAGGCTCTGATATACCCAGTGACCTGGAAGGCATGGGCGAGACTTTATCTCCCTGCCTGCACTCACTTCCCTTCGCTGGATCCTTCCCCTCCAGCCTGGACAGAGATCTCACTGGAAAACCTCTGGTACCCAGGCCCACACCTCTGTATGCTCTCCCCCCCCACACACACACATTATAACCATTCAGGGAATGGTGTTTGAGGCCTTACCCTAAATCCCTGAATTCTGAGCTACAGCCCTGTATGATCAGTCTTAAGGTGTGCATTCAGTAATCAATACCCATGTGACTGAGATAGTTGTTTGTGTGGTTTGTGAGGCAAATCCTGTACTGCAACAGTCTGCCTTCAGATTATTGTTATTTGGTTTTCTCCCCTCGCATCTTTTAAATATTCTTTCTTTGTTTAGTTTTTGATTATTATGCATGGAAGAGATTTTCTTCTCTAGTTCAGTTTATTGGTGTTCTATACGTTTATTGTAACTTTATAAGGATTTTGTTCTTTAGGTTATAAAACTTTTATTCTGTAATTTTTTGACAACACTTTCAGGGCCTATAAAAGTAACTTTTATTATCCTAGAAATAATTGCCATCTTGGGGGCTCACTGCCTCTATCTGCTAAGATGGGCCTAGTCCTTTAAGCTTCTAGGCTCCATATAATCTAATCTCGGGCTAGAATGTTTTTAGCTTTTGAGACTTACTGCTCGATAAACACATCCTGTCTTATTCCTTCTCATCTCAACCTCACTGATTCAACTCAGCTGTTCCAGGTCAAACTCCCTTCCAAAGTAATTGATTCAAACTTGCTTCTCTCTCATCCTCTCCTAAATTTCTGTTTGACCTCATACTAACTTTGGCAATATGGTATCTAGGTTCTAATGGAAACATTGTTCTTGCTCGTATGGATTTTGTTTTTATGCTGTCACCTAGGTATCTGGCACTGAGAAGATAGTAATTCTAGGTATTGATATCTGATCTTACCTTTGTTTGGTCGGTATTTAGTTTATTTGTTTTTGTTGTTCTATCTAGATCTTAGGAATGCCTCCTGGAGTTGGAGGCTGATACAAAGCAAAGATTCAGGGAAGGTAATGTTGGAGAGAAGTATCTGTGTGAAGCTCTGCACAGGAGTATAGTGAGTCTGCAGCAGGTGTTCTGAAGCAGAGCTGAGGACGAGATCTGTGTGAAGCTCTGCACAGGAGTATAGTGAGTCTGCAGCAGGTGTTCTGAAGCAGAGCTGGGGATGAGACCAGGTGACAATTCTACTTGGCAGAATGGAGGGAGATTGGAGATCTACAGTGAGCTTTCCTGCTTATTTAGCAGGAGTGGTCTGTGGGTTCCCAAAGAGTGTGGGCTGGAGTAGGATTTGGAACAAATTTTAAGGGGGCAGGGACTGGTTAGAAGGGAAAGATGTGTATGGTCCACTATAAATAGGGGAGTAGGGGGAAGGAAGATTGCAGCAGGTGTGGTGCTGCAGATCTGGGGATGAGACTCTGGGATTATAATTGGAATAGGAGCAGGAGAAGTGAAGGGAATTGTTTATCCTATCAACTTCTCTGACTGCAGTCTACAATACAATTATTTTTTTTTCACATAAAATATGAAAAAACCTGAACTGCTATCAATTAAAAAATTAAATATTATAAATTCTAATGTGTGCTAAAATAAGACAATAAAAATAGCACCAGGAGAATAGCAGAATAAAGAAGGAAAATGGGTAAAATACAAAATTAGAATCTTAGGCTCGATATTGAGTGATGAAAAGTAAAAACTCATGTGATAAGCACAAGAGATGAAGTTTCTATCCCTTCATTTACATTCTAACCTGAAGAAAAACTTTCTTAGGCATATTCAATTACCCCGGATTTGTGATAATCAAGCTATCACTCTGCAATATTTTTCCTAGTCCATATGCCAGGATGTGGGAAGATTATAGGACAGAAAATGGATAATAAAATATCATTTCTTGTTCAGGTATCTTATGCTGTTCTAGGACAAGCACACATCCCTGTTTTCAAATAAAATTAATATTGGCCAATTGACAATTACATATGGGATATTAACCTTATGGATTTTTGGTAACATTTCTAGAATTTCTTCAAATAAGAATAATTTTGTGTGGGCATTTGTAGAAACAAAAGATAAAATTTTGAATGTATATTATTCACTAACACATCAAAAATAAGGCAATTATTTCCTAAATTAATTAGAATTTTTGGTGATTGGCTTTCTTTCTTTGTTCCTGTTTATTTTCTCAGGGGACAGGGAGCTGTGAAACAGGTTCTCGTCCTCACAGGCTCAACTTTATATCCTGCTATAATATGAGATACTATAATTTGCATGGGAATCTACCCAATTCAACCTTCATGGTGCTGAGATTACAGTGATGAGCTTCTATGCTTGGTTTATAAAGGAAGATGTTCAACATATTATTATAGAACAGAATATTGATGGATGATAGCAAAGCTATCACTTGTGTTTGTCATTTGGATGGTAAGTTTAGCTTCTGAAGAGCAGAGAACAAGGATTCTTAGGATCCCTAAAGATCAACAGGAAGGGAGAATTGTGGGTAAGCTAACACTTAAAACTTCCTTGATACGTCTCAACTAGAGACGAGGATCCACAAAAGAAATGTGAAAGAAAGTACAAAAACGATCTAGAAGATAAAAGCTCACAAATGTGACCACTAGCGTCGTCAGGATGGTGTGGGCTGCTCTGGTGTCAGCATAGGCCCTGTGGTCCTGATTGGAGGAGTGAACGTGTTGCATTCTCTGGTAGTGTCTGTTCAGGAGATTCGCCATGGAAACATTGGTCCAGATCATGATGCTGATGAATACTGTTTCATGGGAAAACCTCAAGAAGCTCATGCCTACACTGAAACCAGAAGTGGAGCAGACCAATTTGTCTTTAAAATCAGTGTCATTGTGTGTTTTCTGTAGGCCATTCACTTCCATTGGAATGTAAGCGTTATGTAAGACACTGATAATCCAGCAACTGTAACAAGAATAACTCACTATCTTGGGGACTCTTCCTCTGAGCATGACTCTGCTCCATTTACTGGGAAGAAGTATGACAAACTGGAAGGTGCTCAAGACACAGGTGGAAGACAAGTTTGTGCTTCAAGCCACCAGGCAAATGAAGCACCAAAGTTTACATGAGAGGTCACTGGGGGCCTTCCTTGGAAGAAGTACTGTACTGCTGCTTGGAATTGCCAAGAGGGGAAGATTGAATGCACTGGACACCACTAAGTTTGTTACTAAGACCTGTATGGGTGTCAGTTGATAGTTAGTCAAAATTACAGAGAAATTATGGATGAACAGAAGGAAGTTTGCCACAGTCCCAACCCCAACCTGGCAAAGCAAAAATATATTTAGAGCCATTTCCTCCTTGGTTTTCAGTGTTTTATTATGGAGATGACTTCATTAGACAATGGAACAATGATCAAGTTTGACAATACTGTCTTTGATTCTCTCCTCAATTGTCTAAGTCTTTGAACTGATTTGGAGTCTTTTTCCCCAAGAAGGGTGGAACAACTATATGACACTGCAGGAGCTATGTCTGGAAGACAATTTGTAGACATTGATCTAGAATACCAATTTTACACTCATTTTACTTTAAATTCCTTTACGAAGAAGATGTGTATATGATGCAACTGCATCTCTATTGGTCAACAACATGACATAAATTTTATGGTCTCTGCATATTGATACATGAAGATTTATAGACAGTAATGCATTTTTGCTTCATTAGCATTCAACATCTTTCCTCATGTTATAACAGTATATTAAGAAATACAAATTAGGGGCTGGAGAGATGGCTCAGCATTTAATGGCACTGACTGCTCTTTCAAAGGTCCCGAGTTCAATTCCCAGCAACCACATGGTGGCTCACAACCATCTGTAATGAGATCTGATGCCCTCTTCTGGTGTGTCTGAAGACAGCTACAGTGTACTCATATAAATAAAATAAATCTTTTTTAAAAAGAAATGCAAATTAGTTGTTGGAGAGATGGTTCTGGATAGAATGTCTTCTCCTCATATTTGTGACACTCCATTCATATATTTTCAGTCATACTTGCAAGAAAAACAATCATACAGATAAAAGAAAATTATCACAACCTTAGAAGTATAGTTTGGGCCTAGAGAAATGGTGCTGGCTGCTCTTCCAGAGGGACCTGGGTTCTATTTCCAGCATTCAGGTGGCAGATCATAACTGTCTGTAGCTCCAATACCAGGGTATCTGGCACCTTCATAGTCATATATGCAGGCAGAAACATCAACGTAATATGATTAAAATCAATAAATCTTTATAAATATAACACAAATTAAAAATTTTTACTTTATAAAAATATGATTGAAGCATGTCTCCCAAAAATAATCCATCTAATCTTGATATATCTTACACTACTCATCATAGTTGTTGAATATGGCACATTTCAGAAAACATCACTAGTGTTCTGTGCATATCGAAGAACCTTGATTTACACATATATCAACTATGTGGAAACAAATCCAAGGGATACCAGCATATGAATTGATGCATAAATTGCTACGTTTTGTGATTTTCTAAGGTATCAGGTGCTAGACACTTGTGTTACTCATCTGTGGCTTTTCACCCACAATCACAACAAATAATACATTGTAGCCTCCCTCAGCCTTGAAGCAAGGTGATCCAGACTTTGACCTTGCCTCTACTAAAAAGGAGATTACCTAGGGTAGAGCCTTCTGACCTTGATGGCTCTATTTGATCTTCTCCAAGACTCTGCTTCCTGCTGAAAGGTCCTTGAGACATTCCAGAGACACACCCTGTAGATCGCCTATGGGCTGACTCCAGGCATCAAGAATGGGCTGACAGGGAATGGACTTACCCTCTTTATAAGCATGGACTCTCAGTAAACTTCAGAGGCTTTGAACAGAAAGGTTTGTCTTGGCCTCATTCTTTTCTTGCCATCTGATTTCTTTCAGCCCCAGCCTGCCTTTCAGTGGAACCCAGTTCATGTGACCACAGGTGGCTACAAGACATCATTAAAGTGTTTGAACTTATAGATTATTTGGACCTCAGATTTTGAAAGCTCATGTTAACCTGCAACTTACTTGGTTTATTTTGTTTTCCATAGGAACAATAAACCTCCATCCAAAGCTAAAATCCTGTCCTCTCACATATAGAAGTTACATGAAGGAACATTTTCAGACGAGTCCTGAGCCATGAAATAGAAAGTTATTTAGACTAATGAAATCATTTATATAATCAGGTACACTTTGGAGACCAAAATGAAACCATTTTAATGATTAATGTTGGCTTCAGAAAAAAAACGGTGGATTGGAGAAGGGAGAAGAGAACTTTAAACAGAAATCTACAGTTTTATGAATCTCACCTACCCATAGCAAGAATGGTGATGCTCACATGGATGCAGGACTGCTCCTGAACAGTTATTGCAGAAACACAGCTCTGCATTCCACTCCCTTTGAAGACGTTTTCTGTGTAGTTATTTCCTAAGATAGACCCAGAGAAATGCCCACTTACATCCATATTTTCGATGACATGCTGTGCAGAACACTGAATCAGGTCATATATTAGAGCTCATTAAGGGACAGTGACTGTTCCTGATATCCCTCAGAGAATACATTCCTGTGTCACCTGTTGTGTTATTGACCATGTCGGTATGGAGATATTGTAATGCCTCTAATGAAAGAAAAAAAATTCCATGGAGAAAAATCACCATTTACACTTTCTGGTAATTAATGATGATGCCCAAGAATTTGTGAGATCATTATTAGTAGCTGAGCAGAAGTTGAAATAAGTTTGCCATGTTTACTTTGAGAGATTATAAGTTCTGAATTGGTGTTATCATCAGGTGTGAAGAGGTGCACTCCATGGGAAATCGAAGGACATGTTAGGTGTATTTCCAAGGGGTACATTATACCATATGGTTTCACTCTTACAAAATCAGAATGACATGAAGTCTTTCCAGAATACTATAATCTTTTGATGTGGAGTCTTATATTTTCCCATGTGTGGACAAAAACATCTTAGTCTGACAAATCAAACAACTAAAGCCTCCATTTTCCCCCATGAATCCTTTGGTTATTTCAATGTCCATTTGTTTTAAGGCAGATCATGACTCATTGTCTTACACACTACAGTGACTTTTTAGTAGAGTAACTGACTGTGCAGCTTTCTATTGAGTTTTATAGGTAAAACATGAATTCTCTGTATATAGGCAAGGATATGTAGTGTGTAATCATAAAAAATTATAGAGAACCATCCATGTTCATTATTACTGTATTCTCAAAAGCCATTAGATAGATGATTAAATGTCCATCAGTGATGGGTGGATAGCAATTATGTGATATATTTATACCATGCAATAATATTCATATGTTAAGCAAAATGAAATTATGAAGTTTGTACATAAATGGATTGTTGAGAAACATAATTCTGCATATGGTAACTCACAACTTAAGACAAATCTTGCTCATTTCCCTAGTTTGTAAACATTATCTTTAAATCTTAAGTGATGTGTGTTTTATTTGTAATACTTCTATAAAGACAAAAAGTCAAATAAACAACTTAGGGTTAAGGAACTTTTGATAGAACACAGTTGTTTAAAGGATTAAAGGGGATAATTGAACATGTAGAGTGAAATTATGGTGAGGGCATGGAAAAACAGTGTATAGAAGAGAATATGGATTAAGTTAGTAATACTAAGGCTCATTATAAAGGCATCATAGAAAACTATCAGCTTGGAATTTTAGAAACACTTGTATGTGTGTGCATTTGTTAGAGGCAGAGTATGATAGAGATAGATAGATAGATAGATAGATAGATAGATAGATAGATAGATAGATAGATGATAGATAGACAGACAGATAGATAGATATAGATAAATAGATAGATGATAGATAGATACATCTGATACACGTTTTCATATCTCCTCACTTATCACCTAGTTCCTACTAATACCTGTTTGGTTTCTAGCCAGGCACTATAAAATTATAGATCTTTCATCTCACTGTTCATTCCCACTTCTCTCAATTATAGATCATATGCCCAAGTCAGAGGACATTCAAATCCTGCTCAATGCTTCAATATCTCTGGGGACTGTGTTAGTGAGGTCAGAGTAGGGAATTACCTAAAGTAACAGAACTTGGGAGTCAGAGGAATATACCAGCATTAAAAAAAAAAAAAAAAAACTCAAAAAATCCTACAATACTATCTAAAACCTGAGAACTTCAGTTGTTTCTTTGATTTATATGGAATAAGTAGGCAATTGAGTAGTTCTCCCATGACACATGCATCTAAACACACACACACACAAACACACAGAGAAAGAAACACACACACTGAATAAATTAAGTAGTAAGATTTGAGAAGTGTGTGATGAGATAGTTTATAGAACATATGTTTAGGTGAAGAGCATGGTTGATGCTAATTATGGTAAAAATTAATTTATAGGATAAAATCATCAAAGAATCTAAGATGGTAAATGTCAGGCTATTTGACTTCTAGCATCTCTAGGGAATGTGTGAGAATCATTAGCTAACCAGTTCTGATGATAGGTGCATGAATATCTATAATTCAAGACCTGAATATCTGTAATTTCAATAGCAGTTACAAAGCCTGATATCATATCAATGGTGTGTCCTGTCGAGTATGGCTTGCTTTGTCAAGTCACACACACATTCTCTCTTGAACATCATGAAAGAACACATGTTAAGATAGAGAACCACATGTTAAGAATGGGAACCACATGTTAACATAGAGAGGCTCAGAAATCTCTAATGTAGATCTAGAAATTTTTTTCTTAAAATTACATTTATTATTTTATGTAAGTACACTCATATTTGTTGATAACCTTGTTATTTGAATTTTGTGTGGTCTCTTCATGGTAATGAAAGAAAGATGAAATTTCAAGACCTATAATTCATATAAAGTACTCAGAAATTGCTGGTTGTTTGTGAGCCTAGAGGCTTCCTGGGGCTGAGAACAAAGAAAAACAAACCCGGGCATGCCCTGTCGTTAAAGTATTCTTGGGAACAGCATTACCATAAAGATAAAGAGGAATGTGAGGCCATAACAGGGCTATCTGAACTGAGTCAACAACTCACAGAACCCTGACACCCTGGCCTGCACGTATTCTTTTGCTGATGTTGAATAAGCCAATAGTGTCTCACTATGCTGAATTCCCCACCCCTAAGCCCTTTACCCCATAAAAACCCCTACCTTTCAATCATCACAGTCGAATCCACTGTCACCTGCGTGAGATACTTTTCGACCCAGAGCTCTGACATTAAACTGCCTCGTATGTTTGCAACAAGAAGGATTCTCATATTTCTTTGGGTGTGCTCTCTCTCCCCCGAGACTAGAGTGGGGGTCCCCGAAAGGGGGTCTTACAGTAACTAGGGTATAATGAAAATTTGAGGTTACTTCTTGGGCTTCCTACTTTCATGTATTAAAGTATTTAAATGGAAGTCAAAGAATGATTTTATTAGAGATTAACAACAACAACAACAAAAATACACCAAGTGAGATAATCTGTAGTTGTTAAGAGCTTTTCTTTTTCTTTTCTTTTCTTTTCTTTTCTTTTCTTTTCTTTTCTTTTCTTTTCTTTTCTTTTCTTTTCTTTCCTTTCCTTTTCTTTTCTTTTCCTTTCTTTTCTTTCTTTTCTCTTTTCAGAAGTAATGATAATTTAATCTCTGGGCACAACTAGAATACTAATTTTGTAAGCCATATTACATCTAACTCCTCTGGTGGCAAATACTGGTCCAGAAGATGCTAGTAGTTACATCTTGTCCTGTTGCTCTCCCTGTCCAAAAAGCCTCTCACTCTCTCTTGCTTCCTCTCTTCCTCCATCCAACTCAGACGTCCCACCTACTTGCCCAGTGATTGGTCCCTCTATTCATTCAGGAGAAGGTTCACAAGAAGTCACCTGAGTACATGACTCATTCTTAGGCCCAGACAACCCCTCCTAGGAAAGCAGAATTAATATCAAAATACAGGCAGCACCAGGGTCATCCACAGTATTTCCCCCTTTCTGTTCTAATAAAAAGAACTTTTTTTCTCAAATATAAATTGAGCACAACTATTACCATTTTGTCATTTATAAAGTACAAGTTATGCTTAACACCCAGTCCATTATGTTTACCAATAAAATAGAACACTGTCATCTATCCTAACTTAAAAGACTTATTCTACACCTGACTGATGTCCTGACTTAAGATTGTATGTCATCTGAAAATTATTCTCTTAGATTTTCTCTCTTAATGTAAATAGCCTGGGTTGGCTGTGAGACTATATGTAGTCTTTCAACCACATCAGAAATCAGAGAATGACCAATATTATCTGAAGGTATAGAAAGTCCAACACAGCTGCCAGAACTGAGACAAATTGTAGAGACAGCTGTCTACCTATGCAGCCCCAGTAAGTCAGGAAGTTGCAGCATCAGACTTCAGCCTTCTGGCCTAGGATCATCTGACAGACCTTTGAAAAACAGGAATTATTAAGGACTAGCCTATTCTGTCTTGGCAGAACTAACCTGTTCTAACCTGTAACTTGTGTCCACTCCAAGACTGTACAGGTATGCAGGAGATATTTTTTTCAGTGGCCACCTAGCCACAATGTATCACCTTACCTGAAGGTATAGATGCTCTGTTGCTTCTTTGAATCCAGGAAAGGGAAGCTGTTAGGAGTAGATTTATCTCAACAAAAAGTGAATAAATAATATTAAATGTCACATTCTGTGGATTTCTAATGTTTCTGAAAACCAACTCTCTATGTAATCTGGACTGATGTCCATCAATAACCCTCAGCTATTTCTAATTAAAATATCTGAAAAACACCCTAACAATAAACTCAAAGCCATGAATTTGCTATTTGGCCCTTAACTCACAGGCTTAAACCTCTCAGATCAGTTTATAATAGCATTTATAGAAGGAATAGGTCCAAGCCTTGTACTTATAAAATTTTCTGTATCAATAGAAGAAATTTATACCAATGAAACCTTGATGATCTTTCAAAATAAATCAATACCAAAACAAGAGATTATGACTTCAACTTAGTAACTATTGTAAAGGTTTCTACCAAATGAGTTTATGGCAATACAATCCATTCTAGCTATTTCCTCCATGTTCCAGTTATGACTATTTCTAAATTCCCTAGAAAGACAACCTTAAAGTAATCACCTCCAGCCCCAAAGCCCAGAGAACTCGGATGACTCTTCATAACTTCTTCAAGCTGAATACAGGTGTTGAGATACCTTTGAAGTATGGGGAGGAAGGTTAAGGAAAATTGGGGAATTGGTTGGCTTTAAGAAGGCCACACCAGCAATTGTATCTGTCTGTGATGTCTGTGTCCTCACTGGATCTGGCTGAAAGTCCAAAACATCTGGAGTTCAAACAGTTCAGCATGTCTGACGATGAGACTCTTGAAGGCTGTATATTCTGTAATATACATTTCTCAAAACAAAATTTTAGTATCATCAGGATAACTTTTTTGTTTGATTCTCTGGAATCTCGTACTTCAGGGGGTTCCCCTTAATCATATTTGACTCATATTACTCTGGAAGGTATATAGACACTAATTACCTTTTCTAAAAATGCAGACAAAATCTTTCTCCAAAATCAGCATATCCTTGAGCCAGTAACCAGAAAAACCTTTATTTTGACCTTTCCCCCAGAGGAATAATATAACCACAAAACTCAAAATCACACCCATATTGAAAATTAAAACAAGCCAAAACAAATGAAGTAAACTAGAATACTATATGTGCCTATTCTTAGGCTTTTTCTATTTTGCCATGCAGGATAATAACCCAGACTTCCCATGGAGCCCATGTTAGACAGAATTTGAGTATCTTGTAAGACTCAATAGAGCAATATATCTTTATACCATCTTTAAAATAATTGATTCACACATCTATCTATACCTGCTTATAAGCAGGCAACTAGTCCAACTAGGATTTAAACCCAAAATTCCCATGGAGCCTATATTAGAAAGAATTTGTGTAGCCTGTAAGACATATTAGAGCAATATATCTTTATACCATCTTTAAAGCAATTAATTCAAACTTTCACTAATATCTGCCTATAGGATGCAGGTAGTATTAACTTGTTAAGCTCTCTGCCTAGAGCAGTCATCTTGTTAAACCATTTATATGTTTGGCTCTCTGACTGGAGCTGCTGACATTATTAATTAATACCTGTTCACTGTCCTCTCTACTTGAAGTCAGTGACTAATTTTTCCTATCCTAGTTCTAAACCACAGACAAAATTCCTCACATGATTCAGATAAAATCTGTATATACATCTATCCTAAAAGCAAATAATCTCAATTTTATAAATTCACAGTTTAATCAATCTCTGCCCCAAGAAGTAGGCAACTTCCATTCTACAGTTGTCAACTCAGAGCATTCGGCCTTTCCCACAAGAGAGGACCTCAGAGCCTCTGAGCAGTTTCTAGGTTCCCATGCTTGAGTCCATGTGACTTGTCTCAGTGCTACCCAGCTACTCATTAAAAAAATAAAACTCTAACTCTCAGGCTAATAATCTTAAATTTCTAGTGGATTCTTGCCCAACACATTGGTTTGCCACCTCTTGTGGGAAATATTGAATAGGAACGGCAAGTTCCCAAGTTTACCTAGCCCTGACAGACTCACTAGCCTGTTCTTATCTCATGGAGACTCTCTGACACAGAGCTCCAAAATCTCTCCACCTAGCTTGCTAATTTCCCACTAGTGGAACACTACCACACCAGTCCCATGCTTCAAAACCCCCATGATCTTTGTGGTGCACATCTGGCAAGCCCATTCTTTGCCACTGTGCCGTTCTCTCTGAAACCCAGTTGAACTGCCTTGTAAAGGAAAAGAACACACAAACTTAGTTCAGAAACAATGATAACTCAGTCTCTGTGTGCAACAAGAATCTCAATCTTGTAAGCCATATTACATCTAAATCCTCTGGTGGTGAATCCTGGCAGATTTGCTATCTAATCCAGAAGACACTAGTAGTTACATCTCATCCTGTCATTATTATCCCTGTCCAAAAAGCCTGTTAAGAGCTTTTTCAAGAAGGGAAACAAACAAGCAATGGAAAAGAGCCATAATGTTGAATTAAACTAGCATGACATTTAGCCACATGAAGGCAGACAGCCTCATGGTGGAAAGCAAAGCTTGGAGAGAGTCTAAACACTGGCGAGTGTAAGTACAACCATGCTTAGAGTAGATATAGAAAGAGTGTATTTCAGAATAGCATGGCTGCACTCTGTAAGAGCCTGTGCTGGGGGGCAGGGTGAGAATGTGGGAAGAAAACTAAAAGCCTTTTATCAAGCAGATAATTATTCTGCCCATCTATTTAACATGACTTATGCTGAACCAACCTTTCCAGTGATGGCTCTTCTTGAGAATAGTTCCTTGACCTTGTAATTGATCCATGAAATTTGAATTGAGTCTCTCAGATCAGAGATTTTACTCTCTTTGATGTAAAAAAATTCATTTTCTTGGACTTTTCTATTCCTCTGCTCCTCTCATCTCTAAAGTAGAGACCAAGAATCATTTAGGAAACACATCAGGTCTTTAAAAAGCCAACCATTTCTGGAATCTTTGATCTCTGATAAAGGAATAATGTGCAGAGGACCACAGACACTTCTGGCTTCTGGCAAAGAAAGAAACTGGTTACTTTCTTTAGTATCTCCTTATTCTGTCTAAGCTTCACTGGCAATATGTGTTCCCTGTTCTTATCTATTGCAACTCTGGATATGTTAGCCTAACTCAGTATATTATTGAGAAAACTGTAAATCTGCCTTATTAGAGTGCATATGGGACATTTGATATGAGAGTTGTTAAATTTCTCCAGAGTTTCTCTAGTCCTTTAGTTTTATTATCAGTTCTATAGTGTTCTATCTGGTTAAATCCCTGTTGTTTGAATATGGTTGGCTCATAGGAAGTGGTAATTTTAAAGGTATGGCCTTGTTGGAGGAAGTGTGCTACTGTGAGCTTGGGCTTTGAAGCTATTCACAGTGTAGAAGAATCAGTTTTATCATGGCTGCAGTCAAATAAAGATGCAGAAGTCCCAGCTCCTCCTGTGCCATGCCTGCCTGGATGCTGCCATGCTTCCTGTCTTGATGATAGACTGAACTTCTGAACCTATAAACCAGTCCCAGTTAAAAATTAGTCCTTCAGGAAAGATGGCTAGATGGCCACAAAAATGAATGGAAATCTTCAACTGATGGGGGTAAGGGGTGTGGGGCCATCTCCATGATGAGACAGAGATCTGGGATAAGAGAGGTACCCAGGAATCAATTGAAGAGACCTTATCTGTGTCCAACTACATTGGGGATATGGAACCTTAAGAGGACACCTCCTGTAGCTAGACAGGAACCCCAGTGGACACCAACCCACCCACAAAACTTTCAACCCAAAATTTATCTTGTCTACAAGAAATGCAAGCCCAGGGGATGGAGCTCAGATTAAGTAAATGGTCAGTCAAAACAGGACAGCTGGAAATCCATCCCATGGACAAGGACCAATCGCTAACACTATTCATAATAACCTGTTACACTTGCAGACAGAAGCATGTTGTTCTCTGAGAGGCTCCACTCAGCATGTAATAAAGACAGAAACAGACACCCCACAGCCAATCAGTGGATGAAGTTTGGAGACTCTTATGGAAGAATAGGAGGAGGGGTTGCAAGCCCTGAAGGGAATAGGAATTACACATGAAGATCAACAGAGTTAAATAACGTGGACTGTTGGTGCTTGCAGAGTCTGTACAACCAACCAAAATCATAAAGGACCTGGACCTAGGCCTCCCCACTCATATTGTAGCAGATGGGCAGCTTGGTTTTCACATATGTCTCAAACAAATGGAAAAGTGGCTATACCAAAAGCAGTTGCCTGTACTTGGGATATGTTCTTCTGTCTGGGCTGCCTTTTCTGTCCTCAGTGGGAGAGGAAGCTCCTAGCCTTGTAGAGAATTGATGTGCCAGGGCAGGGGGATGTGGGGCAGACTGTGTGGAGAAATAAAGGGAGTGGGAGAAAATCCCTAGTCCTGCCAGAGTTTCTGTGGTGTTCTGGGCAGGTGGACACAGAGGACTGCTGCGTGGCCCTGGGTGGGTGTCTGACTGTGAGTAGCCATGAACCCCAGCCCACCAGGGTGTGTAGAAGGGGCAGTTCGAGGTCTCTGGGCCTCATGGAGGCCAGAGATAACAGGTTCTCAGTCTCCAGCATCCCAAACACAGCTGGACACCTTGTGTGAGCCTAGAATAAAATGGAGGCACTCTGGGAAGCTCTGCCAGCCTCAGGCCAAAGAGAGGAGAGGGCAGGAGGAGAGGGGAAGCTGGGTGGTTCCCACGTGGACGACAGTCTTTGGTCTGGTCCATGGCTGGAGCTCAGGAGGTTCTTCTGGCGGGAGGTTGGGCGAGGCTCTTTCGGGGAAAGCCTATCCCACTGTTCAAGCACAGCCGGCCTTGATGAGTAGAGCAGTCTATGATTTTAGAGCTTTATTGTAGAAAGGCAGGAAGAAAGAGAGAAGGGAAAAGAGGGAAAATGGACATGGCCACGTGGAGAGAGTGGGAAGAGAGGGAGAGAAGGAGAGCTAGAGATGAGAGTAAGAAAGGTGAGAGCTTAAGAGCATGAGGAGGGGCCAAGCAGCTCCTTTTAGAGTTGGCTGGGCTACCTAGTTGTTGCCAGGTATCTGTGGATAGGAACATACCTGGCTATTGTCAGGCAACAGTGGGGATGGAGTCTAGCCAGAATGCCAGGAACTTGGGACATTGTCTGTGTGACTTATAGTCACAGGATTATGGAGTTGGGCGCTCTGTCGTGTCAGGCACCTGTCTCTGGGAATGTGGCTCAGTGTTCTGCCCCTTGTAGAGTTTTCTTTGGGTCTCTGGAACAAGCCTCATTCAACCAAAACAGGCTGCCTTTCATGGTCCAACAGAGAGGTACCTCGGGTCCCCTACCCACTCAGAGGAGGAGAGAGGAGAAGGGGGAAGGATTGTGGGTGGGGTCAACTGGAGGGGGCAGTGAGCCAGATGTAAAGTGAATAATAAAAGAAATGTATGGTTCAAGTAATAAATGCGAACGAGGAAGTGAAATGGAGCTGGATCCTGTGTTCAAGGAGATAAACAGATCAAGGGAGTGAATATCTCAGGGCAAGATCACACTGAGCTTAGCTTATTGTTTGTGTTTGTAGTTGAAAAAGTATAGTTTGGACTCTTAGTCTGGAAAGAATTACAACCCAGAAATGGAGGGCACACTTGTGATCCAGATCTTGAGGCTGGAAGACTCAGGCTTTTGATCCAGATCTTGGGGAATAGTGGCCATAAAAAGATTAGGCCCAGGCATGGTGATACATACCTTTAATCCCAGGGTATAAAGGCAACAGGAAGCAGTTCTCTGAGTACAAGGTCAGCCTAGGACAGACCAAGTTCTAGGTGAAGAAAAGCTTAGAGCAAGACCAGGCATGGTGGTTCACAGTTTTAGTCCCAGCATTCAGAAGACAGAGCCATGCAGATCTCTGAGTTCAAGGTCAATCTACAGAGCAAGTTCCAGGGCAGCCAAGTTTAGGCACTGAATGAAATAATTTAAAACAGAAAGCTGGTGAAGATGTAATAGAGCAATGGGTGACATTTTCCAGCCTCAGCAAGCTGAAGACCTCTGCAGTTTGGGGTATGTGGTTCTTTCTTTAGAGTCAATAATAGAAAGGGTTACAGGAACAATTGATGATGGTTAGCTGTAGCTAAGAATTTCGCAGTGATTGACAAGAGGCAAGCATCACTGAGGTGAAATCTCCTGGGAAGAGTTTTCTAATAGCACGAAGAAGCTGTGTTCCACAGACAATCTAGGATGCTACATAGGGTAAGCTGGAGGAGTTAATAAAGCCCTTTGGAGGAGCCCTGAAGGTCATCTGTGGATCCTAGACACCCTGTAAAAAGAAGCTGTAAACTTGAAAATTACTTTAGATAATGCAAGATGTTCAAGGCGCCAGAACCGGGGACACCTGCTGAGGAAAGCTGCTCACAGGGGTTGGAACCAGTCCAAAAGAAAGAAGTTTATTGCATTTAACAAAGAGGAAAGAGTTGGAGATTTGAAAAGCACTTTAACATCAGAAACAGAGATGCTGAGTTTGGAATTGGTCATGTTGTCTTTTGGTCTTGCTTTGGTCCAGTATATTCTCACCATGATGTTTTCGGGTGGTAATGTTTATCTTGCATGATGTTAGATGTATGTGATCTGCTTTTTATTTTGATTTTAAGGGATTACATTTAAGAGTTTGTATGAATATCAGAGGAGACTTTGAACTTTAGACTTTTAATATTTTGGAGACTGTTATATACTATTGGAGTTTTTAAGTTGTACTAAATTGTATTTTGCATTATTCTCTACCTTGGTATGGCCTCCATAGACTTATGTGTTTGAACAAGCCTATGGGAGACAGAGAGTGGAATTTTGATGTTTGAATATGCTTGGCCTATGAAGAATGTTATTATTGGGAATGGTGGCCTTATTGGAAGAAGTGGGTAGGGTTTGAAGCTTTGCCCAGTGCAGAAGAGTCAGTTTACTCCTTGCTGTAGTTGAAAAAGATTCAGAATTCACACCTCCTCCAATGACATGCCTTTCTCAATGCTGTTATTCTTCCTATCTTGATAATGGACTTTAACATCTGAACCTGTGAGCCAGCCCAATTAAATGTTATCCATTATAAGAGTTATCTTGGCCATGGTTTCTCTTCACAGTAACTTCCCTTAGCCTCTCTCCATCTCCCTTGGATGACACAGGTCATCACTTTATACCTGCCCTTCACCTACTCATTGTGTTATCCCAGCCCCTATCTTCAGTGTGCCCTCCTTTCAAACCCAGAGAACTTTCTAGTGTGAAAAGCAATGACCCTAACTTCAGATATTCAAATCTGGCCCAATATTTCCATGTCTAATCTCTGAGTCTCATCCCCACCTCTGTATCTGACTTTCTGTTGTCGCACCTCCTCACTCTGTCACCATTTTTAAGAGACTATGAAGATCCTTGTGTAAACCGCATTTTCTTCCCTTCTGCAAACTCCCTTCCTTTTTATTAGGACAGGCTCATTTCTAAGTGTGAACTCTTAATACCCATAAGCACTGTTTTCTTGTAATGTGCTGTGGCCACATGTATTAGAATCTCAGAATTTCCCTACCAGGGAATATCATGCCTAAAGCCCAGCATGGAAACACAATCAGGAGAATATGACTTCCCTGGAGTCTAGCAACCTAACTGTAGTAGATGCTGAATATTTCATTATTGTTGATGAACAAAAAAATAACCTTAAAATAGCCTTTATAAATTCAAGAAAAGCTCTTAAAGAGGAAATGAATTAATTTCCAAAGAAATCCTGGAACAACAACAGCAACCAATTCAGTGGGAAGAAATGAATATGAATATTGAAGACGTGAAGATGGAAATAGAATCAGTAAAGAAGACCCAAACTGAAGAATGATGGGAAGAAAATATTTAGGAATTCAAACAGGAACTGCATAGGCAGTTCACCTACAGACTGCAAGAGACGAAAGAGTGAATCTCAGGCATTGAAGACCGAAACAGAATTATTTCCCTCAATTAAATTGTCAAATGTTTACTCGTTAAATTTACATTCTCCTGGCAAAAAAAAAAATTATCCAGGAAAACTTGAGCAACATGAAAAGGCCAAAATCTAAGAATAATAGGAATAAAGGAAAGAGAAAAAACCCAGGTCAAAGGCACAAAAATGTTTTTTACCAAAATAAAAAGTTTCTGAATTAAAGGATGAGATGCCTATCAAAGTACTAAAAACTTATAGAACACCAAATAGACTGAACCAGAAAAGTAAATCACCATTACACATAATAATCCAAACACTGAAGATACAGAACAAAGAAGGAATATTAAAATTTGGAATAGAAATGTCCAAATACCTTCTGTCTCTTCCACACCTTCCTCCTGGTCCTTTTGCTGGGGCAGACTCTTGGCTGGTCTGCTCCAGTGAAGACACCATATCCTGATCCATCCTAAAGAACCTGCTGCACTCAGGACAGTAGAGGACCTGCTCTAATCAGAGCAGTTGAGGATCCACTGTACTCAGAGTAATTGAAGGTCAGCTGCCCTCAGAGCAGTTGGACAAGAAGTTTGACTGCTCCACTGACGACTCAAGAGTCAGAAGGCCTCCCAGGAGATATACTGCAGCCAGGCAACAGACCAGCAGCTTCTCTGTCCCTGTGAAGATCCACCAGTTGTAAGCCCCACAGGTGGTCTGCTACAGGCAAGGCTACAGGCCTACCAGCAGACATGAAGCAGCACAGGGACAAAAGAGGCAGACTTCAGACAGTCACACAGATCATCAAACACTAGGGACATACAGATGGTGAAAGGAAAGCACAAGACCATAAGCAACAGAAGCCAACATACATGGACATCATCAGAACAGAGTTCACCCACCATAGCAAGCCCTGAATACAACAACACATATGAAAATCATGAAGGTGATCTTCTGCCTGAACTCGGAAGAGGGAGCCAAGGTCCCCAGAGGACTCTCCACACAGGACCCCTAGCACACCAGGGACCTCGTGATTACTGGAGAGCACATGGGCTACAGAAGCAACAGAGCTTCTTGGACAGGGTTCCTTTGGGCCTTCATCCTCAGCCATGAGGCAGAGCTGAGACCTAGACTCCTGGGCACCTTCCTTGCCAGAGGAGAGTCGGCCTACAAGGAGGGCTCTGACCCCAGGACTCAAGAGGTTTATCGGATCTCCAGAATTCTGGACACCTGCCCTGCAAAAGGAGAGCTTGCCTGCAGAGAGTTCTCTGACCAAAGGGACTCAGGTGAGAGTTGGACTCCCACAAGTGCTGACAGAGGCTAACAGAATCACAGGAAGAACTAGCTCCAACCAGAGGCAGCTAGAACATTAACATCAGAGATTATCAGAGGGCAAAAGGCAAGTGTAAGAATCTTACTAACAGAAACCAAGACCAATGGGCATCATCAAACCCAGTACATCCACCACAGCGAATCCTGGATACCCCAAAACACCCAAAAAGCAAGATTCAGATTTAAAATCATATCTCCTGATGGTGGGAGAAGATTTTTAAGAAGGGCATGAATAACTCAAAGAAATACAGGAGAACACTGCTAAACAGGTAGAAGCCCTTGAAGAATGACAGGAAAACACTGCTAAACAGGTAGAAGTCCTTAAAGAGGAAAATTAGGAAGGTGACCTAAAGTCTTTTCTCATGAAGATAATAGAATCCTGGAGGAGGATATCAATAATTCATTGAAAGAAATATAGGAAAACACAGGTAAACAAGTAAAAGAATTGAATACTGCTATTCAAGACCCAAAGGTGGAATAAAGAAAACACAAGTGGAGGCAAACCTAGAAATAGAAAACCTAGAAAAGAGGTCAAGAGTTACATATGTAAGTATCACCAACAAAATACAAGAGATAGAAGAGAGAAATCTCAGCGGTAGAAAGTACCATAGAAGAAATGGACACAATTGTCAAAGAAAATTCAAAATATAAAACAATCCTAGCCAAAAGCATCCAGGAAATTCAAGACACAATGAAAATACCAAATATAAGAATAATTTGAATACAGAACAAAGATTCCCAGCTCAAAGGACCTGAAAATATCTTCAACAAAATCATAGAAGAAAACTTCCCCAACCTAAAGAAAGACATGGCCATAAAGGTACAAGAACACCAAATAAATGGCACCAGAGAAGAAAATCCTCTCTTCACATAATAACAAACACTAAATGCACAAAACAAAGAAAGAATATTAAAAGTTGCAAGGGAATAGGGCCAAGTAACATACAAAGGAAGACCTATCAGAATTACACCATACTTCTCAACAGAGACTATGAAAGCCAGAGAGCCTGACCAGAGGTCATGCAGACTCTAAGCAAACACAAATGCCAACCCAGGATACTATACCCAACACAACTCTCAATCAACATAGATGGAGAAACCAAAATATATCAAGACAAAACCAAATTCAAACAGTATCTATCTACCAATCCAGCCCTACAGATGATCCGAGAAGGAAAACTCCAACACAAGGAAGGTACCTGCACCAAAGAAAGGACAAGATATTAAGCATCTCACAACAGAGCCAAAAGGAGAGAACCACATGCATATAAAGCCACCTACAAAAACAAACTCTCTAATTTTGCTGCTCATTAATGGATTCAACTCACCTGTAAAAAGACATAAGCTAAAAGACTGGATATGCATACAAGATCCAGCATTTTGCTGCACACAAGAAACACACCTCAATAACAGAGATAGACTATCTCAGAGTAAAAGTCTGGGAAAAGATCTTCCAAGCAAGTGGTTCCAGGAAACAAGCAGGAGTTGACATTCTAATATCCAATAAAATAGACTTTCAGCCAAAAGTCATCAAGCATGATGAAGAAGGACACTTCATATTTATCAAGGAGAAAATCTACCAAGAAAAAGTCTCAATTCTGAATATCTACGAACCAAATGCTAGAGTACCACATTCATTAAAAAAAAAAAACTTTATTGAAGCTTAAAACACACATGGAACCCCATACAATTATAGTGGGAGACTTCAACACCCCACTCTCACCAATATACAGGTCATTAAAACAGAAACTAAACAGACACAGTGAAACTAAGAGAAGTTATGAGACAAATGGATTTAAGAGAAATCTACAGAACACTTCAGAAGAATACACCTTCTCCTCAGCACCTCATGGTACCTATTTCAAAATAGACCATATAATTTGTCAATGGATACAAGAAGATAGAAATAATACCATGCATCCTATCAGACCACCATGGTCTAAGGTTGACCTTCAGTAACAGCAAAAACTACAGAAAGTCCACATACACATGGAACCTGAACAATTCTTTACTCAATGGCAAATTGGCAAGGAAAGAAATAAAGAAAGAAATTAAAGAATTCCTAAAATGTAATGAAAATGTTGACACATTATACCCAAACTAATGGGACACAATGAAACCAGTGCTAAGAGGAAAGTTCATAGCATTAAGTGCCCTGGTTAGTAAAACTAGAGAACCCTTATACAACCACCAAACTCAGACACCTTGCATATGCCAGCAAGATTTTGCTGAGAGGACCCTGATATAGCTCTCTCTTGTGAGGCTATGCCAATGCCTGACAAAAATAAAAGTGGATGCTCACAGTCATCTATGTGATGGAACACAGGGTCCCTAATGAAGGAGGTAGAGAAAGTACCCAAGGAGCTAAAGGGGTCTGCAGGCCTATAGGAAGAACAACAATATGAACTAATCAGTACCCCCCACACCCACCCAGAACTGTGTCTCTGGTTGAATATGTAGCAGAGGATGGCCTAATAGGGCTTCAATGAGAGGAGAGGCCCTTGGTCTTGCAAAGATCATATTCCCCAGTACAGGGGAATGCCAGGGTCAGGAAGCAAGAGTGGGTAGGTTGGGGAGCAGGGTGGAGGGTATTGTATAGGGGACTTTCAGGATAGCATTGAAATGTAAATGAAAAAAATCTAAAAGAAATTATGAGAGAGATCTTATGCTAACAACTTAATAGCATATCTGAGAGATCTAGAACAAAAAGAAGCAAACTCACCCAAGAGGAGTAGAAGGAAGAAAATATCAAACTCAGAACCCGAATCAACCAAATAGAAACAAACAAACAAACAAACAAACAAAAAACAATAAAAAGAATTAACAAAACCAGAAACTAATTCTTTGAGAGAATCTACAAGCTAGATAACCCCTAGCCAAAGTAACTAAAGGGCTGAGAGGCAGGATCCAAATCAAAATAATCAGAAATTAAAAGGAACATACAACAACAGAAATGAAGGAAATTAAAAAAAAATCAGATCCCACTATAAAATTGAGAGGAGACTGAACAAGAGAAGGTCCAGCGACAGGCCCGAAGTGGGATCCAGCTCAAGAGGCAGTCCCAAGGCCTGACACTATTACTGAGGCTATGGAGTACTCACACTCCAGAAGACCCAACAAGCAGCTGAAAGAATCAGGTGCAGATATTTGCATCCAACCAATGGGCAGAAGCAGCTGATCACTGTTATTGAATTAGGGAAGGGTGAAAAAACCTGAGAATGGTGATCCTGTAGGAGGACCAGCAGTCTCAATTAATCTGGACCCCTCAGATCTCTCAAACACTGGACCGCCAAACAGGTACCATACACCAGCTTATATGAGGCCTCCAACACATATAGAGTAGAGGATTTCCATGTCTGTGTTCATTCAGAGATGATGCACCTAACCCTCAAGAGACTGGAGACCCCATGGAGTTTAGAGATCAGGTGGGGTAGGGGCTGGGGACATCCACGTGGAGACAAGGGTAGGTGGGGAGGAGGTATGGGATATGGAACAGTCGGAGGGTGGATGAGGTGTGGAATAAAATATGGACTGTAATAAATAAATTAATTAATAAAAAAGAAATGTCCAAATAATCATAAGGTTAGACCTATTCAAGAACACCTGACTTCTCAGTGGGGATACTAAAGTCCAGGCTGTCTTGAACAGATATGCTAAGATAATTGTGAACCTAAAAGGGTGACCCTAGCTAAGGCTCCTAGCAATAGGGACTATGGAAAGTGAAGCTATCACCTCCTTTAACCAGGTAAGATACTAACCCAGCCAGAAGAATTTGTACTCATTAATTTCCCTGCCTATAGAAGGTCCATGGAGCAGAAAGTGAGGGAATAGCCAGCCAGAGACTGGACAAACAAAAGTTCCATGCTGTGTGAGAGAGTCCACCTATGACACTTTTTTATTACATATTTTCTTCATTTACATTTCAAATGCTATCCCAAAGGTCCCCTATATTCTCCCCGGCCCTACTACACAACCCACCCAATCCCACTTCCTGGCCCTTCTCCTGTACCGGAGCATAAGATCTTCCAAAGACAAAGGACCTCTTCTCCCATTGATGGCCGACTAGGCCAACCTCTGCCACATATGCACCTAGATACATAGTTCTAGGGGATACTCCTTAGTTAATATGTTGATCTTTCTGTAGTGTTGCAGACCTCATTAGCTCCTTTCTCTAGCTCCTTCATTAGGGGCCCTGTGTTCCACCCAATAGATGACTTTGAGCATCCACTTTTGTATTTGGCAGACACTGACAAAGCCTCACAAGAGGTAGCTATATCAGGGTCCTGTCAGCAAAATCTTACTGGCATATGCAAAGGTGTCTTGGTTTGGTGGTTATATATGGGATGGATCCTTGGTTGGTTATATATGGGATAGATCCTCTGGTTGGTCCTTTATCCATCTCAGCTCTGACTTTTGTCTCTGTAACTCCTTCCATGAGTTTTTTGTTTTCCATTCTAAGAAGGAACAAGTACCCACTTGTTGGTCTTCCTTCTTCTTGATTTTCATGTGTCTTACAAATTTAATCTTGGGTAGTCTAAGTTTCTGGGACAATATCTACTTAACAGTGAGTGCATAACATGTGTGTTATTTTATGATTGGGTTACCTCATTCAGAATGATATAATCCAGATCCATCCATTTGCCTATGAATTTCATAAATTCATTGTTTTTAATTGCTGAGTAGTACTCCGTTGTGTAAATGTAATAGATTTTCTGTATCCATTCTTCTCTGAGGGACATCTGGGTTCCCGTCTTCTGGCCATTATAAATAAGGCTACCCTGGCATTTTTTTTTTGCTTTATTTATTTATTATGTATGTGAAAACAAAGAGAGCATCATATCCCATTACAGATGTTTGTGAGCCACCATGTCGTTGTTGGTAATCGAATTCATGACCTCTGGGTAGCAGAGCAGGGCGGCAGGAGGGTATAGGGGATGTTGGGATAGTATTTGAAATGTAATGAAGAAAATATCTAATAAAAAATTGAAAAAAAAGACTAAATGATCCCATAGAGACAATGAAAAAAATTAATTTTAAAATGTACAAATTAAGTTTGCATGGAAAAAATAAAATAAATAAGGCTGCTATGTACATAGTGGAGCATGTGACCTTATTACAAGTTGGAGCATATTCTGGGTATAAGCCCAGGAGAGTTATTTCTGGATCTTTGGGCTTTACTCTGTTCATTTTTCTGAGGAACTGCCATTCTGATTTCCAGAGTGGTTGTACCAGCTTGCAATCCCACCAACAATGGAGGAGTGTTCCTGTTTCTCCACATCCTCACCAGCATCTGTTGTCCCCTGAATTTTTGATCCTAGCCATTCTGACTGGTGTGAAGTAGAATCTCAGGGTTGTTTTGATTGGCATTTCCCTGATGATTAAGGGTGTTAAACTTTTTTTCATGTACTTCTCAGTTGTTCGATAGTCCTCAGATATTCCTTTGTCTCATTGACAGTGTCTTTTGCCTTACAGAAGCTTTGCAATTTTATGAGGTCCCATTTGTCAATTCTCGATCTTACAGCACAAGCCATTGTTGTCTTGTTCAGGAATTATTTCCCAGTGCCAATATCTTCTAGGGGTTTCCACACTTTCTCCTCTATAAGTTTCAGTGTCTCTGGTTTTATGTGGAGTTCCTAGATCCACTTAGACTTGAGCTGTGTACAAGGAGATAAGTATAGATCAATTCACATTCTTCTACATGATAACTGCCAGGTAAGCCAGCACCATTTGTTGAAGATGCTGGGTTTTTTTCTCAGTTGTTTGGATTAGCTCCCTTATCAAAGATCAAGTGACCACAGGTGTGTGGATTCATTTCCGGGTCTGCAATTCTATTCCATTGATCTACCTGTCTGTCGTTGTATCTGTACCATGCAGTTTTTAACACCATTGCTTTCTAGTACAACTTGAGGTCAGGGATGGTGATTCCACCAAAGGTTTTTTTATTGCTAAGAATAGTTTTTGCTACCCTAGATTTTTTGTTGTTCCAGATGAATTTGCAAATTCTCCTTTCTAACTCAGTGAAGAATTGAGTTGGAAGTTTGATGGTGATTGCATTGAATCTGTAGATTGCTTTCAGCAAGATAGACATTTTTACTATAGTGATCCTGCCAATCTATGACAATGGAAGATCTTTCCATTTTCTGAGATCTTTTTTGATTTCTTTCTTCAGAGACTTGAAATTCTTATCATACAGATCTTTCACTTTCTTAATTTGTGTCACACCAAGGTATTTTATATTATTTGTGACTATTGTGTAGGGTGTTGTTTCCCTTATTTCTTTCTCAGTCTGTTATCCTTTGTGTAGAGAAAGGCCACTGCTTTGTTTGAGTTTATTTTATATCCAGCTACTTCACCGAAGCTGTTTATCAGGTTTAGGAGTCCCTTAAGGAATTTTTAGGGTCACTTATATATACTCTCATATCATCTGCAAATAGTGATATTTTGAGTTCTTCCTTTTTTGTATCCCCTTGATCTCCTTTTGATGTCTAATTGCTCTGGCTAGGATTTCAAATACTATATTGAATACGTAGGAAGAAAGTGGGCAGCATTGTCTAGTCCCTGATTTTAGTGGGATTGCTTCCAGCTTCTCTCCATTTACTTTGATGTTGGCTACTGGTTTGCTGTAGATTGCTTTTATCATGTTTAGGTATGGGCCTTTAATTCCTGATCTTTCCAGGACTTATATCATGAATGGGTGTTGGATTTTGTCAAATGCTTTCTCAGCATCTAAAATAGATGATCATGTGGTTTTTGTCTTTGATTTTGTTTATATAGTGGATTATGTTGACAGATTTCTGTATATTAAACCATTCTTGCATCCCTGGGATGAAGCCTACATGATCAGGGTGTACGATGATTTTGATGTGTTCTTGGATTTGGTTACAGAGAGTTGTGTTGAGTAATTTGCATCGATATTCATAAGGGAAATTTGTCTGAAGTTCTCTTTCTTTGTTGGATCTTTATGTGGTTTAGATATCAGAGTAACTGTGGCTGCATAGTATGAATTCAGTAGAGGTCCTTTTGTTTCTATTTTTTTTAATAGTTTGAGGAGTGTTGGAATTAGGTATTCTTTGAAGGTCTGATAGAACTGTGCCCTAAACTCATTTGGTCCTGGGCTTTTTTTTTTTTTTTTTTTTTTTTTTTTGGTTGGGAGATTATTAATGACAACTTCTATTTCTTTAGGGGATATGGAACTCTTTAGATCATCAATCTGATCCTGACTCAATTTTGGTACCTGGTACCTGTCTATCATCCATATTTTTCAGTTTTGTTGAGGATAGCCCTTTGTTGTAGGATCTGATGATGTTTTGAATTTCCTTGTGGTCTGTTGGTATGTCTCCCTTTTCATTTATTTTTTGGTAAATTAGGATACTGTCACTATGCCCTCTAGTTAGTCTGGCTAAGGGTTTATCTATCTTGTTGATTTTCTCAAAGAACCACCTCCTGGTTGGATGATTCTTTAAGTAGTTCTTTTTGTTTCCATTTGGTTGATTTCAGCTCTGAGTTTGATTATTTCATTTCTTCTACTCCTCTTGTGTGAATTTGCTTCCTTTTGTTCTAGAGATTTTAGTTGTGCTCTGAAGCTGCTATGGTATGCTCTCTCTAGTTTTTTTGGAGGCGCTCAGAGTTATGGGTTTTCCTCTTAGGATTGCTTTCATTGTTTCCCATGATTTTGGGTATGCTGTGGCTTCATTTTCACTAAACTCTAAAAAGTCTTTAATTCTGTCTTTATTTCTTCCTAGACCAAGTTATCATTGAGTAGAATGTTGTTCAGCCTTGTACAACCACTCTGGAATTCAGTCTGGCGGTTCCTCAGAAAAATGGACATAGTACTACCAGAAGATCCAGCAATACCACTCCTGGGCATATACCCAGAAAAATGTTCCAAGTGGTAATGAGAACACATGTTCCACTATGTTCATACCAGCCTTATTTATACTACCGAGAAGCTGGAAAGAAACCAGATGTCCCTCAACAGAGGAATGGATACAGAAAATGTGGAACATTTACACAATGGGGTATTACTCAGCTATTAAAAACAATGAATTTATGAAAATCTTAGGCAAATGGATGTATCTAGAGGATATCATCCTTAGTGAGGTAACCCAATCACAAAAGAAGTGATTAGATATGTACTCACTGATAAGTGGATATTAGCCCAGAAACTTAGAATACCCAAGATACAATTTGCAAAACACAAGAATATCAAGAAGAAATAAGACCAATGTGTGGATATACTTCATTACTCCTTAGAATAGGGAACAAAATACCCTTGAAAGGGCTAATAGAGACAATGTTTGGAGCTAAGACGAAAGGATGGGCTATCCAGAGACTACCCTACCAGGGGATCCATCGAATAATTAGCCACCAAATCCAGACACTATTGCATATGCCAGCAAGATTTTGCTTAAGGGACCCTGATATAGCTATCTTTTGTGAGGTTATGCCAATGCCTGGCAAATAGAGAAGTGAATGCTCACAGTCATCTATAAGATGGAACACAGGGCCCCCAATAGAGAAGCTAGAGAAAGCACCCAAGGAACTGAAGTGGTCAGCCAGGAGGTGGGGCTGTTCCTTAGCCCTCTGTGCACTAGTCTTGCCTGGAGAGAGCTGTTCTCCAAGGAGTGCTGATTCAGGCTTACAAACCTGCAGCAGTAACAAGTTCCAGCCAGAGACAGCAAGATTATCCAACACTAGAGATTACCAGATGGCAAAAAAAGCAAGAATCTTTCCAACAGTAACCAAGACTACTTGGTATCCTCAAAACCAGTACTCCCAGCAGAGTGAGTCCTTGATACCCCAACATAACTGAAAAGCAAGATTCATATGTAAAATCATGTATCATGGGGCTGGTAGAAGATTTAAAGAAGGACATTTATAACTCTCTTAAAGAAATATAGGAGAACACAGCTAAACAGGTAGAAGCCCTTTCAGAGGCAACCCAAAAAAATGCCTTAAAGAATTACAGGAGAACATATGAAAACATGTAGAAGCCATTAAAGTAGAAACACAAAATCCCTTAAAGAACACAGGAAAACACAACCAAACATGCAAACAGGTGAAGGAATTCTATAAAACTATCCAGGATCTAAAAATGGAAGTAGAAACAATAAAGAAATCATAAAGGGGGGTGTCTCTGGAGATAGAAATCCTAGGGGGGGGGAACAGGAGCCATAGTTCCAAGCATCAACAACAAACTACAAGAAATGGAAGAGTCAATCTCAGATGCAGAAGATTCCATAGAAAACATGGACCCAACGATCAAAAAACTGCAACATACAAAAAAAATCCTATTTCAAAACATCCAGGAAATCCAGTAGACAATGAGAAGACCAAACCTTTAGATACATGTAGATGAGAATGAACATTTTCAACTTTAAGGACCAGAAATTATCTTCAACTTATTTATAGAAGAAAATTTCTCTAACCTAAAGAAAGAGATGCCCATGAACATATAAGAAGCTGATAGAACTCCGAAGAGATTGGACCAGAAAGGAAATTCCTCCTGTCACATAATAATCAAACCACCAAATGCACTAAACAAAGATAGAATATTAAAAGCAGTAAGAGGAAAAAGTCAAGTAACATATAAAGGCAGACATATTAGAATCACACCAGACTTCTCACTAGAGACTATGAAAGCCAGAAGATCCTGGACAGAGGACATGCATACCCAAAGAGAGCACAAATGCCAACCCAGGATACTATACCCAACAAAACTCTTATTACCATAGATGGAGAAACCCAAGAAGTCCATTAAAAATTAAATTTACGCAGTATCTTTCCAGGATCCAGCCCTTCAAAGGATCATAAGGGAAAATTCCAACACAAGGAGATGTCTGATTTTCTGTCTGGTGACTCTCTGGGACATTTTCTACACCTTAGGAAAAGCAAGAAAGTAATCTTTCAACTGACCTAAAAGAAGATAGCCTCATGAACAGAATCCAAATTATGACAACAAAAATAACAGGAAGCAACTTTCCCTTTTCCTTAATATCTCTTAATATCAAAGGACTTGATTCTCCAAAAAAAGATATAGACTGCTTCCGGTCGGCACCAGCACCAGGTCACCTAGGGCAAGGAGTCAGTCATCACCCCCACGGTCCCTAGAGGACTCTCCATTCGATCTTAGGATCACTGGTGAGTGGAACACAACATCAGTTCCAATCCAATTGTGACAGTCTTCTGACAGCAGGAACAAGGACACCAGATCCCTTCCTGACCAGAGGCTTGGGTTCCTTTTGATCAGTATGGTTTACCTTGGCTTCACAAAGATCAGAAATCTCCACCGTCCTAAAAGGAGACACTACTTCCAGGCATGGTAACACGCCCACGATCCTAGGATAACAGAATCCCAGGATAACAGGAGCTGGGACACACCAGTATTTCATGGTCTCAGAGGAAGCCTGACTGTCAAGAACTCTGACACACCCAGAATCTCAAGTTCACAGGAGCCCACAATCAAAGGATCACAGAGAAAGCTACACTATGAGGAGTCCTGAATCAACTGGGATCATTGAAAGGACAGACTCCAATCAGATATATTGAGGGCAGAAAGATCTTGAGATAATCAGATAGCAGGAGGCAAGCATAAGAACAGAAGCAACAGAAATGAAGGTTACTTGGCATCAACAGAACCAAACTCTCCCACCATGCAAGTCCTGGATACACCATCACACCACAAAAGCAAAACATGGATCTAAAGTCACTTCTCATGATGATGGTAGAGGACTTTAAGAAGGAAATACAGAAAAACACAGGTAAACATCTAGAAGCCCTTAAAGAGGAAACAGAAAAATCCCTTAGAGAGTTACAGAAAACACTAAAAAGCAGGTGATGGAAATAAACAAAATCATTCATGGTCTAAAAATGGAAGTAGAAACAATAAAGAAATCACAAAGGGAGAATACTCTGGAGATAGAAATCCTAGGAAAGAAATAATCAAGAACCATAAATGCAAGCATCAGCAACAGAGTACAAGACATGGAAGAGAGAATCTCAGGTGTAGAAAACTCCATAGAAAACATAGGCACAACAGTCAAAGAAATGCAAAATGCAAAGAGATCCAACTCAAAACATCATGGAAATCCAAGATACAATGAGAAGACCTACAGATAATAGGAGTGGATGAGAATGAAGATTTTCAACTTAAAGGGTCAGCAAATAACTTCTTCAAAATTATAGAAAAAAACTTCCCATGCCTAAAGAAAGAGATGCCCATGAACATAAAAGAAGCCTACAGAACTCCAAATAGACTGGACCAGAACAGAAATTCCTCTCAACACATAATAATCAGAACAACAAATTCACTAAATAAAGACAAAATATTAAAAGCAGTAAGGGAAAAAGATCAAGTAACATAGAAAGGCAGACCTATTCAAATTACACCAGACATCTCACCAGAGACTATGAAAGCCAGAAGATCCTGGATAGATGTTATACAGATCGTAAGAGAATACAAATGCCAGAACAGGCTAATACACCCACCCAAACTCTCAATTACTATCGATGGAGAAACCAAAGTATTCCATGACAAAACCAAATTCACACAATATCTTTCCACGAATCCAGCCCTTCAAGGAATAATAAAGGGAAAACACCAACCCAAGGACTGAAATTACTCCCTAGAAAAAGCAAGAAAGTAATACTTCAACAAACCAAAAGAAGACAGCCACAAGAACAGAATCCCAAAACAAAAATATTATTATTTTAAAAACAAAAATATATTATTTTAAAAACAAAAATAACAGGAAGCAACAATTACTTTTCATTAATATCCCTTAATTTCAATGGGCTCAATTACCCAATAAAAAGACATAGACTAACAGACTGGCTACACAAACAGGATCCAACATTTTGCTGCTTACAGGAAACCCACCTCAGGTAAAAAGACAGATGATACGTCAGAATGAAAGGCTGGAAAACAATTTTCCAAGCAAATGTCCTGAACAAAGAAGCTGGAGTAGCCATTTTAATATCGAATAAAATTGAATTGCAACCCTAAGTTATCAAAAAATAAAGGAAGGAAGGAAGGAAGAAAGAAAGAAAGAAAGAAAGAAAGAAAGAAAGAAAGAAAGAAAGAAAGAAAGAGAGGGGGAGGGAGGGAGGGAGGGAAGAAGGAAGGAAGGAAGGAAGGAAGGAAGGAAGGAAGGAAGGAAGGAAGGAAGAAAGAAAGAAAGAAAGAAAGAAAGAAAGAAAGAAAGAAAGAAAGAAAGAAAGAGAGATAGATAGATAGAAAGAAAACAAGGAGGGGCACTTCATACTCATCAAAGTAAAGTCTTCCAAGATGAATTCTCAATTCTGAATATCTATGCTCCAAATGTAAGGGCAGCCACATTCATTAAAGAAACTTTATTAAAGCTCAAACTCACATTGCACCTCACACAATAATAGTGGGAGACTTCAACACCAGACTCTCATCAATGGACAGATCCTCAAAACAAACTAAACAGAGACTCAGTGAAACTCACAGAAGTTATGAAACAAATGGATTTAACAGATATCTACACATTTTATCCTAAAACAAAAGGAAATACCTTCTTCTCAGAACCCATGGTACCTTCTCCAAAATTGACCATATAAGTGATCACCAAACAGGCCTCAACTGATACAAAAATATTGAAATTGTCCCATGCATCCTATCTGATCACCACAGACTAAGGGTGATCTTAAATAACAACATAAATAACACAAAGCCAACATTCACATGGAAGCTGAACACTACTCTACTGAATGATACCTTGGTCAAGGAAAAAATAAAGAAAGAAATTAAAGACTTTAGAGTTTAATGAAAATGAAGCCACAACATAGCCAAACTTATGGGACACAATAAAAGCATTCCTAAGAGGAAAACTCATAGCTCTGAGTGCCTCCAAAAAGAAACTAGAGAGAGCATAGACTAGCAGCTTGACAGCACACCTTAAATCTCTAGAACAAAAGGAAGAAAATTCACCCAAGAGGAGTAAACTACAGGAAGTAATCAAGCCCAGGGCTGAAATCAACCAAGTGGAAACAAAAAGAACTATTCAAAGAATCAACCAAACCAGAAGCTGGTTCTTTGAGAAAATCAACAAGATAGATAAACCCTTAGCCAGACTTACTAGAGGGCAAGAGGACAGTATCCTAATTAATAAAATCAGAAATGAATAGGGAGACATAACAACAGATCCTGAGGAAATCCAAAACACCATCATATCCTTCTACAAGAGGCTATACTCAACAAAACTGGAAAAAATGGATGAAATAGACAACTTTCTAGACAGATACCAGGTATCAAAGTTAAATCAGGATCAGATTAACAACCTAAATAGTCGTATATCTCCTAAAAAAAATAAAAGCAGTCATTAATAGTCTCCCAGCCAAAAAAAAAAAAAAAAAAAAAAAAAAAAAAGCCCAGGACCAGATGGGTTTTGTGCAGAGTTTTATCAAACCTTCAATGAAGACCTAATTCCAGTTCTGCTCAAACTATTCCACACTACTCTACCTAATTCATTCTACGAAGCCACAATTACTCTGGTACCTAAGCCACAAAAAGACCCAACAAAGATAAAGAACTTCAGACCAATTTTCCTTATGAATATTGATGCAAAAATCTCAATAAAATTCCCGCTAACCAAATCCAAGAACACATCAAAACGATCATTCATCATGATCAAGTAGGCTTTATCCCAAAGATGCAGTAATCGTTTAATATATGGAAATCCATCAATGTAATCCACTATATAAACAAACTCAAAGACAAAAACCACATGATCATATTGTTAGATGCAGAGAAAGTATTGGACAAAATCCAACATCCATTCATGATAAAAGTCTTGGAAAGATCAGGAATTCAAGGCCCTTACCTAAACATAATAAAACCAATTCACGGTAAACCAGTAGCCAACATCAAAGTAAAGGGAGAGAAGCTGGAAGCAATCCTACTAAAATCAGGGACTAGACAAGGCTGCCCACTTTCTCCCTACCTATTCAATATAGTACTTGAAATCCTAGCCAGAACAATTAGACAACAAAAGGATATCAAAGGGATACAAATTGGAATGGAAGAAATCAAAATATCACTATTTGCAGATGATATGATTGTATTTATAAGTGGCCATAATGATTACACCAGAGAACTCCTAAACCTGAGAAACAGCTTCAGTGAAAGTAGCTGTATATAAAAGTAACTAAAACAAATCAATGGTCTTTCTATACACAAAGGATAAACAGGATGAGAAAGAAATTAGAGAAACAACACCATTCTTAATAGTCACAAATAATATAAAAGACCTTGGTGTGACTCAAACTAAGGAAGTGAAAGATCTGTATGATAAGAAGTTCAAGTCTCTGAGAAATAAATCAAAGAAGATCTCAGAAAAAGGAAAGATCTCCCATACTCATGGCAGGATCAATATAGTAAAAATGGGTATCTTTCCAAAAGCAATCTACAGATTCAATGCAATCCCCATCAAAATTCCAACTCAATTCTTCAATGAATTAGAAAGAAAAATTTGCAAATTCATCTGGAATAACAAAAAACCTAGGAGAGCAAAAACTCTTTTCAATGATAAGAGAATCTCTGGTGGAATCACCATGCCTGACCTAAAGATGTACTACAGAGCAATTGTGATAAAAACTGCTTGGTACTGGTATACAGACAAATAGGTAGACCAATGGAATAGAATTGAAGACCCAGAAATGAAGCCACACACCTATAGTCACTTGGTCTTTGACAAGGGAGCTAAAACTATCCAGTGGAATAAAGACAGCATTTTCAACAAATGGTACTAACACAACTGGAAGTTAACATGTAGAAGAATGCGAATTGATCCATTCTTATCTCATTGTGCTAAGGTCAAGTCTAAGTAGATCTAGGAACTCCACATAAAACTAGAGACACTGAAAATTATAGAGGAGAAAGTGGGGAACAGCCTTAAATATATGTGCACAGGGGAAATATTCCTGAAGAGAACAGCAATGGTTTGTGATGTAGGATCAAGAGTTGACAAACGGGACCTAATAAAATTGCAAAGCTTCTGTAAGGCAAAAGACACTGTCAATAAGACAAAAAGGACACCAACAGATTTGGAAAGGATCTTTACCAATCCTAAATCAGATAGGGGACTAATATCCAATATATATAAAGAACTCAAGAAGCTGGACTCCAGAAAATCAAATAACCCTTTTCAAAAATGGTGCTCAGAACTAAACAAAGAATTCTCAACTGAGGAATATCGAATGGCTGAGAAGCACCTGATAAAATGTTCAAAATCCTTAATCATCAGGGAAATGCAAATCAAAACAACCTTGAGATTCCTTCCACCTTACACCAGTCAGAATGGCTAAGATAAAAAATTCAGGTGACAGCAGATGCTGGTAAGGGTGTGGAGAAAAAGGAACACTCCTCCACTGTTGGTGGGATTTCAAGCTTGTACAACCACTCTTTAAATCAGTCTTGTGATTCCTCAGGAAATTGGATAGAGAACTACCAGAGTATTCAGCAATATCTTTTCTGGGCATATATCCAAAAGATGTTCCAACTGGTAATATGAACACATGCTTTGCTATGTCCATAGCAGCCTTATTTATAATAGCCAGAAGCTGGAAAGAACCCAGATGTCCCTTAACAGAGGAATGGATACAGAAAATGTTGTACATTTACACAATGCAGTACTACTCTATTAAAAACAATGAGTTTGCCAGTTGGTGTTGCACACGCCTTTAATCTCAACACTTGTGAGGCAGAGGCAGGCAGGTTTCTGAGTTCAAGTCCAGCCTGTTCTACAGAGTGAGTTCCAGGACAGCCAGGGCTACAGAGAGAAACCCAGTCTTGAAAACAAACAAACAAACAAAACAATTAATTTTTGAAATTCCTATGCAAATGGGTGGATCTTGAGGATATCATCCTGAGTGAGGTAACCCAATCGCAAAAGAACTCACATGATATGCACTCACTGATAAATGGATATTAGCCCAGAACCTCAGTATATCCCAGGTACAATTTCAAAACATATGAAACTCAAGAACAAGGAAGAACAAATTCTGTATACTTCAAACCCTCTTAGAATTTGGAACAAAATACCCATGGAAGGAGTTACAGAGACAAAGTTCAGAGCTTAGATTAAAGGAATGACCATCCATAGACTTGGGGATTCATCCCATAACAACCACCAATCCTAAAAATTATGGCAGATGCCAACAAGAGACTTCTGATAGGAGTCTGATATAGCTATCTTCTGAGGGCCTCCACCAATGCCTGCCATATACTGAAATGGATGCTCATAATCATGCATTGATGGAGCACAAGGCCCCAAAGAAGGAAGTACCCAAGGAGCTGAAAGGGTCTGAAGCCCCATAGGAGGAACATCAATGTGAACTAACCAGTATCCCCAGAGCTCCTTGGAACTAAACCACCAATCAAAGAAAACACATGGTGGAACTTGTAGTTTTAGCTGTATATATAGCAAAGGGTGGCCTAGTCTGTCATCAATGGGAGGAGAGGCCCTAGGCCCTGAGAAATTTCAATGCTCCAGTATGGGGGAATATTAGAACTGGGAATGGGTGTAGATCGGTTGGAGAGCAGGGGGTGGGGGAAGGTGATACGGGATTTTCGGGGGGAAAAAAGGAATGGGGATAACATTTGAAATGTAAATAAAGAAAATATCTAATAAAAAAGAAAAATAAAGAAAGAGGAAGTGAATGGGATATAAAGTGAATTAGTATATAATAATAACAATAATAATAATAATAACAATAAATATTAGGGTACCCCATGGATATCCAATTGCTTTTTCCTCAGGTAATCCCTAGTCTCAAAGAGAACCCAGTCTTTGATCCCACTAATCCATTCCACAGAGATAATGGTGCATTGAGCAGGATTTTGAATGGCCTTTGTTCTAGGACAATGTGATATATATATGAGAAATGTGGGAATGAAGACTGGGATGAAACTTCTATAATATCACATTTAATGGACAGACATCCTACAGGACTCAGTAGCAATTCTAAGGTGACTGATGATGTATTACAAAGAGTAACATATCTCTTACTCTCCCTCTAACCACTTCCCTCTCTGTCTCTTTCTGTCTCTCTGTCTCTTTGTCTCTCTTTCCACATTGTGTGTGTAAGCTAGAGAGAAAATATAGTTTCTTGTATATGCACACAAAACCAGATTTAGCATAGGTGAATCTTGTCCTTGTAATGTTTCACCAGCAAAACACACTCGGACAACCAGATCCTTCTACAGCAAAGCTTTATTGCTTACTTATCAGGAAGATCTCGAATACAGGAAACTCAGTCCTTTTATAACCCACAAAGAGCGGTTGGAGATGTGTCAGCTCCTGATTAGCTGCTCACTATCAACCCAAATGACTGCCACAGGACAGCCAAGGCACAAGGCATGGAAAAATACCCGAGCACATGCGCAGACTACTTGTTTACTAGTTAGAACACCGGATATCAGCGCCATCTTGTAATTGCGATTGCAAGGGCAGCTCCTCACATCTCCCCCCTTTCTTTTATTGAAGAGCAATAGGCCACCCATATATTGAGAGTGGAGATAGAGGTCAAATCCCCAGTGTGCAAAAATAGGGGCATTACACAAAACCTTCTCCCAGGCTCATCACCCAGAGGGGTCTTGGTCGGCTCCCATGTCGTTTTTCCTGGGGGAAGGACACTTGGACACTCAACCTTCATATGAGATGACATGTCTCCCTAGAATAGGCTCATTTTATGCCACAGAGCCTTTCTACTGCAGTGCTTAGCCGTGCAACTCTCTCGGGCTGCTGAAGCACACTCACTCTATCCCGTGCAATGAGACTAGCCTCGTGGGATGCAAGAGCTGAGTGGCCAGCGACCTATTGCTTAAGTATAGATAACCATATATCAGGGGAGGTACTGTGTTCTAATGCTGCAAGTGCTTGGGCTATTACCATCTTGTCCCTTTTTGTTTGGGCTTTAAGTTTACAGACCATCCAGAGCAAAAGCAACGCTCCACTGCATAGGATCACGGTAAACAAGCCTACCCCCACCCACTCCTTAAAGTAGGAAAATTCAGAGAAAATTCAGGTGGAGAAGCCCTTCATCAGGGAAGGGTTGAGACCCGTAGAATTCACTTGTAGAATAGCAACTCTCAACTCTCAAAGCGTTTGCTCAAATTCCATGGTCCATTTCTGTAACATATAACAAGACAAAGTTTTTGACAAATTTGCTGCTCTTGTAGAATTTTCAAACTGAACAGAAGTAACACAAAGACCAGGCATCTTGTATTCACAACCCAATTGAGCCAACTGCCAAAGAATATCCACTTGCTCTTGGACTAGGTCGATGTGCTGATTTATCAATATCAACCCTCCTTGTGTCTGGGAGTTGGCTGTGGCTTGTTTGTCTAAAGCCGTTGTGACTGTCATAGAAAGCTCATTAATAGTTTGTGTTGTTTGAATAGTAGTAGGTAGAGCAAGTGCCGAGGCCGTGACAGAGGCTGCAACCGCCGCTGTGGCCACCAGTCCAACTATGATAGCAGAAATACCAAAACTTCTTTTCTCTCAAAACAAACTCAAGCTACTAGGGGCATCTACAGGAACAGGGACAAATCTAGGCATGCAGGTAACCAAAGCAAAAGGATATTTATTGGCATCCCAGCATAGGGCATAAAAACATTTTTCTTGTGAGCAAACTATCTCTACCTGATTCTGATTCAAGCTTGTTTTACTTACCACCCATAAAAACGGGGGCCATACACTTACCGGGGTGGT
Source organism: Mus musculus (assembly GCF_000001635.26). Lineage (NCBI taxonomy): Eukaryota > Metazoa > Chordata > Mammalia > Rodentia > Muridae > Mus > Mus musculus. Next base: position 5,620,530 of record NC_000073.6, on the reverse strand, counting down.
GGTAAAATTTACCTCTTTCTGTTTTTTATATCTAACATTGGAGGTGGTCCATTTAAAAGAATTTGGACTCTGCTTATCAGACCGACCGGTCTTCAAGGTACTTTTCCAATCAAAGGTCAATTCTCCTTTCTCACTAGAACCTCCTCCAATCATTGCCATGGGAGCGAGATCAGTACAGCTTCCATTAACCCCACAAAGCAACCACTGATCAAAAGGGTCAGTATTAGTTCGGAGGGGGTCCATAGTACTAAAATCATATCCAGCAAAAGTATCATTATACTCTCTACTAATATATGGGGAAAAGGAAAAATATTTCTCTACTGCCCAAGTATATTTTTTAGCTTGACAACCTGTCCAAGGTAACATTACATCTTCCATGGACCCTTCCTTGCAAAAGGGTGCCATTCTAGGTTGTGAAGGCGGCTTATTTCTAGATCTTCCACCTTTTTGGCTGGGCCACCATCCTCTTAGAACTATGGTATCAGCCTTTATATCAGTCGTTACGCCCCAAGAGCTCTTTCTTAGCCAGGCTGCTGATTGATAATTCAAGGATATACATTGGCTCTTATCTTGTAACAAGGAAATTAACATAAAGCACAGGCTTCCCTGTAGGAAGCAGGTTCTATTTTCTAGTAAAGCCTGAATCTGTTCATCTAAGGGTAAATAAGCAAGTCCCAGTTCTTTATCTGTAGTGAAAAAGCGTGGAAATATTTGTGCATTATGCATAACTGGCATAGGAAGAGGGAAAGTTGACATAATTCCCCATCTTAACTCTCCAGATATACTAGGAACCAGAATGTCCAGCATGAGAAGTATGATCCATTGATGTTTTGGGATCTTGTTCCTTTGACTCATTGTCCAAGAGCTGGATCCTTTGAGTGAGGCGTTCCAGAATCCAAAAGGGATTATCTTCCTCCTGTGGAAAAACACGTATAGCTCCCCTGGATCTTATTAAAATAGGATCCAGGCCATATCATTTATTATCAAGGGCATTCTTCCACTTGACCATTTCATTGAGCGATTGAGGCCATTGTCTGTGCCTTTCAGCTGGTGATCTCCCAGCATTATCCAATTTTAAGAAATTAAGAGTAAATATTATAAGGGATAGAGTCATCTTTGGCGTCATAGCCTTTATCCCCCCTTTTTGTTTAATTAAATAGGACATGAGAGTGCGATGGGCACGTTCTACAATGCCTTGTCTTTGTGGATTATAAGGAAGACCAGTCAGATGAGTCACATTCATCTGATGGCAAAACTGTCATGAATGATTTTGACTAACAAGAACAGAACATTTGTTTCTAGGGTGGCTATTCAGCCCAGTCATGTATACTATTTAGATTTATAAAATAAACAGTTAGGACTTATCTGTTTAGTCTTTCTTATCAGTGGCTAACTTCAGCTTAGGAATTTTTCCCTTGAATAGGAGCCAGGTAATGATGCATGTGCTCTAATGTGTTGAATATAAAAAGCGTACTCACGCATCAAAATACAATCTTTTATTTTCATCAAAATTTTAGATACAGAACTGTTAGTTTTAATATAACATGAACACTTTCAATTGTTTCTCTTGAAGAGAGATTGTAACTAGAATTCTTGAAAAGTCATTATAGTCACTTGTGTATAATTTATTTATTTATTAATCAGAAATTAGAGAAAATCCTTAAGTTGTCTCTGTAAATAACTATCTTCTAAAACCCAAATAAATATAAGAATCCTGAGTTTGTATCTTTTCATGAGCTATCTGTAATCTTTATTAGTTAAAGCTTTATGTAAACCTCTATAACAGAAAAGCAAATCCTGGGGGTCTTTTCCAGGCAACTTAGGACAATTTCTTAACAGCCCAAAAACAATTTTCTTAAAGAAACAGTATTTTTTTATGTTGCATAAGCAATTGTAAGCTCTGAGATATAATATTGACTATTAATATAAACTTAAAGTTTAATTGTTCAACATTTTTAAACACCATCTTCAGCACACAATTTAATTATCTGTGCTGAAACAGGATAAGCATGTGATTTAATTTACATATACTTTTCTCCCATAGAAGGGTTGTTTTTAAATACAGTAAATGGGATGTAAGCATGCATGAAGATACAAAAGCATGCATAAGCAATTTTTAACTTATCTTAGGATGAGTATCAATTTCATTTAAAATGATGGTATGCAATAGATCAAATATCAATATTTTGCAATAACCAATTACTGTTTGGAACAAGGAATTCTTAATTCTTAATTAGCACCACAGCAGCCTTATAATAGGATGTTAAAACTTTGAGGTGAAGACGGATGATTTTACATTAATGCTTATTTTTGCCAAAAATTAGCTGTAGACACTTTTAATAAAAATAACTAGAATATGTAACTAATATTTGATTACCACCAATTACAATCAATACCAATAGATTACAGAAGTTTCTTCTACTTTCTGTTAAAGCCTTTTTGGTTCTCACCAGTTAATTGGAATCTCACTTGATAGCACCAAACAAAGGCTTAGGTTCTCCTGTGGTGAGTTTAAGGTGAGGTCTTAGCCAATTAACATATCCTGTAACCTTTTGGAAATAAAAATTTGAAGTAAATTTGTACCAATTTTCCGGTATGACTGAAACCCTAATTATTAAAAAAGATTTTGCCTCTGAATCTTATGAAGCAACAACTATTCTCCAGAACTTTAAACTTTCCTTTAGCGACATTAGCTAATAAAATACTTTTCACTTAGGAAACAATATATACTGAAAGATTTAAACCTTTTGCTTCTTGTATTGAAGCTGATAATAAAAATTGTTTTACATATTGTTAAGCTATGTTAGCCATACCTAGGGGCAAAAACCTTTAATGGTCGCCAGTTCACTAGAAGTAAACTCTTTAAAAACGGAAAAAATTAAACTTTTAAATCTATAATAATTTTATATGAATTAGGCAAGTTATTTTGAAATGCCTTTATAAGTTTTATAGCCTGATTGACCTTTTATAAACTTTTGAATTTAAATTTTATTTAGAACAACATCTGACTAGGTCTGTAATAAGGCTCTAAGAAGTGTCACACAAGCCACGCTGAAGCTGCTCTCCTCTGAGCTCAGCCTTAACCCAAATGCAAACTTTTTTCAATCTGAACACTCTGCCAGAGTCTTGGCTCAAAGATTATCCCTATGTTGAAGTATCCTTAAAGACCTGTTTCCTTGTGTTTGTTCCTGTTGTTTAGAAAGACTCTAACCTTGAGTTCCCAATTTTAAGCTAACTTTCTGTTACAAGCAAAAGGCTGCCTGCCCCTTTAAGAGCTCTATTTGTAATCAGTTCTCTGCAAGGCTTATTCAGCTGTACTTGGCTCCCAGCCACAGTGTAGCTAATTTATCAGCTTGTACTTGTGCAAATTGAAACTGTTTTTAAAACAAGTTTTAACCATTTATATTTTTCAACATGAAACACAGAACAATAACCATTCAAATCACAAAACAAAAACCAACATGAATTGACAGACATATGGACAATTTATTTTGGTGCACCAAAAACAGACAATAGACAGACAGGGAATAGAACTTGGTGTCTCAAAGGGACACAGATATTTTAACCAGAGCTAAGAAAATTTCCATAGGAGTCAGAGGAAAAAAAAAAAAAACAGGACGTTTCCCCTTTTTCTTCTGTTCCCCAGGAGCGCTCTGAAATAGCTTATTTTCATTTTTTCTCTCTTTTTTTTAAAATCCCAAACAGGGGACAACTGCTTTTCTAAAACTCATCCTCTCTCTCTCATGTTCAGACTCTAACTTCCTTATCTCCTTCTGGGAACACTTCCAGAGAATGGAGAAGAGGTACAGTGACCCTGAGAGCTATCTCTAGCCTTTAATGAAAGTTGCCTCTTTAGTCAAAGTCTTCGAGAAGAGGGTAAATTGACTTAATTTTAATTGTTATCCTCTGTATCTTTATAATTTATATTATCTTTTGTATTTTTATATTTTATATTATCTTTTGTTTTTCTTTTTTCTCCTTTTCTAAACTCTCCCCAGGCATTCTTTCCCGACATAATCTTTTCCTCGGGTTCAAGACCCGTGGAAAGGCCTGTATGCTTGATTGGTGCACCTTGTTTCCCTTTTGACTCCTAATCTCTCTCCCCGCTCTGCCTCTGATAGGTTTTCTTGAATTTCGTCCAGAATTTTCTGCCCTGCCTCACCAGCTTCCACAACGGCATGGTCCCTGCTTTAAGTTTGCCCTTCTGCTGTTCCCTAACTAGATCTACTTTCAGTTTCTCCCAAGAGGTGATAAAACAAACGAAAAGGCCTCTAACGCTGGAGAAAGTTCAAGACCGCACATACCTTGCAGAGCTGTATTGTCCCGTAGTTCTGAATCTGCCCCGTGTGAAACAGGGGGTCTCCTATTAGCGCCTGGTGATGATATAGTTCCCGGGTTATTAGTGCCACTTCTTGTCCTTGTAATGTTTCACCAGCAAAAGTCACTCGGACAACCAGATCCTTCTACGGCAAAGCTTTATTGCTTACTTATCAGGAAGACCTCAAATACAGGAAACTCAGTCCTTTTATAACCACAAGGAGCGGTTGGAGATGTGTCAGCTCCTGATTATCTGCTCACTATCAGGCCAGATGACTGCCACAGGACAGGCAGGGCACAAGGCATGGAAAAATACCCCAGCACATGCGCAGACTACTTGTTTACTAGTTAGAACACCGGATATCAGCGCCATCTTGTAATGGCGATTGCAAGGGTGGCACCTCACAGGTGAACTTGCTCTTAAAATTCTCTCAATATTCTTCGTGAATGATTGCCAACTTCTGATGAAATGATAATAAGATAATAAGTTCAAAAGATTATTATTTTTTTGAAAATATCTTTTGTAAAATCACAACATTTATAAGCTTACGAAGTGGAGAGATATCTCAAAACGTCATGTAAAGCAATGTAGTTGTTCATATTAACCAGTTTAAAGATGGTATGATTTACTCTAGCTCACTTAACACAGGTCATAGGTACATGTTACATTAGAAGAAATTATGTTAATATATCCCTTCATTTCCCCAGAGAATATTTATAAAGATAAACTAGGTTTGTATGTATGTATGTATGTATGTATGTATGTATGTATGTATGTATGTATGTATAGGAAAAACCATAGAAGAAAAGAAAGAAAAATTAGAACTAATAGAGGTATCCTGCTCCAACCCATGCATTCTTAGCAGGGACTCTAAGATGGGAAAGAAAATAAAAGCAAGAGAAACTGTTGATTCTAGGCTTCATTCAGCTGTGGCAACTTAGTTATCTTTTTTGGAAGCATGGCAGAGACATCGCACTTAAGAGGAAGGCATTCTGCCAAAAAAGAGGATGCTGTTGGTCTTGCTGTGCTTAATGAAGAATAGGAACAGATGATCACAATAGAATTCTTCTCTAATCTGAAAAGATAAATTACAGAATTTCACCCGTGTGGCAGCAGCAGCTTCTGTTCCCTCTTCATTTACCTCCACAAAGGAATTGTGTAAAACTTTAGACACCACAACCTTGAGTGCTGCTCCTGCCAAAAAAGTCAGCCTTCTGTGGATCGAAGGCATCGAACATCCCCATGTGTTCCAATGGACCTGGGAGATCATACTTCTCTTCCACTTTGAACTGAGGCAAAGATAAATACAACCCTGTCATATGCATGGTTTCTACTCGTGTCCACTCTAGTAACTTGTCAGCAGTGAGTTGTTCTTCAAACTTTAAAAGCGGAAGAAAAGAGATTGCCATGATTAACTGAAAGACTGTAACTTATATGAACAATGAATTAAAGTGAAACCTTTAGCAATAAATAAGTACTGGTTTTTGATTTAGACATATTTAGATAATTTAAGCTTAGATTTTATTTCCAATATACAAAAACTAGAATCATTGTTTTATACAGAATAATCTAAATACATTATTGTTTATGCTCCCAGACACCTATATTATTTTAATAGATGTTTCTTTATATTTTCATGTATATAGTATTATATTTATCATTATCATATAATGTTCTATGTTTTTCTTTTCATTAAAAATATTTATAAACCCAAAAAGAAGAAAATATAACTTCTAAAATTTTTCATTAATATATTTCCATGAAGCCTTTTTAATTGGTACTTAGTATTATTAACTCTCCCCATATTCTCTCCTCCATTCCCTCAACATAATTAATCACTTTCCATTATTCCCTTTAGTCCTTAAATGACTTTATTCTATCACAAGACCCTTAATCCTATGTCTCTTACTTTTATAGAAGTATTCCAAATACTTCTATATATATATATATAAATATAAATACATATAACTCAAGATTCAAACTAAAGAGTCAAAGATTCTACAAACTAAGGAAAATAAGCAATGTTTGTCTTAATTTGTGGGTTACTGAACGAAGAACGTTTGCTTCTCAATGATCCATTTATCTACAAAGTTAGTAATATTATTTTGCTTAGCAGATATCCTTACTTATACTTAGTAGTATATACTTAGTAGGATATACTTAGTAGTATCCCATGGTGTAAATGTGCCTCATGATCATTTTCCATTCATTATCTGATGAATATTTAAACTGTTTCTATATCATGTCTATAGTGAATGTGGCAGCCATTAAAATGGATGATTGCCTATATTATTAACTAATTCCTCAATCCATTTCCTTGAGTGTAATTACAGAATTAGGTTTTTTTTTCCACGTAAATTTCTATAAAAACTGGTACCGTCTAATATAATAATAAATTTCCATAGAGGTCTCAGAAAATGAGTCATGACCTATCTCAAACCACATAAACCCTAGAATAACCCAAGAACTCATGGTGGGGAATCCAGGCTTCAGTTGTTTGATTTGTCAGACTAAAATATCCTTGTCTACACATGGGAAAATACAAGATTCCAGACTGACTGGTAATGGTCTATCTGGAAGCACTTGATGTCAGGCAGATTTTTCAAGGTGAAAGCATATTATGTAATGTACACTCACACCCCTGGGTAGAAACCTAACATATCTCTTGATCTCCCCTGAAGAGCACCTCTCTATACCTGATGCCAACACCACTTTACCTTTAAATACTCCCTAAGGAAACAAGGAAAACTTCTTGTAACTTCAGCTCTACTACTCATTATGATATAACAAAATCTTGGGCATCATCAATAATTACCAGGAAGTGAAAATGTTGATTTGCCTTAGGGATAAATGCATTTTCTTTCATTAAAAGTTTTCCAGTATACCCCCATACAGTCATATTCAATAACATGACAGATGACAAGGGAATGGACTCTCAGAAGTATTTCAGGACCTGACACTTCCCCTTTATGAGCTATGATATCAGGCTTCATTCAGCAACCTGCACAGGACTTTATGGGAGAGGTAGGCACTTCTTTGAATCTGTCTTAGGAAATGGATACACAAAGATGTTCTTCAAAGGGAGAGGAACTCAGAGCTACGTTTCTTCAGTAACTACTCAGGAGCTGGCCTACATTTCTGTGAGTGACCCCATATTTGCTGGTCCTAAGCAGGTGAGAAATCTGCAAGTTTAAATTTCTGCTTAAAGTTCTCTTCTCCCTCCTAAAATCCAAGGTGTCCTTTAAAGTGAACATTAGTCATTACAATGCTTTTGTCTTTCTCTCCCTAATTTACCTAATTATGTCAATGTTTTCATTTGTCTAAAGACATGTCTATTTCATGGCTCAGCATGTATATGCAAATGTTCTTTAAAGTGACATGTATACATTAGATAACTGGTTTTTAGTTGTTAGCTAGAGGTTTATTCTTCCTATAGGGGAAAAAAATAAAGCCAGGTCCAGAAAAAAACGTGAGCTATATAAAACAAATATACAAATAATCTGTGTGTGCAAAGCATTTAATAGTGATGGTGGTAATGTTTTTTATTGTGGTTCACAAAGGAGATGACTCAGATATGTGCCCAGCACCAAATTCCTCAGAAAAACAAATAAAACTCAGACTGTTAAGAATCAACATAATGCTAGGATCCCTCAGAATTTTTTTCCCAAATGAATGATACAAGTGTAATTCAAGGTTCTTCTGTGTGAACATAAAACTAGCACATTTTAAAAATAATACATTGGTTTTTATCATCATGATGAGAAGTCTGAAAATATATCAACATTACATGTATTAATTTGGGGAGAATATTTCATTCACTCTTTTTTTTATAAAGATTTTATTTGCTTGTTTTTTTGTTTATTTATTTATTTAATGTATGTGAGTACACTGTAGCTGTCTTCAAACACAACAGAAGAGAGAATCTAATCCCATTACCGATGGTTAAGAGCCACCATTGGTTGCCTTGAATTGAACTCAGGACCTTTGGAAAAGCAGTCAGTGTCCTTAACTACTGAGTCACCTTCTCAGTTCCTCATTCATATTCGATTATAAAACATGGATTTTAATTTTGTGTTACATTTTTAAAGATTTCTTTCTTTATTTTTATTTTATGTGCAGTGGTGTTTTGCCAGCATGTATGACTGGGAAGGTCCAAATGTCTTGGAATTGGAGTTACACAAAGTTCTAAGTAGCTATTGCAGTGTTAGAAATAGAATATGGTAATCTGGAAGCACTCAACTCCTGAGAAATCTCCCCAACACTTAGTCAAATATGTAAAAGACATACTTATTTTATGTTATGCCTATTATGGTTTTGCATGTGTGCATGAGTAGAAATACATGAATAAAGTGCCACGAAGCTGAGTAGAGGTCATTAGATCCAAAATCATCTCTCCAACAACACAATTGTATTTCTTAACACATTTTTATAACATGAGGGATGATGTCAGTTCTCATGAAGCAAAAATGCACTCCTGTCTACAAACATTCATGTATACATATGCAGAGCCCAAGCTGTTTTAAAATGTGTGGCATGCTGTTGAACAACACAGGTACAGTTGTATTACACACACACACACACACACACACACACACACACACACACACAAACACACACAAACACTTTTATCATTAGTGAAAAGAAAGGAAAATAAGTCTGAAGTTGATATTCTGGATCAATGTCCAATCATTGTTTTCCAGAAAAAATCTCCTGTAGTGTGTCAAAGCAGTGGAAGATTCTCAAAAAAAAAAAAAAAAAATACTCCAAATCGATTGAAAAACAATTGAAAATCTTAGATAATTGAGAAAATTCTTCAGGACAGCACTGTCTAACCTGATCCTTACACCACTGTGCTATGAAGCCATCTCCGGGTTGTCTCAGAATAAAACCCTGAAAACCATGGAAATGTTGGCTCTTCAGATCCTTTTGCTTTGCCATGTTGTGGTTGGGACTGTGGGCAACATCCTTCAGTTTGTCCATAACTTCTCTCGAATCTTGACTGACTCCAGACTGAAACCCATACAGGTCATTCTAATCAACTTGGCTGTAGCCAATGCAATCATGCTCCTTCTGTTTGCATATTCATATGACATGATTGATTTTGTTCCCAGGAAGCCTCCAACTGAAGTCAAATGTAAACTTGCACATTTCTTTCACCTGGTGGCTCGAGGCACAATCATGTGTTCCACCTGTGTCCTCAGCACCTACCAGTTTGTCACTCTTGTTCCTGGTAACTGGGCTAGGGTCATGTTCAGAGAAATATCCCCCAAGGTCGTGAGCTATTCTTGTTTCAGTTGCTGGTTGTTCAGCATCTTAAATAACGCTTACATGCCAATGTATGTCAGTGGTCCACAGAAATCACACAATGACTCTGATTCTAAAGACAATTGGATATGCTCCATCTCTGGGGTCAGTGTAGACATGAATATCTTGCGGTTTTCCCATGACATCATATTCCTAAGCATCATGGCCTGGACCAGTGTCTCCATGGTGATTCACCTACACAGACACCACCAGAGAATGAACCACATACATAAGGTCAATCAAAACAACAGAGGCCATGCTGAGACCAGAGCAGCCCACACCATCCTGATGCTGGTGGTCACATTTGTGAGCTTATATATTCTAAATTGTATTAGTATTTTACTTCACATTTCCTTTGTGGAATTTCGTCTCTGGACGAGGTATGTCATAAATCTCCTGGCTCTAAGCTTCCCCACGATTTCTCCCTTACTGTTGATATTTAGGGATTGTAAGGGTCATTGTTCTGTGCACATCATGTCAGTATGGAAATCCATGTGACAGGGGGAGCCATTACAGAGCAACAGTAAGGTCAAAACATATCCAAACCCTGAAAAATCTCATCCTGATGCCAGCAAAAGGACTGATCCTGCCTTGCTCTAGGACTGCATCTAACAGGTACACACAGAGCCAGACCATCCCCCAGCTCTCCCACCCTGTGATAGCCATGTAGTCTAGTGGCCAGGATGCAGGGTAAACTTCCTATCTCCTCATAAGAACATGTCCAGCTAGCACCAGGAATTTCTAATCACGCAAAAGAAGCAGTCCCAGCAACTGGACCACTGCCAATGATTTACACTCATCCCAAAAAACCCTAACCTCACTCCATATGTTGTATAGACAATGCCACCCCCAATAAAGATGTCTGCTTCACTGAAAACCATCTTGAGAGAAGGCTGTTTCTCCTGCACTCAACACTGGCTGAGATTCTGATAACATGCCTGCACAAATATACCTGTTTATTGGTTTTATAAAGGAAAGCTACTTATTTCTTTGAGATACTTTTCTATACAACCACTTTGTGGAATTTATTTATGAGCTCTGGGAGTTCTAATATATAATGCATAGGGTTGAATATATATATATATATATATATATATATATATATATATATATATATATATATATATATATATATATATATTATCATGTAATCTATGAATGGTGGTACTTTGACTACTTCCTTTCCAATTTGTATCCCATTGATTTCCTTTTATTCTCTTACTGATCTAGTTAGTACTTCCAGTTCTGTATTGAATAGAAAGGGAAAGAGTGCCAGGCATGGTGGCACACACCTTTAATCCCAGCACATGGGAGGCAGAGGCAGGCAGATTTCGGAGTTCAATGCCAGCCTGGTCTATAAAGTGAGCTCTAGGACAGCCAGGGCTATACAGAGAAACCCTGTCTCGAAAAACAAACAAACAAACAAACAAAAGAAATGAAAAGAAAGAAAGAAAGAAAGAGAGAGAGAGAGAGAGGGAGAGAGAGAGAGAGAGGGAGGGAGGGAGGGAGGGAGGGAGGGAGGGAGGGAGGGAGGGCAGCCTTGTCTTTTCCCTGATTTCAGTGCTGTTGTTTCATTTTCTCTACATTAAATTTGTTATTGGTTATTGGCTTTCTGTATATTGCTTTTATTGTTTGGAGTATATGCCTTGTATTTCGGAACTCTCTAAAACTTTTAACATAAAGGGGTGTTCAATTTTGTCAAAGACATTCTCACCCTCTAGTGAGATGATATTGTGAACTTTTTTCTTTCAGTTTCTTTGTATGGGGATTACAATGGTGAATTTATATATATTGAGCCATCTATGCATCTAAAAGATGAAGCCTATTGGGTCGTGGTGGATGATGCCTTTGATGAGTGCTTGGACTTGATTTGTGAGTATTTTATTGAGTATTTTTGCATCTGTGTTCATACAAGAAATTAGTCTGAAATTGTATTTCATTATTGAGTCTTTGTGTGGTTTAGATATCAGGGTAACTATGGTCTTGTCAAATGAATTTGGCAATGTTGCTTCTGTTTCAATTTTGTGGGATAATGTGAAGAGTATTTTTGTTAGTTCTTCTTTAAAGGCCACTTTACTTCTGCCTAAAACCATCTGGTTCTGGGCTTTTATTTTACTTGAAAATTTTAATAATTGCCTCTAATTCTTTAGTGGTTATAGGACTTTTTAGTTTATTTACCTGATCTTCATTCAACTGATAAGTGGAGTCTATCAGGTATACCATCCATTTCATTTAGATTTTCCAATATTGTGAACTACATGCTTTTAAAATAAGACCAAATGATTCTTTGGATTTTCTACATGTCTGTTGTTATGTCTCCCTTTTCATTTCTGACTTTTCTTCTTTGGATATTGTCTTTCTGCCTTTTACTTAGTTTGACTAAGGGCTTGTCTATCTTGTTGATTTTCTCAAAGAACCACCTCTTGGATTTGTTGATTCTTTCAGTCACTTTCTTTGTTTCCAATTTATTGAATTCAGCCATGAGCTTTGTTATTTCCTTCCATCTACTCTTCTTGGGTGTGTTTCTATCTTTTATCTAAAGGTTTCAGGAGTACTATTAAGTTGCTAGTATGCAATCTTTCTAGTTTGGGGCTGAGACAGAAGGAAGGACCATCCAGAGACTGCTCCACTTGGGGATGCATCCCCTAAATAACCACCAAACCCAGACACCAACAAGATTTTGCTGACAGGACCAAGATATAGCTGTCTCCTGTGAGGCTTTGCCAGCGCATAACAAATGCAGAAGTGTATGCTCACAATCATTGGATGCAAAACAGGGTCCCCAGTGAAGGAGGTAGAGAGCTGAAGGACTACCTCATCCAAGGAGCTGAATGGTTCTTACAGCACTGTAGGAGGAACAACAATATTAACTAACCAGTACTCCCTGAGCTCCTGTCTCTAGCTGCACATGTAGCAGAAGATGGCCTAGTCAGCCATCAGTGGGAGGAGAGGCCCGATCTTGCTAAGAATTTATCCCCCAGTATAGGGGAAATGCCATGGCCAGGAAGCAGGAGTGGGTGTGTTGGAAACCACGGAAATGAAGAGGGTATACTGGATTTTCAGAGAGAAATCTAGGAAAGGGGATAGAATTTGACATGTAAATGAAGAAAACATCTAATAAAAAATATATCTGAAAAGTATAAAAAGAATAATCATACTACAATTCACAGAGAGAAAGAAGCTTAGGAAAAAAGGAAGCTTAAAAAGAGGGGCATAAGGGTTTGCATTGATCCTCCTGTAGAGGGAAATAGTAGAGATTGTGCATTTGAACTATAGGCAAGTATACAGGGGAAAATGGGGAATCATATGGGAGAAAGATGGCTGAAGAGAGAGACAGACACACAGAGAGACAGATAGTAAGGGATAGAGACAAATGTATGTAATTGAGGTAATTTTGGGAGTGATGTAGAAACCTATTACAACCGAAAGTTCTTGGAATTTAGGAGTATGGCCCTAAGTAGTACTTCAAGCAATGGATGACTCACAGTGTGTTATGACAATCTTCTGTAACCAGAAAAATCTTCTAGGGCTGGAACTTGTCCACCAACCCAGCCACAAAGCATTCCAAATACAACATGACTTGTCTTCAAGTTATGCTGCAGCAATGATGGCTCAGAGCTTGTGGATGTGAGCAACCAATGACTTATCTATCTTGAGGCCCACAAAATACAAAGGAGCCCATGTATGACACTGCCTAGATGCCCAGAAACTGGAAACTTGTTATCCAAAAGACCCAGTTACTACTGGCAAAACAAACAAATGACTCAAGTATGATGAATACATTCCTAATGATATTCTGTGCTCACACAGGCTTTCTCTAGTACCTGTTGTTATCAGAGGTAGAGGCACATAGCAAAATACTAGATGGAGCTTGAAGAACCCTGAAGAAGGCGGGTAGGATGAACTATAGAAATCAGAGTGGTAACGGACACCAAGAGAACATAGCACATAAAATCAACTAAGCAAGGCTTATAGGGGCACATAGAGTGAGTTCAATCATGGAGTCAGCATGGATCTGACCTAGGACTTCTGCAAAATGAATTAGAATTAGAGTCAGAGTCAGAGTCAGAATCGGCGTCAGTGTCAGCATCAGCGTGAGCGTCAGCATTAGCATTAGAATTAGAATTTTTGTAGAACCCCTAACATAGGAAGTGGGGCTGTCTCTGACGTTTTGCCTACCCTGGGGATCCACATACTTCTACTAGACTATCTCATCCAGCCTTGATAGGAATAACGTGTGAAATAGTTCAGTTGTTAAGATCAGTTTCTATCATGTACAAAAAAACCAAATTCTATTCCCAGGACCCTCTTGACAACTAACAACTATTGATACCTACAATTTCAGAGGTCCTAATGTTTTTTTTTTTTTTTTTTTTTTTGATTTTTCGAGACAGGGTTTCTCTGTGTAGCTCTGGCTGTCCTGGAACTCACTCTGTAGACCAGACTGGCCTTGAACTCAGAAATGCGCCTGCCTCTGCCTCCCCAGTGCTGGGATTAAAGGCGTGAGCCACCATGCCCGGCTCCTAATGCCTTTTTATGGCTTTCATGGGCTCTGCACACATGTGGTACACTGACACACAGTATCTCACATATAAACATAAAATATAAATAAATAAATCTTGTTTTTCGATCTGGCAGTTGAGTTTTTACTTTTTTGTCTTTGAAATGCAGAATTAAGGCCCTTGATTTATAACTTACCTGTTTGTCCTTTCTCATTTCTCCTGTCACTTTTCATGACTTTATTTTCTATTGCTTCTAATAGTCATTTTAATATCAAGTTAATGGTGTTAAAACATGTGAAAATTAGTATTTGTTTTTGCATTGTACTATGAGCTCAAATCATTGATATTTTACTTAGAATCATTGTTAGAAACTTCATAGAGTATTTAGTAATGACATGGTAATTCTGTATGAGTTATAGAAGGAAACACACTATTATATAAGCTTAGTAGCTGTCACCATGAACAAACAAAGATGAGTAGATTCAAGGCCTTATATATTAATAGGTGGCACAATACTGAGCAAAATTCTCTGCTGAAAACATAGACATTTTCTACTTAGAAACAATATTCCTTAAAAAAAGGAGCTTGGGCAACTAAGCCCTCTAGTTAAAGGTCATTTCTTCACTAGATCCATGTCAATGGCTTATGATTCCTAGAGTGAAAACTAAGATTACTAACTTTGAAAAAAATAACTCTTACCATTTGTAATGGTTTTGAAGTGCCTGGTACTTCAAAATTTGGAAGGATTTTAAAGGAAGTGCACTACTAGGAAGTGAGGCCCTTTTGGAATAGGTGTGGGCTTTTGGAGGAAGTGTGTCAATGTGGGCATGGACAATGAGATCCTCCTCCTAACCACATGTGAGTCTGTATTCTGCTAGAAGCCTTCAGATGAAGAGGTAAAACTCTCAGCACCTCCGGTACCATGCATGCCTAGAAGCTGCCATTCTTATGCTTTTATGACAGTGTGCTGAACCTCTGTACCTGTAAGCAAGCCACAACTAAATCTTGTCCTTATTAAAGTTGCCTTAGTCATGGTGTCTGGTCAAAGCACTGAAACCTTAACTAAGACACCATTAGAATGCACTAAGCTTGGTTGTCTTTCCCAAATCCTTCTTATTTACATATTGTCATAGTTGGAACAAGATTGCCACTAATTCCAACTCAGTTCTTCATAGAGTTAGAAAAAGCAATTCTCAAATTCATCTGGAATAACAAAAACCCAGGATATTAAATATTACTCTCAACAATAAAAGAGTTTCTGGGGAAATCACCATCCCTGACCTAAAGGTGTACTACAGAGAAATTGTGAGAAAAAAAAAAAAACCTACGTAGTATTGGTACAGTGACAGACAGTATATCAATGCAATAGAATTAAAGACCCAGAAATAAACCCACACACATATGGTCACTTTAGCTTTGACAATGGAGCTAAAATCATCCAATGGAAAAAAAAGATAGTATTTTTAACAAGTGGTGCTGGTTCAACTGGCAGTCTGCAAGTAGAAATCTGCAAATTGACCCATTCTTATCTCCTTGTACAAATTTCAAGTCCATGTGGATCCAGGTCCTCCACATAAAAACAGATACACTGAAACTAATAGAAGAGAAAGTGGGGAAGAGCCTTGAGCACATGAACACAGGGGAAAGTTTCCTGAACAGAACACTAATGTATTATGCTCTAGCATCAAGAATTGACAAATGGGACCTCATAAAATTACAAAGCTTCTATAAGGCAAAGGACACTGTCAACAGGACAAAAAAGCAACCAACAGATCTGAAAATGATCTTTACTATGCCTACATTTGATAGAGGGATAATGTCCAATATATGCAAATAACTCAAGAAGAACCTAATAACCCTATTAAAAATGGGATACAGAGCTGAACAAAGAATTTTCAACTGATGAATACTGAATGGCTGAGAAGCACCTAAATAACTGTATAACATCCGTAGTCATCAGGGAAAGGCAAATCAAAACAACCCTGAGATTCTACCTCACACCAGTTAGAATGACAAAAATCATAAACTCAGCTGACAATAGATGTTGGCGAGGATTTAGAGAAAGAGGAACACTCTTACATTGCTGGTGGGATTCCAAGCTGGTACAACAACCACTCTGGAGCTCAGTTTGGAGGTTCCTTAGAAAAGTAGACATAGTACTACCAGAGGCCCCAGCTACAGCAATTCTGGGCATATATCCAGAAGATGCTACAATATGTAACAAGGACACATGTTCAACTATGTTCATAGCAGTCTGATTTATAGTAGTGAGAACTTGAAAAGAACCAAGATGTCCCTCAACAGAGGAATGTATGCCGAAAATGTCGTACATTTATGCAATCAATTACTACTCAACAATTAAAAATAATGACTTCATGAAATTCTTAGGCAAATGGATGGAACTAGGAAATACTATCCTAAGTGAAGTAACCCAACCACAAAAGAACACACAAGATATGCACTCACTGATAAATGGATATTAGTTCAGAATCTCAGAAAACCCAAGATACAATTTGCAAAACACATGAAACTCAAGAAGAAGGAAGACCAAATTGTAGAAAATTTGATCCTTCTTAGAAGGGGGAACAAACATTCATGGAAAGAGATACAGAGACAAAGTGTGAAGCAGGTAATGGGGAATGACCATCCAGAGACTGCCCCACATGGGGATCCATCCCATATATAGTAACCAACCCCAGACACTATTGTCGATGCCAAGAAGTGCTTGCTGATCAGAGCCTCATATAGCTGTCTCCTGAGAGGCTATGCCAGTGCCTGAGAAATATAGATGTGGATTTTCTCAGCCAACCATTAGACTGAGCACAATGTCCCCAATGAAGGAGGTCAAGGACCAAAAGAGCTGAATGAGCTTGCAGCCCAATAGATAGAACAACAATATGAACTAACCAGTACCCCCAGAGTTCCCAGAGACTAAGCCACCAACCAATGAATACACATGGAGGAACTCATGGCTCCAGTTGCATATGAAGCAGTGGATGGGCTTTTGGTCATCAATGGCAGTAGAGGCCTTTGATCCTGAGAAGACTTGATTCCCCAGTGTATGGGAATGCATGGACAAGAAATCAGAGGTGGGTGTGTTGGTGAGAAGGGGTAGGAGGGATGGGATAGGGGTTTTTCAGAGGGGAAATCATGAAAGGAGAAAACATTTGAAATGTAAATAAAGAAAATTTCTAACAAAAAAAAAGAAAAAGGAAGACCAGAGTATAGATGCTCAATTCCTTCTTAGAAGGGAGAAGGAAACACTCCCAGGAGGAAATATGGAGACAAATTCTGGAGCAGAGACTGAAGGAAAGGCCATCCAGAGACTGACCCAATTGGGGATCCATTCTATACACAGTTACCAAACCTAGATACTATTGCAGATGCCAACAAGTGCTTGCTGACAGGAGCCTGACATAGCTGTCTCCTGAGAGGCTCTACCAGAGCCTGACAAGTACAGAGGCAGATTCTTATATCCATCCATTGGATTGTGTGTGCGGTCATGAATGGAGGAGTTAGAGAAAGGATTGAAGGAGCTGAAGGGTTTTACAACCCATAGGAAGAACAGCCATATCAACCAACCAGACCCCTGCTTCAGAGCTCTCAGGAAGTAAATCACCAACCAAAGAGTACACATGGAGGGACCCATGTCTCCAGTCACATGAGTAGCAGGAGATGTCCTTGTTGGACATCAATGGGAGGAATGGCCTTTGGTTCTGTGAAGTCTCAAAGCCACAATGTAGGGAAATGTCAGGGGGTGAAGAAGGGAAGCAGAAGTGGGTAGATGGGTGGGTGAGCAACTTCACAAAAGCAGGGGAAGGGAGGAGGGATGTCTGGTGGGGAAAACAGGAATGGAGATAACATTTTAAATGTAAATATATATCCAATAAAATATATAAAAGAGAAATGCAGAACAAATGACTTTGTTTTATATCTTACCCGTTTGTCTTTTCTCATTCTCATGCCACTTTTTATGACTTTATTTTCTGTTGCTTTTGAATCTTCAGTCATTTCAATATTTAATATATAAGTTAATGGTATCAAAACATGTGAAAATTCATATTTGTTTTTGCATTGTAATAGGGGCTCAGAAGACTTAAGTTTTAGTTTGAATCACTGTTGGATCCTTTATATAGAATTTAATGATGGTAGGACACACATTATTGTATTAGCTTAGTAGCTGGCACCATGGACAGACAAACAAGGGTAGAATCCAGACCTTATGGGATAAGAGGTGGTACACACATTGAGATGCTGAGAACATAGAAGTTTTCAACTTAAATCAATGTTTTTGAAACAAAAGGAAGTTTGGAAACTTAGTTTCTGTGGTTAGAGATCATGTCTCTACTAGATCAATGGCTCGTGACTCTTAGAGTGAAAACTAACATTGTTACCTCTGAAAAAAACAACAAATCTTTCCATCTGGGGCGATTTTGATGTGATTGATACTATGAGTGGCACTACTGGAAGGTAGGCGCTACTGGTGTAGGTGTCGGATTGTAGGAGGAAGTGTGTCACTGTGGGCATTGACAATGAGATTCTCCTCCTAACCACATGGGAATCAGTCTTCTTCTAGCAGCCTTCAGATGAAGAGGTAGACCTCTCAGTTCCTCCGGTACCATGCCAGCCTGGATGCTGCCATGCTCCTGCTTTGATGATACTGGACTGAATCTCTGAACCTGTAAGCAAGCCCCAATTAAATATTATCCTTATAAAAGTTGCCTTAAGCATGCTGTCTGTTCACAGCAGTAAAACCTTAACTAAGACATAATCTGAATACATTAATCTTTGTTTTCTTTCACAACTCCTTGCTTTCTCATTCTCATAGTTGGAACAAGCTTGACACCGAGTCCACCCCTAAATGATTCATTTAATTTTCAATCCAGATACATAAAGATTCCAAAATTACATATTGACTGCAACACTTGTAAGATTTAAAATGACCTCACATTCTGTAAGGCTATGTCAAGTTCCGTTTTTTACTTTGCTCTTGATATTATAAGTGTTAAGGTGCCATTCTCTCTTATAACAGCTATTATTGCATATCCCTGTATATATGCCCTAGAGATTCTAGCAGACTCCACATGCCTATGATCTGCTGCTTGTGTTATATAGTTTCATTTCCCAAGTACTTTCCACCTATCTCTCTGACTACATAGCTGATCTCTGATCTCTCTCTCTCTCTCTCTCTCTCTCTCTCTCTCTCTCTCTCTCTCTCCCTCCCTCCTTCTTCCTCCTCTCTCTTTCTCTCTCTCATCTCTTGTCTCTCTTTTTCCCTCATTCCCTTTCTAAACCTTACCTTTTCTTCCCCTTCCTACTCCTCCTCCTTTTCTTCTTCTCCTGCTCTTCCTTCTTCTTCTTCCTTCCTCTCTTCCATTTAAACATTACACTCATTAATTTGAACATGTTAGATTGCCAGAACATTCATGTAGATATCAGAGGACAACTTCCAGAAGATGGAGTTGAATCACTCCCTCCACCCTGTGGATCTGCAGGATAAAGACTACAAATGTTTCTCTGTAAGCACATTTCCTCATTAACCATCCCAATTGCCCTCCTCGTAAACAATCTAAAAATGTTTTTCTTTATTTTATGTATGTAGTTGTTTTACTTGGATACATGCCTGTGTACCGTATGCATATCTATGCACTGTAGGCAAGCAGTACCCACAGAAGGCACATGAGGGCATTGGATCTTCTGTGTCAAGACATACAAATGGTTGTAAGCCACCCTTTTGGTGCTTGGAGTCAACCACTAGTCCTCTGGAAAAATAGCCATTGCTCTGAACAGCTGAGCTATCTCTCCATCACTTTCTTTCACATTGTACAGTTCCCTTCCCTTTCTTTGCCACTGATACCATGAAAATCATTGTTTTCCTGGTTATACTAAGTTCATATGTCCTGATCTCCAACTATCCACAGTTTATTTTCAACCGGTGGTAGCAGTGGTACAGAGTTATCATCCAACATCTTCACCTAGTAGTCTGGACATTCTACTGAAAATAGCATTGTGAGCTGCATCACTATATGCTAACCTTGAAAATCAGGAAAATCTCTGTGAGACATTAAAAAAACAATTAATTTTATAGGAATACATTTAATTATGAACATTTATTTACAAAAACCTATGATAATCATGAGACAATTTGAAGAACACACAAAAAGAATGAAACTATACCCTGTGTTACTGTATTCAAAATTAAATATCGTTCCTGTGTCTAATAACATACATTATTACAGAGTAAATGTATGGGATAACTCAGATGTCCCTCAACAGAAGAATGGATACAGAAAATGGGTTCATTTACACAATGGAAAACTATTCAGCTATCAAAAACAAAGACATCATGAATTTTTCAGGCAAGTGTATAGAAATAGAAAATATCAACCCAGGTGATGTTACCAGGCCCAAAAGGACAGGCATGGCATGTAATCACTGATCAGTGCATATTAGTCATAAAGTACAAAACACCCATGATACACCCCACAGAACCAAGGGAGTTAAACAAGAAGGAAGGCCCAAACCAAAATGCTTAAATCACATTTAGAATGGGGAACAAAATAAAGAGGAGGCAGAGGGCACAGAGAAATGAGTGGGTGAGGGGAAGGGGATAGAAATGGGGGTTAGCGAGGAGTCTCCGGACATCCGCAAGGACCCACATAGGACCCCCCATGGGATCTTAAAACCTCTGGTGAGTGGAACACAGTGTCTGCTCCAATCCAATCGCACAGGACTTGAGACTGCATTAACTAGGGAAGCAGATAACCTGGCCTGATCAGGGGTATAAGTGACTTCCGGTCCATTCCAGCAGCAGGGTTCCTTGCCCGCGGAGTCTCCAGACACCTGCAAGGACCCACACAGGATCACCCTCAGGAACCTAAGACCTCTGGTGAGTAGAACACAACTTCTGCCAGGAGGCAGGTTAGAACACCAGATATCTGGGCACCTTCCCTGCAAGAGGAGAGCTTGCCTGCAGAGAGTACTCTGACCACTGAAAATAAGGAGAGAGCTAGTCTCCCAGGTCTGCTGATAGAGGCTAACTTAATTACTTGAGGAACAAGCTCTAACCAGAGACAACTATAACAACTAGCTTCAGAGATTACCAGATGGCAAAAGGCAAACATAAGAATCCTACTAACAGAAATCAAGACCACTCAACATCATCAGAACGCAGCAATCCCACCCCAACTAGTCCTGGGCACTCCAACACACCCGAAAAACAAGATCCTGATTTAAAAGCATATTCACGATGATGGTAGATGACATCAAGAAGGACTTTAATAACTCACTTAAAGAAATACAGGAGAACACAGCTAAAAAGGTGGAAGACCTTAAAGAGGAAACACAAAAATTCCTTAAAGAATTGCAGGAAAACACGACCAAATAGGTGACTGAATTGAATGAAACCATCCAAGACATAAAGAGGGAAGTAGACACAATAAAGAAAACCCAAAGTGAGGCAACACTGGAGATAGAAACCCTAGGAAAGAAATCTGGAACCATAGATACGAGCATCAGCAACAGAATAAAAGAGATGGAAGAGAGAATCTCAGGTGCTGAAGATTCCATAGAGAACATTGGCACAGCAATCCAAGAAAATACAAAATGCAAAAAGATCCTAACTCAAAACATATAGGAAATCCAGGACACAATGAGAAAACCAAACCTACGGATAATAAGAGTTGATGAGAATGAAGATTTTCAATTTCAAGGGCCAGCAAATATCTTCAACAAAATTATAGAAGAAAACTTCCCAAACCTAAAGAATGACATGTACATGAACATACAAGAAGCCTACAGAACTCCAAATAGACTGGACAAGAAAAGAAATTCCTCCCGACACATAATAATTAGAACAACAAATGCACTAAATAAAAAGAGAATATTAAAAGTAGTAAGGGAGAAAGGTCAAGTAACATATAAAGGCAGGCCTATCAGAAATATACCAGACTTTTGACCAGAGACTATGAAAGCCAGAAGAGCCTGGACAGATGTTATACAGACACTAAGAGAACACAAATTCCAGCCCAGGCTACTATACCCGGCCAAACTCTCAATTACCATAGATGGAGAAACCAAAGTATTCCATGACAAAAAAAAATTCACACATTATCTTTCCACGAATCCAGCCCTTCGAAAGATAATAACAGAAAAAAACCAATACAAGGATGGAAATCACGCCTTGGAAAAAGCAAGAAAGTAATCCCTCAACAAACCAAAAAGAAGACAGCTACAAAAACATAATGCCAACTCTAAATACAAAAATAATAGGAAGCAACAATTACTTTTCCTTAATATCTCTCAATATCAATGGACTCAATTCCCCAATAAAATGACATAGACTAACAGACTGGCTACACAAACAGCACCCAACATTCTGCTGCTTACAGGAAACCCATCTCAGGGAAAAAAAACAGATACTACCTCAGAGTGAAAGGCTGGAAAACAATTTTCCAAGCATATGGTCTGAAGAAACAAGCTGGAGTAGCCATTCTAATATTGCATAAAATCGACTTCCAACCCAGGTTATCAAAAAAGACAAGGAGGATCACTTCATACTCTTTAAAGGTAAAATTCTCCAAGAGAAACTCTCAATTCTGAATATCTATGCTCCAAATGCAAGGGCAGCCAGATTCATTAAAGAAACTTGAGCAAAGCTCAAAGCACACATTGCACCTCACACAATAATAATGTGAGACTTCAACCTCCCACTTCCATCAATGGACAGATCGTGGAAACAGAAACTAAACAGGGACACAATGAAACTAACAAGTTATGAAACAAATGGCTCTAACAGATATCTACAGAACATTTTATCCTAAAACAAAAGGATATACCTTCTTCTCAGCACCTCACGGGACCTTATCCAAAATTGACTATAAAATTGGTCACAAAACAGGCCTCATCAGATACAAAAGTATTGAAATTGTCCCATGCATCCTATCAGATCACCATGGACTAAGGCTGATCTTCAATAAGAAAATAAATAATAGAAAACCAACATTCACATGGATACTGAACAACACTCTTCTCAATGATTCCTTGGTCAATGTTGTATCCTCAACAGATACAAAAGTATTGAAATTGCCCCATGCATCCTATCAGATCACCATGGACTAAGGCTGATCTTCAATAACAAAATAAATAATAGAAAACCAACATTCACATGGATACTGAACAACATTCTTCTCAATGATTCCTTGGTCAAGGAAGGAATAAAGAAAGAAATTAAGGACTTTTTGGAGTTTAATGAAAATGAAGCCACAATATACCCAAACTTATGGGACACAATGAAAGCATTCCTAAGAGGAAAACTCATAGCTCTGAGTGCCTCCAAAAAGAAACGGGAGAGAGCACATACTAGCAGCTTGACAACACACATAAAAGCTCTAGAACAAAAGGAAGCAAATTCACCCAAGAGGAGTAGACAGCAGGAAATAATCAAACTCAGGGATGAAATCAACCAAGTGGAAACAAGAAGAATTATTCAAAAAATCAACCAAACGAGGAGCTGGTTCTTTGAGAAAATCAACAAGATAGATAAACCCTTAGCCAGTCATACTAGAGGGCACAAGGAAAGCATCCTAATTAACAAAATCAGAAATGAAAGGTAGACATAATAACAGATCCTGAAGATATCCAAAACACCAGATCCTTCAACAAAAGACTGTACTCAACAAAACTGGAAAACCTGGATGAAATGGACAAATTTCTAGACAAATACCAGGTACTAAAGTTAAATCAGGATCAAGTTAACGATCTAAACAGTTCCATATCCCCTAAAGAAATAGAAGCAGTCATTAATAGTCTACCAACCAAAAAAAGCCCAGGACCAGATGGGTTTAGTGCAGTTTTATCAGACCTTCAAAGAAGATCTAATTCCAGTTCTTTACAAACTATTCCACAAAATTGAAGTAGAAGGTACTCTACACAACTCATTATATGAAAACACAATTATTCTGATACCTAAAGCACAGAAAGATCCAAAATACAGAATTTCAGACCAATTTCCCTTATGAATATCGATGCAAAAATACTCAATAAAATTCTAGCTAACTGAGTACAAGAACATATTAAAACAATCATCCATCCTGACCAAGTAGGTTTTATTCCAGGGATGCAGGGATGGTTTAATATATGAAAATCCATCAAGGTAATCCATTAATTACATAAACAAACTCAAACTCCAAAATCACATGATCAGCTCCTTAGAGGAAGGGAAAGCATTTGATGAAATCCAACACCCATTCACGATAAAAGTCTTGGAAAGAGCAAGAATTCAAGGCCCATACCTAAACATGATAAAAGCAATCTACCAGCAACTTTGGTAGCCAACACCAAAGTAAATGGTGAGAAGCTGGAAGTAATCCCACTAAAATCAGGGACTAGACAAGGCTGCCCACTTTCTCCCTACCTATTCAACATTGTACTTGAAGTCATAGCCAGAGCAATTCGACAACAAAAGGAGATCAAGGGGATACAAATTGGAAAGGAAGAAGTCAAAACATCACTTTTTGCAGATGATATGATAGTATATATAAAATTCCCTAAAAATTCCACCAGAAAACTCCCAAACCTGATAAACAGCTTCGGTAAAGTAGCTGGATATAAAATTAACTCAAGGAAGTCAATGGCCTTTCTCTACACAAAGAATAAACAGGCTGAGAAAAAATTTAGAGAAATGACACCCTTCTCAATAGTCACGAATGATATAAAATATGTTGGCATAACTCTAACTAAGGAACTGAAATACCTGTATGATAATAAATTCAAGTCTCTGAGGAAAGAAATTAAAGAAGATCTCAGCAGATGGAAAGATCTCCCATGCTCATGGATTGGCAGGATCAATATAGTAAAAATGGCTATCTTGCCAAAAGCAATCTACAGATTCAATGAAATCTCAATCAAAATTCCAACTCAATTCTTGAACGAATTAGAAAGCGCAATCTGCAGATTCATCTGAAATAACAAAAAACCTAGGATAGCAAAAACTCTTCTCAAGGATAAAAGAACCTCTGGTAGAATCACCATGTCCGACCTAATGCTGTACTACAGAGCAACTGTTATAAAAAACTGTATGGTACTGGTATAGTGACAGAAAAGTAGACCAATGGAACAGAATTGAAGACCCAGAGATGAACCCACACACCTATGGTCACTTGATTTTTGACAAGGAAGCTAAAACCATCCAATGGAAAAAAGACAGCATTTTCAACAAATGGTGCTGGCACAACTGGTGGTTATCATGTAGAAGAATGCTAATTGATCCATTTCTATCTCCTTGTACTAAGGTCAAATCTAAGTGGATTAAGGAACCCCACATAAAACCAGAGATACTGAAACTTATAGAGGAGAAAGTAGGGAAAAGCCTCGATGATATGGGTGCAGGGGGAAAGTTCCTGAATAGAACAGCAATGGCTTGTGCTGTAAGATTGAGAAACTATAAATGGGACCTCATAAAATTGCAGAGCTTCTGCAAGGCAAAAGAAACCATCAATAAGACAAAAAGGCGAGAGTCTTGCCCAACACCCGCAAGGGCCCACACGGGACTCCCCACGGGATCCTAAGACCTCTGGTGAGTGGAACACAGCGCCTGCCCCAATCCAATCGCGCGGAACCTGAGACTGCGGTACATAGGGAAGCAGGTACCCGGGCCTGATCTGGGGCACAAGTCCCTTCTGCTCGACTCGAGTCCTGGGCTACCTTGCCAGCAGAGTCTTGCCCAACACCCGCAAGGGCCCACACGGGACTCCCCACGGGATCCTAAGACCTCTGGTGAGTGGAACACAGCGCCTGCCCCAATCCAATCGCGCGGAACCTGAGACTGGGGTACATAGGGAAGCAGGCTACCCGGGCTTGATCTGGGGCACAAACCCCTTCCACTCCACTAGAGCCCCGGGCTACCTTGCCAGCTGAGTCGCCTGACACCCGCAAGGGCCCACACAGGATTCCACACGAGATCCTAAGACCTCTAGTGAGTGGAACACAACTTCTGCCAGGAGTCTGGTTCAAAAACCAGATATCTGGGTACCTGCCCTGCAAGAAGAGAGCTTGCCTGCAGAGAATACTCTGCCCACTGAAACTAAGGAGAGTGCTACCTGCCAGGACTGCTTATAGAGGCTAACAGAGTCACCTGAAGAACAAGCTCTTAACAGTGACAACTAAAACAGCTAGCTTCAGAGATTACCAGATGGCGAAAGGCAAACGTAAGAATCCTACTAACAGAAATCAAGACCACTCACCATCATCAGAACGCAGCACTCCCACCCCACCTAGTCCTGGGCACCCCAACACAACCGAAAATCTAGACCCAGATTTAAAAACATTTCTCATGATGATGATAGAGGACATCAAGAAGGACTTTCATAAGTCACCTAAAGAATTACAGGAGAGCACTGCTAAAGAGTTACAGGCCCTTAAAGAAAAGCAGGAAAACACAGCCAAACAGGTAGAAATCATTAAAGAAAAACAGGAAAACACATCCAAACAGGTGATGGAAATGAACAAAACCATACTAGAACTAAAAGGGGAAGTAGACACAATAAAGAAAACCCAAAGCGAGGCAACGCTGGAGATAGAAACCCTAGGAAAGAGATCTGGAAACATAGATGCGAGCATCAGCAACAGAATACAAGAAATGGAAGAGAGAATCTCAGGT
This sequence comes from Mus musculus, assembly GCF_000001635.26. Taxonomy (NCBI): domain Eukaryota; kingdom Metazoa; phylum Chordata; class Mammalia; order Rodentia; family Muridae; genus Mus; species Mus musculus. The sequence goes on along the minus strand of NC_000073.6, from coordinate 5,593,748 downwards.
GCAGAAGATTCCATAGAGAACATCGACACAACAGTCAAAGAAAATACAAACTGCAAAAGGATCCTAACTCAAAACATCCAGGTAATCCAGGACACAATGAGAAGACCAAACCTACAGATAATAGGAATTGATGAGAATGAAGATTTTCAACTTAAAGGGCCAGCTAATATCTTCAACAAAATAATAGAAGAAAACTTCCCAAACATAAAAAAAGAGATGCCCATGATCATACAAGAAGCCTACAGAACTCCAAATAGACTGGACCAGAAAAGAAATTCCTCCCAACACATAATAATCAGAACAACAAATGCACTAAATAAAGATAGAATATTAAAAGCAGTAAGGGAGAAAGGTCAAGTAACATATAAAGGAAGGCCTATCAGAATTACACCAGACTTTTCACCAGAGACTATGAAAGCCAGAAGAGCCTGGACAGATGTTATACAGACACTAAGAGAACACAAATGCCAGCCCAGGCTACTATACCCGGCCAAACTCTCAATTACCATAGATGGAGAAACCAAAGTATTCCACGACAAAAACAAATTCACACAATATCTTTCCACGAGTCCAGCCCTTTAAAGGATAATAACAGAAAAGAAGCAATACAAGGACGGAAATCACACCCTAGAACAAGCAAGAAAGTAATCCCTCAACAAACCAAAAAGCCACAAGAACATAATGCCAACTCTAACAACAAAAATAAAAGGAAGCAACAATTACTTTTCCTTAATATCTCTCAATATCAATGGACTCAATTCCCCAATAAAAAGACATAGACTAACAGACTGGCTACACAAACAGGACCCAACATTCTGCTGCTTACAGGAAACCCATCTCAGGGAAAAAGACAGACACTACCTCAGAGTGAAAGGTTGGAAAACAATTTTCCAAGCAAATGGACTGAAGAAACAAGCTGGAGTAGCCATTTTAATATCGGATAAAATCGACTTCCAACCCAAAGTTATCAAAAAAGACAAGGAGGGACACTTCATACTCATCAAAGGTAAAATCCTCAAAGAGGAACTCTCAATTCTGAATATCTACGCACCAAATGCAAGGGCAGCCACATTCATTAGAGACACTTTAGTAAAGCTCAACGCATACATTGCACCTCACACAATAATAGTGGGAGACTTCAACACACCACTTTCTTCAAAGGACAGATCGTGGAAACAGAAACTAAACAGGGACACAGTGAAACTAACAGAAGTTATGAAACAAATGGACCTGACAGATATCTACAGAACATTTTATCCTAAAACAAAAGGATATACCTTCTTCTCAGCACCTCACGGGACCTTCTCCAAAATTGACCATATAATTGGTCACAAAATAGGCCTCAATAGATACAAAAATATTGAAATTGTCCCATGTATCCTATCAGACCACCATGGCCTAAGACTGATCTTCAATAACAGCATAAATAATGGAAAGCCAACATTCACGTGGAAACTGAATAACACTCTTCTCAATGATATCTTGGTCAAGGAAGAAATAAAGAAAGAAATTAAAGACTTTTTAGAGTTTAATGAAAATGAAGCCACAACGTACCCAAACCTATGGGACACAATGAAAGCATTTCTAAGAGGGAAACTCATAGCTCTGAGTGCCTCCAAGAAGAAACGGGAGACAGCACATACTAGCAGCTTGACAACACATCTAAAAGCCCTAGAAAAAAAGGAAGCAAATTCACCCAAGAGGAGTAGACGGCAGGAAATAATCAAACTCAGGGGTGAAATTAACCAAGTGGAAACAAGAAGAACTATTCAAAGAATTAACCAAACGAGGAGTTGGTTCTTTGAGAAAATCAACAAGATAGATAAACCCTTAGCTAGACACACTAAAGGGCCCAGGGACAAAATCCTAATTAACAAAATCAGAAATGAAAAGGGAGACATAACAACAGATCCTGAAGAAATCCAAAACACCATCAGATCCTTCTACAAAAGGCTATACTCAACAAAACTGGAAAACCTGGACGAAATGGACAAATTTCTGGACAGATACCAGGTACCAAAGTTGAATCAGGATCAAGTTGATCATCTAAACAGTCCCATTTCACCTAAAGAAATAGAAGCAGTTATTAATCGTCTCCCAACCAAAAAAAGCCCAGGACCAGATGGGTTTACTGCAGAGTTCTATCAGACCTTCAAAGAAGATCTAATTCCAGTTCTGCACAAACTTTTTCACAAAATAGAAGTAGAAGGTACTCTACCCAACTCATTTTATGAAGCCACTATTACTCTGATACCTAAACCACAGAAAGACCCAACAAAGATAGAGAACTTCAGACCAATTTCTCTTATGAATATCGATGCAAAAATTCTCAATAAAATTCTCGCTAACCAAATCCAAGAACACATTAAAGCAATCATCCATCCTGACCAAGTAGGTTTTATTCCAGGGATGCAGGGATGGTTTAATATACGAAAATCCATCAATGTAATCCATTATATAAACAAACTCAAAGACAAAAACCACATGATCATCTCGTTAGATGCAGAAAAAGCATTTGACAAGATCCAACACCCATTCATGATAAAAGTTTTGGAAAGATCAGGAATTCAAGGCCCATACCTAAACATGATAAAAGCAATCTACAGCAAACCAGTAGCCAACATCAAAGTAAATGGATAGAAGCTGGAAGCAATCCCACTAAAATCAGGGACTAGACAAGGCTGCCCACTTTCTCCCTACCTTTTCAACATAGTACTTGAAGTATTAGCCAGAGCAATTCGACAAGAAAAGGAGATCAAGGGGATACAAATTGGAAAAGAGGAAGTCAAAATATCACTTTTTGCAGATGATATGATAGTATATATAAGTGACCCTAAAAATTCTACCAGAGAACTCCTAAACCTGATAAACAGTTTCGGTGAAGTAGCTGGATATAAAATAAACTCAAACAAGTCAATGGCCTTTCTCTATACAAAGAATAAACAGGCTGAGAAAGAAATTAGGGAAACAACACCCTTCTCAATAGTCACAAATAATATAAAATATCTTGGCGTGACTCTAACTAAGGAAGTGAAAGATCTGTATGATAAAAACTTCAAATCTCTGAAGAAAGAAATTAAGGAAGATCTCAGAAGATGGAAAGATCTCCCATGCTCATGGATTGGCAGGATCAACATTGTAAAAATGGCTATCTTGCCAAAAGCAATCTACAGATTCAATGCAATCCCCATCAAAATTCCAACTCAATTCTTCAACGAATTGGAAGGAGCAATTTGCAAATTTTTCTGGAATAACAAAAAACCTAGGATAGCAAAAAGTCTTCTCAAGGATAAAAGAACTTCTGGCGGAATCACCATGCTAGACCTAAAGCTTTACTACAGAGCAATTGTGATAAAAACTGCATGGTACTGGTATAGAGACAGACAAATAGACCAATGGAATAGAATTGAAGACCCAGAAATGAACCCACACACCTATGGTCACTTGATCTTCGACAAGGGAGCTAAAACCATCCAGTGGAAGAAAGACAGCATTTTCAACAATTGGTGCTGGCACAACTGGTTGTTATCGTGTACAAGAATGTGAATCGATCCATACTTATCTCCTTGTACTAAGGTCAAATCTAAGTGGATCAAGGAACTTCACATAAAACCAGAGACACTGAAACTTATAGAGGAGAAAGTGGGGAAAAGCCTTGAAGATATGGGCACAGGGGAAAAATTCCTGAACAGAACAGCAATGGCTTGTGCTGTAAGATCGAGAATTGACAAATGGGACCTAATGAAACTCCAAAGTTTCTGCAAGGCAAAAGACATCGTCAATAAGACAAAAAGACCACCAACAGATTGGGAAAGGATCTTTACCTATCCTAAATCAGATAGGGGACTAATATCCAACATATATAAAGAACTCAAGAAGGTGGACTTCAGAAAATCAAATAACCACATTAAAAAATGGGGCTCAGAACTGAACAAAGATTTCTCACCTGAGGAATACCGAATGGCAGAGAAGCACCTGAAAAAATGTTCAACATCCTTAATCATCAGGGAAATGCAAATCAAACAACCCTGAGATTCCACCTCACACCAGTCAGAATGGCTAAGATCAAAAATTCAGGTGACAGCAGATGCTGGCGTGGATGTGGACAAAGAGGAACACTCCTCCATTGTTGGTGGGAGTGCAGGCTTGTACAATCACTCTGGAAATCAGTCTGGCGGTTCCTCAGAAAACTGGACATAGTACTACCGGAGGATCCAGCAATACCTCTCCTGGGCATATATCCAGAAGATGCCCCAACTGGTAAGAAGGACACATGCTCCACTATGTTCATAGCAGCCTTATTTATAATAGCCAGAAGCTGGAAAGAACCTAGATGCCCCTCAACAGAGGAATGGATACAGAAAATGTGGTACATCTACACAATGGAGTACTACTCAGCTATTAAAAAGAATGAATTTATGAAATTCCTAGCCAAATGGATGGACCTGGAGGGCATCATCCTGAGTGAGGTAACACATTCACAAAGAAACTCACACAACATGTACTCACTGATAAGTGGATATTAGCCCCAAACCTAGGATACCCAAGATATAAGATATAATTTGCTAAACACATGAAACTCAAGAAGAATGAAGACTGAAGTGTGGACACTATGCCCCTTCTTAGATTTGGGAACAAAACACCCATGGAAGGAGTTACAGAGACAAAGTTTGGAGCTGAGGTGAAAGGATGGACCATGTAGAGACTGCCATATCCAGGGATCCACCCCATAATCAGCATCCAAACGCTGACACCATTGCATACACTAGCAAGATTTTATTGAAAGGACCTAGATGTAGCTGTCTCTTGTGAGACTATGCCGGGGCCCTGCAAACACAGAAGTGGATGCTCACAGTCAGCTAATGGATGGATCATAGGGCTCCCAATGGAGGAGCTAGAGAAAGTAGCCAAGGAGCTAAAGGGATCTGCAACCCTATATGTGGAACAATATTATGAACTAACCAGTACCCCAGAGTTCTTGACTCTAGCTGCATATATATCAAAAGATGGCCTAGTCGGCCATCACTGGAAAGAGAGGCCCATTGGACTTGCAAACTTTATATGCCCCAGTACAGGGGAACACCAGGGCCAAAAAGGGGGAGTGGGTGGGCAGGGGAGTGGGGGTGGGTGGGTATGGGGGACTTTTGGTATAGCATTGGAAATGTAAATGAGTTAAATACCTAATAAAAAATGGAAAAAAAAAAGACAAAAAGGCAACCAACAGATTGGGAAAGGATCTTTACATATCCCAAATCGGATAGGTGACTAATATCCAATATATATAAAGAACTCAAGAAGGTGGGCTTTAGAAAATCAAATAACCCCATTAAAAATGTGGCTCAGAACTGAACAAAGAATTCTCACCTGAGGAATACCAAATGGCAGAGAAGCACCTGAAAAAATGTTCAACATCATTAATCATCAGGGAAATGCAAATCAAACAACCCTGAGATTCCACCTCACACCAGTCAGAATAGCTAAGATCAAAAATTCAGGTGACAGCAGACGCTGGTGAGGATGTGGAGAAAGAGGAACACTCCTCCATTGTTGGTGGGATTGTAAGCTTGTACAACCACTCTGGAAATCAGTCTGGCGGTTCCTCAGAAAATTGGACATAGTACTACCAGAGGATCCAGCAATACCTCTCCTGGGCATATATCCAGAAGATGTCCCATACGGTAAGAAGGACACATGCTCCACTATGTTCATAGCAGCCTTATTTATAATAGCCAGAAGCTGGAAAGAACCCAGATGCCCCTCAACAGAGGAATGGATACAGAAAATGTGGTACATTTACACAATAGAGTGCTACTCAGCTATTAAAAAGAATGAATTTATGAAATTCCTAGCCAAATGGATGGACCTGGAGGGCATCATTCTGAGTGAGGTAACCCAATCACAAAGGAACTCACACAATATATACTCACTGATAATTGGATATTAGCCCAGAAACTTAGGATACCCACGATAGAAGATACAATTTGCTAAACGCATGAAACTCAAGAAGAACGAAGTGTGGACACTGTGCCCCTTCTTATAATTGGGAACAAAACACCCATGGAAGGAGTTACAGAGACAAAATTTGGAGCTGTGACGAAAGGATTGACCATCTTGTGATTGCCAAATCCAGGGATCCATCCCATAATCAGCTTCCAAACGCTGACACCATTGCATACAATAGCAAGATTTTGCTGAAAGGACTCAGATATAGCTCTCTCTTGTGAGACTATGCCGGGACCTAGCAAACACAGAAGTGGATGCTCACAGACAGCTATTGGAAGGATCACACGGCCCCCAATGGAGGAGCTAGAGAAAGTACCCAAGGAGCTAAAGGGAACTGCAACCCTATAAGTGGAACAACAATATGAACTAACCAGTACCCCGTAGCTCTTGTCTCTAGCTGCATATGTATCAAAAGATGGCCTAGTTGGCCATCACTGGAAAGAGAGGCCCATTGGACTTGCAAACTTTATATGCCCCAGTACAGGGGAATGCCAGTGCCAAAAAGGGGGAGTGGGTGGGTAGAGGAGTGGGGGGGGGGTGGGTATGTGGGACTTTTGGGATAGCATTGGGAAATGTAAATGAGGAAAATACCTAATTTAAAAAAAGATGTAAAAGAAAAAAAAATAATAAGAAAAGGCCAAAATCTAAGAATAATAGGAATAGAGGTAAGAGAAGAAACACATGTCAAGGACACAAAAATATTTTTTACCAAAATAAAAGTTTCTGAATTAAAGGATCAGATGCCTATCAAAGTACTAAAAACTTACAGAACACCAAATATACTGAACCAGAAAATCTCCATTACACATAATAATCCAAACACTAAAGATACAGAACAAAGAAGGAATATTAAAATTTCTATTAGAAATGTCCATATACCTTCTGTCTCTTCCACCCCTTCCTCCTGGTCCTTTCTGCTGGGGCAGACTCTTGGTTGGTCTGCTCCAGTGAAGACACCATATCCTGATCCATCCTAAAGAACCTGCTGCACTCAGGACAGTAGAGGACCTGCTCTAATCAGAGCAGTTGAGGATCCACTGTACTCAGTGTAATTGAAGATCAGCTGCACTCAGAGCAGTTGGACAAGAAGTTTGACTGCTCCACTGAAGACCCAACAGTCAGAAGGCCTCCCAGGAGATATACTGCAGCCAGGCAACAGACCAGCAGCTTCTCTGTCCCTGTGAAGATCCACCAGTTGGAAGGTTCCACAGGTGGTCTGCTACAGGCAAGGCTACAGGCCTACCAGCAGACATGAAGCAGCACAGGGACAAAAGAGGCAGACTTCAGACAGTCACAGAGACCATCAAACACTAGGGATATCCAGATGGTGAAAGGAAAGCACAAGACCATAAGCAACAGAAGCCAACATACGTGGACATCATCAGAACACAGTTATCCCACCATAGCAAGCCCTGAATACAACACACATGAAAATCAGGAAGGTGATTGTCTGCCTGAACTCGGCAGAGAGAGCCAAGATCCCCACAGGACACTTCACACAGCAGGACCCCTAGCACCCCTAGGACCTGGTGATTACTGGAGAGCACATGGGCTACAGAAGCAACAGAGCTTATTGAACAGGGTCCCTTCGGGCCTTCATCCTCAGCCATGAGGCAGAGCTGAGACCCAGACTCCTGGGCACCTTCCTTGCCAGAGGAGAGTCAACCTACAAGGAGGGCCCTGACCCCAGGACTCAAGAGGTGTATCTGAGCTCCAGAATTCTGGACACCTGCCCTGCAAAAGGAGAGCTTGCCTGCAGAGAGTTCTCTGACCACTGGGACTCAGGTGAGAGTTAGACTCCCACGAGTGCTGGCAGAAGCTAACAGAATCACAGGAGGAACAAGCTCTAGCCAGAGACAGCTAGATCATTAACATCAAAGATTATCAGAAGGCAAAAGGCAGATGTAAGAATCTTACTCACGGAAACCAAGACCAATGGGCATCATCAGAACCCACTATACCCACCACAGCGAGTCCTGGATACACCAACACACCCGAAAAGCAAGATTCAGATTTAAAATCATATCTCATAATGGTGGTAGAAGATTTTAAGAAGGGCATCAATAACTCAAAGAAATACAGGAGAACACTGCTAAACAGGTAGAAGCCCTTGATGAATGACAGGAAAACACTGCTAAACAGGTAGAAGTCCTTAAAGAGGAAAATCAGGAAGGTGACCTAAAGTCCTTTCTCATGGAGATAATAGAATCCTAGAGGAGGATATCAATAATTCATTGAAAGAAATATAGGAAAACACAGGTAAACAAGTGAAAGAATTGAATAATGCTATCCAAGACCCAAAGGTAGAATAAGAAACAATGAAGAAAACACAAGTGGTGGCAAACTTGGAAATAGAAAACCTAGAAAAGAGGTCAAGAATTACATATGTAAGTATCACTAACAAAATACAAGGGATAGAAGAGAGAAATCTCAGTTATAGAAAATACCGTAGAAGAAATTGACACAACTGTCAAAGAAAATTCAAAATAAAAAACAATCCTAGCCAAAAGCATCCAGGAATTTCAAGACACAATGAAAATACCAAATTTAAGAATAATTTGAATAGAGAACAAAGATTCCCAGCTCAAAGGACCTGAAAATATCTTCAACAAAATCGTAGAAGAAAACTTTCCCAACCTAAAGAAAGAGTTGGCCATAAAGGTACAAGAACACCAAAAAAATGGCACCAGAGAAGAAAATCCTTTCTTCACATAATAACAAACACTAAATGCACAGAACAAAGAAAGAATATTAAAAGTTGCAAGGGAATAGGGCCAAGTAACATACAAAGGAAGACCTATCAGAATTACACCATACATCTCAACAGAGACTTTGAAAGCCAGAGAGCCTGACCAGAGGTCATGCAGACTCTAAGCAAACATAAATGCCAACCCAGGATACTATACCCAACACAACTCTCAATCGACATAGATGGAGAAACCAAAATATATCAAGACAAAACCAAATTCAAACAGTATCTATCTACCAGTCCAGCCCTACAGATGATCCTAGAAGGAAAACTCCAACACAAGGAAGGTGCCTGCACCAAAGAAAGGACAAGATATTAAGCATCTCACAACAAAGTCAAAAGGAGAGAACCACATGCATATAAAGCCACCTACAAAAACAAACTCTCTAATTTTGCTGCTCATTAATGGATTCAACTCAGCTGTAAAAAGACATAAGCTAAAAGACTGGATATGCATACAAGATCCAGCATTTTGCTGCATACAAGAAACATGCCTCAATAACAAAGACAGACTATCTCAGAGTAAAAGGCTGGGAAAAGATCTTCCAAGCAAGTGGTTCCAGGAAACAAGCAGGCGTTGACATCCTAATATCCAATAAAATAGACATTCAGCCAAAAGTCATCAAGCATGATGAAGAAGGACAATTCATATTTATCAAGGAGAAAATCAACTAAGAAAAAGTCTCAATTCTGAATTTCTACGAACCAAATGCTAGAGTACCACATTCATTAAAAAAAAAAAAACTTTACTGAAGCTCAAAACACACATGGAACCCCATACAATGATAGTGGGAAACTTCAACACCCCACTCTCACCAATATACAGGTCATTGAACTAGAAACTAAACAAACACAGTGAAACTAAGAGAAGTTATTAGACAAATGGATTTAAGAGAAATCTACAGAACATTTCAGAAGAATACACCTTCTTCTCAGCACCTCATGGTACCTATTCCAAAATAGACCATATAATTTGTCATAAAGCAATCCTCAATGGATACAAAAAGATAGAAATAATACCGTGCATCCTGTCAGACCATCATGATCTAAGGTTGACCTTCAGTAACAGGAAAAACTACAGAAATTCCACATACACGTGGATACTGAACAATTCTTTACTTAATGACAACTTGGCGAGGAAAGAAATAAAGAAAGAAATTAAAGGATTCCTAAAATTTAATGAAAATATTGACACATCATACCCAAACTAATGGGATACAATGAAACCAGTGCTAAGAGGAAAGTTCATAGCATTAAGTTCCCTGGTTAAAAAAAAAAAACTAGAGAACCCATATACAACCACCAATCTCAGACACCTTTGCATATGCCAGCATTATTTTGCTGACAGGACCCTGATATAGCTCTCTCTTGTGAGGCTATGCCAATGCCTGACAAAAATAAAAGTGGATGCTCACAGTCATCTATGTGATGGAACACAGGGCCCCTAATGAAGGAGCTAGAGAAAGTTCCCAAGGAGCTAAAGGGGCCTGTAGCCCTATAGGTGGAACAACAATATGAACTAACCAGTACCTTCCCCAGAACTGTGTCTCTGGTTGAATATGTAGCAGAGGACGGCCTAATTGGACATCAATGGGATGAGAGGCCCTTGGTCTTGCAAAGATCATATGCCCCAGTACAAGGGAGTGCCAGGGTCAGGAAGCAGGAGTGGGTAGGTTGGGGAGCAGGATTGGGGGAGTGTATAGGGGACTTTCAGGACAGCATTTGAAATGTAAATGAAAAAAAACTAAAAAAAAATACAAGAGAGATCTTATGCTAACAACTTAATAGCACATCTGAGAGCTCTACAACAAAAAGAAGCAAATTCACCCAAGAGGAGTAGATGGCAGAAAATATCAAACTCAGAACCCAAATCAACCAAATAGAAACAAAGAAAACAATAAAAAGAATTAACAAAACCAGAAACTAATTCTTTGAGAGAATCTACAAGATAGATAACCACTAGCCAAAGTAACTAAAGGGCTGAGAGGCAGGATCCAAATCAAAATAATCAGAAATTTACGGAACATACAACGACAGAAATGAAGGAAATTTAAAAAAAAAATAGATCACACTATAAAAGCCTATACTCAACAAAACTAAAATTTAGGTGAAATGAATGGTTTCTAGATATATAACACATACCAAAGGTAAATTAAGTGCAGGTAAACTATCTAAACAGGCCCATATCACATAAGGAAATAGAAGAAGCCATTAAAAACTTCCCAACCAATAAAAGTCCAAGGTCAGATGGATTTAGTATACAATTCTACCAGACCTTCAAAGAAGACCTGATATCAATTTTCCTCAAATTATTCCATGAAATAGAAACAGAAGGAACACTACCTAACTCATTCTATGAAGCCACAATTATGCTGATGCCTAAACCACACAAGGACCGAACCTAAAAAGAGAACCTCAGACAAATCTCACTTATGAAATTTGATGCAAAAATATTCAATAAAATTCTTGCAAACCAAATCCAAGAACACATCAAAACCATCATTCACCATGATCAAGTAGGCTTCATCCTGAGGATGCAAACTTGGTTTAGTATATGAAAATCCATTAACGTAATCCAATATGTAAACAGACTCAAAGAAAAAAGAATCACATAATCATCTCCTTAGGTGCAAAAAAGCATTTGACAAAATACCCCTTCATGTTAAAAGTATTGGAGAGGTCAGGAATTTAAGGCCCATACCTAAACATAATAAAAGCAAATTACTGCAAACCAACAGCCTATACTAAATTAAATGGATACATATTTGATGCACTCCCACTGAAGTCGGGGACAAGTTAAGGATGCCCACTCTCCCCCATGTCTATTCAATATAGTACTCAACGTGCTAGCTAGAACAATAAGATAACAAAAAGAGATCAAGGGGCTACTAATTCACAAAGAAGAAATAAATGTATCTTAGAGCATGAGCCATTGGAGTTCTGTTTAGGAAATTACCCCAGTGTCAATGGTTCAAGGCTCTTTCCCACTTTCTCTTCTATTAGATTCAGTGTATCTGGTTTTATGTTGAGGTCCTTGATCCACTTGAACTTGAGCTTTGTGCAAGGTTACAAATCCAGCAGGAGACAGGACATCAAATGAGGGATGGATTGCCATCCCACAGTCACATCTCTGACCACAATTGTTCCTGTCTGAAAGAATTATCAAGATGGAAATTGAGAGGAGACTGAACAAGAGAAGGTCCAGTGACAGGCCCAAAGTGGGATCCAGCTCAAGGGGCAGTCCCAAGGCCTGACACTATTACTGAGGCTATGGAGTACTCACACTCCAGAAGACCCAACAAGCAGCTGAAAGAATCAGGTGCAGATATTTGCATCCAACCAATGGGCAGAAGCAGCTGATCACTGTTATTGAATTAGGGAAGGGTGAAAAAACCTGAGAATGGTGATCCTGTAGGAGGACCAGCAGTCTCAATTAATCTGGACCCCTCAGATCTCTCAAACACTGGACCACCAAACAGGTACCATACACCAGCTTATATGAGGCCTCCAACACATATAGAGTAGAGGATTTCAATGTCTGTGTTCATTCAGAGATGATGCACCTAACCCTCAAGAGACTGGAGACCCCATGGAGTTTAGAGATCAGGTGGGGTAGGGACTGGGGACATCCACGTGGAGGCAAGGGTAGGTGGGGAGGAAGTATGGGATGTGGAACAGTCGGAGGGTGGATGAGGTGTGGAATAAAATATGGAGTGTAATAAGTAAATTAATTAATAAAAAAGAAATGTCCAAATAATCATAAGATTAGACCTATTCAAAGAACACCTGACTTCTCAGTGGGGGTTCTAAAATCCAGGCTGTCTTGAACAGATATGCTAAGATAATTGTGAACCTATGAGGGTGACCCTAGCTAAGGCTCCTAGCAATAGGGACTATGGAAAGTGAAGCTATCACCTCCTTTAACCAGGTAAGATACTAACCCAGCCTGAAGAATTTGTACTCATTAATTTCCCTGCCTATAGAAGGTGCATGGAGCAGAAAGTGAGGGAAGAGCCAGCCAGAGACTGGACAAACTTGAGTTCCATGCTGTGTGAGAGAGTTCACCTATGACACTCATTTTTAATTACATATTTTCTTCATTTACATTTCAAATGCTATCCCAAAAAGTCCCCTATAATCGCCCTGCCCTACTACACAGCACACCCACTCCCACTTCCTGGCCCTGGCCCTGTACTGGAGCATAAGATCTTTGAAAGGCAAAGGGCCTCTCCTCCCATTGATGGCCTACTAGACCATCCTCTGCCACATATGCAACTAGATACATAGTTCTAGGGGATACTCCTTAGTTGATATTGTTGATCCTTCTATAGTATTGCAGACCCCATTAGCTCCTTTGGTACTTTCTCTAGCTCATTCATTAGTGGCCCTGTGTTCCACTCAATAGATGACTTTGAGCATCCACTTCTGTATTTGTCAGGCACTGACAAAGCCTCACAAGAGAGAGCTATATCAGGGTGCTGTCAGCAAAATCTTGCTGGCATATGCAAAGGTGTCTGGGTTTGGTGGTTATATATGGAATGGATCCTTGGTTGGTTATATATGGGATAGATCCTCTGGTTGGTTCTTTATCCATCTCAGCTCTGAACTTTGTCTCTGTAACTCCTTCCATGGGTATTTTGTTTCCCATTCTAAGAAGGAACAATTATCCACTGGTTGGTCTTCCTTCTTGATTTTCATGTTTTACAAATTTAATCTTGGGTAGTCTAAGTTTCTGGGCTAATATCCATTTAACAAGGAGTGCATATCATGTGTGTTCTTTTATGATCGGGTTACCTCACTCAGGATGATATAATCGAGATCCGTCCATTTGCCTACGAATTTCATAAATTCATTGTTTTTAATTGCTGAGTAGTACTCCATTGTGTAAATGTAGTAAATTTTCTGTATCCATTCTTCTGTGAGGGACATCTGGGGGTTTTTTCCATCTTCTGACTATTATAAATAAGGCTGCCCTGGCGTTTTTTTTTAAAAAGCTTTATTTATTTATTATGTAGGTGAAAACACTGTTGCTCTGTTCAAACACACCAGAAGAGAGCATCATATCGCATTACAGATGTTTGTGAGCTACCATGTCGTTGCTGGGAACCAAACCCAGGACCTCTGGAACAGCAGTCAGTGCAGTGGGTAGCAGAGCAGGGTGGGAGGAGGGTATAGGAGAAATTGGGATAGTAATTGAAATGTAATGAAGAAAATATCTAATAAAAATTGAATTACAGAGAAAAATTGAGTTACAGAGACAAAGTTTGGAGCTGTGACAAAAGGATGGACCATCTAGTGATTGCCATATCCGGGGATCCATCCCATAATCAGCTTCCAAACGCTGACACCATTGCATACAATAGCAAGATTTTGCTGAAAGGAACCAGATATAGCTGTCTCTTGTGAGACTATGCCGGGGCCTAGCAAACACAGAAGTGGATGCTCACAGTCAGCTCTTGGATGGATCACAGGGCCCCCAATGGAGGAGCTAGAGAAAGTACCCAAGGAGCTAAAGGGATCTGCAACCCTATAGGTGGAACAACATTATAAACTAACCAGTACCCTGGAGCTCTTGACTCTAGCTGCATATGTATCAAAAGATGGTCTAGACGGCCATCACTGGAAAGAGAGTCCCATTGGACTTGCAAACTTTATATGCCCTAGTACAGGGGGACGCCAGGGCCAAAAAGGGGGAGTGGATGGGTTGAGGACTGGGGGGTGGGTGGGTATGGGGGACTTTTGGGATAGCATTGGAAATGTAAATGAGGAAAATACCTAATAAAAAATTTTTTTAAAAGCCAACATTCACGTTGAAGGTGAACAACACTTTTTTTATTAGTTATTTTCTTTCTTTACATTTCAAATGTTGTCCCAAAAGTTCCCTATACCCTCCCCCCACCCTGCTCCCGTAGCCCCCCACTCCCTCTTCTTGGCCCTGGTGTTCCCTTGTACTGGGGAATATAAAGTTTGCAATACTAAGTGTTCTCTCTTCCCAATGATGGCTGATTAGGCCATCTTCTGCTACATATGCAGTTAGAGAAATGAGCTCTGGGGGTATTGCTTAGTTCATATTGTTGTTCCACCTATAGGGTTGCAGACCCCTTCAGCTCATTCAGTGCTTTCTCTAACTTCTCCATGTGTGGCCCTGTGTTCCATCCAATAGACAACTGTGAGCATCCACTTCTCTATTTACCAGGCACCAGCATAGCCTCACAAAAGACAGGTATATCAGGGTCCCTTCAGCAAAATCTTGCTGGCATATGCAATAGTGTATGGATTTGGTGGCTAATTATGGGATGGATTCCCTGGTAGGGTAGTCTCTGGATAGTCCATCCTTTTGTCTTAGCTCCAAACTTTGTCTCTTGTCTCTTTCATGTGTCTTTTGTTCCCTATTCTATGCATAATGGAGTATCCACACATTGGTCTTTTTTTTTTCTTGATTTTCTTGTGTTTTGCAAACTGCTTCTTGGGTATTCTAAATTTCTGGGCTAATATCCAAGTATCAGTAAGTGCATATCTAGTCACTTCTTTTGTGATTGGGTTACCTCACTGTGATGGTTTGTATATTCTTGGACCACGGAGTGGCACCATCTGGAGGTGTTGCCTTGTTGGAATAGGTGTGACCTGGTTGGAATGTGTCACTGTGGGTGTGGGCATAAGATCCTCACCCTAGTTGCCTGGAAGTCAGTCTTCTATTAGTAGCCTTTGGATGAAGACATAGAACTCTCAGCTACTCCTGTGCCATGCCTGTGGATATTGCCATGCTCCCACCTTGAGGATAATAGACTGAATCTCTGAACCTGTATGCCAGCCCCAATTAAATGTTGTTTTTTATAAGACTTGCCTTAGACCTGGTGTTTGTTAACAGCAGTAAAACCCTAAGGCACTCACTAAGGATGATTCCTCCAGATACATCCATTTGCCCAAATTTTTTATAAATTCATTGTGTAAATGTTCCACATTTTCTGTATCCATTCCTCTGTTGAGGGGCATCTGGGTTCTTTCCAGCTTCTGCCTATTATAAATAAGGCTGCTATGAACATAGTGGAGCATGTGTCCTTCTTACCGGTTGGGACATCTTCTGGATATATGCCCAGGAGAGGTATTGCTGGATCCTCCGGTAGTACAATGTCCAATTTTCTGAGGAACCACCAGACTGATTTTAAGAGTGGTTGTACAAGTTTGCAATCCCACCAACAATGGAGGAGTGTTCCTCTTTCTCCACATCCTCGCCAGCATCTGCTGTCACCTGAATTTCTTATCTTAGCCATTCTGACTAATGTGAGGTGGAATCTCAGGGTTGTTTTGATTTGCATTTCCCTGATGATTAAGGATGTTGAACATTTTTTCAGGTGCACACACATACAGGTGTTTCTAAAATTCCAAAATAATAGTTTTCTATGATGCCTTTATAATGAGCCTTAGCATTACTAACTCAATCCATATTTTCTTTTATACACTGTCTTTCCAACCCCTCACTATAATTTCACTCTATATGTTCCATTTCCCCTTTAATCCTTTAAACAACTGTGTACTATCAAAAGTTCCTTAACCCTAAATTGTTTATTTGACTTTTGGCCTTTATATACTTTTGGCCTTTTAATACTTCTGTATTACAAATAGAACACACATCACTTAAGATTTAAAGATAATGTCTACAAACTAGGGGAATGAGCAAGGTTTGTCTTAAGTTGTGAGTTACCATATGTACAATCTTCATAATTTCATTTTGCTTAACACATGAATATTATTACATGGTATAAATATACCACATTATTGCTATCCATCCATCACCTGATGGACATTTAAGCATCTATCTAAGGGCTATTTAGAATACA
Organism: Mus musculus; assembly: GCF_000001635.26. Classification (NCBI taxonomy): domain Eukaryota; kingdom Metazoa; phylum Chordata; class Mammalia; order Rodentia; family Muridae; genus Mus; species Mus musculus. The sequence continues at coordinate 5,577,158 of NC_000073.6, read as the reverse complement.
GTAATAATGAACATGGATAGTTCTCTATATTAGTTAATGATTGCACAATACATATCCTTGCCTGTATATACAGAATTGGTTTTTTACCTATAAAACTCAACAGAAAGCAGCACAGTCAGTTATACTACTAATAAGTCACTGTAGTGTCTAAGACAATGAGTCATGATCTTCCTTAAAACAAATGGACATTGAAATAACCAAAGGACTCATGGGGGGAAATGCAGGCTTTAGTTGTTTTATTCGTCAGACTAAGATGTTTTTGTCCACACATGGGAAAATACAAGACTCCACATCAACAGATTGTAGTATTCTGGAAAGATTTCATGTCATCCTGATTTTGTAAGTGTAAAACCATATGGTATAATGCACCCCTTGAAAATACATGTAACACATCCTTCGATCTCCCCTGGAGTGCACTTCTTCATACCTGATGAAAACACCAATTCAGAACTTATAATCTCTCAAAGAAAACATGGAAAATTTATTTCCACTTCTGCTCAGCTACTAATAATGATCTAACAAACACTTGGGCATCATCATTAATTACGAGAAAGTATAAATATTGATATTCTACATGGAATTTTTTCCCTTTCATTAGAGGCATTCTAACATCCCCATACAGACAAGGTCAATAACGTAACAGGTGACACAGGAATGTATTTCTGTGGGATATCAGGAACAGTCACTGTCCCTTTATGAGCTCTGACATATGACCTGATTCAGTGGTCTGCACAGCACTTCATGGAAAATATGGGTGTGCCTGGGCATTTCTCTGGGTCTATCTTAGGAAATAGTTACACAGAAAAGTTCTTCAATGGGGGTAGAAATTAGAGCTGTGTTTCTGCAATAACTGTTCAGGAGCAGTCCTGCATCCATGTGAGCATGGGCATTCTTAATATGGGTAGGTGAGATTCCTAAAACTGTAGATTTCTGTTTAAAGTTCTCTTCTCCCTTCTACAATCCACAGGTTTTTTTCTGAAGCCAACATTAATCATTAAAATGATTTCATTTTGGTCTCCAAAGTGTACCTGATTGTATCAATGATTTAATTAGTCTAAATAACTTTCTATTTCATGACTCAGGACTCATCTGAAAATATTACTTCATGTAACTTCTATATGTGAGAGGACAGGATTTTAGTTTTGGATAGAGGTTTATTGTTCCTATGGAAAACCAGGTAAGTTGCAGATTAACATGAGCTTTCAAAATCTGAGGTTCAAATAATCTATAAATTCTAAGATTTTATTTTTTAAGGTCAAATGCACATTTTTCTTTATTACGTATTTTCCTCAATTATATTTCCAATGCTATCCCTAAGTCCCCCATACCATCCCCCTCACTTCCCTACACACCCGTTCCCAGTTTTTTTTTTTTTTTTTTTTTTTTTGGCCCTGGCATTCCCCTGTACTAGGGAATATAAAGTTTGTGTGTCCAATGGACCTCTTTCCAGTGATGGCCGACTAAGTCATCTTTTGATACATATGCAGCTAGAGACAAGAGCTCCGGGGTACTGCTTAGTTCATATTGTTGTTCCACCTATAGGGTTGCAGATCCCTTTAGCTCCTTGGGTACTTTCTCTAGCTCCTCCATTGGGAGCCCTGTGATCCATCCAATAGCTGACTGTGAGCATCCACTTTTGTGTTTGCTAGGCCCCGGCATAGTTTCACACAAGACAGTTATACCAGGGTCCTTTCAGCAATATCTTGCTAGTGTATGCAATGGTGTCAGCGTTTGGAAGCTGACTATGGGGTGGATCCCTGGATATGGCAGTCTCTAGATAGTCCATCCTTTTGTAACAGCTCCAAACTTTGTCTCTGTAACTCCTTCCATGGGTGTTTTGTTCCCAATTCTAAGAAGGGGCACAGTGTCCACACTTTGGTCTTCATTCTTCTTGAGTTTCATGCATTTAGCAAATTGTATCTTATATCTTGTGTATCCTAAATTTTGGGCTAATATCCACTTATCAGTGAGTATATATTGTGTGAGTTCCTTTGTGATTTGGTTACCTCACTCAGGATGATGCCCTCCAGGTCCATCCATTTGGCTAGGAATTTCATAAATTCATTCTTTTTAATAGCTGAGTAGTACTCCATTGTGTAAATGTACCACATTTTCTGTATCCATTCCTCTGTTGAGGGGCATCTAGGTTCTTTCCAGCTTCTGGCTATTATAAATAAGGCTGCTATGAACATAGTGGAGCATGTGTCCTTCTTACCGTATGGGACATCTTCTGGATATATGCCAAGGAGAGGTAGTGCTGGATCCTCCGGTAGTACAATGTCCAATTTTCTGAGGAACCACCAGACTGATTTTAAGAGTGGTTGTAGAAGTTTGCAATCCCACCAACAATGGAGGAGTGTTCCTCTTTCTCCACATCCTCGCCAGCATCTGCTGTCACCTGAATTTTTGATCTTAGCCATGCTGACTGGTGTTAGGTGGAATCTCGGGGTTGTTTGGATTTGCATTTCCCTGATGATAAAGGATGTTGAACATTTTTTCAGGTGCTTCTCTGCCATTCGGTATTCCTCAGGTGAGAATTCTTTGTTCAGTTCTGAGCCCCATTTTTTAATGGGGTTATGTGATTTTCTGGAGTCCACCTTCTTGAGTTCTTTACATATATTGGATATTAGTCCCCTATCTGATTTAGGATAGGTAAAGATCCTTTCCCAATCTGTTGGTGCTCTTTTTTTTCTTATTGACGGCGACTGTGGAAAGCCATGCACAATCGCCATTACAAGATGGCTCTGGCTTTCTCAGTGCCTAACTAGTAAACAAGCAATGTGTGCAGGTGCTTGAGTAAATTCGTGCCAAGTCACTGTCCATCCCGGGGTGTAATAGTGGGGTGATGGGTGAACAGCTAATCAGGAGCTGACATGTCATACAGAGGGGTATTTAAGCAGCTCCATTTTCCGGGTTCGGGGTCTTCCAGAGAAGTAAGCAATAAAGCTTTGCCATAGAAGGATCTGATTGTCCGAGTGTGTTTTGCTGGCGAAACGTTACAAGGACAGGCGACTTAAATGATGTCTTATTTGTTGTGATTGTGGGTGAGAAGACATAGATGAGTAACACAAGTGTCCAGCACCTGATACCTTAGAAAATCATAAAATGCAGGAATTTATGCATCAATTCATATGCTCTTTTCTTTTTGATTTGTTTCCACACAGTTGATATATGTGTAAATCAAGGTTCTTCCATATGCACAGAACATTAATGTTTTCTGAAATGTGTTATATTCAACCACTATGATGAGTAGTGTAAGATATATCAAGATTAGTTTCATTATTTTTGGGAGACATGCTTCAATCATATTTTTATAAAGTATTATTTTTAATTTGTATTATATTTATAAAGAATTATTGATTTTTAATCATATTACATTGGTGTTTTACCTGCATGTATGACTATGAAGGTTCCAGATACCCTGGTATTGGAGCTACAGACAGTTATAATCTGCCACGTGAATGCTGAAAATAGAACCCAGGTCCTTCTGTAAGAGCAGCCAGCACCATTACTCCAGACCCAGGCTTTATTTTTAACAATGTGCTCATTTTATTTCATGTGTATGATTGTTTTTCTTGCATGTATGATTGGAATATATGAATTCAGTGTCACAAACATGAGAAGAAGACATTATCTCCAGAAACATTTCTCCAACAACTAATTTGTATTTCTTAATATACTGTTATAACATGAGGAAAGATGTTGAATGCTAATGAAGCAAAAATGCACTTCTGTCTATAAATGTTCATGTATCAATATGCAGAGACCATAAAATTTATGTCATGTTGTTGACCAACAGAGATGGAGTTGCATCATATATACATCTCCTTCATAAAGGAATTTAAAGTAAGATAAGTGTAAAATTGGTAATCTAGATCAATGTCTACAAATTGTCTTCCAGACATAGCTCCTGCAGTGTCATATAGTTGTTCCACATTTCTTTGGGAAAAGGACTCCAAATCAGTTCAAAGACTTAGATAATTGAGGAGACAATTGAAGACAGGATTGTCAAAATTGATCATTACTCCATTGTCTAATGAAGCCATCTCCATGCTGTCCCATAATAAAACCCTGAAAAACAAGGAGGAAATGGCTCTAAATATATTTTTGCTTTGTCAGGTTGGGGTTGGGACTGTGGCAAATTTCCTTCTGTTCATCCATAATTTCCCTGTAATTTTGACTGTCAACCCACACCCATACAGGACTTAGTAACAAACTTAGTGGTGGCCAGTGCATTCAATCTCATCCTCTTGGCAATTCCAAACATCAGTACAGTATTTCTTCCATGGAAGGCCCCCAGTGACCTCTCATGTAAACTTTGGTACTTCGTTTGCCTGGTGGCTCTAAGCACAAACTTGTCTTCCACCTGTGTCTTGAGCACCTACCAGTTTGTCATACTTCTTCCTGGTAAATGGAGCAGAGTCATGCTCAGAGGAAGAGTCTTTATCTATCGTAAATCAGATAGGGGACTAATATCCATTGTATATAAGGAACTCAACAGGTGGACTCCAGAAAATCAAATAACCCCATTAAAAAATGGGGCTCAGAGCTAAAAAAAGAATTCTCACCTGAGGAATACCAAATGGCAGAGAAGCACCTGAAAAAATGTTCAGCATCCTTAATCATCAGGGAAATGCAAAGCAAACAACTCTGAGATTCCATCTCACACCAGTCAGCATGGCTAAGATCAAAAATTCAGGTGACAGCAGATGCTGGCAAGGATGTAGAGAAAGAGGAACACTCCTCCATTGTTGGTGGGATTGCAAGGTTGTACAACCAATCTGGAAATCAGTCTGGTGGTTCCTCAGAAAATTGGACATTGTACTACTTGGGGATCCCGCAATACCTCTCCTGGCAATATATCCAGAAGATGTTCCAACTGGTAAGAAAAACATATGCTCCACTATGTTCATAGAAGCCTTATTTATAATAGCCAGAAGATGGAAAGAACCCAGATGCCCCTCAACAGAGGAATGGATACAGAAAATGTGGTACATTTACACAATGGAGTACTAATCAGCTATTAAAAAGAATGAATTTATGAAATTCCTAGCCAAATGGATGGACCTGGAGGGAATCATCCTGAGTTAGGTAACCCAATCACAAAAGAACTCAAATGATATGTACTCACTGATAAGTGGATATTAGCCCAGATACTTAGAATACCCAAGATATAAGATACAATTTGCTAAACACATGAAACTCAAGAAGAACGAAGACCAAAGTGTGGACACTTTGCCCCTTCTTAGAATTGGGAACAAAACACCCATGGAAGGAGTAACAGAGACAAAGTTTGCAGCTGAGACAAAAAGATGGACCATCTAGAGACCACCATATCCAGGGATCCATCCCATAATTAGCCTCCAAATGCTGACACCATTGCATACACTAGCAAAATTTTCCTGAAAGGACCCTGATATAGCTGTCTCTTGTGAGACTGTGCCGGGGCCTAGCAAACACAGAAGTGCATGCTCACAGTCAGCTATTGGATGGATCACAGGGCCCCCAATGGAGGAGATAGAGAAAGTACTCAATGAGCTAAAGGGATCTGCAACCCTATAGGTGGAACAACAATATGACCTAACCAATACCCCCCAAAGCTCTTGTCTCTAGCTGCATTGCATATGTATCCAAAGATGGCCTAGTTGGCCATCACTGGAAAGAGAGGCCCATTGGTCATGCAAACTTATATGCCTCTGTACAGGGGAAGGCCAGGGCCAAAAAGTGGGAGTGCGTTGGTAGAGGAATGTGGGAGGAGGGTATGTGGAACTTTTGGGATAGCATTGGAAATTTAAATGGGGAAAATACCTAATAAATAATTTTTAAAAATAATGGATTTTAAAAAAAGTGGTACAGCTACACATATGAACACTAAAGGCGATTAAAAAAAGATATCACATATTCGTAAAAATTCTTCACTAAGTCAATATTCAAGAGAGGGCTAATATCCAAAATATATAAAGAACTCAAGAAGCTAATCACCAAAAACCCAAACAACACAAGCAAAAACTGGGGTATAGGTCTAAACTGAGAAATCCCAACTGAGGAATCTCGAATGGCTGAGGGGCTCCTAAAGGAATGTTCAAAGTCCTTAGAGATCAGAGTAATGCAAATTAAAACAACCCTGACATTCCACCTCATACTATTCAGAATGGCTAAGATCAAATCCTCAGGTAACAACACATGTTGGAAAGCATGTGGAGAAAGAAGACCACTGCTCCATTGCTGGTGGGATTGCAAACTGGTACAACCACTCTGGAAATCAATCTGGAAGTTCCTCAGAAAATTGGAAAGTGATCTGCAACCCTATAGGTGGAACATTATGAACTAACCAGTATTTTGGAGCTCTTCTCTCTAGCTGCATATGTATCAAAAGATGGCCTAGCCGGCCATCAGTGGAAAGAGAGGCCCATTAGACATGCAAACTTTACATGCCCCAGTTCAGGGAAATGCCAGGGCCAAAGAGTGGGAATGCTTAGGTAGAGAAGTGTGTGTGGGGGGTTAATGGGGGACTTTTGGGATAGTATTGGAAATGTAATTGAGGAAAATACCTAATAAAAATATTTTTAAAAAAAGAATGAGAACATTCAAATTTCTCTACAGTGTCTCTATAAGGTGGGTCCACTCAGGAGCACACAGGCTGCAGAAACAACAGAGCACCTGGGACAGGGTCCTACGGGTCTATATCTGCAGCTAGGAGGTTGGGCTGATGCTCATCCCTCTGTGCACCTTCCCTGCCAGAGGACAGCTTGCCTCCATATAGTGTCTGACCCTAGGACTCAGGTGAGATCCATATTTTCTCTCTGGTGACTCTCTAAGGCCAGTCCACTCAAGAGTACACAGGCTGAAGATGCAGCAGAGAACCTGGAACAGGGTCCTACAGGCATACATCCACAGCCAGAAGGTGGGGCTGTTCCTTAGCCCTCTGTGGACTAGTCTTGCCTGGAGAGAGCTGTTCTCAAAGGAGTGCTGACACAGGCTTACAGACCCACAGCAGGAACATGCTCCAGCCAGAGACATATAAGACATATAAGACAGATAAGACATATAAGAAGCTGACAGAACTCCAAAGAGATTGGACCAGAAAGGAAATTCCTCCTGTCACATAATAATCAAACCACCAAATGCACTAAACAAAGATAGAATATTAAAAGCAGTAAGAGGAAAAAGTCAAATAACATATAAAGGCAGACATATTAGAATCACACCAGACTTCTCACTAGAGACTATGAAAGCCAGAAGATCCTGGACAGAGGTCATGCATACCCAAAGAGAGCACAAATGCCAACCCAGGATACTATACCCAACAAAACTCTTATTACCATAGATGGAGAAACCCAAGAAGTCCATTAAAAATTAAATTTACACATTATCTTTTCAGGAATTCAGCCCTTCAAAGAATCATAAAGGGAAAATTCCAACATAAGGAGACATCTGATTTTCTCTCTGGTGACTCTCTGAGACATTTTCTACACACTAGGAAAAGCAAGAAAGTAATCTTTCAACTGACCTAAAAGAAGATAGCCACATGAACAGAATCCAAATTCTAACAACAAAAATAACAGGAAGGGAAGCAACAATTACTTTCCCTTAATATCTCTTAATATCAAAGGACTCAATTCTCCAAAAAAAGATATAGACTAGTTCCAGTCGGCACCAGCACCAGGTCACCTAGGGCTCAGAGTCAGGGGACACCCCCACGGTCCCTAAAGGACTCTCCATGTGATCTTAGGATCACTGGTGAGCAGAACACAACATCTGTTCCAATCCAAACCCACGGGACCTGAGACAGCTGTGGAATCAGAAAAGTGGCCCTACCAGGAGCACAAATCCTTTTCAGTCTGCGCCAGCACAGGGTCAGGGTTACCTTGGGCACAGAATTGATGGACATCCCCACAGTCCCCAGATGACTCTCCATGCGATCTTAGGATCACTGGTGAGTGAAACACAACCTCACTTCCAATCCAATTGTGACAGGCCTGTATCAGCAGGAACAAGGACACCAGACCCTTCCTGACCAGGGGCTTGGGTTCCTTTTGATCAGTATGGTTTACCTTAGCTTCACAAAGACCAGAAAGCTCCACAGTCATAAAAGGAGACACCACTTCCAGGCATGGTAACATGCCCATGATCCTAGGATAACAGAATCCCAGGATAACAGGAACTGGGACACACCAGTATTTCATGGTCTCAGAGGAAGCCTGACTGTCAAGAACTCTGACACACCCAGAATCTCAAGTTCACAGGAGTCCACAATCAAAGGATCACAGAGAAAGCTGAACTCTGAGGAGTCCTGAATCAACTGGGATCATAGAAAGGACAGGCTCCAATCAGATATATTGAGAGCAGCAAGCACTTGAGATAATCAGAGGGCAGGGGGCAAGCATAAGAACAGAAGCAAGAGAAACCAAGTTTACTTGGCATCATCAGAACCAAAGTCTCCCACCATAGCAAGTCCTGGATACACCATCACACCACAAAAGCAAAACATGGATCTAAAGTCACTTCTCATGATGATGGTGGAGGACTTTAAGAAGGAAATACAGAAAATCACAGGTAAACAGCTAGATGCCCTTAAAGAGGAAACACAAAAATCCCTTAGAGAGTTATACGAAAACACTAACAAACAGGTGATGGAAATAAACAAAATAATTCATGATCTAAAAAGGGAAGTAGAAACAATAAAGAAATCACAAAGGGAGAAAACTCTGGAGATAGAAATCCTAGGAAAGAAATAATCAAGAACCATAGATGCAAGCATCAGCAAGAGAATACAAGAGATGGAAGAGAGAATCTCAGGTGCAGAAGATTCCATAGAAAACATGGGCACAACAATCAAAGAAATGCAAAATGCAAAATGCAAAAAGATCCTAACTCAAAACATCCAGGAAATCCAAGACACAATGAGAAGACCAAACCTATGGATAATAGGAGTAGATGAGAATGAAGATTTTCAACTTAAAGGGCCAGCAAATATCTTCAACAAAATTATAGAAGAAAACTTCCCATGCCTAAACAAAGAGATGCCAATGAACATACAAGAAGTCTACAGAACTCCAAATAGACTGGACCAGAACAGAAATTCCTCTCAACGCATAATAATCAGAACAACAAATGCACTAAATAAAGACAAAATATTAAAAGCAGTAAGGGAAAAAGGTTAAGGAACATAGAAAGGCAGACCTATTTGAATTACACCAGACGTCTCACCAGAGACTATGAAAGCCAGAAGATCCTGGACAGATTTTATACAGATCCGAAGAGAACACAAATGCCAGCCCAGGCTACTATACCCACCCAAACTCTCAATTACTATCGATGGAGAAACCAAAGTATTCCATGACAAAACCAAATTCACACAATATCTTTCCATGAATCCAGCCCTTCAAAGAATATAAAGGGAAAACAACAACACAGGGATTGAAATTACGCCCTAGGAAAAGGAAGAAAGTAATCCTTCAACAAACCTATAAGAAGACAGCCACAAGAACAAAATCCCAACTCTAAGAACAAAAATAACAGGAAGCAACAATTACTTTTCTTTAATATCTCTTAATTTCAATGGACTCAATTCCCTAATAAAAAGACATAGACTAACAGACTGACTACACAAACAGGACCCAGCTGCTTAACAGACACCCACCTCAGGGAAAAAGACTACCTCAGAATGAAAGGCTGGAAAACAATTTTCCAAGCAAATGGTCTGAACAAAGAAGATGGAGTAGCGATTCTAATATCGAATAAAATTGTATTACAAAACAAAGTTATCAAAAAAAGAAAGGAAGGAAGGAAGACAGAGAGACAGACAGAAAAAGAGGAAGAGAAAGAAAGAGAGAGAGAGAACAAGGAGGGCACTTCTACTCATGAAAGGTAAAGTCTTCCAAGATGAACTCTCAATTCTGAATATCTATGCTCCAAATGCAAGAGCAGCCACATTCAATAAAGTAATTTTAGTAAAGCTCAAAGCTCACATTGCACCACACAATAATAGTGGGAGACTTCAACACCGTACTCTCATCAATGAACAGATCCTCAAAACAGAAACTAAACAGAGACTCAGTGAAACTGACAGAAGTTATGAGACAAATGGATTTAACAGATATCTACACATTTTATCCTAAAACAAAAGAAAATACCTTCTTCTCAGAACCCATGGTATCTTCTCCAAAATTGACCATTTAATGGTCACAAAACAGGCCTCAACTGATACAAAAATTTTCAAATTGTCCCATGCATCCTATCTGATCACCAAAGACTAAGGGTAATCTTAAATAACAATATAAATAACACAAAGCCAACATTCACATGGAAGCTGAACACTACTCTACTGAATGATACTTTGGTCAAGGAAGAAATAATAAAAGAAATTAAAGACTTTTTAGAGTTTAACGAAAATGAAGCCACAACATACCCAAACTTATGGGACACAATAAAAGCATTCCTAAGAGGAAAACTCATAGCTCTGAGTGCCTCCAAAAAGAAACTAGAGAGAGCATAGACTAGCAGCTTGACAGCACACCTTAAATCTCTAGAACAAAAGGAAGAAAATTCACCCAAGAGGAGTAAACTGCAGGAAATAATCAGGCTCAGGGCTGAAATCAACCAGGTGGAAACAAAAAGAACTATTCAAAGAATCAACCAAACCAGAAGCTGTTTTTTGAGAAAATCAACAAGATAGATAAACCCTTAGCAAAACTCACCAGAGGACACAAGGACAGTATCCTAATTAACAAAATTGAAATGAAAAAGGAGACATAACAACAGATCCTGAGGAAATCCAAAACACCATCAGATCCTTCTACAAAAGGCTATACTCAACAAAACTGGAAAACCTGGATGAAATGTACAAATTTCTAGACAGATACCAGGTACCAAAGTAAAATCAGGATCAGATTAACGACCTAAACAGTCATATATCTCCTAAAAAAAAAAAAAAAAAAAAGAAGCAGTCATTAAGAGTCTCCCATCCAAAAAAAAAAGCCCAGGACCAGATGGGTTTAGTGTAGAGTTCTATCAGACCTTCAAAGAAGACCGAATTCCAGTTCATCTCAAACTATTCCACAAAATAGAAACAGAAGGTACTCTACCTAATTCATTCTACCAAGCCACAATTACTCTGATACCTAAACCACATAAAGACTCAACAAAGATAAATAACTTCAGACCAATTTCCCTTATGAATGTCGATGCAAAAACTCAATAAAATTCTCGTTAACCGAATCCAAGAACACTTTAAAACGATTATCCATCATGATGAAGTAGGCTCCACCGCAAGGATGCAGGGATCATTTAATATACGGAAATCCACCAATGTAATCCACTATATAAAGAAACTCAAAGACAAAAACCACATGATCATCTTGTTGCTGAGAAAATATTAGACAAAATCCAACATCCATTCATGATAAAAGTCTTGGAAAATGTCAGGAATTCAAGGCCCTTACCTAAACATAATAAAACCAATTCACGGTAAACCAGTAGCCAACATCAAATTAAAGGGAGAGAAACTTGAAGCAATCCCACTAAAATCAGGGACTAGATAAGGCTGCCCACTTTCTCCCTACCTATTCAATATGGTACTTGAAATCCTAGCCAGAGCAATCAGACAACAAAAGGATATCTAGGGGATACAAATTGGAATGGAAGAAGTCAAAATATCACTATATGCAGATGATATGATAGTATTTATAAGTGACCATAATAATTCCACCCAAGAACTCCTAAACCTGATAAAGCGCTTCAGTGAAGTAGCTGTATATAAAAGTAATTCAAAGAAATAAATGGTCTTTCTCTACACAAAGGATAAACAGGATGAGAAAGAAATTAGGGAAACAACACCCTTCACAATACTCACAAACAATATAAAATACCTTGGTGTGATTCAAACTAAGGAAGTGAAATATCTGAATGATAAGAACTTCAAGTCTCTGACATATAAATCAAAGAAGATCTCAGAAGATGGAAAGAACTTCCATTCTCATGGATTGGCTGAATCAATATAGTAAAAATGGCTATCTTGGGGAAAGCAATCTACAGATTCATTGAAATCCCCATTAAAATTCCAACTCAATTCTTCAACGAATTAGAAAGGGTAATTTGCAAATTTATCTGGAATAACAAAAACCTAGGATAGCAAAAAATTTTCTCAAGGATAAGAGAATCTCTGGTGGAATCACCATGCCTGACCTAAAGATGTACTACAGAGCAATTGTGATAAAAACTGTTTGGTCCTGGTATACAGACAAACAGGTAGACCAATGGAATAGAATTGAAGACCCAGAAATGAACCCACACACCTATGGTCACTTGATCTTTGACAAGGGAGCTAAAACCATCCAGTGGAAGAAAGACAGCATTTTCAACAAATGGTGCTGGCACAACTGGAGATTATCATGTAGAAGAATATGCATTGATCCATTCTTATCTCCTTGTACTAAGGTCAAGTCTAAGTGGATCTAGGAACTCCACATAAAACACTGAAAATTATAGAGGAGAAAGTGGGGAAAGCTTCAAATATATCAGCACAGGGGGAAAATTCCTGAATAGAACAGCAATGGCTTGTGCTGTAAATCAAGAATTGTCAAATGGGACCTAATAAAATTGCAAAGCTTCTGTAAGGCAAAAGACACCATCAATAAGACAAAAAGGCCACCAACAGATTGGGGAAAGATCTTTACCAATCCTAAATCAGATAGGGGACTAATATCCAATATATATATAAAACTCAAGAAGCTGGACACCAGAAAATCCAATAAACCTTTTCAAAAATGGGGCACAGAGCTAAACAAAGAATTCTCAACTGAGGAATATCAAATGTCTGAGAAGCACCTGAAAAAAAAATCCTTAATCATCAGGGAAATGCAAATCAAAACAACCTTGAGATTCCACCTCACACCAGTCAGAATGGCTAAAATCAAAAACTCAGGTGACAGCAGATGCTGGCGAGGATGTGAGTAAAGAGGGACACTCCTCCATTGTTGGTGGGATTGTAAGCTGGTACAACCACTCTGGAAATCAGTCTGGAGTTTCCTCAGAAAATTGGGCAAACACTACTGGAAAATCCAGCAATTCCTCTCCTGGGCATGTACCCAGAATATGTTCCAACTGGTAATATGAACACATGCTCCACTATGTTCATAGCAGCCTTATTTATAATAGCCAAAAGCTGGAAAGAACCCAGATGTCCCTTAACAGAGGAATGGATACGGAAAATGTTGTACATTTACACAATGGAGTACTACTCCGCTATTAAAAACAATGAGTTTGCTGGGCGGTGATGGCACATGTCTTTAATCTCAGCACTTGTGAGGCAGAGGCAGGCAGATTTCTGAGTTCAAGTCCAGCCTTTTCTACAAAGTGAGTTCCAGGACAGGCAGGGCTACACAGAGAAACCCTGTCTTGAAAACAAACAAACAAACAAACAAAACAATGAATTTATGAAATTCCTATGAAAATTGGTGGATCTTGAGGATATCATCCTGAGTGAGGTTAACCAATCGTAAAAGAACATACATTATATGCACTCACTAATACGTGGATATTAGCCCAGAAACTCAGAATCCTTAGAAGTGGGAACAAAATACCCATGGAAGGAGTTACAGAGACAAAGTTCAGAGCTGAGACTAAAGAAATGACTATCCTGATTGTCCCATTTAGGGATCCATCCCATAAACGATCACCAATCCTAAACATTATGGCAGATGCCAACAAGAGCCTTCTGACAGGAGCCTGATATAGCTATCTTCTGAGGGCCTCTGCCAATACCTGCCATATACAGAAAGGGATGCTCATAATCATGCATTGGATGGAGCACAAGGCCCCAAAGAAGGAAGTACCCAAGGAGCTGAAAGGCTCTGCAGCCCCATAGGAGGAACATCAATGTGAACTAACCAGTAACCCCAGAGCTCCTTGGATCTAACCACCAATCAAAGAAAACACATGGTGGAACTTGTGGTTCTAGCTGTATATATAGCAAAGGATGGCCTACTCGGTCATCAATGGGAGGAGAGGCCCTAGGCCCTGAGAAGTTTCTATGCTCCAGTAGAGGGGAATATTAGAACTGGGAATGGGTGTAGATGCGTTGGGGAGCAGGGGTTGGGGGGAAGTGATGGGGGATTTACAGAGGGAAAACAAGGAATGGGGATAACATTTGAAATGTAAATAAAGAAAATATCTAATAAAAAAGAAAGAGGGAGTGAATGGGATATAAAGTGAATTAGTATATAATAATAATAATAATAATAATAATAATAATAATAATAATAAATATTAGGGTATCCCATGGATATCCAATCGTTTTTTCCTCAGGTAATCACTAGTCTCAAGGAGAACCCAGTCTTTGATCCTACTAATCCAGTCCACAGAGATAATGATGCATTGAGCAGGATTTTGAATGGCCTTTGTTCTAGGACAATGTGATCTATATATGAGAAATGTGGGAATGAGGACTGGGATGAAACGTCTATAATATCACATTTAATGGACAGACATATACAGGACTCAGTAGCAATTCTTAGGTGAGTGGTGATATATTACAAAGAGTAATATATCTCTTAATCTCCCTCTAACCACTTCTCTGACTCTCTGTCTCTCTGTCTCTTTGTCTCTCTTTCCACATTTTGTGTGTAAGATAGAGATAGAAAATATAGTTTCTTGTATATACACACAAAACCAGATTTAGCATAGGTGAATTTGCTTTTAAAATTCTCTCCATATTCTTCCTGAATGACTGACACCTTCTGTTGAAATGATAATAAAATAATAAGTTGAAAAGATTATTATTTTATTGAAAATGTCTTTTGTAAAATCACAACATTTGTAAGCTTAAGAAGTGGAGAGATGGCCAGCGGAGTCACCCGACACCTGCAAGTGCCCACACAGGATTCCCCACGGGATCCTAAGACCTCTGGTGAGTGGAACACAGCCCCTGCCCCAATCCAATCGCACGGAACCTGAGACTGCGGTACATAGAGAAGCAGACTACCCGAGCCTGACCTGGGGCACAAGTTCCTTCCACTCCACTCGAGCACCGGGGTGCCTTGCCAGCGGAGTTGTCTGACACCCGCAAGGGCCCACACAGGATTCCCCACGGGATCCTAAGACCTCTGGTGAGTGGAACAAAACTTCTGCCAGGAGGCCGGTTTGAACACCAGATATCTGGGTACCTTTCCTGCAAAAAGAGAGCTTGCCTGCAGAGAATACTCTGCCCACTGAAACTAAAGAGAGAGCTAGCCTCCCAGGTTGGCTTATAGAGGCTAACAGAGTCACCTGAAGAACAAACTCTTACCAGAGACAACTATAACAGCTAGCTTCAGAGATTACCAAATGGCGAAAGGCAAACGTAAGAATCCTACTAACAGAAATCAAGACCACTCACCATCATCAGAACGCAGCACTCCCACCCCACCTAGTCCTGGGCACCCCAACACAACCGAAAATCTAGACCCAGATTTAAAAACATTTCTCATGATGATGATAGAGGACATCAAGAAGGACTTTCATAAGTCACTTAAAGAATTACAGGAGAGCACTGCTAAAGAGTTACATTACAGGCCCTTAAAGAAAAGCAGGAAAACAACCAAACAGGTAGAAGTCCTTAAAGAAAAACAGGAAAACACATCCAAACAGGTGATGGAAATGAACAAAACCATACTAGAACTAAAAAGGGAAGTAGACACAATAAAGAAAACCCAAAGCGAGGCAACGCTGGATATACAAACCCTAGGAAAGAGATCTGGAAACATAGATGCGAGCATCAGCAACAGAATACAAGAAATGGAAGAGAGGATCTCAGGTGCAGAAGATTCCATAGAGAACATCGACACAACAGTCAAAGAAAATACAAAATGCAAAAGGATCCTAACTCAAAACATCCAGGAAATCCAGGACACAATGAGAAGACCAAACCTACAGATAATAGGAATTGATGAGAATGAAGATTTTCAACTTAAAGGGCCAGTTAATATCTTCAACAAAATAATAGAAGAAAACTTCCCAAACATAAAGAAAGAGATGCCCATGATCATACAAGAAGCCTACAGAACTCCAAATAGACTGGACAAAAAAAAAGAAATAACTCCCAACACATAATAATCAGAACAACAAATGCACTAAATAAAGATAGAATATTAAAAGCAGTAAGGAAGAAAGGTCAAGTAACATATAAAGGCAGGCATATCAGAATTACACCAGACTTTTCACCAGAGATGATGAAAGCCAGAAGAGCCTAGACAGATGTTATACAGACACTAAGAGAACACAAATGCCAGCCCAGGCTACTATACCCGGCCAAACTCTCAATTACCATAGATGGAGAAACCAAAGTATTCCACGACAAAACCAAATTCACACATTATCTTTCCACGAATCCAGCCCTTCAAAGGATAATAACAGAAAAGAAGCAATTCAAGGACGGAAATCACGCCCTAGAACAAGGAAGAAAGTAATCAGTCAACAAACCAAAAAGAAGACAGCCACAAGAACAGAATGCCAACTCTAACAACAAAAATAAAAGGAAGCAACAATTACTTTTCCTTAATATCTCTTGATATCAATGGACTCAATTCCCCAATAAAAAGACATAGACTAACAGACTGGTTACACAAACAGACCCAACATTCGCTGCTTACAGGAATCCCATCTCAGGGAAAAAGACAGACACTACCTCAGAGTGAAAGGCTGGAAAACAATTTTCCAAGCAAATGGTCTGAAGAAACAAGCTGGAGTAGCCATTCTAATATCAGATAAAATCGACTTCCAACCCAAAGTTATCAAAAAAGACAAGGAGGGACACTTCGTACTCAGCAAAGGTAAAATCCTCCAAGAGGAACTCTCAATTCTGAATATCTACACTCCAAATGCAAGGGCAGCCACATTCATTAAAGAAACTTTACTAAAGCTCAAAGCACACATTGCACCTCACACAATAATAGTGGGAGACTTCAACACACCACTTTCATCAATGGACAGATCGTGGAAACAGAAACTAAACAGGGACACAGTGAAACTAAAAGAAGTTATGAAACAAATGGACCTGACAGGTATCTACAGAACATTTTATCCTAAAACAAAAGAATATGCCTTCTTCTCAGCACCTCATGGGACCTTCTCCAAAATTGACCATATAATTGGTCACAAAACAGGCCTCAACAGATACAAAAATATTGAAATTGTCCCATGTATCCTATCAGACCACTATGCCCTAAGACTGATCTTCAATAACAACATGAATAATGGAAAGCCAACATTCGGACTCGAGACTCGAGCCCCGGGCTACCTTGCCAGCAGAGTCTTGCCCAACACCCGCAAGGGTCCACACGGGACTCCCCACGGGACCCTAAGACCTCTGGTGAGTGGATCACAGTGCCTGCCCCAATCCAATCGCGCGGAACTTGAGACTGCGGTACATAGGGAAGCAGGCTACCTGGGCCTGATCTGGGGCACAAGTCCCTTCCGCTCGACTCGAGACTCGAGCCCCGGGCTACCTTGCCAGCAGAGTCTTGCCCAACACCCGCAAGGGTCCACACGGGACTCCCCACGGGACCCTAAGACCTCTGGTGAGTGGATCACAGTGCCTGCCCCAATCCAATCGCGCGGAACTCGAGACTGCGGTACATAGGGAAGCAGGCTACCCGGGCCTGATCTGGGGCACAAGTCCCTTCCGCTCGACTCGAGACTCGAGCCCCGGGCTACCTTGCCAGCAGAGTCTTGCCCAACACCCGCAAGGGTCCACACGGGACTCCCCACGGGACCCTAAGACCTCTGGTGAGTGGATCACAGTGCCTGCCCCAATCCAATCGCGCGGAACTTGAGACTGCGGTACATAGGGAAGCAGGCTACCCGGGCTTGATCTGGGGCACAAACCCCTTCCACTCCACTCGAGCCCCGGCTACCTTGCCAGCTGAGTCGCCTGACACCCGCAAGGGCCCACACAGGATTCCACACGTGATCCTAAGACCTCTAGTTAGTGGAACACAACTTCTGCCAGGAGTCTGGTTCAAACACCAGATATCTGGGTACCTGCCTTGCAAGAAGAGAGCTTGCCTGCAGAGAATACTCTGCCCACTGAAACTAAGGAGAGTGCTACCCTCCAGGTCTGCTCATAGAGGCTAACAGAGTCACCTGAAGAACAAGCTCTTAACAGTGACAACTAAAACAGCTAGCTTCAGAGATTACCAGATGGCGAAAGGCAAACGTAAGAATCCTACTAACAGAAATCAAGACCACTCACCATCATCAGAACGCAGCACTCCCACCCCACCTAGTCCTGGGCACCCCAACACAACCGAAAATCTAGACCCAGATTTAAAAACATTTCTCATGATGATGATAGAGGACATCAAGAAGGACTTTCATAAGTCACTTAAAGATTTACAGGAGAGCACTGCTAAAGAGTTACAGGCTCTTAAAGAAAAGCAGGAAAACACAGCCAAACAGGTGATGGAAATGAACAAAACCATACTAGAACTAAAAGGGGAAGTAGACACAATAAAGAAAACCCAAAGCGAGGCAACGCTGGAGATAGAAACCCTAGGAAAGAGATCTGGAACCATAGATGCGAGCATCAGCAACAGAATACAAGAAATGGAAGAGAGAATCTCAGGTGCAGAAGATTCCATAGAGAACATCGACACAACAGTCAAAGAAAATACAAAATGCAAAAGGATCCTAACTCAAAACATCCAGGTAATCCAGGACACAATGAGAAGACCAAACCTACGGATAATAGGAATTGATGAGAATGAAGATTTTCAACTTAAAGGGCCAGCTAATATCTTCAACAAAATAATGGAAGAAAACTTCCCAAACATAAAAAAAGAGATGCCCATGATCATACAAGAAGCATACAGAACTCCAAATAGACTGGACCAGAAAAGAAATTCCTCCCGACACATAATAATCAGAACAACAAATGCACTAAATAAAGATAGAATATTAAAAGCAGTAAGGGAGAAAGGTCAAGTAACATATAAAGGAAGGCCTATCAGAATTACACCAGACTTTTCACCAGAGACTATGAAAGCCAGAAGAGCCTGGACAGATGTTATACAGACACTAAGAGAACACAAATGCCAGCCCAGGCTACTATACCCGGCCAAACTCTCAATTACCATAGATGGAGAAACCAAAGTATTCCACGACAAAACCAAGTTCACACAATATCTTTCCACGAATCCAGCCCTTCAAAGGATAATAACAGAAAAGAAGCAATACAAGGACGGAAATCACGCCCTAGAACAACCAAGAAAGTAATCATTTAACAAACCAAAAAGAAGACAGCCACAAGAACAGAATGCCAACTCTAACAACAAAAATAAAAGGGAGCAACAATTACTTTTCCTTAATATCTCTTAATATCAATGGACTCAATTCCCCAATAAAAAGACATAGACTAACAGACTGGCTACACAAACAGGACCCAACATTCTGCTGCTTACAGGAAACCCATCTCAGGGAAAAAGACAGACACTACCTCAGAGTGAAAGGCTGGAAAACAATTTTCCAAGCAAATGGACTGAAGAAACAAACTGGAGTAGCCATTTTAATATCGGATAAAATCGACTTCCAACCCAAAGTTATCAAAAAAGACAAGGAGGGACACTTCGTACTCAGCAAAGGTAAAATCCTCCAAGAGGAACTCTCAATTCTGAATATCTACGCACCAAATGCAAGGGCAGCCACATTCATTAGAGACACTTTAGTAAAGCTCAAAGCATACATTGCACCTCACACAATAATAGTGGGAGACTTCAACACACCACTTTCTTCAAAGGACAGATCGTGGAAACAGAAACTAAACAGGGACACAGTGAAACTAACAGAAGTTATGAAACAAATGGACCTGACAGATATCTACAGAACATTTTATCCTAAAACAAAAGGATATACCTTCTTCTCAGCACCTCACGGGACCTTCTCCAAAATTGACCATATAATTGGTCACAAAACAGGCCTCAATAGATACAAAAATATTGAAATTGTCCCATGTATCCTATCAGACCACCATGGCCTAAGACTGATCTTCAATAACAACATAAATAATGGAAAGCCAACATTCACGTGGAAACTGAATAACACTCTTCTCAATGATACCTTGGTCAAGGAAGGAATAAAGAAAGAAATTAAAGACTTTTTAGAGTTTAATGAAAATGAAGCCACAACGTACCCAAACCTATGGGACACAATGAAAGCATTTCTAAGAGGGAAACTCATAGCGCTGAGTGCCTCCAAGAAGAAACGGGAGACAGCACATACTAGCAGCTTGACAACACATCTAAAAGCCCTAGAAAAAAAGGAAGCAAATTCACCCAAGAGGAGTAGACGGCAGGAAATAATCAAACTCAGGGGTGAAATCAACCAAGTGGAAACAAGAAGAACTATTCAAAGAATTAACCAAACGAGGAGTTGGTTCTTTGAGAAAATCAACAAGATAGATAAACCCTTAGCTAGACTCACTAAAGGGCACAGGGACAAAATCCTAATTAACAAAATCAGAAATGAAAAGGGAGGCATAACAACAGATCCTGAAGAAATCCAAAACACCATCAGATCCTTCTACAAAAGGCTATACTCAACAAAACTGGAAAACCTGGACGAAATGGACAAATTTCTGGACAGATACCAGGTACCAAAGTTGAATCAGGATCAAGTTGACCATCTAAACAGTCCCATATCACCTAAAGAAATAGAAGCAGTTATTAATAGTCTCCCAACCAAAAAAAGCCCAGGACCAGATGGGTTTAGTGCAGAGTTCTATCAGACCTTCAAAGAAGATCTAATTCCAATTCTGCACAAACTATTTCACAAAATAGAAGTAGAAGGTACTCTACCCAACTCATTTTATGAAGCCACTATTACTCTGATACCTAAACCACAGAAAGATCCAACAAAGATAGAGAACTTCAGACCAATTTCTCTTATGAATATCGATACAAAAATCCTCAATAAAATTCTCGCTAACCGAATCCAAGAACACATTAAAGCAATCATCCATCCTGACCAAGTAGGTTTTATTCCAGGGATGCAGGGATGGTTTAATATACGAAAATCCATCAATGTAATCCATTATATAAACAAACTCAAAGACAAAAACCACATGATCATCTCGTTAGATGCAGAAAAAGCATTTGACAAGATCCAACACCCATTCATGATAAAAGTTTTGGAAAGATCAGGAATTCAAGGCCCATACCTAAACATGATAAAAGCAATCTACAGCAAACCAGTAGCCAACATCAAAGTAAATGGAGAGAAGCTGGAAGCAATCCCACTAAAATCAGGGACTAGACAAGGCTGCCCACTTTCTCCCTACCTTTTCAACATAGTACTTGAAGTATTAGCCAGAGCAATTCGACAACAAAAGGAGATCAAGGGGATACAAATTGGAAAAGAGGAAGTCAAAATATCACTTTTTGCAGATGATATGATAGTATATATAAGTGACCCTAAAAATTCTACCAGAGAACTCCTAAACCTGATAAACAGCTTCGGTGAAGTAGCTGGATATAAAATAAACTCAAACAAGTCAATGGCCTTTCTCTATACAAAGAATAAACAGGCTGAGAAAGAAATTAGGGAAACAACACCCTTCTCAATAGTCACAAATAATATAAAATATCTTGGCGTGACTCTAACTAAGGAGGTGAAAGATCTGTATGATAAAAACTTCAAATCTCTGAAGAAAGAAATTAAAGAAGATCTCAGAAGATGGAAAGATCTCCCATGCTCATGGATTGGCAGGATCAACATTGTAAAAATGGCTATCTTGCCAAAAGCAATCTACAGATTCAATGCAATCCCCATCAAAATTCCAACTCAATTCTTCAACGAATTGGAAGGAGCAATTTGCAAATTTGTCTGGAATAACAAAAAACCTAGGATAGCAAAAAGTCTTCTCAAGGATAAAAGAACTTCTGGCGGAATCACCATGCCAGACCTAAAGCTTTACTACAGAGCAATTGTGATAAAAACTGCATGGTACTGGTATAGAGACAGACAAGTAGACCAATGGAATAGAATTGAAGATCCAGAAATGAACCCACACACCTATGGTCACTTGATCTTCGACAAGGGAGCTAAAACCATCCAGTGGAAGAAAGACAGCATTTTCAACAATTGGTGCTGGCACAACTGGTTGTTATCGTGTAGAAGAATGCGAATCGATCCATACTTATCTCCTTGTACTAAGGTCAAATCTAAGTGGATCAAGGAACTTCACATAAAACCAGAGACACTGAAACTTATAGAGGAGAAAGTGGGGAAAAGCCTTGAAGATATGGGCACAGGGGAAAAATTCCTGAACAGAACAGCAATGGCTTGTGCTGTAAGATCGAGAATCGACAAATGGGACCTAATGAAACTCCAAAGTTTCTGCAAGGCAAAAGACTCCGTCAATAAGACAAAAAGACCACCAACAGATTGGGAAAGGATCTTTACCTATCCTAAATCAGATAGGGGACTAATATCCAACATATATAAAGAACTCAAGAAGGTGGACTTCAGAAAATCAAATAACCCCATTAAAAAATGGGGCTCAGAACTGAAAAAAGAATTCTCACCTGAGGAATACCGAATGGCAGAGAAGCACTTGAAAAAATGTTCAACATCCTTAATCATCAGGGAAATGCAAATCAAAACAACCCTGAGATTCCACCTCACACCAGTCAGAATGGCTAAGATCAAAAATTCAGGTGACAGCAGATGCTGGCGAGGATGTGGAGAAAGAGGAACACTCCTCCATTGTTGGTGGGAGTGCAGGCTTGTACAACCACTCTGGAAATCAGTCTGGCAGTTCCTCAGAAAACTGGACATAGTACTACCGGAGGATCCAGCAATACCTCTCCTGGGCATATATCCAGAAGATGCCCCAACAGGTAAGAAGGACACATGCTCCACTATGTTCATAGCAGCCTTATTTATAATAGCCAGAAGCTGGAAAGAACCTAGATGCCCCTCAACAGAGGAATGGATACAGAAAATGTGGTACATCTACACAATGGAGTACTACTCAGCTATTAAAAAGAATGAATTTATGAAATTCCTAGCCAAATGGATGGACCTGGAGGGCATCATCCTGAGTGAGGTAACACATTCACAAAGAAACTCACACAATATGTATTCACTGATAAGTGGATATTAGCCCCAAACCTAGGATACCCAAGATATAAGATATAATTTGCTAAACACATGAAACTCAAGGAGAATGAAGACTGAAGTGTGGACACTATGCCCCTCCTTAGATTTGGGAACAAAACACCCATGGAAGGAGTTACAGAGACGGAGTTTGGAGCTGAGATGAAAGGATGGACCATGTAGAGACTGCCATAGCCAGGGATCCACCCCATAATCAGCATCCAAACGCTGACACCATTGCATACACTAGCAAGATTTTATTGAAAGGACGCAGATGTAGCTGTCTCTTGTGAGACAATGCCGGGGCCCAGCAAACACAGAAGTGGATGCTCACAGTCAGCTAATGGATGGATCATAGGGCTCCCAATGGAGGAGCTAGAGAAAGTAGCCAAGGAGCTAAAGGGATCTGCAACCCTATAGGTGGAACAACATTATGAGCTAACCAGTACCCCGGAGCTCTTGACTCTAGCTGCATATAGATCAAAAGATGGCCTAGTCGGCCATCACTGGAAAGAGAGGCCCATTGGACTTGCAAACTTTATATGCCCCAGTACAGGGGAATACCAGGGCCAAAAAGGGGGAGTGGGTGGGCAGGGGAGTGGGGGTGGGTGGATATGGGGGACTTTTGGTATAGCATTGGAAATGTAAATGAGTTAAATACCTAATAAAAAATGGAAAAAAAAAAAAAAGAAAGCCAACATTCACGTGGAAACTGAACAACATTCTTCTCAATGATACCTTGGTCAAGGAAGGAATAAAGAAAGAAATTAAAGACCTTTTAGAGTTTAATGAAAATGAAACCACAACGTACCCAAACCTATGGGACACAATGAAAGCATTTCTAAGAGGCAAACTCATAGCTCTGAGTGCCTCCAAGAAGAAACGGAAGAGAGCACATACTAGCAGCTTGACAACACATCTAAAAGCTCTAGAAAAAAAGGAAGCAAATTCACCCAAGAGGAGTAGACGACAGGAAATAATCAAACTCAGGGGTGAAATCAACCAAGTGGAAACAAGAAGAACTATTCAAAGAATTAACCAAACGAGGATTTGGTTCTTTGAGAAAATCAACATGATAGATAAACCCTTAGCTAGACTCACTAGAGGGCACAAGGACAAAATCCTAATTAACAAAATCAGAAATGAAAAGGGAGACATAACAACAGATCCTGAAGAATTCTAAAACACCATCAGATCCTTCTACATAAGGCTATACTCAACAAAACTGGAAAACCTGGACGAAATGGACAAATTTCTGGACAGATACCAGGTACCAAAGTTGAATCAGGATCAAGTTTACCATCTAAACAGTCCCATATCCCTTAAAGAAATAGAAGCAGTTATTAATAGTCTCCCAGCCAAAAAGAGCCCAGGACCAGACGGGTTTAGTGCAGAGTTCTATCAGACCTTCAAAGAAGACCTAATTCCAGTTCTGCACAAACTATTTCACAAAACAGAAGTAGAAGGTACTCTACCCAACTCATTTTATGAAGCCACTATTACTCTGATACCTAAACCACAGAAAGAACCAACAAAGATAGAGGACTTCAGACCAATTTCTCTTATGAATATCGATGCAAAAATCCTCAATAAATTTCTCACTAACGGAATCCAAGAACACATTAAAACAATCGTCCATCCTGACCAAGTAGGTTTTATTCCAGGGATGCAGGGATGGTTTAATATATGAAAATCCATCAATGCAATCCATTATATAAAAAACTCAAAGACAAAAACCACATGATCATCTCCTTAGGTGCAGAAAAATCATTTGACAAGATCCAACACCCATTCATGATAAAAGTCTTGGAAAGATTAATGGGAATTCAAGGCCCATACCTAAACATGATAAAAGCAATCTACAGCAAACCAGTAGCCAACGTCAAAGTAATTGGAGAGAAGCTGGAAGTAATCCCACTAAAATCAGGGACTTGACAAGGCTACCCACTTTCTCCCTACCTTTTCAACATAGTACTTGAAGTACTAGCCAGAGCAATTCGACAACAAAAGGAGATCAAGGGGATACAAATTGAAAAAGAGGAAGTCAAAATATCACTTTTGCAGACGATATGATAGTATATATAAGTGACCCAAAAAATTCCACCAGAGAACTCCTAAATCTGATAAACAGGTTCGGTGAAGTAGCTGGATATAAAATAAACTCAAACAAGTCAATGGCATTTCTCTACACAAAGAATAAACAGGATGAGAAAGAAATTAGGGAAACAACACCCTTCTCAATAGTCACAAATAATATAAAATATCTCGGCGTGACTCTAACTAAGGAAGTGAAAGATCTGTATGATAAAAACTTCAAGTCTCTGAAGAAAGAAATTAAAGGAGATCTCAGAAGATGGAAAGATCTCCCATGCTCATGGATTGGCAGGATCAACATTGAAAAACTGGCTATCTTGCAAAAAGCAATCTACAGATTCAATGCAATCCCCATCAAAATTCCAACTCAATTCTTCAACGAATTAGAAGGAGCAATTTGCAAATTCATCTGAAATAACAAAAACCCTAGGATAGCAAAAACTCTTCTCAAGGATAAAAGAACCTCTGGTGGAATAACCATGCCTGACCTAAAGCTTTACTACAGAGCAATTGTGATAAGAACTGCATGGTACTGGTATAGAGACAGACAAGTAGACCAATGGAATAGAATTGAAGACCCAGAAATGAACCCACACACCTATGGTCACTTGATCTTCGACAAGGGAGCTAAAACCATCCAGTGGAAGAAAGACAGCATTTTCAACAATTGGTGCTGGCACAACTGGTTGTTATCATGTAGAAGAATGCGAATCGATCCATACTTATCTCCTTGTACTAAGGTCAAATCTAAGTGGATCAAGGAACTTCACATAAAACCAGAGACACTGAAACTTATAGAGGAGAAAGTGGGGAAAAGCCTTGAAGATATGGGCACAGGGGGAAAATTCCTGAACAAAACAGCAATGGCTTGTGCTTGAAGATCGAGCATTGACAAATGTGACCTAATGAAACTCCAAAGTTTCTGCAAGGCAAAAGACTCCGTCAATAAGACAAAAAGACCACCAACAGATTGGGAAAGGATCTTTACCTATCCTAAATCAGATAGGGGACTAATATCCAACATATATAAAGAACTCAAGAAGGTGGACCTCAGAAAATCAAATAACCCCATTAAAAAATGGGGCTCAGAACTGAACAAAGAATTCTCACCTGAGGAATATCGAATGGCAGAGAAGCACCTGAAAAAATGTTCAACATCCTTAATCATCAGGGAAATGCAAATCCAAACAACCCTGAGATTCCACCTCACACCAGTCAGAATGGCTAAGATCAAAAATTCAAGTGACAGCAGATGCTGGCGTGGATGTGGAGAAAGAGGAACACTCCTCCATTGTTGGTGGGATTGCAGGCTTGTACAACCACTCTGGAAATCAGTCTGGCAGTTCCTCAGAAAACTGGACATAGTACTACCTGAGGATCCAGCAATACCTCTCCTGGGCATATATCCAGAAGTTTTCCCAACGGGTAAGAAGGACACATGCTCCACAATGTTCATAGCAGCCTTATTTATAACAGGCAGAAGCTGGAAAGAACCCAGATGCCCCTCAACAGAGGAATGGATACAGAAAATGTGGTACATCTACACAATGGAGTACTACTCAGCTATTAAAAAGGATGAATTTATGAAATTCCTAGCCAAATGGATGGACCTGGAGGGCATCATCCTGAGTGTGGTAACACATTCACAAAGGAACTCACACAGTATGTACTCACTGATAAGTGAATATTAGTCCAAAACCTAGGATACCCAAGATATAAGATACAATTTGCTAAACACATGAAACTCAAGAAAAATGAAGAGTGAAGTGTGGACACTATACCCCTCCTTAGAAGTGGGAACAAAACACCCTTGGAAGGAGTTACAGAGACAAAGTTTGGAGCTGAGATGAAAGGATGGACCGTGTAGAGACTGCCATATCCAGGGATCCACCCCATAATCAGCATCCAAACGCTGACACCATTGCATACACTAGCAAGATTTTATCGAAAGGACCCAGATGTACCTGTCTCTTGTGAGACTATGCCAGGGCCTAGCAAACACAGAAGTGGATGCTCACAGTCAGCTAATGGATGGATCACAGGGCTCCCAATGGAGGAGCTAGAGAAATTCCACAAGGAGCTAAAGGGATCTGCAACCCTATAGGTGGAACAACATTATGAACTAACCAGTACCCCGGAGCTCTTGACTCTAGCTGCATATGTATCAAAAGATGGCCTATTGGGCCATCACTGGAAAGAGAGGCCCATTGGACATGCAAACTTTATATGCCCCAGTACAAGGGAACGCCAGGGCTATAAAGGGGGAGTGGGTGGGTAGGGGAGTGGGGGTGGGTGGGTATGGCAGACTTTTGGTATAGCATTGGAAATGTAAATGAGCTAAATACCTAATAAAAATGGAAAAAAAAAAAGAAGTGGAGAGACATCTCCTAACGTCAAGTAAAGCAATGTAGTTGTTCATATTAATCAGTTTAAAGATGGTATGATTTATTCTAGCTCACTTAACACAGGTCATAGGTACATGTTACATTAGAAGAAATTATGTTAATATATCCTTTCATTTCCCCAGAGAATTTATGAAGATAAACTAGATTTGTATGTATGTATGTATGTATGTATGTATGTATAGGAAAAACTGTAGAAGAAAAGAAAGAAAAATTAGAACTAATAGAGATATCCTGCCCCAACCCATGCATGCTTAGCAGGGAATCTAAGATGGGAAAGAAAATAAAAGCAAGAGAAACTGTTGTTTCCAGGCTTTATCCAGCTGTGCCAACTCAGTTATCTTTTTTGGAAGCATGGCAGAGACAAAGCACTTAAGGGGAAGATATTCTGCCAATGAAGAGGATGCTGTTGGTCTTGCTGTGCTTAATGAAGAATAGGAACAGATGATCACAATAGAATTCTTCTGTAATCTGTAAAGATAAATTACGGGATTTCACCCCTGTGGCAGCAGCAGGTTCTGTTCCCTCTTCATTTACCTCCACGAAGGACTTGTACAAAACTTTAGACACAACGACCTTGAGTGCTGATCATGCCAGAAAAGTCAGCCTTCTGTGGATCGAAGGCATCGAACATCCCCATGTGTTCCAATGGAACTGTGAGATCATACTTCTCTTCCACTTTGAACTGAGGCAAAGATAAATACAACCCTGTCATATGCATGTTTTCTACTCGTGTCCACTCTAGTAACTTGTCAGCAGTGAGTTGTTCTTCAAGTTTTAAAAGTGGAAGAGAAGAGATTGCCATGATTAACTGAAAGACTATAACTTACATGAAAAATGAATTAAAGTGAAACCTTGAGCAATAAACAAGTACTGGTTTTTTGATTTAGATAATTTAAAGTTATATTTTATCTCCAATATACAAAAACAAGAATCATTGTTTTATACAAAATAATCTAAATACATTATTGTTTATGCTCCCAGCCACCTATATTATTTTTAATAGATGTTTCTTTATATTTTCATGTACATAGTATTATATTTATCATTATCATGTAATTTTCTGTTTTTCTTTTCATTAAAAATATTTATAACCACAAAAAAGAAGAGAATATAGTTTCTAAAATTCTTCATTAATATGTTTCCATGAAGCCTTTTTAATTGGTAATTAGTATTATTAACTCTTCCCATATTCTCTCCTCCATCCCCTCAACATAATTTAATTAATCACTTTCCATTATTCCCTTTAGTCCTTAAATGACTTTGTTCTATCACAAGACCCTTAATCCTATGTCTCTTACTTTTATAGAAGTATTCCAAATTAAAGACATATAACTCAAGATTCAAAGTTAATGTCTACAAACTAAGGAAAAT
The DNA here is from genome assembly GCF_000001635.26 of Mus musculus. Classification (NCBI taxonomy): domain Eukaryota; kingdom Metazoa; phylum Chordata; class Mammalia; order Rodentia; family Muridae; genus Mus; species Mus musculus. Next base: position 5,548,158 of record NC_000073.6, on the reverse strand, counting down.
AAGCAATGTTTGTCTTAATTTCTGGGTTACCATATGAAGAAGGTTTGCTTCTCAATGATCCATTTATCTACAAAGTTCGTAATATTATTTTGCTTAACAGATGAATAATATCCCATGGTGTAAATGTACCTCATGATCATTTTCCATTCATTATCTGATGGATATTTAAAGTGTTTCTATATCATGGCTATAGTCAATATGGCAGCCATGAAAATGGGTGATTGCCTATTTTATTAACTGATTCCTCAATTCATTTTCTGGAGTGTAATTACAGAATTTGTTGGTTTAAAGTAAATTTCTATAAAAACTGGTACAGTCTAATATAATAATAAATTTCCATGGAGGTCTCAGAAAATGAGTATTGACCTATCTCAAACCACATAAACCCTAGAATAACCCAAGAACTCATGGTGGGGAACACAGGCTTCAGTTGTTTGATTTGTCAGACTAAAATGCCCTTTTTCACACATGGGAAAATACAAAGTTCCATTCTGCCTGGTGATGGTCTATCTGGAAGGACTTGATGTCAGTCAGATTTTACAAGGTGAAAGCATATTATGTAATGCACACACACACACCCGTGAATATAAACCTAACATATCTCTTGATCTCCCCTGAAGAGCACCTCTCTACACCTGATGCCAACACCACTTTACCACTTAAATACTCCCTAAGGAAACAAGGAAAACTTCTTGTAACTTTGGCTCTACTACTCATTATGATATAACAAAATCTTGGGCATCATCAATAATTACCAGGAAAGGAAAATGGTGATGTGCCTTTGGGATAAATGCATTTTCTTTCATTAAAAAGTTTTCCAATATACCCATACAGTCATATTCAATAACACAACAGATGACAAGGGAATGGACTCTCAGAAGTATTTCAGGACCTGACACTACCCCTTTATGAGCTCTGATATCAGGCTTCATTCAGCAACCTGCACAGGACTTTATGGGAGAGGTAGGCACTTCTTTGAATCTGTCTTAGGAAATGGATACACAAAGATGTTCTTCAAAGGGAGAGGAACTCAGAGCTATGTTTCTTCAGTAACTACTCAGGAGCTGGCCTACATTTCTGTGAGTGACCCCATATTTGCTGGACCTAAGCAGGTGAGAAATCTGCAAGTTTAAATTTCTGCTTAAAGCTCTCTTCTCCTTCCTAAAATCCAAGGTGTCCTTTAAAGTAAACATTAGTCATTAAAATGCTTTTGTCTTGCTCTCCCTAATTTACCTAATTATGTAAATTTTTCATTTATCTAAAGAAATGGTGTCTATTTCATGGCTCAGCATGTATATGTAAAGGTACTTTAAAGTGACATGTATACATTAAATAACTAGGTTTAGTTGTTAGATGGAGGCTTATTCTTCCTATAGGGGAAAAATAAAGTCGTGTCCAGAAAAAACGTGAGCTATATAAAACAAGTATACAAATAATCTGTGTGTACAAAGCATTTAATAGTGATGGTGTTAATGTTTTTTATTGTGGTTCACAAAAGAAGAAGATGAATCAGATATGTGCCGAGCACCAAATTCCTCAGAAAAACAAATAAAACTCAGACTGTTATGAATCAGCAGAATGCTAGAATCCCTCAGAATTTATTTCCCAAATGAATGAATACAAGTGAAATTTAAGGTTCTTCTGTGTGAACATAAAACTAGCATATTTTAAAAATAATAGATTGTTTTTTATCATAATGATGAGTAATGTTAAAATATATCAACATTATATGGATTAATTTTGGGGGAATATTTCACTCACTTTTTTTTAATAAAGATTTTATTTGCTTGTTATTTATTTATTTATTTATTTAATGTATGTGAGTACATTGTAGCTGTCTTCAGACACAGCAGAAGAGAGAATCTGATCACATTACAGATGGTTGATAGCCACCATTGGTTGCCTTGAATTAAACTCAGGACCTTTGGAAAAGCAGTCAGTGCCCTTAATTACTGAGTCACCTTCTCAGTTCTTCATTCATATTCGATTATAAAACATGGATTTTAATTTTGTGTTAGATTTTTAAAGATTCTTTCTTTATTTTTATTTTATGTACACTGGTGTTTTGCCAGCATGTATGACTGGGAAGGCCCAAATGCTTTGGAATTGGAGTTACACACACTTCTAAGTAGCCATAACAGTGTTAGAAATAGAACACGGGTCATCTAGAAACGCTCTTAACTCCTGAGAAATCTCCCCAACACTTGATCAAATATGTAAAAGACATACTTATTTTATGTTATGCCTATTATGATTTTGCTTGTGTGCATGAGTAGAAATACATGAATAGGGCTGGTGAGATGGCTCAGCGGGTAAGAGCACCCGACTGCTCTTCCGAAGGTCCGGAGTTCAAGTCCCAGCAACCACATGGTGGCTCACAACCATCCGTAATGAAATCTGACTGCCTCTTCTGGAGTGTCTGAAGACAGCTACAGTGTACTTACATATAATAAATAAATAAATAAATAAATAAATAAATAAATATTAAAAAAAAGAAATACATGAATAAAGTGCCACGAAGCTGAGTAGAGGTCGTTAGATCCAGAATCATTTCTCCAACAACACATTTGTATTTCTTAACACATTGTTATAACATGAGGGATGATGTCAGTTCTCATGAAGCAAAAATGCACTCCTGTCTATAAATACTCATGTATACATATGCAGAGCCCATGCTGTATTAAAATGTGTGACATGCTGTTGAACAACACAGGTAGAGTTGTATTACACAGACACACACACACACACACACACACACACACACACACACACTTACATCATGAGTGAAGGGAAAGGAAAAGAAGTCTGAAGTTGATATTCTGGATCATTGTCCAATCATTGTTTTCCAGAAAAATCTCCTGTAGTGTGTCAAAGCAGTGGCAGCTTCTAAAAAAAAAAACCAACCAAACAAACAAACAAACAGACACAAAACCTCCAAAACAATTGAAAATATTAGATAATTGAGAAGATTCTTGAAGAAAGCACTGCCCAACCTGATCCTTACACTACTGTGCTATGAAGCCATCTCCATGTTGTCTCAGAATAAAACCCTGAAAACCATGGAAATGTTGGCTCTTCAGATCCTTTTGCTTTGCCATGTTGTGGTTGGGACTGTGGGCAACATCCTTCTGTTTGTCCATAACTTCTCTCCAATCTTGACAGACTCCAGACTGAGGCCCATACAGGTCATTCTAATCAACTTGGCTGTGGCCAATGCATTCATGCTCCTTCTGTTTGCATATTCATATGACCTTATTGATATTGTTCCCAGGAAGCCTCCAACTGACCTCAAATGTAAACTTGCATACTTCTTTCACCTAGTTGCTCGAGGCACAATCATGTGCTCCACCTGTGTCCTCAGCACCTACCAGTTTGTCACTCTTGTTCCTGGTACCTGGGCTAGGGTCATGTTCAGCGAAATATCCCCCAAGGTTGTGAGCTATTGTTGTTACAGCTGCTGGTTGTTCAGTGTCTTAAATAATGCTTACATGCCAATGTATGTCAGTGGTCCACAGAAAACACACAATGACTCTGATTCTAAAGGCAATTCGATATGCTCCATCTCTGGGGTCAGTGTGGACATGAATGTCTTGCGGTTTTCCCATGACATCATATTCCTTAATATCATGGCCTGGACCAGTGTCTCCATGGTGATTCACCTAAACAGACACCACCAGAGAATGAACCACATACATAAGGTCAATCAAAACAACAGAGGCCATGCTGAGACCAGAGCAGCCCACACCATCCTGATGCTGGTGGTCACATTTGTGAGCTTATATATTCTAAATTGTATTAGTATTTTACTTCACTTTTCCTTTGTGGAATTTCGTCTCTGGATGAGGTATGTCACAAATCTCCTGTCTCTAAGCTTCCCCACCATTTCTCCCTTACTGTTGATATTTAGGGATTGTAAGGGTCATTGTTCTGTGCACATCATGTCAGTATGGAAATCCATGTGATGGAGGGAGCCATTACAGAGCGATAATAAGGTCAAAATATATCCAAACCCTGAAAATTCTCATCTTGATGCCAGCAAAAGGACTGATCCTGCCTTGCTCTAGGACTGCATCTAACAGGTACACACAGAGCCAATCCATCCCCCAGCTCTGCCATCCTGTGGTAGTCTTGTAACCTACTGGCCAGGATGCAGGGTAAACTTCCTATCTCCTCATAAGAACATGTCCAGCTAGCACCAGGAATTCGTAATCACGCAAAAGAAGCAGTCCCAGCAACTGGACCACTGCCAATGATGTACACTCATCCCAAAAACCCTAACCTCACTCCATGTGTTGTATAGACAATGCCACCCCCAATAAAGATGTCTGCTTCACTGAAAACCATCTTAAGAGAAGGCTGTTTCTCCTGCACTCAACACTGGCTGAGATTCTGATAACATGCCTGCACAAATTGCCTGTTTATTGGTTTCATAAAGGAAAGCTACTTATTCCTTTGAGATACTTTTCTATACAACCACTTTGTGGAACTTATTTATGAGCTCTAGGAATTCTAATATATAATACATATGGTTGCATATATACATACATACATATATATATACATATATATATACTATCATGTAATCTATGAATGGTGGTACTTTGACTACTTCCTTTCCAATTTGTATCCCATTGATTTCCTTTTATTCTCTTACTGATCTAGTTAGTACTTCCAGTTCTGTATTGAATAGAAAGGGAAAGAGTGCCAGGCATGGTGGCGCACACCTTTAATCCCAACACTTGGGAGGCAGAGGCAGGCAGATTTCTGCTGGTCTACAAAGTGAGCTCCAGGACAGCCAGGTCTATACAGAGAAACCCTGTCTCGAAAAACAAACAAACAAAACAAAAAGAAAGAAAGAAAGAAAGAAAGAAAGAAAGAAAGGAAGGAAGGAAGGAAGGAAGGAAGGAAGGAAGGAAGGAAGGAAGGAAGAAAGAAAGAAAGAAAGAAAGAAAGAAAGAAAGAAAGAAAGAAAGAAAGAAAGAAAGAAAGAGAAAGGGAAGGAGTGGGCAGCCTTGTCTTTTCCCTGATTTCAGTGCTGTTGCTTTCATTTTCTCTACATTAAATTTGTTATTGGTTATTGGCTTTCTGTATATTGCTTTTATTGTTTGGAGTATATGCCTTGTATTTCTGAACTCTCTAAAACTTTTAACATAAAGAGGTGTTCAATTTTGTCAAAGACATTCTCACCCTCTAATGAGATGATATTGTGAATTTTTTGTTTCAGTTTCTTTGTATGGGGATTACATTGGTGAATTTATATATATTGAGCCATCTATGCGTCTAAAAGATGAAGCCTATTGGGTCGTGGTGGATGATGCCTTTGATGAGTTCTTGGACTTGATTTGTGAGTATTTTATTGAGTATTTTTGCATCTGTGTTCATACAAGAAATTAGTCTGAAATTGCATTTCATTATTGAGTCTTTGTGTGGTTTAGATATCAGGGTAACTATGGTCTTGTCAAATGAATTTGGCAATGTTGCTTCTGTTTCAATTTTGTGGGATAATGTGAAGAGTATTTTTATTAGTTCTTCTTTAAAGGCCACTTTACTTCTGCCTAAAACCATCTGGTTCTGGGCTTTTATTTTACTTGAAAATTTTAATAATTGCCTCTAATTCTTTAGTGGTTATAGGACTTTTTAATTTATTTACCTGATCTTCATTCAACTGATAAGTGGAGTTTATCAGGTATACCATCCATTTCATTTGGATTTTCCAATATTGTGAACTACATGCTTTTAAAATAAGACCAAATGACTCTTTAGATTTTCTACATGTCTGTTGTTATGTCTCCCTTTTCATTTCTGACTTTTCTTCTTTGGATATTGTCTTTCTGCCTTTTACTTAGTTTGACTAAGGGCTTGTCTATCTTGTTGATTTTCTCAAAGAACCACCTCTTGGATTTGTTGATTCTTTCAGTCACTTTCTTTGTTTCCAATTTATTGAATTCAGCCATGAGCTTTGTTATTTCCTTCCATCTACTCTTCTTGGGTGTGTTTCTATCTTTTATCTAAAGGTTTCAGGAGTACTATTAAGTTGCTAGTATGCAATCTTTCTAATTTGGTGCTGAGACTGAAGGAAGGACCATCCAGAGACTGCCCCACCCGGGGATGCATCCCCTAAACAACCACGAAAACCCATACACCAACAAGATTTTGCTGACAGGACCAAGATATAGCTGTCTCCTCTGAGGCTTTGCCAGCACATAACAAATACAGAAGTGTACGCTCACAGTCATTGGATGCAAAACAGGGTCCCCAGTGAAGGAGGTAGAGAGCTGAAGGACTATCTCATCCAAGGAGTTGAAGGGTTCGACAGCACTGTAGGAGGAACAACAATATTAACTAATCAGTACTCCCTGATCTCCTGTCTCTAGCTGCACATGTAGCAGAAGATGGCCTAGTCAGCCATCAGTGGGAGGAGAGGCCCTTGGTCTTGCTAAGAATTTATCCCCCAGTATAGGGGAAATGCCATGGCCAGGAAGCAGGAGTGGATGTGTTGGAAACCACGGAAATGAAGAGGATATACTGGATTTTCAGAGAGAAATCTAGGAAAGGGGATAGCATTTGACATGTAAATGAAGAAAACATCTAATAAAAATATATCTGAAAAATATAAAAAGAATAATCATACTACAATTCACAGAGAGAAAGAAGCTTAGGAAAAAAGGAAGCTTAAAGCGTGGGGCATAAGGGTTTGCATTGATCCTCCTGTAGAGGGAATTAGTAGAGATTGTGCATTTGAACTATAGGCAAGTATACAGGGGAAAATGGGGAATCATATGGGAGAAAGATGGCTGAAGAGAGAGACAGACACAGAGAGAGACAGATAGTAAGGGATAGAGACAAATGTATGTAATTGAGGGAATTTTGGGAGTGATGTAGAAACCTATTACAACGGAAAGTTCTTGGAATTTAGGAGTATGGCCCTAAGTAGTACTTCAAGCAATGGATGACTCACAACGTGTTATGACAATCTTCTGTAACCAGAAAAATCTTCTAGGGCTGGAACTTGTCCACCAACCCAGCCACAAAGCATTCCAAATACAACATGACTTGTCTTCAAGTTATGCTGCAGCAATGATGGCTCAGAGCTTGTGGATGTGAGCAACCAATGACTTATCTATCTTGAGGCCCACAAAACACAAAGGAGCCCATGTATGACACTGCCTAGATGCCCAGAAATTGGAAACTTGATATCCCAAAGACCTAGTTACTACTGGCAAAACAAACAAATGACTCAAGTATGATGAATACATTCCTAATGATTTTCTGTGCTCACACAGGCTTTCTCTAGTACCTGTTGTTACCAGAGGCAAAGGCACATAGCAAAATAGTAGGTGGAGCTTAAAGAACCCTGAGGAAGGCGGGTAGGATGAACTATAGGAGTCAGAGTGGTAAAGGACACCAAGAGAACATGGCAAATAAAATCAACTAAGCAAGGCTTATAGGAGCACATAGAATGAATTCAATCATGGAGCCGGCATGGATCTGACCTAGGACTTCTGCAAAATGAATTAGAATTAGAGTTAGAGTTAGAGTTAGAGTTAGAGTTAGAGTTAGAGTTAGAGTTAGAGTTAGAGTTAGAGTTAGAGTTAGAGTTAGTGTTAGCGTTAGCGTTAGCTTTAGCGTTAGAGTTAGAGTTAGAATTAGAATAGGAATTAGAATTAGAATTAGAATTAGAATTAGAATTAGAATTAGAATTAGAATTAGAATTAGAATTTTTGTAGAATCCCTAACAAAGGAAGTGGGGCTGTCTCTGACATTTTGTCTACCCTGGGGATCCACATACTTCTACTAGACTATCTCATCCAGCCTTGATAGGAATAACATGTGAAATAGTTCAGTTGCTAAGATCGGTTTCTATCATGTACAAAAAAACAAATTCTATTCCCAGGACCCTCTTGACAACTAACAACTATTGATAACTACAATTTCAGAGGTCCTAATGACTTTTTTTTTTTATTTTTTGAGACAGGATTTCTCTGTGTAGCCTTGGCTGTCCTGGAACTCACTCTGTAGACCAGGCTGGCCTTGAACTCAGAAATGCGCCTGCCTCTGCCTCCCCAGTGCTGGGATTAAAGGCATAAGCCACCATGCTCAGCTCCTAATGCCTTTTTATGGCTTTCATGGGCTCTGCACACATGTGGTACACTGACACACAGTATATCACATATAAACATAAAATATAAATAAATAAATCTTGTTTTTCGAACTGGCACTTGAGTTATTACTTTTTTGTGTTTGAAATGCAGAATTAAGGCCCTTGATTTATAACTTACCCGTTTGTCCTTTCTCATTTCTCCTGTCAATTTTCTTGACTTTATTTTCTTTTGCTTTCTAATAGTCATTTCAATATTAAGTAAGTGGTGTTAAAACATGTGAAAAGTAGTATTTGTTTTTGCATTGTACTGTGAGCTCAAAAGACTGATATTTTACTTAAAATCATTGTTAGGAAATTCATAGAGTATTTAGTAATGACATGGTAATTCTGTATGAGTTATAGAAGGTCACACACTATTATATAAGCTTAGTAGCTGTCACCATGAACAAACAAACAAGGGTAGATTCTAGGCCTTATATATTAATAGGTGGCACAAGTACTGAGCAAAATTCTCTGCTGAAAACATAGACATTTTCTACTTAGAAAAAATATTCCTTAAAAAAAGGAGCTTGGGCAACTAAGCCCTCTAGTTAAAGGTCATTTCTTCTTTAGATCCATGTCAATTGCTTGTGATTCCTAGAGTGAAAACTAACATTACTACCTTTGAAAAAATAACTCTTACCATCTGTAATGATTTTGAAGTGCCTGGTACTTCAAAATTTGGAAGGATTTTAAAGGAAGTGCACTACTAGGAAGTGAGGCCCTTCTGGAATAGGTGTGAGCTTTTGGAGGAAGTGTGTCAATGTGGGCATGGACAATGACATCCTCCCCCTAACCACATGGGAGTCTGTCTTCTGCTAGAAGCCTTCAGATGAAGAGGCAAAACTCTTAGCTCCTCCGGTACCATGCAGGCCTAGAACCTGCCATTCTTATGCTTTTATGACAGTGCGCTGAACCTCTGTACCTGTAAGCAAGCCACAACTAAATCTTGTCCTTATTAAAGTTGCCTTAGTCATGGTGTCTGGTCAAAGCACTGAAACCTTAACTAAGATACCATTAGAATGCACTAAGCTTGGTTGTCTTTCCCAAATCCTTCTTATTTACATATTGTCATAGTTGGAACAAGATTGCCACTAATTCCAACTCAGTTCTTCATAGAGTTAGAAAAAGCAATTCTCAAATTCATCTGGAATAACAAAAACCCAGGATATTAAATACCATTCTCAACAATAAAAGAGTTTCTGGGGAAATCACCATCCCTGACCTCAAGGTGTACTACAGAGAAATTGTGAGAAAAAAAAACCCTACATAGTATTGGTACAGTGACAGACAGTATATCAATGCAATAGAATTAAAGATCCAGAAATAAACCCACACACATATGGTCACTTTAGCTTTGACAATGGAGCTAAAATCATCCAATGGGAAAAAAAAAGACAGTATTTTTAACAAATGGTGCTGGTTCAACTGCAGTCAGCAAGTAGAAAACTGCAAATTGACCCATTCTTATCTCCTTGTACAAATTTCAAGTCCATGTGGATCCAGGTCCTCCACATAAAACCAGATACACTGAAACTAATAGAAGAGAAAGTGGGGAAGAGCCTTGAGCACATTGACGCAGGTGAATGTTACCTGAACAGAACACTAATGTATTATGCTCTAGCATCAAGAATTGACAAATGGGACCTCATAAAATTACAAAGCTTCTATAAGGCAGAGGACACTGTCAATAGGACAAAAAAGCAACCAACAGATCTGAAAATGATCTTTACTATGCCTACATTTGATAGAGGGATAATGTCCAATATATGCAAAAAACTCAAGAAGAACCTAGTAACCCTATTAAAAATGGGATACAGAGCTGAACAAAGAATTTTCAACTGATGAATACTGAATGTCTGAGAAGCACCTAAAGACATGTTATCAGGGAAAGGCAAATCAAAACAACCTTGAGATTCCACCTCATACCAGTTAGAATGGCAAAGATCATAAACTCAGATGAGAAATAGATGCTGGCGAGGATGTAGAGAAAGAGGAACACTCCTCCATTGCTGGTGGGATTCCAAGCTGGTACAACAACCACTCTGGAGCTCAGTTTGGAGGTTCCTTAGAAAAGTAGACATAATACTAACAGAGGCCCCAGCTACAGCAATTCTGGGCATATATCCAGAAGATGCTACAATATGTAACAAGGACACATGCTCAACTATGTTCATAGCAGTCTGATTTATAGTAGCCAGAACTTGAAAAGAACCAAGATGTCCCTCAACAGAGGAATGTATGCCGAAAATGTCGTACATTTATGCAATCAATTACTACTCAACAATTAAAAATAATGACTTCATGAAATTCTTAGGCAAATGGATGGAACTAGGAAATACTATCCTAAGTGAAGTAACCCAACCACAAAAGAACACACAAGATATGCACTCACTGATAAATGGATATTAGTTCAGAATCTCAGAATACCCAAGGTACAATTTGCAAAACACATGAAACTCAAGAAGAAGGAAGACCAAATTGTAGAAAATTTGATCCTTCTTAGAAGGGGGAACAAACATTCATGGAAAGAGATACAGAGACAAAGTGTGAAGCAGGTAATGGGAATGACCATCCAGAGACTGCCCCACATGGGGATCCATCCCATATATAGTAACCAACCCCAGACACTATTGTCGATGCCAAGAAGTGCTTGCTGGTCAGAGCCTCATATAGCTGTCTCCTGAGAAGCTATGCCAGTGCCTGAGAAATATAGATGTGGATTCTCTCAGCCAACCATTAAACTGAGCACGACGTCCCCAATGAAGGAGGTAAAAGACCAAAAGAGCTGAATGAGCTTGCAGCCCAGTAGATAGAACAACAATATAAACTAACCAGTACCCCCAGAGTTCCCAGAGACTAAGCCACCAACCAATGAATACACATGAGGAACTCATGGCTCCAGTTGCATATGTAGCAGAGGATGGCCTTTTGGTCATCAATGGGAGTAGAGGCCCTTGGTCCTGAGAAGACTTGATTCCCCAGTATATGGGAATGCATGGAGAAGAAAGCAGAGGTGGGTTTGTTGGTGAGAAGGGGGAGGAGTGATGGGATAGGGAGTTTTCAGAGGGGAAATCATGAAAGGAGAAAACATTTGAAATGTAAATAAAGAAAATTTCTACCTGGCGGGAGCCTCCTTGGCTCTGGGACTCCGAGGAGGGCAGGCTGCACGGGTGAGGGTGTGGAATACAGAGGCCAGCCGTTTCTGGGAAAGGCGAGAGCCACAGAGCTTCTGAGGCTGCGCCATCTTCAGCTCCAGACAACCGGCCACCTTCCTGGCCAAAGCAACACAGCTTCTGGGAAAGATCCTGTTTTGGGCCTTCATCTTCAGCCAGGAGGAGGTCCAAACACCAGATAACTGTGCACCTTCCCTGAAAGAGGAGAGCTTGCCTGCAGAGACTGCTCTGACCACTGAAACTCAGAGGAGAGAGCTAGTCTCCCACGTCTGCTGCTAGAGGGTAACAAAATCACCAGAGGAACAATCTCTAAACAAAGACAACCATAACAACCATAACAACTAACTCCAGAGATTGCCAGATGGCGAAAGATAAACGTAAGAATCCTACTAACAGAAACCAGGACCACTCATCATCATCAGAACCCAGAACGCCCACTTCAACTAGTCCAGGGCACCCTAACACACCTGAAAAGGTAGACCTGGATTTAAAAGCATATCTCACGATGATGGTAGAGGACATAAAGAAGGAATGTAATAACTCACTTAAAGAAATACAGGAGAATACTGCTAAAGAGTTACAAGTCCTTAAAGAAAAACAGGAAAACACAACCAAACAGGTAGAAGTCCTTATAGAAAAACAGGAAAACACATGCAAACAGGTGATGGAAATGAACAAAACCATACTAGACCTAAAAAGGGAAGTGGGCACAATAAAGAAAACCCAAAGTGAGGCAACGCTGGAGATAGAAACCCTAGGAAAGAAATCTGGAACCATAGATGCCAGCATCAGCAACAGAATACAAGAGATGGAAGAGAGAATCTAAGGTGCAGAAGATTCCATTGAGAACATCGGCACAACAATCAAAGAAAATAGAAAATGCAAAAAGATCCTAACTCAAAACATCCAGGAAATCCAGGACACAATGAGAAGACCAAACCTACGGATAATAGGAGTGGATAAGAATGCAGATTTTCAACTCAAAGGACCAGCAAACATCTTCAACAAAATTATTGAAGAAAACTTCCCAAATCTAAAGAAAGAGATGCCCATGACCATACAAGAAGCCTACAGAACTCCAAATAGACTGGACAAGAAAAGAAATTCCTCCTGACACATAATAATCAGAACAACAAATGCACTAAATAAAGATAGAATACTAAAAGCAGTAAGGGAAAAAGGTCAAGTAACATATAAAGGCAAGCCTATCAGAATTACACCAGATTTTTCACCAGAGACGATGAAAGCCAGAAGAGCCTGGACAGATGTTATACAGACACTAAGAGAACACAAATTCCAGCCCAGGCTACTATACCCGGCCAAACTCTCAATTACCATAGATGGAGAAACCAAAGTATTCCACAACAAAACTAAATTCACCCATTATCTCTCCAGGAATCCAGCCCTTCAAAGGATAATAACAGAAAAAAACCAATACAAGGACGGGAACCACGCCCTAGAAAAAACAAGAAGATAATCCCTCAACAAAATTAAAAGACAGCCACAAGAACAGAATGCCAACTTTAACAACAAAAATAACAGGAAGCAACAATTACTTTTCCTAAATATCTCTTAATATCAATGGTCTCAACTCCCAAATAAAAAGACATAGACTAACAAACTGGCTACACAAACAAGACTCAACATTTTGCTGTTTACAGGAAACTCATCTCAGAGAAAAAGATAGACACTACCTCAGAATGAAAGGCTGGAAAACAGTTTTCCAAGCAAATGGTATGAAGAAACAAGCTGGAGTAGCCATCCTAATATCTGATAAGATTGACTTCCAACCCAAAGTCATCAAAAAAGACAAGGAGGGGCACTTCAAACTCATCAAAGGTAAAATCCTCCAAGAGGAACTCTCAATTCTGAATATCTATGCTTCAAATAGAAGGGCAGCCACATTCATTAAAGACACTTTAGTAAAGCTCAAAGCACACATTGCACCTCACACAATAATAGGGGGAGACTTCAACACACCACTTTCACCAATGGACAGATCATGGAAACAGAAACTAAACAGGGACACAGTGAAACTAACAGAAGTGATGAAACAAATGGACTTAACAGATATCTACAGAACATTTTATCCTAAAACAAAAGGATATACCTTCTTCTCAGCACCTCATGGTACCTCCTCTAAAATTGACCACATAATTGGTCACAAAACAAGCCTCAATATATACAAAAATATTGAAATTGTCCCATGCATCCTATCAGATCACCATGGACTAAGGCTGATCTTCAATAACAAAATAAATAATAGAAAGCCAACATTCACGTGGAAACTGAACAACACTCTTCTCAATGATACCTTGGTCAAGGAAGGAATAAAGAAAGAAATTAAGGACTTTTTGGAGTTTAATGAAAATGAAGCCACAATATACCCAAACTTATGGGACACAATGAAAGCATTCCTAAGAGGAAAACTCATAGCGCTCAGTGCCTCCAAAAAGAAAATAGAGAGAGCACACATTAGCAGCTTGACAACACACCTAAAAGGTCTAGAAGAAAAGGAAGCAAATTCACCCAAGAGGAGTAGAAGGCAGGAAATAATCAAACTCAGGGGTGAAATCAACCAAGTGGAAACAAGAAGAACTATTCAAAGAATTAACCAAACGAAGAGTTGGTTCTTTGAGAAAATCAACAAGATAGATAAACCCTTAGCTAGACTCACTAGAGGGCACAGGGACAAAATCCTAATTAACAAAATCAGAAATGAAAAGGGAGACATAACAACAGATCCTGAAGAAATCCAAAACACGATCAGATCCTTCTGCAAAAGGCTATACTCAACAAAACTGGAAAACCTGGACGAAATGGACAAATTTCTGGACAGCTACCAGGTACCAAAGTTGAATCAGGATCAAGTTTACCATCTGAACAGTCCCATATCCCCTAAAGAAATAGAAGCAGTTATTAATAGTCTCCCAGCCAAAAAAATCCCAGGACCAGGTGGGTTTAGTGCAGAGTTCTATCAGACCTTCAAAGAAGACCTAATTCCAGTTCTTCACAAACTATTCCACAAAATAGAAACGGAAGGTACTCTACCCAACTCATTCTATGAAGCCAAAATTACTCTGGTACCTAAACCACAAAAGACCCAACGAAGATAGAGAACTTCAGACCAATTTCCCTTATGAATATCGATGCAAAAATCCTCAATAAAGTTCTTGCTAACCGAATCCAAGAACACATCAAAACAATCATCCATCCTGACCAAGTAGGTTTCATCCAAGGGATGCAGGGATTGTTTAACATACGGAAATCCATCAATGTAATCCAGTATATAAACAAACTCAAAGACAAAAACCACATGATCATCTCCTTAGGTGCAGAAAAAGCATTTGACAAAATCCAACACCCATTCATGATAAAAGTCTTGGAAAGATCAGGAATTCAAGGCCCATACCTAAACATGATAAAAGCAATCTACAGCAAACCAATAGCCAACATCAAAGTAAATGGTGAGAAGCTGGAAGCAATCCCACTAAAATCAGGGACTGGAAAAGGATGTCCACTCTCGCCCTACCTATTCAACATTGTACTTGAAGTCCTAGCCAGAGCAATTAGACAACAAAAGGAGAACAAGGGGATACAAATAGGAAAGGAAGAAGTCAAAATATCACTTTTTGCAGATGATATGATAGTAGATATAAGTGACCCTAAAAATTCCACCAGAGAACTCCTAAGCCTGATAAACAGCTTCAATGAAGTAGCTGGATATAAAATTAACTCACACAAGTCAATGGCCTTTCTGTATACAAAGGATAAACAGGCTGAGAAAGAAATTAGGGAAACAACACCTCTCTCAATAGTCACAAATAATATAAAATACCTTGGCATGACTCTAACTAAGGAAGTGAAAGATCTGTATGATAAGAACTTCAAGTCTCTAAAGAAAGAAATTAAAGAAGACCTCAGAAGATGGAAAGATCTCCCATGCTCATGGATTGGCAGGATCAACATTGTAAAAATGGCTATTTTGCCAAAAGCAATCTACAGATTCAATGCAATCCCCATCAAAATTCCAGCTCAATTCTTCAACGAATTAGAAAGGGCAATCGGCAGATTCATCTGGAATAACAAAAAACCGAGGATAGCAAAAACTCTTCTCAAGGATAAAAGAACCTCTGGTGGAATCACCATGCCGGACCTAAAACTGTACTACAGAGCAATTGTGATCAAAACTGCATGGTACTGGTATAGTGACAGACAAGTAGACCAATGGAACAGCATTGAAGACCCAGAGATGAACCCACACACCTATGGTCACTTGATCTTTAACAAGGGAGCTAAAACCATCCAGTGGAAAAAAGACAGCATTTTCAACAAATGGTGCTGGCACAACTGGCGGTTATCATGTAGAAGAATGCGAATTGATCCATTTCTATTTCCTTGTACTAAGGTCATATCTAAGTGGATTAAGGAACTCCACATAAAACCAGAGACACTGAAACTTATAGAGGAGAAAGTAGGGAAAAGCCTCGAAGATATGGGTACAGGGGAAAAATTCCTGAATAGAACATCAATGGCTTGTGCTTTAAGATCAAGAATCGATAAATGGGACCTCATAAAATTGCAAAGCTTCTGCAAAGCAAAAGACACCGTCAATAAGACAAAAAGGCCACCAAGAGATTGGGAAAAGATCTTTACCTATCCCAAATCGGATAGGGGACTAATATAGAATATATATAAAGAACTCAAGAAGGTGGATTCCAGAAAATCAAATAACCCCATTAAAAAATGGGGCTCAGAGCTGAACAAAGAATTCTCACCTGAGGAATACCGAATGGCAGAGAAACACCTGAAAAAATGTTCAACATCCTTAATCATCAGGGAAATGCAAATCAAAACAACACTGAGATTCCACTTCACTCCAGTCAGAATGGCTAAGATCAAAAACTCAGGTGACAGCAGATGTTGGCAAGGATGTAGAGAAAGGGGAACACTTCTCCATTTTTGGTGGGATTGCAAGCTTGTACAACCACTCTGGAAATAAGTCTGGCGTTTCCTCAGAAAATTGGACATAGTACTACCAGAGTATCCAGCAATACCTCTCCTGGGCATATATCCAGAAGATGTCCCATCCGGTAAGAAGGACACATGCTCCACTATGTTCATAGCAGCCTTATTTATAGTAGGCAGAAGCTGGAAAGAACCCAGATGCCCCTCAACAGAGGAATGGATACAGAAAATGTGGTACATTTACACAATAGAGTGCTACTCAGCTATTAAAAAGAATGAATTTATGTAATTCCTAGCCAACTGGATGGACCTGGAGGGCATCATCCTGAGTGAGGTAACCCAATCACAAAGGAACTCACACAATATATACTCACTGATAAGTGGATATTAGCCCAGAAACTTAGGATACCTACGATATAAGATACAATTTGCTAAATGCATGAAACTCAAGAAGAACGAAGTGTGGACACTGTGCCCCTTCTTATAATTGGGAACAAAACACCCATGGAAGGAGTTACAGAGACAAAATTTGGACCTGTTATGAAAGGATTGACCATCTTGTGATTGCCAAATCCAGGGATCCATCCCATAATCAGCTTCCAAATGCTGACACCATTGCATACACTAGCAAGATTTCACTGAAAGGACCCAGTTATAGCTCTCTCTTGTGAGACTATGCCGGGGCCTAGCAAACACAGAAGTGGATGCTCACAGACAGCTATTGGATGGGTCACACGGCCCCTAATGGAGGAGCTAGAGAAATTACCCAAGGAGCTAAAGGGAACTGCAACCCTATAGGTGGAACAACAATATGAACTAACCAGTACCCATATATATGTATGTGTGTGTGTGTGTGTGTGTGTGTGTGTGTGTGTGTGTGTGTGTGTCTGTGTGTGTCTGTGTGTGTGTGTGTGTGTGTGTGTGTATAAAATATGTTTTGATCATATAAAAAAAGGAAAAAGAAAGAAAAAAGAAAATTTCTAACAAAAAAAGAAAAAGGAAGACCAGAGTGTAGATGCTCCATTCCTTCTTAGAAGGGAGAAGGAAACATTCCCAGGAGGAAATATGGAGACAAATTCTGGAGCAGAGATTGAAGGAAAGGCCATCCAGAGACTGACCCACTTGGGGATCCATTCTATATACAGATACCAAACTTAGATACTATTGCAGATGCCAACAAGTGCTTGCTGACAGGAGCCTGACATAGCTGTCTCCTGAGAGGCTCTGCCAGAGCCTGACAAGTACAGAGGCAGATGCTTATATCCATCCATTGGACTGTGTGTGGGGTCATGAAAGGAGGAGTTAGAGAAAGGATTGAAGGAGCTGAAGAGGTTTACAACCCATAGGAAGAACAGCCATATCAACCAACCAGACCCCTGCTTCAGAGCTCCCAGGAAGTAAATCACCAACCAAAGAGTACACATGAAGGGATCCATGGCTCCAGTCCCATGAGTAGCAGGGGATGTCCTTGTTGGACATCAATGGGAGGAATGGCCTTTGGTTCTGTGAAGTCTCAAAGCCACAATGTAGGGAAATGTGGAGGGGTGAAGAAGGGAAGCAGAAGTGGGTAGATGGGTGGGTGAGCAACTTCACAAAAGCAGGGGGAGGGAGGAGGGATGTCTGGTGGGGAAAACAGGAATGGAGATAACATTTTAAATGTAAATATATATCCAATAAAATATATAAAAGAGAAATGCAGGACAAATGACTTTGTTTTATATCTTACCCATTTGTCTTTTCTCATTTTCATGC
Source organism: Mus musculus (assembly GCF_000001635.26). Lineage (NCBI taxonomy): Eukaryota > Metazoa > Chordata > Mammalia > Rodentia > Muridae > Mus > Mus musculus. Next base: position 5,530,122 of record NC_000073.6, on the reverse strand, counting down.
CACTTTTCATGACTTTATTTTCTATTGCTTTAGAATCTTCAGTCATTTCCATATTTAATATATAAGTTAATGGTATCAAAACATGTGAAAATTCATATGTGTTTTTGCATTGTAGTATGGGCTCAGAAGACTTAAGTTTTAGTTTGAATCACTGTTGGATCCTTCCTATAGAATTTAATGATGGTAGGACACACACTATTGTATTAGCTTAGTAGCTGGCACCATGAACAGACTAACAAGGGTAGAATCCAGACCTTATGGGATAATAGGTGGTACACACATTGAGATGCTGAGAACATAGAAGTTTTCAACTTAAATCAATGTTTTTGAAACAAAAGGAGGTTTGGAAACTTAGTTTCTGTGGTTAGAGATCATGTCTCTACTAGATCAATGGCTCGTGACTCCTAGAGTGAAAACTAACATTGTTACCTCTGAAAAATAACAACAAATCTTTCCATCTGGGGCGATTTTGATGTGATTGACACTATGAGTGGCACTACTGGAAGGTGTGGCCCTTTTGGAGTAGGTGTGGGATTGTAGGAGGAAGTGTGTCACTGTGGTCATTGACAATGAGATTCTCCTCCTAACCACATGGGAATCAGTCTTCTTCTAGCAGCCTTCAGATGAAGAGGTAGACCTCTCAGTTCCTCCTGTACCATGCCAGCCTGGATGCTGCCATGCTCCTGCTTTGATGATACTGGACTGAAACTCTGAACCTGTAAGTAAGCCCCAACTAAATATTATCCTTATAAAAGTTGCCTTAGCCATGCTGTCTGTTCACAGCAGTAAAACCTTAACTAAGACATAATCCTAATACAATTATCTTTGTTTTCTTTCACAACTCCTTGTTTTCTCATTCTCATAGTTGGAACAAGCTTGACACTGAGTCCACCCCTAAATGATTCATTTAATTTTGAATCCAGATACATAAAGATTCCAAAATTACATATTGACTGCAACACTTGTAAGATTTAAAATGACCTCACATTCTGTAAGGCTATGTCAAGTTCCGTTTTTTACTTTGCTCTTGTTATTATAAGTGTGCAGGTGCCTCTCTTATAAGAGCTATTATTGCATGTCCCTGTATATATGCCCTAGAGATTCTAGCAGACTCCACATGGCCTATCATCTGCTGCTTGTGTTATATAGTTTCATTTCCCAAGTACTTTCCACCTATTTCTCTGACTACATAGCTGATCTCTGATCTCTCTCTCTCTCTCTTTCTCTCTCTCTCACTCCCTCTCTCTCTCCCTCCTCTCTCTTTCTCTCTCTCATCTCTTGTCTCTCTTTTTTTCCCTCATTCCCTTTCTAACCCTTACCTTTTCTTCCCCTTCCTACTCCTCCTCCTTTTCTTCTTCTCCTGCTCTTCCTTCTTCTTCTTCCTTCCTCTCTTCCATTTAAACATTACACTCATTAATTTGAACATGTTAGATTGCCAGAACATTCATGTAGATATTAGAGGACAACTTCCAGAAGGTGGAGTTGAATCACTCCCTCCACCCTGTGGATCTCCAGGATAAAGACTACAAATGTTTCTCTGTAAGCACATTTCCTCATTAACCATCCCAATTGCCCTCCTTGTAAACATCCTAAAAATGTTTTTCTTTATTTTATGTATGTAGTTGTTTTACTTGGATACATGCCTGTGTACCGTATGCATATCTATGCACTGTAGGCAAGCAGTACCCACAGAAGGCACATGAGGGCATTGGATCTTCTGTGTCAAGACATACAAATGGTTGTAAGCCACCCTTTTGGTGCTTGGAGTCAACCACTAGTCCTATGGAAAAATAGCCAGTGCTCTGAACAGCTGAGCTATCTCTCCATCCCCTGTCTTTCACATTGTACAGTTCCCTTCCCTTTCTTTGCCACTGATACCATGAAAATCATTGTTTTCCTGGTTATACTAAGTTCATATGTCCTGATTTCCAACTATCCACAGTTTATTTTCCACAGGAGGTAGCAGTGGTACAGAGGTATCATCCAACATCTTCACCTAGTAGTGTGGACATTCTACTGAAAATAGCATTGTGAGCTGCATCACTATATGCTAACCTTGAAAATCAGGTAAATCACTGTGAGACATTAAAAAAACAATTAATTTTATAGGAATACATTTAATTATGAACATTTATTTACTAAAAACCTATGATAATCATGAGACAATTTGAAGAACACACAAAAAGAATGAAACTATACCCTGTGTTACTGTATTCAAAATTAAATATCGCTACTGTGTCTAATAACATACATTATTACAGAATAAATGTGTGGGGAGCCGCCCTCACATTTGCCGTTACAAGATGGCGCTGACATCCTGTGTTCTAAGTGGTAAACAAATAATCTGCGCATGTGCCAAGGGTAGTTCTCCACTCCATGTGCTCTGCCTTCCCCGTGACGACAACTCGGCCGATGGGCTGCAGCCAATCAGGGAGTGACACGTCCTAGGCGGAGGATAATTCTCCTTAAAAGGGACGGGCTTTCGCCATTCTCTCTCTTGCTCTCTTGCTCCTGAAGATGTAAGCAATAAAGCTTTTGCTGCAGAAGATTCCGGTTTCTTGCATTCTTCTTGGCCAGTCGCGCGAACGCGTGTAAGATAAATGTATGGGATAACTCAGATGTCCCTCAAGAGAAGAATGGATACAGAAAATGGGTTAATTTACACAATGGAATACTATTCAGCTATCAAAAACAAAGACATCATGAATTTTTCAGGCAAGTGTATAGAAATAGAAAATATCACCCCAGGTGATGTTACCAGGCCCAAAAGGACAGGCATGGCATGTAATCACTGATCAGTGCATATTAGTCATAAAGTACAAAACACCCATGATACACCCCATGCCCCCATGAGATGAATCTTCTACAGGCTGATAATCAGGCAATAAATAATGGAAAAGGAGCCAGTTCTCACTGCTTGAAGGTAAAGTTTCTTCTATTTGCTGAGGTTTGGTGTCTTTAATTGCATAGTTGTTTAGAGTCTTTCAGATGCCCAAACTTAAAGAAATAAGAAATATTTTCCAAAATAGATAGGTTTCCAAACATTTTACCTTAACAAAAGCAAATCTATAGATTGTTATGAATGTGATTGGAAAAAGAATTCACAGATTAGCAATGAAAATGTGTGATTTTATACAAAGCACCCAAATATCTATTAGCATGCCCCTTCCAATATTGAATAAAAAGTCTTTCCTCATTAATTTTCTCCATGATTAGAAGATGAGTTTTTATTTATATTTGTCAATTATATGGAAATCATTTGGAGGAATTATTTTCATTAGCATAATCCAGTGATTCTGCCAAGAGTGTAGGATCTGGAGAACATAATGGGTTTTCTGAGAGGAACTAAACTACAAATTGTGTTGGTATTCATTTCTGTGTGTAGAAATGTGTTTATATGTGTGAATGTATGATTCTCACTGAGTATATGTATATTTTCTTCTCTTTCTGTGTATCTGCATTTATATTTGTGTTACTTTCAACATATATGTTTAGCTTCAGGATTCCAAATTATTTATGAATGTTTTCCAGTTGATAAATAACAAAAGTACATGAGAGATTTTTGTGAAAATTTACAAACATACAAGATGTTTTGAGAAGGCATTAGTTTTCATTGTTTGAAAGCTGACTAGGTTTCTTGTGGAAGATGGTAAAAATCTGAGGCACTTATGTGAGAAAGGTGGAGAAGCCTCAATGTCTCACTTGTACCAAGTTTTATTGACTGTTTCAATCAAAACAGTCTTCTTTACAAAAAAAGACCACTTAGAACACTTAATACTTAAATATTTCTCAGAATATTTTATATTTGTATGTGTGTTTTACTCTTTAGCCTAAAATAATTACTTTTCCGATCTCTTTCTAATCCCGTACCACTATTCCCTCCAAAATTCTGAGAAGAAAGGCCTTCTAGTTGGCTCCAGTACCAACGCACCTTGGGCGCAGAGTCTGTGGACACCCCCAAGGTCCCCACAGGACTCTCCACGGGATCTTAGGACCTCTGATGAGTGGAACACAGCTGCTGCTCCAATCCAATCTCACGGGAACTGAGACTGCATTAATTAGGGAAGCAGAAAACCCGGCCTGACCAGGGTCATAAGTCCCTTCCAGTCAGCACCAAGACCAGCACCGGGGCACCTTGGGCTCGAAGTCTGCGGATACCCCCAAGGTCCCTAGAGGACTCTCCATGGGATCTTAGGACCTCTGGTAAGTGGAACACAACTTCTGCCAGGAGGCAGAACACCAGATATCTGGGCACCTTCCCTGCAAGAGGAGAGCTTGCATGCAGAGAGTACTCTGACCAATGAAACTCAGGAGAGAGCTAATCTCACAGGTCTGCTTGTAGAGGCTAATATAATAACCTGAGGAACAAGCTCTAACCAGAGACAACTATAACAAGTAACTCCAGGGATTACTAGATGGCAAAAAGCAAACGTAAGCATCTTACTAACAGAAACCAAACCACTCACCATCATCAGAAACCAGCACTCCCACCCCACCCAGTCCTGGGAACCCCAACACACCCGAAAAGATAGACCTGGATTTAAAAGCATATCTCATGAAGATCATAGAGGAAATCAAGAAGGACTTTAATAACTCATTTAAAGAAATACAGGGAAGCACTGCTAAATAGGTAGAAGACCTTAAAGAGGAAGCACAAAAATCCCTTAAAGAATTGCAGAAAAACACGACCAAACAGGTAATGGAATTGAATAAAATGATCCAAGACCTAAAAAGGGAGGTAGACACAATAAAGACACCCCAAAATGAGGCAATGCTGGAGATAGAAACCCTAGGAAAGAAATCTGGAACCATAGATGCGAGCATCAGCAACAAAATACAAGAGATGGAAGAAAGAATCTCAGGTGGAGGCCAGCAGTCTCACCCGACACCTGCACGGGCCCACACAGGATTCCCCACGGGATCCTAAGACCTCTGGTGAGTGGAACACAGCCCCTGCCCCAATCCAATCGCGCGGAACCTGAGACAGTGGAAAATAGGGAAGCAGGCTACCCAGGCCTGACCTGGGGCACAAGCCTCTTCCGCTCCACTCAAGCCCAAGGGTACCTTGCCAGCGGACTCGCCCGACACCCGCACGGGCCCACACAGGATTCCCCACAGGATCCTAAGACCTCTGGGGAGTGGAACACAACTTCTGCCAGGAGTCTGGTTCGAACACCAGATATCTGGGTACCTTCCCTGCAAGAAGAGAGCTTGCCTGCAGAGAATACTCTGCCCACTCAAACTAAGGAGAGAGCTACCCTCCCAGGTCTGCTTATAGAGGCTAACAGAGTCACCTGAAGAACAAGCTCTTACCAGAGACAACTATAACAGCTAGCTTCAGAGATTAGCAGATGGCGAAAGGCAAACGTAAGAATCCTACTAACAGAAATCAAGACCACTCACCATCATCAGAACGCAGCACTCCCATCCCACCTAGTCCTGGGCACCCCAACACAACTGAAAATCTAGACCCAGATTTAAAAACATTTCTCATGATGATGATAGAGGACATCAATAAGGACTTTCATAAGTCACTTAAAGAATTACAGGAGAGCACTGCTAAAGAGTTACAGGCCCTTAAAGAAAAGCAGGAAAACACAACCAAACAGGTAGAAGTCCTTAAAGAAAAACAGGAAAACACATCCAAACAGGTGATGGAAATGAACAAAACCATACTAGAACTAAAAGGGGAAGTAGACACAATAAAGAAAACCCAAAGCAAGGCAACGCTGGAGATAGAAACCCTAGGAAAGAGATCTGGAACCATAGATGCGAGCATCAGCAACAGAATACAAGAAATGGAAGAGAGAATCTCAGGCGCAGAAGATTCCATAGAGAACATCGGCACAACAATCAAAGATAATACAAAATGCAAAAGGATCCTACTCAAAACATCCAGGAAATCCAGGACACAATGAGAAGACCAAACCTACGGATAATAGGAATTGATGAGAATGAAGATTTTCAAATTAAAGGGCCAGCTAATATCTTCAACAAAATAATAGAAGAAAACTTCCCAAACAAAAAGAAAGAAATGCCCATGATCATACAAGAAGCCTACAGAACCCGAAATAGAATGGACCAGAAAAGAAATTCCTCCCGACACATAATAATTAGAACAACAAATGCACTAAATAAAGATAGAATATTAAAAGCAGTAAGGGAGAAAGGTCAAGTAACATATAAAGGAAGGCCTATCAGAATTACACCAGACTTTTCACCAGAGACTTTGAAAGCCAGAAGAGCCTGGACAGATGTTATACAGACACTAAGAGAACACAAATGCCAGCCCAGGCTACTATACCCGGCCAAACTCTCAATTACCATAGATGGAGAAACCAAAGTATTCCAGGACAAAACCAAATTCACACAATATCTTTCCACGAATCCAGCCCTTCAAAGGATAATAACAGAAAAGAAGCAATACAAGGATGGAAATCAAGCCCTAGAACAAGCAAGAAAGTAATCCCTCAACAAACCAAAAAGAAGACAGCCACAAGAACAGAATAACAACCATAACAACAAAAATAAAAAGAAGCAACAATTACTTTTCCTTAATATCTCTTAATATCAATGGACTCAATTCCCCAATAAAAAGACATAGACTAACAGACTGGCTACACAAACAGGACCCAACATTCTGCTGCTTACAGGAAATCCATCTCAGGGAAAAAGACAGACACTACCTCAGAGTGAAAAGCTGGAAAACAATTTTCCAAGCAAATGGTCTGAAGAAACAAGCTGGAGTAGCCATTCTAATATCGGATAAAATCGACTTCTAACCCAAAGTTATCAAAAAAGACAAGGAGGGACACTTCATACTCATCAAAGGTAAAATCCTCCAAGAGGAACTCTCAATTCTGAATATCTATGCTCCAAATGCAAGGGCAGCCACATTCATTAAAGACACTTTAGTAAAGCTCAAAGCACACATTGCACCTCACACAATAATAGTGGGAGACTTCAACACACCACTTTCATCAATGAACAGATCGTGGAAGCAGAAACTAAACAGGGACACAGTGAAACTAACAGAAGTTATGAAACAAATGGACCTGACAGATATCTACAGAACATTTTATCCTAAAACAAAAGGATATACCTTCTTCTCAGCACCTCATGGGACCTTCTCCAAAATTGACCATATAATTGGTCACAAAACAGGCCTCAACAGATACAAAAATATTGAAATTGTCCCATGTATCCTATCAGACCACCATGGCCTAAGACTGATCTTCAATAACAACATAAATAATGGAAAGCCAACATTCACATGGAAACTGAACAACACTCTTCTCAATGATACCTTGGTCAAGGAAGAAATAAAGAAAGAAATTAAAGACGTTTTAGAGTTTAATGAAAATGAAGCCACAACGTACCCAAACCTATGGGACACAATGAAAACATTTCTAAGAGGGAAACTCATAGCTCTGAGTGCCTCCAAGAAGAAACGGGAGAGCGCACATACTAGCAGCTTGACAACACATCTAAAAGCTCTAGAAAAAAAGGAAGCAAATTCACCCAAGAGGAGTAGACGGCAAGAAATAATCAAACGCAGGGGTGAAATCAACCAAGTGGAAACAAGAAGAACTATTCAAAGAATTAACCAAACAAGGAGTTGGTTCTTGGACAAAATCAACAAGAGAGATAAACCCTTAGCTAGACTCACTAGAGGGCACAGGGACAAAATCCTAATTAACAAAATCAGAAATGAAAAGGGAGACATAACAACAGATCCTGAAGAAATCCAAAACACAATCAGATCCTTCTACAAAAGGCTACACTCAACAAAACTGGAAAACCTGGACGAAATGGACAAATTTCTGGACAGATACCAGGTACCAAAGTTGAATCAGGATCAAGTTGACCATGTAAACAGTCCCATATCCCCTAAAGAAATAGAAGCAGTTATTAATAGTCTCGCCATAAAAGAACCTCTTGTGGAATCACCATGCCTGACCTAAAGCTTTACTACAGAGCAATTGTGATAAAAACTGCATGGTACTGGTATAGAGACAGACAAGTAGACCAATGGAATAGAATTGAAGACCCAGAAATGAACCCACACACCTATGGTCACTTGATCTTCGACAAGGAAGCTTAAACCATCCAGTGGAAGAAAGACAGCATTTTCAACAATTGGTGCTGGCACAACTGGTTGTTATCATGTAGAAGAATGAGAATCGATCCATACTTATCTCCTTGTACTAAGGTCAAATCTAAGTGGATCAAGGAACTTCACATAAAACCAGAGACACTGAAACTTATAGAGGAGAAAGTGGGGAAAAGCATTGAAGATATGGGCACAGGGGAAAAATGCCTGAACAGAACAGCAATGGCTTGGGCTATAAGATCGAGAATTGACAAATGGGACCTAATGAAACTCCAAAGTTTCTGCAAGGCAAAAGACACCGTCAATAAGACAAAAAGACCACCAACAGATTGGGAAAGGATCTTTACCTATCCTAAATCAGATAGGGGACTAATATCCAACATATATAAAGAACTCAAAAAGGTGGACTTCAGAAAATCAAATAACCCCATTAAAAAATGGGGCTCAAACTGAACAAAGAATTCTCACCTGAGGAATACCGAATGGCAGAGGAGCACCTGAAAAAATGTTCAACATCCTTAATCATCAGGGAAATGCAAATCAAAACAACCCTGAGATTCCACCTCACACCAGTCAGAATGGCTGAGGTCAAAAATTCAGGTGACAGCAGATGCTGGCGTGGAAGTGGAGAAAGAGGAACACTCCTCTATTGTTGGTGGGATTGCAGGCTTGTACAACCACTCTGGAAATCAGTCTGGCGGTTCCTCAGAAAATTGGACATAGTACTACCGGAGGATCCAGAAATACCTCTCCTGGGCATATATCCAGAAGATACCCCAACTGGTAAGAAGGACACATGCTCCACTATGTTCATAGCAGCCTTATTTATAATAGCCAGAAGCTGGAAAGAACCCAGATGCCCCTCAACAGAGGAATGGATACAGAAAATGTGGTACATCTACACAATGGAGTACAACTCAGCTATTAAAAAGAATGAATTTATGAAATTCCTAGCCAAATGGATGGACCTGGAGGGCATCATCCTGAGTGAGGTAACACATTCACAAAGGAACTCACACAATATGTACTCACTGATAAGTGGATATTAGCCTAAAACCTAGGATACCCAAGATATAAGATACAATTTCCTAAACACATGAAACTCAAGAAAAATGAACACTGAAGTGTGGACACTATGCCCCTCCTTAGAAGTGGGAACAAAACACCCATGGAAGGAGTTACAGGGACAAAGTTTGGAGCTGAGATGAAAGGATGGACCATGTAGAGACTGCCATATCCAGGGATCCACCCCATAATCAGCATCCAAACGCTGACACCATTGCATACACTAGCAAGATTTTATCGAAAGGACCCAGATGTAGCTGTCTCTTGTGAGACTATGCCGGGGCCTAGCAAACACAGAAGTGGATGCTCACAGTCAGCTAATGGCTGGATCACAGGGCTCCCAATGGAGGAGCTAGAGAAAGTACCCAAGGAGCTAAAGGGATCTGCAACCCTATAGGTGGAACAACATTATGAACTAACCAGTACCCCGGAGCTCTTGACTCTAGCTGCATATGTATCAAAAGATGGCCTAGTCGGCCATCACTGGAAAGAGAGGCCCATTGTACACGCAAAATTTATATGCCCCAGTACAGGGGAACGCCAGGGCCAAAAAGGGGAAGTGGGTGGGTAGGGGAGTGGGGGTGGGTGGGTATGGGGGACTTTTGGTATAGCATTGGAAATGTAAATGAGCTAAATACCTTATAAAAATAAAAAAAAATAGTCTCCCAGCCAAAAAAAGCCCAGGACCAGACGGGTTTAGTGTAGAGTTCTATCAGACCTTCAAAGAAGATCTAATTCCAGTTCTGCACAAACTATTTCACAAAATAGAAGTAGAAGGTACTCTACCCTACTCATTTTATGAAGCCACAATTACTCTGATACCTAAACCACAGAAAGATCCAACAAAGATAGAGAACTTCAAACCAATTTATCTTATGAATATCGATGCAAAAATCCTCAATAACATTCTCGCTAACCGAATCCAAGGACACATTAAAGCAATTATCCATCCTGACAAAGTAGGTTTTATTCCAGGGATGCAGGGATGGTTTAATATACGAAAATCCATCAATGTAATCCATTATATAAACAAACTCAAAGACAAAAACAACATGATCATCTCGTTAGATGCAGAAAAAGCATTTGACAAAATCCAACACCCATTCATGATAAAAGTCTTGGAAAGATCAGAAATTCAAGGCCCATACCTAAACATGATAAAAGCAATCTACAGCAAACCAGTAGTCAACATCAAAGTAAATGGAGAGAAACTGGAAGCAATCCCACTAAAATCAGGGACTAGACAAGGCTGCCCACTTTCTCCCTACCTTTTCAACATAGTACTTGAAGTATTAGCCAGAGCAATTCGACAACAAAAGGAGATCAAGGGGATACAAATTGGAAAAAATGAAGTCAAAATATCACTTTTTGCAGATGATATAATAGTATATATAAGTGACCCAAAAAATTCCACCAGAGAACTCCTAAACCTGAGAAACAGCTTCGGTGAAGAAGCTGGATATAAAATTAACTCAAACAAGTCAATGGCCTTTCTCTACACAAAGAATAAACAGGCTGAGAAAGAAATTAGGGAAACAACATCCTTCTCAATAGTCACAAATAATATAAAATATCTCGGCGTGACTCTAACTAAGGAAGTGAAAGAACTGTATGATAAAAACTTCAAGTCTCTGAAGAAAGAAATTAAAGAAGATCTCAGAAGATGGAAAGACCTCCCATGCTCATGGATTGGCAGGATCAACATTGTAAAAATGGCTATCTTGCCAAAAGCAATCTACAGATTCAATGCAATCCCCATCAAAATTCCAACTCAATTCTTCAACGAATTAGAAGGAGAAATTTGCAAATTCATCTGGAATAACAAAAAAACCTAGGATAGCAAAAACTCTTCTCAAGTATAAAAGAACCTCTGGTGGAATCACCATGCCTGACCTAAAGCTTTACTACAGAGCAATTGTGATAAAAACTGCATGGTACTGGTATAGAGACAGACAAGTAGACCAATGGAATAGAATTGAAGACCCAGAAATGAACCCACGCACCTATGGTCACTTGATCTTCGACAAGGGAGCTAAAACCATCCAGTGGAAGAAAGACAGCATTTTCAACAACTGGTGCTGGCACAACTGGTTGTTATCATGTAGAAGAATGAGAATCGATCCATACTTATCTCCTTGTACTAAGGTCAAATCTAAGTGGATCAAGGAACTTCACATAAAACCAGAGACACTGAAACTTATAGAGGAGAAAGTGGGAAAAAGCCTTGAAGATATGGGCACGGGGAAAAAATTCCTGAACAGAACAGCAATGGCTTGTGCTGTAAGATTGAGAATTGACAAATGGGACCTAATGAAACTCCAAAGTTTCTGCAAGGCAAAAGATACTGTCAATAAGACAAAAAGACCACCAACAGATTGGGAAAGGATCTTTACCTATCCTAAATCAGATAGGGGACTAATATCCAACATATATAAAGAACTCAAGAAGGTGGACTTCAATAAATCAAATAACCCCATTAAAAAATGGGGCTCAGAACTGAACAAAGAATTCTCACCTGAGGAATACCGAATGGCAGTGAAGCACCTGAAAAAAATGTTCAACATCCTTAATCATCAGGGAAATGCAAATCAACACAACCCTGAGATTCCACCTCACACCAGTCAGAATGGCTAAAGTAAAAAATTCAGGTGACAGCAGATGCTGGCGTGGATGTGGAGAAAGAGGAACACTCCTCCATTGTTGGTGGGATTGCAGGCATGTACAACCACTCTGGAAATCAGTCTGGCGGTTCCTCAGAAAATTGGACATAGTACTACCGGAGGATCCAGCAATACCTCTCCTGGGCATATATCCAGAAGATGCCCCAACTGGTAAGAAGGACACATGCTCCACTATGTTCATAGCAGCCTTATTTATAATAGCCAGAAACTGGAAAGCACCTAGATGCCCCTCAACAGAGGAATGGATACAGAAAATGTGGTACATCTACACAATGGAGTACTACTCAGCTATTAAAAAGAATTAATTTATGAAATTCCTAGCCATATGGATGGACCTGGAGGGCATCATCCTGAGTGAGGTAACACAATCACAAAGGAACTCACACAATATGTACTCACTGATAAGTGGATATTAGCCCAAAACCTAGGATACCCAAGATATAAGATACAATTTCCTAAACACATGAAACTCAAGAAAAATGAACACTGAAGTGTGGACACTATGCCCCTCCTTAGAAGTGGGAACAAAACACCCATGGAAGGAGTTACAGGGACAAAGTTTGGAGCTGAGATGAAAGGATGGACCATGTAGAGACTGCCATATCCAGGGATCCACCCCATAATCAGCATCCAAACGCTGACACCATTGCATACACTAGCAAGATTTTATCGAAAGGACCCAGATGTAGCTGTCTCTTGTGAGACTATTCCGGGGCCTAGCAAACACAGAAGTGGATGCTCACAGTCAGCTAATGGATGGATCACAGGGCTCCCAATGGAGGAGCTAGAGAAAGTACCCAAGGAGCTAAAGGGATCTGCAACCCTATAGGTGGAACAACATTATGAACTAACCAGTACCCCGGAGCTCTTGACTCTAGCTGCATATGTATCAAAAGATGGCCTAGTCGGCCATCACTGGAAAGAGAGGCCCATTGGACACACAAAATTTATATGCCCCAGTACAGGGGAACGCCAGGGCCAAAAAGGGGAAGTGGGTGGGTAGGGGAGTGGGGTTGGGTTGGTATGGGGGACTTTTGGTATAGCATTGGAAATGTAAATGAGCTAAATACCTAATAAAAATGGGAAAAAAAGAATATCAGGTGGAGAAGATTCTATAGAGAACATCGGCACAACAATCAAAGAAAATACAAAATGCAAAATGATACTAACTCAAAACTTCCAGGAAATCCAGGACACAATGAGAAGAACAAACCTACAGATAATAGGGGTAGATGAGAATGAAGATTTTCATCTTAAAGGGCCAGCAAATATCTTCAACAAAATTATAGAAGAAAACTTCCCAAACCTAAAGAAAGACATGCCTATGAACATACAGGAAGCCTACACAACTCCAAATAGTCTGGAACAGAAAAGAAATTCCTCCCGACACATAATAATCAGAACAACAAATGTGCCACAGACGCTCTGAGTCCCTGGTCTGTGTGGAACGGGATTTCTTAGGCAGATGGGCAAAAAGAGTCGGATGTGACAGACAAACACGCGAGAGTGGCGTTGAATCTGAATGTAATGTTCTGGTTGAGCTTCAGACTTATATTACAACGAATTATCAGAAAATACAAATCACAAAAAGACAAGATACACTAGGATTCACCAGTTACAGCAGAAAGGAATTTGCAGGGACTAATTAAATGTTTACATTAGGGATAACAAGCCCTGCCTAGGATCAGCCTAATGCCAGGCAAGAATTTCACACTTTAGGGTTAATAGCATCAGGGGGTTGTTAACTCTTGACAGGCCTTCAGAGGAATGTAATGTCACTGACCCTGAAATTCTCTAGGCCTTGTTAATACTTATCAGTTTGGAAAATTTCCATTATCAGGTATTATATCAACTTGCTCTGGTGTGGAATGTAGTTTGTAGTAAATATTTCTACCTCAGTGGGACTTTTAGTCTCTTTCTGCATACAGCTGAGTTAATGGCTAGTGCTTTATTGTTTTATGGTAGTGCTTAATTAGTTACTGAATGGGTTAAGCTCCTTGCTGCTATCTGGAATCTAAGAACACTGGGAAAAGGCTTAACTATGTTAGAATACAATCTTAAAAGGCCTTTACTATAAGGTAATACTATATAGAGTGCACGTGGATCCATACACTAGACTAATGTGAATTTGGAAAATTAATTTTTTGGGTGAGGGAAAAAACGCCATAACTCCGGGAGGGGAATTTGCATGGAACTCTTATCCTCGTGAAACAGCTTCCAGGCTTTCTGCCTGTCAAACTGACCCAAACTGGAGAGCTGACTTTCATCAGACATCCAGGAGGAGATTCCTAGAAATTCATTTCTCATGAGCAGCTTTTTGGCATTTCTGCCTCACAAGCTGACTCTGCCAGAGTGCCCTGGCATCTCACCTATTTTTTTTAATTTTTAATAATTTATCTTTATTTCTCAGCCGAAGTTCCAGGATGTCCCACTTCGTGGTAGCTACAGATCTCATGAGCACTCTAAAGATGAGTGGAAACACAATGATTACTAATAGAGCAATGCCAAAAATTATCACAAGTAGGATTATATATTGAACCTAATCCAGGGGGTTCAGTGCACTTAAGTTGTTTTTCAAATCTCTGGCCAATTCATCAATGTTCCAAGTGTCCAGATGGCTTTTACTGATATCTGAAATTTTTACCTTTAACTGTTCTAAGTCATGGGAAATATCAGTAACTATCCATATACCCTGTAAATGAGTTTTCGTCTTAAGCCACTCAGTAGTTGTATTATAAGGTAGAGGAGTGACACAAATGTACTGGAAAGAAGCATGATATTTAGTAGTTAACCTGGTCTTGATATTAGCAATATCTTGCCCTATTGCCAGTACTACTTCTTCCAGGGCGTTAACCTTTGTTTCCAATTTTTTATCTATAAAATACAACTCTGACAAGGCTACAGAGATATTCTTATGCATGTCATTAACAAAATGAGCGGTATGCTGTTGCTGTACTAAGGCTGTGGTGGATATTGTAAAGGAATTTAAGATTGTAATTAAGGCTGTAATTTTTAAGATTAGTGCTGCTACAAATCTCTTAGGTCCAATACGTTTGTTTAGTCTTTTTAAAGTTTGTAATTTAGAATTTTTAAACCAAGGATCATTTTTTAACTCTACAGGCAGCAAAGCATAAGCAGATCTTTTGAATAAAATCATAACAGTAGATTCCTTGTTTAAATTCGGATCTACACAATTAGTTAAATGACAGGAATTACAATGTATATGAAAAGACTTGTCAAGATTGGTGATCTTAACTCTTAAAATTATTTAACAATAAGCATACAGGTAAGGTACACAAGCGTTTACGGCTATAGGGGAGTTGGCCTGAATGGCCAAAAACAGTCTCTGATGAAATCTTGTCCAATACTTAGTAGCAGTCCTTCTGCCTCACGAGTTAGCTCTTTTAGTTGTCCCCAAGTAGACACTAGGTCTGCTCTCCTTGTTGTAGCCCATGGCAGAGATAGGAAGAGTTTCTTTATTTTGCTTGTGAGTGGCTGTTTTCTGATTTCTTTTTCCTCTGTGCATTCAATACAGCTTTCTGGTCACCACTGTCAGGGCACTCAGGAACTCACAGGTCAGCCTGTCACATGAATCATTCTGGGAGCTAGCATGCTCTTATAGCATTCTGTGGAAAAAAAACAGAAATATTTCCCCCTTCCCCCCATATTGAGTATCTGAACAGGATCATGCCATGTGCCAATAAGTGGATCCCTTCATCTCATGAGTATGCCTGATTGTAGGGTGCCATAGACACTTAGAGAGATTTTTGGCATCTAAATTTTTTAAAAGATATAGATATAAAGATCCACAGTACTGTTTCCTTGGGAATAATAAAAATCTCAGTAACATGGATAACATTAAATTGTTGATAAAACATCTCAAATGCTTGGCTGTAGTAGCCAGTTTTAATTTGATTTGGAACACCAAGTTAAAAAAAAATCAACACAGGCAACTATACTTTTAGTTGCTATTTTATTAGAGCAGTTGTAATTAGAAAGACTAAAAAGTTATCAATAGTCACATGTGCATATTTTATTTTTGTAAAATTAAAAAGCATCTATTTGTAATAATTGATTAAGTATACGTCCTCAATAATTAATACCAATGTGTGGAACAGGTAGAAACTGAGGACACTGAGATCAAATCTTTACAATATGACATGTACATTAATTTTATTTATTTACTTATTTTAAATGTCAATTTATTATCTCAAGCCATTACTATTTTGATGATGCAAAGAATGAGGTTATATGGCCAATTATTTTTGTATAAGATCTATAATTTACCTGTGATAGAAATCTAGCATGGTATTGCCTTAAGAGGTCTTTTCCAGGCAATCTTCAACATTTTAAAACACCATTTACAGCACATATTTTAATTATCTGTGCTGAAGCAGGTAAAAACTCAAAAGAATAAACATGTGATCCAATTCACATATACTTTTCTTCCATAGAAAGGTTGTTTTAAATACAGTAAATGGGATGCATGTATATAAGCAATTTTTTAACTTATTTTTAGGATGAGTATTAATTTTATTTTAAATGATGATATGCAATAGATCAAATATCAATATTTTGTAATAACTAATAGCTGTTTGGAACAAGGAATTTTTAATTTTTAATTAGCACCACAGTAGCTTTATATATAATAGGATGTTAAAACTTTGAGGTGAAGAGGGATGAGTTTACATTAATGTTTTTTCTTGTCAAAGATAGCTGTGGACATTTTTAATAACAATAACTAGAATATGTAGTTAATATTTTAATTACTACCAAATACAATCGATACAAATAGATTATAGAAGTTTCCTCTACTTTTTGTTAAAGCCTTTTTGGTTCTCACATTTGAATCTCACTTGATAGCACCTAACAAAGGCTTAGGTTCTCCTGTGGTGAATTTAAGGTGAGGTCTTAGCCAATTAACATCTCCTGGAAGCTTTTGAAAATAAAATTTTGAAGCAAATTTGTAGCAATTCTGAACTATAACTAAAACCCTAAATATTAAAAATGATATTGCCTCTGAATCTTATGAAGCAACAACTATTCCCCAGAAGTTAAACTTTTCTTTTAGAGACATTAGCTAATAAAATACTTTCCACTTAGGAAACAATATATACTGAAAGATTTAAACGTTTTGCTTTTTGTATTGAAGCCTGGACAATGAAAATTTCTTACATAATATAAGACTATATTAGCCGTATCTAGGGGTAAAAGCCTTTAATGGTCACCAGTTTACTAGAAGTAAACTCTTTATAAATGGAAAAAATAGACTTTTAAATCTATAATAATTTTACATGAAGTAGGCAAGTTATCTTGTAATGCCTTTATAAGTTTTATAGCCTGATTGACCTTTTATAAATCTTGTATTTAGACTTTATCATGAATAACACCTGGGTAGATCTGAAAAGAAAAAAATTGTTGTTTAGCTAAAAGAAATTCCCCCTGAAGGCAGGGAGGGTGAAGTTTCAAGAACTTCCCTAGGCACAGTCTGTGAAACACAAAAAAACTTTGTACAAGCCCTTTTTTGAGGCTGTTTTAAGCTTTGTATCAACCCAAATGTATATATTTTCTAATTTGAGCATCTTGGCCCTTCTGCAATGAGGACAGATTTTAGAGGAGCAATTTAACTGTCTGACCATGCCCCTGATTTTGGACAATCTTTCTTAAGATGACTTATACCTTAAACATTTTCTTTTATGACCTTTTATGGTCCTACAAGGCCGCAGCCATAGTCAAACTGATTGTGTGAGGGTCTAATTTCTGCACAAAGATGAATATATCTAGTTAATTTTACTTTGCTTTGTATGACTGAATGGCCCAAGTGAGCAGCATTAGCACTCTTATAAGTTGATTATTCTTGTAATAATCTTAATTATGGGTGAGTTAAAAGTCTTAAGCTTTTGATTAAACTGCAAACTGTAGACAATGGCAATTTTAACCATAATTTTTAAGTTTTTGTTGTAATATTAGAATATATCTATAACTTTTGGAAAGCAAGACCCAATTTTAAACAATTTATTCTCCTTAAAATCAATACTAAAAACATCACTACCACATTACAAAATTTGGCTGTCAATTCATTAATGTAAGACAGTTTAAATTTTAATGTTTCATTAAAGAGACATTGTTTTAAAATCTTATCTTTATAAGTCTATCTTTTAGGATAAGAATTACATAAGATGTTATCTTAATTTAGAAGTATCTTTAGAGGACTAGTTCTCTGGGCTGGTTGATGCCAGGTGCTTTTGTTTGAAAATGACTCTGGCACTGAGTTACTACTTTTAAGTTAACTTTATAGCCAGTGTTATATCCTTTTAATCATACCCAAATAACTTATAAGCCAATTTTCTATGACCAAAATATGTAGACCATATTTATACCTTTGAGACCAATCAAAAACCAAATGAAGTGGCTACATGAATCTTATGAATTTAGATCAATTAAAGAATTTTACTTTTTATAGCTATACTTATAAGATAAAAAAGCAATTTGTTATTTGCTAAACACAATAATCACAAACTTGCAGAGAAAGTTTTAGGAAAAAACAACTATCAGCTTATTTGCCTTAGAACTAAGAGGTTGCAGATTCCTTTTCTTTAAAAACAGTTTTTAGCAGGGCCTCTCTTGCTGTGCTTGATTTATGGCTAAAGTGAAGGGTCTCTCTCAGCCTCCTTTGTGCAAACTGAGAGTGAATCAGCAGGTAAAGTTTTAACCATTATTTTTGTTTTATTTTTTCAACATGAAACATAAAACAGTTATTCAGACAACGACACAATCATTCAGACAACGAAACAAAAGACATACATGAATTGACATGATTGGTGCACCAAACATTAGACAATACATAAAGAAGGTAGAGAATTTCTCCTGTTGGGGCCAGAGAGAATGAAACAGGGCGTCCCCTGATTTCTCTCTGTCCCTGGGAGAATTCTAAAATCCATTTTCTTTTATCCCTTTCTTTTCTTTCCTGCTTGTAAGAGACAGGTTGTCAAATCAAGATTAAAATCCAAAATTTTCTAACAGCTCTGGCAAGCATCCAAACTTCTAATTTATTTAATCTGAGGGCCAATTTTTGAGAAAACACACAATCTCTATACACTAAATGTCTCAAATAGCCTAAAAGTTTACCATGCTGAATCTTTTTGAAGCCATCATCAGTTCACACTTAGTCATATATTTTGTAGCCATCTGTAAAAATGCTTTTTTCTGTAACCAACAAAAATACCATTTATGGAATGAATTGTATATGTTTTAGGAGATGACTTAACTTTCAATAAAGCCTTTTCTACGAATTTTTAGCACAATGTAGGATTGGAAAATTGTAAATAAGGTAACAGTAAGAAGTGACCTATATTTTGACTTTTATGAAGTCTCTTTTTATACTTTGACCATAATTTAACCATAACTTTTAATTTAGCCTAAAGTATCAGAATCCACAACTTGAAGTTTTTCTTATAACTGGAGCTGTGTCTTATAATGAGCTTCACAGTTTCTGAATGGGGCTAAGAGACTGCCCCTTTAGTTTTTTTCTTACCTGCTTCTTAGTGAGCAGAGTCCCATCCTTATGGGACTTTGATTTACATTCACTTCTCCAGTGCTTTTTACAACGCTGGGAGGGACCCAAAGGAATGCTCTTCTTGTCTCCTGAGAGATTTTTACAATCTTTTCTCAGGTGCCCCGGTTTTTTTTTTTACAACCGAAACATGTAATTCCACACATAGCGCCAAGTTTTTTCCTTTTCTTTGCTCTGGCATAAGCTATCTTCTGCATTACGGCCAGTGAGGCATCAGCACATGCTTTAATATAATCTTGTAGGGAACTTGTCTTATGGATTGGTCTGTTCAGGTCTTGGCACAAGGTACTCAAGTATTCCCAAGCCAATTGTTTTATTAATATATCAGTACCTTCCGAGGGGGGAAGCATCCTGGAAACTGCCTCTTCCATCTAGGTACAAAACTTTCATAAGATTCATCATGCTTTTGTCTAATTCCTGAAAGGACTGTGGACTTAGCCCCAGGGACAGGTAAACTCCGCCAGCTAGATATAGCTATCTGATTAATTCCCTCCAACACTGCCTTAGGAATATTCAGTTGCGCTGCTGGTCTAGCATAGTTTTTTTGCCCAAGAAGCATAGGCACTGTGGGTTTAGCTCCATTTCTCGACGAAGATCTTTCCTGAACTAACTTTCTGGCCCTTTCTTCATATTCTGTTCTCCAGAGAATGAAATCTCCGGGAGCAAGAGTAGCTTTCTGGTGCCAATTATAAGGGGTCAGCCACTGGCTTGCTACTGCATCCAAAATCTGTAAAGTATATGGTGCAGTAGAGACCAGCGTTGTTACTGCTGACTGTATTTCCTTAAGAGTTTTTAACGGCAAAGGTTCCCATCGCGGCTCACTCACTTCTTTGCAAATTACCGGGCAAGTGAGTGTAAAGTCTCCTTGTCTCTTTGCCTCTGCTACGGCAGCATCAAAGCCAACCAGCGGTAAGAGCCGACGTGGCTTTGGCACTGGTCTGTGGGTGGCTAGTGTCATAATTAAAGACTCCTCCTCACTGCTATCTGTGTATTTACGAAAACGATCCTTTCTTCCCTTAATTTTGCGATTTGCCATTCCCTTTGAAATTTCCCATTCATTATCATTTTCACTGTCAGTGATCTCTGAATCACTTTTTTCTAGCTTTATCCCCTTTTTTCTTGAACAGTACAATTTCTTTTTAACAGCATTGGGTTTCACTTTCTGATCATCAGAGAAGGAGCTTCCTCTGCAAGGAATTCTAGGTCTGTTTTCTCAGTCAATAGATCCCTCATTTGTTGCCACAATATAAAAGCATTGTCAGGGACATTCCTGGATAAATTTTCCTTGTGAAACTTCCTCATATCCTTTCCTACTCGCTTCCAATCTTCTAGTGTCAAGCTTCCCTCCTCTGGAAACCAGGGACTGATTTTTTGCACGAAATCATAAAATACTTGTTAAGATTTGTCTGAGATTTTTAGGCCTCTTCCAGACAACATGTGCTTAAATACTGACAGGAACAATTTTTTCCCTTTTGATTCTGACTGCCCCATGATAAATACTTACTCATCTTTTTAACGGATGCTCAGGTCTACCTGTCTGCAGCACAGTGCGACGAGATCCTATCTTTGCCTGAGAAAATAAAGAATAGAAAGAAAAAGAAAGAGAAAGAAAAGACTAATCTCCCCAGTTGTCTCTGTTCAAAGGCACCAACTGCCACAGACCCTCTGGGTCCCTGGTCTGTGTGGAACGGGATTTCTTAGGCAGATGGGCAAAAAGAGCCGGATGTGACAGACAAACACGCGAGAGTGGCGTTGAATCTGAATGTAATGTTCTGGTTGAGCATCAGACTTATATTACAACGAATTATCAGAAAATACAAATCACAAAAAGACAAGATACACTGGGATTCACCAGTTACAGCAGAAAGGAATTTGCAGGGACTAATTAAATGTTTACAAGCCTGGCCTAGGATCAGCCTAATGCCAAGCAAGAATTTCACACTTTAGGGTTAATAGCATCAGGGGGTTGTTAACTCTTGACAGGCCTTCAGAGGAATGTAATGTCACTGACCCTGAAATTCTCTAGGCCTTGTTAATACTTATCAGTTTGGAAAATTTCCATTATCAGGTATTATATCAACTTGCTCTGGTGTGGAATGTAGTTTGTAGTAAATATTTCTACCTCAGTGGGACTTTTAGTCTCTTTCTGCATACAGCTGAGTTAATGACTAGTGCTTTATTGTTTTATGGTAGTGCTTAATTAGTTACTGAATGGGTTAAGCTCCTTGCTGCTATCTGGAATCTAAGAACACTGGGAAAAGGATTAACTATGTTAGAATACAATCTTAAAAGGCATTTGCTATAAGGTAATACTATATAGAGTGCACGTGGATCCATACACTAGACTAATGTGGATTTGGAAAATTAATTTTTTGGGTGAGGGAAAAAACGCCATAACTCCGGGAGGGGAATTTGCATGGAACTCTAATCCTTGTGAAACAGCTTCCAGGCTTTCCACCTGTTAAACTGACCCAAACTGGAGAGCTGACCTTCGTCAGACATCCAGGAGGAGAGTCCTAGAAATTCATTTCTCATGAGCAGCTTTTTGGCATTTCTGCCTCACAAGCTGACTCCACCAGAGTGCCCTGGCACAAATGCACTAAATCAAGATAGTATATAAAAAGCAGTAAGGGAAAAAGTTCAAGTAACATCTAAAGGCAGGCCTATCAGAATTACACCAGACTTTTCACCAGACACTATGAAAGCCAGAAGATCCTGGACAGATGTTATACAGACACTAAGAGAACACAAATGCCAGCCCAGGCTACTATACCCAGCCAAACTACCACTTACCATAGAAGGAGAAAACAAAATATTTCATGACAATACCAAATTCACACTTTATCTTTCCATGAATCCAGCCCTTCAAAGGATAATAACAGGAAAAAAAACAATACAAGGACAGAAACCACACCCTAGAAAAAGCAAGAAATTAATCCTTCAAAAAACCTAAAAAAAAGACAGCCACAAGAACAGAATGCCAACTTTAACAACAAAAATAATAGGAAGCAACAATTATTTTTCCTTAATATCTCTTAATATCAATGAGCTAAAGTCACCAATAAAAAGATATAGACTAACAGACTAGCTACACAAACAAGACCCAACATTCTACTACTTACAGGAAACCCATTTCAGGGAAAAAGACAGACACTTCCTCAGAGTGAAAGGCTGGAAAATAATTTTCATAGCTAATGGTCTGAAGAAACAAGCTGGAGTAGCCATTCTAACATCTAATAAAATCGACTTTCAACACAAAGTCATCAAAAAAGACAAGGAGGGACACTTCGTACTCAGCAAAGGTAAAATCATCCAAGAGGAACTCTCATTTCTGAATATCTATGCTCCAAATGCAAGGGCAGCCACATTCATTAAAGAAACTTTAGTAAAGATCAAAGCACACATTGCACCTCACACAATAATAGTGGGAGACTTCAACACACCACTTTCATCAATGGACAGATCATGGAAACAGAAACTAAATAGGGACACAGTGAAACTAACAGAAGTTATGAAACAAATGGACTTAACAGATATCTACAAAACATTTTATCTAAAAACAAAACGATATACATTCTTCTCATCACCTCATGGTACCTTCTCCAAAACTGACCATATAATTTGTCACATAAAAGGCCTCAACAGATATAAAAATATTGAAATTGTCCCATGCATCCTATCAGACCACCATGGACTAAGGCTAATCTTCAATAACAACATAAATAATGGAAAGCCAACATTCACGTGGAAAATGAAAAATACTCTTCTCAATGTAACCTTGGTCAAGGAAGGAATAAAGAAAGAAAATAAAGACTTTTTAGAGTTTAATGAAAATGAAGCCACAACATACCCAAACTTATGGGACACGATGAAAGCATTTCTAAGAGGGAAACTCATAGCTCTTAGTACATCCAAAAAGAAACTAGAGACAGCACACACTAGCAGCTTGACACACACCTAAAAGCTCTAGAAAAAAGGAAGCAAATTCACCCAAGAGGAGTAGACGGCAGGAAATAATCAAACTCAGGGGCAAAATCAACCAAATGGAAATAAGAAGAACTATTCAAAGAATCAACCAAACAAAGAGCTGATACTTTGAGAAAATCAACAAGATAGATAAACCCTAGGCCAGACTCACTAGAGGGCACAGGGAAAGCATCCTAATTAACAAAATCAGAAATGAAAAGGGAGAAATAACAACAGATCCTGAAGAAATCCAAAACACTATCAGATCCTTCTACAAAAGGCTATACTCAACAAAACTGGAAAACCTGGATGAAATGGACAAATTTCTAGATAGATACCAAGTACCAAAGTTAAATCAGGATCAAGTTAACGATCTAAACAGTCCCATATTCCCTAACGAAATACAAGCAGTCATTAATAGTCTCCCAACCAAAAAAAGCCAAGACCAGATGGATTTAGTGCAGAGTTCTATCAGACCTTCAAAGAAGATCTAATTCCAGTTCTTCACAATCTATTCCAGAAGTTGAAGTAGGAGGTACTCTACCCAACTCATTCTATGAAGCCACAATTACTCTGATACGTAAACCACAGAAAGATCCTACAAAGATAGAGAACTTCAGGCCAATTTCCTTTATGAATATCGATGCAAAAATACTCAATAAAATTCTCGCTAACTGAATACAAGTACACAGTAAAACATTCATCCATCCTGACCAAGTAGGTTTTATTCCAGGGATGCAGGGATGGTTTACTATAAGGAAATCCATCAATGTAATCCATTATATAAACAAACTCAAAGACAAAAACCACATGATCATCTCCTTAGACTCTGAGAAAGCATTTGACAAAATCCAACACCCATTCATGATAAAAGTCTAGGAAAGATCAGGAATTCACGGCCCATACCTGAACATGATAAAAGCAATCTACAGCAAACCAGTAGCCAATATCAAAGTAAATGGTGAGAACCTGGAAGCAATCCCACTAAAATCAGGGACTAGACAAGGCTGCACACTTTCTCCCTACCTAATCAACATTGTACTTGAAGTCCTAGCCAGAGCAATTCGACAACAAAAGGAGATCAAGGGGATACAAATTGGAAAGAAAGAAGTCAAAATATCACTTTTTGCAGATGATATGATAGTATATATAAGTGACCCAAAAAATTCCACCAGAGAACTCCTAAGCTTGATAAAGAGCTTCAATGAAGTAGCTGGATATAAAATTAACTCAAACAAGTCAATGGCATTTCTGTACACAAAGGATAATAGGGCTGAGAAAGAAATGAGGGAAACAACAACCTTCTCAATAGTCACAAATAATATAAAATACCTTGGTGTGACTCTAACTGAGGAAGTGAAAGATCTATATGATAAGAACTTCAAGTCTCTGAAGAAAGAAAGAAAAGAAGATCTTAGGAGATGGAAAGATTTCCCATGCTCATGGATTGGCAGGATCAACACTGTAAAACTGGCTATCTTGCCAAAAGAAATCTACAGATTCAATGCAATCCCCATCAAAATTCCAACTCAATTCTTCAACGAATTAGAAAGAGTAATCTGCAATTTCATCTGGAATAACAAAAAACTTAGGATAATAAACCACTTCTCAAGGATAAAAGAACCTCTGGTGGAATAACCATGCCTGACCTAAAGCTGTACCACAGAGCAATTGTGATAAATACTGCATGGTACTGGTATAGGGACAGACAAGTAGATCAATGAAATAGAATTGAAGACCCAGAAATGAACCCACACACCTATGATCACTTGATCTTTGAAAAGGCAGCTAAAAGTATCCAGAGGAATAAAGATAGCATTTTCAACAAATGGTGCTGGCAAAACTGGTTGTTATCATGTAGAAGAATGCAAATTGATCCATTCCTATCTCCTTGTATTAAGGTCAAATCTAAGTGAATCACAGAACTCCAAATAAAACCAGAGACACTGAAACTTATAGAGGAGAAAGTGGAGAAAAGCCTCAAAAATATGGGCACAGGAGGAAAATTCCTGAATAGAAAAGTAATGGCTTGTGCTGTGAGAATTGACAAATGGGACCTCATAAAACAGCAAAGCTTCTGTAAGGAAAAGACATCTTCAATAAGACATAAAGGCCACCAACAGATTGGGAAAGGATCTTTACCTATCCTAAATCAGATAGGAGACTAATATCCAATATATATAAAGAACTCAAGAAGGTGGAATCCAGAAAATCAAATAACCCCATTAAAATCTGTGTCTCAGAGCTAAACAAAGAATTCTCAACTGAGGAATAATGAATGGCTGAGAAGCACCTGAAAAAATGTTCAACATCCTTAATCATTAGGGAAATGCAAATCAAAACAACCCTGAGATTCCACCTCACACCAGTCAGAATAGCTAAGATCAAAAATTCAGGTGACAGCAGATATTGGTGAGGATGTGGAGAAAGAGGAACACTCCACCATTGTTGGTGGAATTGCAAGCTTGTACAACCACTCTGGACATCAGTCTGGCGGTTCCTCAGAAAATTGGACATAGTACTACCGGAGGATCCAGAAATACCTCTCCTGGGCATATATCCAGAAGATACCCCAACTGGTAAGAAGTACACATGCTCCACTATGTTCATAGCAGCCTTATTTATAATAGTCAGAAGCTGGAAAGAACCCAGATGCCCCTCAACAGAAGAATGGATACAAAAAATGTGGTACATTTACACAATAGAGTTCTACTCAGCTATTTAAAAGAATGAATTTATGAAATTCCTAGGAAAATGGTTGGATCTGGAGGGC
Organism: Mus musculus; assembly: GCF_000001635.26. NCBI lineage: Eukaryota > Metazoa > Chordata > Mammalia > Rodentia > Muridae > Mus > Mus musculus. The sequence goes on along the minus strand of NC_000073.6, from coordinate 5,503,951 downwards.
ATCATCCTGAGTGAGGTAACCCAATCACAAAAGAAGTCAAATGATTTGTTCTTACTGATAAGTGGCTATTAGCCCAGAATCTTAGAATACGCAAGATATAAATACAATTTGCTAAACACATGAAACTCAAGAAGAGCAAAGACCAAAGTGTGGATACTTTGTCCCTTCTTAGAATTGGGAACAAAACACCCATGGAAGGAGTTACAGAGACAAAGTTTGGAGCTGAGACAAAATGATGGACCACCTAGAGACTGCCATATCCAGGGATCAATCCCATAGTCAGCCTGCAAAGGCTGACATCATTGCATACACTAGCAAGATTTTGCTGCAAGGACCCTGATATAGCTGTCTCTTGTGAGACTATGCCAGGGCCTAGCAAATACAGAAGTGGATGCTCACAGTCAGCTATTGGATGGATCACAGGGCCCCCAGTGGAGGAGCTAGAGAAAGTACCCAAGGAGCTAAAGGGAACTGCAACCCTATAGGTGGAACAACAATATGAACTAACCAGTACCCAGGAGCTCTCGTCTCTAGCTGCATACATATCAAAAGATGGCCTAGTTGGCCATCTCTGGAAAGAGAGGCCCATTGGTCATGCAAATTTTATATGCCCCAGGACAGGGGAAAGCCAGGGCTAATAAGTGGGAGTGAGTGGTTAGGGGAGTGGGCGGGAGGGTATGGGGGACTTTTGGGATAGCTTTGGAAATGTAAATGATGAAAATACCTAATAAAAATATTAAAAAAGAAAAAAATATGTGTTGAAAGAACAAAAAAAAAAAAAACTCTTGTTCTACATAGTGTACTGAAATAAAAGATGAGAAGTGTGGGGACATAAATTGAAGCATGGGTTTTTTGCCATCTTGGCCAGTAGATGTTTGGATAGTTTTTGAATTTCCTGACATTCTCCACTCGACTCAGATTTTTCTAGTTGGATTTTGGAAAGGTTTTGTGCATATTGTTAAAACAAATGAAGTTATGAAGGGAATTACCCTATTCTGTCTGAACCAATCTTGCTTACACCTCTGGTTTTCCATTCCTTCTGGCTCTTCTTACAAGATGATTCCTGCATCAGGAAATGAAAGTTGTGATACAAATATCTGATTTTCACTATACATGCCAATATTCCTTACTCTATCCATTTTAAATGATGGTGGACACAGAAGTTAATCCCCAGATACTGTGAAAAGAAAATCCCTTAATGTGGATAGAGTCTTAAACTAATCCTCAATATAAAAATAAGAATTTGTGGGAAATAATATTGGTGTGTCCAATTGGCTGAATATTACTCTTAGATCTTTCTCCATGGTTTATGAAACTCTATAGTCACATATTGTTCTCCATGATAATGGTGTCAAGTGTGGTTACTAACATGTGAAGTGGACTTTCAATTCAATTATGAAGTCACTGGTTACTCTTAGAATGGGCACAACACTCTTCCAACAGGCATAATGTTGTTATGCCTCTCAGGGCTCAAAATTGGGTAATATTCATGATTACTATTCGGACAATAAAAATATACAGTATAGTTGATGCTTCCAGCTTGATTTCTTGATGTTCTTTGACTCAAATGTTGGGTATCTTCAGTAATGAGTACATAATTTATGAACACCATTACTGCTAAACATTACATATCCTAAGCATCAATTTATTTCTTATCTTTGAAATATCAAACCTGTCATATATTACAATACTCATCAAAGTAATATAGGCCCTTGCACCAGAAACAATTTCTAAAGAATTAGGAGTAGAAGGAGAAACTTACTGTCTTGAGAAGCAATTGAGATCATTAGAACACTGAGTATTGCTGGGCCCTATTTGGCCTTGGTTTGGGCCTTGAGGACAAAACTGAGCCTGGCTCAATTTTTGAGACCTCTCATTCGCTTGAGAATGACTCAGCACGATTTACCAACCTAAGTAAGACTGCCTCTGCCTAGCTAATACTCTATCAATTTCTTGTGGGCCCTGTTAGATCACCCCACACCCCTTGTCATCTCACACTACCCTATACATCATCTCACCCCATACCCTCTGTCACAATTTCCAGGTACCAACATCATCTCACCTCACCCAAAATCCCCACCTTCTTTCTCAACCCTGTATAAACAAAGGACTGATACAATAAAATGAGTTCATGCTTTAACAGTCTCCCTGTAAGGTGTTGCTTTGGGCCTCACTCACCATCCTGCTCAATCCCGGAGAGACTTGGATAGACAGGGTTCTCTCCTCTCTTCCAGACCTGCTGGCAGAGAGAAAACAAATGTAACCTAATAAAAATATTTTTAAAATAATGAATTTTAAATACTCTGGAAAATATTGTTCTGTTGTGATGTTTTAAATGTTAAAAAAATCCTTTTCCTTTAAAACTTAAATGTAATTACATTTCCCCACTTCATTCTACCCTTCGATCCTTCCCATGTACACCCCTCAAACACTCCTGTATTCAGTGTCCAATTATGAATGTTATAAATATATAAATAGAACCTGCATACTCCATAAAGCATAACTTATATGTATAATATTTCAGGACTGAACTCTTGGTGTTGGAATATTTACTGAAAAACTCTCCCTTTGGGGAGATTATTTCTTCCAATTTCAGCATTCTGTGGTTGTTTGTAGTTCTCTGCATATGGTTGATTCTTCATGAAATTCAACACATTCATGTTAGTATGTCTATTAATATCACCATTTTCCATTTCTCTTTAGGAAGCCAAATTTATGAGACATCATGTATGCCATCAGAAGATATTCTCACAGCAACCATTCTGTTCCCCTTACTCTTGCAACATTTTCAACCTCTATTCCAATTTCATCCATGATTTATATGCAGTTGTATTATACATCAATCAGATAGGGATAGGTACCACATGATCTCTTATTCTCTGAATTTTGTTCAGTTTGATCCTCTGTAATGGCTCCCATCTCTTTCAATCCACGTTCTTCTTAAGAAGTGTGAGAGATAAGATGTTAAGTGTGAGAGATAAGATATTAAGATAAGATGATAATAAGGTATAAGAAATTAAGATATTGTGAGTATAAGAACAAATATTTACAATGTAGTGAGCAATAATATTGGGTTATTAAAGTGGCAGTAGCTGATTCTCTTCTAAGATCCATGACTTCCCTAGTTCTGGGGATTTATGTAGGATTGCAACAAAGCTTTAATTTCCTCATCAAAGAAGAAAGTATTCCTAAATCATTTTGTTCAGCAACTTGTAACCTAAAATCAAAACAAGATAAATATCCAACAAAATTTTATATGTACATGTATTCTATATTTTTGTTTACAAATACTATCTAGGTCAATGTTATGTACCATGAAGAAAAAAATGAATACCAAGAGAGAATTGTATTAAGCAATTAAAGCCATTCACAAAACAAAACAAAACAAAACAAACAAACAAAACAAAACAAAAACAAAAAAAAAAACAGTTTTCAGTCTGAAGTGGTGACCTCATTAATCCCAGGACAAAGAAGGCAAAGAGGCCGATTATGTAACCAAGTCCAGACTGGTTTATAGAGTGTATTTCAGTACTAACATTTCAAGAATATGTAATGATGGCATGTCATATAATGCTAGGGGTCACAACTCAGGCCTTTTTGCACTAAGAGAGCACTAAATCCCACAACAACATTTTGAAGGCATCTATAGGACAATTGCTCATAAATGTTTGGAAACCCAGACTGCAGGAGAGCAGAGTGGTTGAAACCTCATACTTGTCCATCAGTCTATTGTCTCTACAATACAAGATTTGTCCTATCCCCTTCCCAAGACTTGTTCAGTTCCTGATACAACTAGAGTGAAGGGATACTACCACAATTCTAACTTGTCCCTCAGAGATGCTCACTGTTCAGTTAATGTATTTGCCTGGCTTGTTGATATGAACAAGCGTTCCCAAGAAGTAATTCATCTCCATCAACAGACACTCTGTGACACATTTCTGTAATCCTTAAGGGGCATGAGGCCTGAGGTATTTTAAATGTAAAATTGAGGACTTTGAACCACTTGGACTTGAGTTTTCTGCAGGGTGGTAAACATGGGTCTATTTGCATTCTTCCACATGCAGACATTCAGTTGGTTTAGCACCATTTGGTGAAGATACACTGCTTTTCTCTTGGAATTATTTTGCCTTCTTTGTAAAACTCAGATGTCTGCAACTGTGCAATTTTATTTCTGGGACTTTAATTTTAATCCATTGATCAACCTGTATGTTCCTATACGAATACCATACATTTTCATTACTTTCGCTCTGTAGGACACACTGTAGTCAGATTATCAGATTTTTATGGTTGCTTATGTTTCCTTCAGGATTCTAGGTTTACTTGAAATGCGGATTTGTACTTGACCAAAAATTTCTAAGTGATATCCATCGAGAATATTAAACATTTTTCTTGGATTTTCCAATTTAATTGAGTACAGAATTTCAACAAATGCCCTTAGGGTTATTGTGATCTTTTTTTTTTTTTTTAGAATGGCTAAGTGCTTGAGTGGCAAGAGTTTTTTTTTTTTTTAATTTTTGTTTGTTTGGTTTTCTTTTGTTTTTTAAAGAACAAAGTCCTTGTTTCTTCTATTCCTTGTTGTTGGTTTTTTTCTATCTTAGTTGTTTTCCTGCTCATGTTGATTATTTTTTATAATTTACTCCTCTTATGTTTCCTGAGTTCTTTTGTTCTAAAGTGTACTGTTAAGTTGTTGTAGGCACTTAGTATAATGGAGTTTCCTCTTTTCCCAACTTTCATTTTATCACACAGGTGTGTGTATATTTACATTATTTGCAATGAATTATAGGGTGTCTTTAATTTGTTTATTTTTGTCTTAATCCAATATTCATAACAATTGTTCAGCTTATATGACTTTGAATGATTTCTGTATATTCTATTATTGTTGATACTTGGTAGTTATACATGTCAGTCTGATAATATAAATGGTTGTTCAAATTTCCTTGTATGTGTAGAGATTGATTTTATGACTGGATATATGGAAATTTGGGAGAATAATCCATGCATGAAAAGAAGAAATTATATTCTTTTTTGATTATTTGTAATGTTCTTTAGATATTTGTTAGGTCATTTGGTTTGAAAATATCTATTACATGCAGTTTTTCCATTTACTTTTTTTTCCGAATGACCATTTTATTGTTTGGAATAATGTATTGAAGCCTCCCACTATCAGTGTTTGAAGGTGAATGTGTTATCTACGATTTAATTGTATTTCTTTTACAAAAGTGGTATCCTTGTGATTGTGGCAAACCAAATAAGAATCAAAGAAATTTGATGAACATGTAGTATCCTTTATCTCTTATGATTTTTTTTTTTGGATTAAAGTCTATTTTGTTACCTATTGGAATGGCTCCACCAGTTTGCTCCTTAGGTTCATTTGGGTCAATTTTTTTTCCATTTGTTTAATTCTAAGATAATGTATATCTTTGATGTTGAGGTATATTACTTGTAAGCAGCAGAAGAATGGATTAGAGGGAGAAAATCATTTGCAAATATCCAGTACCATTTCATAATAAAATGACAGAAGCCATTAGAGATGTGTATGAATTACCTAAACATGATGATTATAGTTTACAACAAATACAGTGCCAATAATAATAATTGACATTTTTTAGAATAGTATTCAATTTTTCCTTCCTAATTTCAAGTTTTGAAAGATTACATGATTATGACATGTGCATTTAATATGAAAATAAAAATATAGTTCAGATAAGATGTGAATCTAACTTCACTTTGGGATAGGATAGCTAAACTGGGATTAAATAATATATTGAGCTTGAAAATTTTGTGCAAAATCTACAAAAGATTCTAATATAAGAGACAATACCTGTAAGGGTATGTAATAGTTTACTCACAGCTCTGATGGATTTTTCTAGAAGTAAATATGAGTGAGCATACTACATAGGTAATTTTCTGTCAATTATTTTCACTTTATGATCATTATAATATGCAAGGTGCCACGAATCTTGATGCATTTCAAAAATGTGTAAATAAAGTATATAATATAAAATTTAGTTATTTTACTTTCAAAAATGGATATTTATTATTTCCATTTAAACTGCATTCTCAGAATTTTAACAGTGTAAATCAATGAATATACATGCTTAAATATAAATATTTAGAATAAAACAAACCAAGCTTATACATTTTTAAGTAAATAGACCTTATGTAATGGACAAATGATTGGAAAAAAATGGATGAAATAAAGTACCCAGGGAGCTGAAGGGGTCTGAAACCCCATAGGAGGAACATCAATATGAACTAGCCAGTACCCCAGAGCTCCTTGGAACCATACCACCAATCAAAGAAAACAAATGGTGGTACTTATGGCTCTAGCTATATATGTAGCAGAGGATGGCCTAGTTGGTCATCAATGGGAGGAGAGGCCCTTGGTCCTGTGAAGGCTCTATGCCCCAATACAAGGGAATGCAAGGACCAGGAATGGGAGTGGATGGGTTGGGGAACAGGGGTAGGGGGGTTGAGATAGAGAATTTTCAGAGGGAAAACTAGGAAAGGGGATAACATTTGAAATGTAAATAAAGAAAATATCTAAAAAATGATAGCTTTTTTTTTAATGCACAATATTAACTGTTTAAATAAATTCTACAAATTGGTACACTAATTCCTTTAAACCTTATAAATCATCTAAAAGCTATATGGTCCATGGCATTTTAAGTGAATATTGTAATAATATAAAATTTCAATTATGGATATTTACTAGTTCATACTATTTATTCTTGAAAAATGTATGTAAATGTTTCATTAATTGACTGCTGCTTCTGTTATTTATATGAATTACTGTTTTCATAAATCCAAGATTCCTAAGGGTTTGCTTGCATTTCTTGGATCCTCTTTCCCCACTATCTCTTCTCCATAGCATGTCAAATAACTAAATCTCAATAGTTTCACCTGGACAGGAAGCCTTAAGCAAATAAAAACATTTATTTCATCTAATAAAATCTTAATAGGAATTGTTGAACAGTCATTCTATGTATATTTGCTTTCACTTAAATAAGAACTGTTCCCAGAAGAACTGGGATGCAATGATTTGTTAAATATTTAATAAATTGTGCCAGATTACTGGGAAAAAATAGATTTCAGCATACACTGATCTTGTAGTCATATAACAGTTTCGATGACAGACATGAATGGTTTCAATACACATAAACTTTTCTCCAACATACAAGAATTATATGATTTTTAATATGAATTGAGAATAGAACAGGAAATCATCATTGCAAATTAAAGACTGACTGAGGAAATTCCACTTTTTTGAGTCTGGATATATAAGTGTGTGTCTTTTTGTCAGTGAGAGCCCCCACCCTGTGTGTGTCTGTGTGTGTGTGGGGGGGTCTGTGTGGGTGTGTGTGGGTGTGTCTGTGTGTGTGTGTGTGTGAGTTTGCCCATCTTTACACAAAGAAATTTGAGAGATATTATTTGAAAACTGGAAAAGCATGAAAACTGGGAATGGGTGTATCATATGAAGCTGTTAGTAAGAAAATAATTGGAATTGAACATGCACACAAAATATCATGAAGGAGAATGAGGTTCATTGAACTGAGAAATGAGTCACTATCAAGACAGGCAACAGATAGTGGTGATGGAGGTGCAGATGTCACAAAGTACATGCTACATTTGTGTCAATGTCCCATAAGGAAACACAAAATTAAGTATGACATTTTGAAAAATGATAATTAATAACCACAAAAAATGGCTACTAAATTTGGCTTCTTCAAAATTTCATTTGCAGGTGTTTTCGTCATTATTTTATTTATTTACATTTCAAATATTACCCTAATACCCAGTTTCCAAACACCTACACAATCCTGCCTCCACTCTGCTTCTATTAGTGTGCTCCCCCACCCATGCACCCACACCTGTTTAACTGCCCTCATATTCTCCTATGCTGGGGCATTGATTCTTCACAGGATAGAGGGCCTCCCCTCCCACTGATGCCAGAGAAGGCCATTCTCTGTGTCATATCCAGTTGGAATAATTAGGTGCATCCTGTGTACTCTTTGGTTGGTGTTTAGTCCCTGAGAGCTCTGGGGTGTAGTGTTGGTTGATATTATTGTTCTTCCTTTGGAGTTGCAAATCCCTTCAGCTTCTTCTGTCCTTTCCCTAACTCACCCATTGGGGTCCCCATTCTCAATCTGATGGTTGGCAGCAATAATCCACATCTGTATTCATCAGGCTCTGGCAGAGCCTCTCAGGGGACAACAATCTCAGGCTCCCGTCAGCAAGTACTTCTTGTAATCAGCAAAAGTGTCTAGGTTTGGTGGCTACATATGACATGAATCCAATGGAAGGGCAGTCCCTGTATGGTCTTTCCTACAGACTCTTCTCCACTCTTTGTTCCTTTATTTCCTTTAGACAGTAGCAATTCTAGATTAAAACTTTTGAGATGTGTGGGTGGTTCCATCCCTCACTCTTGAAAGACAACTTTACTCTGTATACTTATGAAAGACTTCTCCATTTGCATTTCTCTAGACACAAGTCTGAGCACTCAAGGACAGCTTATCACAGAACCAGAAGTTATACATATGGTAAAAATTGATTTTATATGTACAGCAATATTCAGTGCAAGACTAAACTTGGTTGCCATTAAGACACATAATAGGGCACATCATCACCCTCCAAAAATGTGTTGCCTATATATGCTGAGGTTGTTTTTTTTTCAGTCCAAATGCTCTGAAAGAAGTTCATGAGTATATAGTCATCAGTAAACTCTCCAATGTTCAGTGTGGATTCTAATGCAAACAAGAATATATGGGTAGAAAATTTTTATAAGAAAAGTTTACAAATTAGAACACAGTGTTGCTACGCAGGCACTATTTGTCTCTAAGATACTAAGAAGATATCTCTAAACAACAATTCCTCACAGCCACTAGTGCAATATAAAATGAGCAAAACCAATGTGGGAAAACAAAGATAATGTGAAATAGATAGGTCAGTACAAGTTATTAGTTTTAAAAAAAAATGAGGTTCATGGAGGAAGATCATGATTTGGAATTCAAATATTAAGATTACTTTCTCATTGTTATTGAATGTTTGGAAAGTAAACTCTGAGGGACTAAATGCACTGACGAGTCTACATCAGGAGACACATGTCTTCAGCTGGATATGTTGCAGAGAATTGCCTTCTCTTACATTACTGGAAGGGTAGCTGCTTGGTTCTATGGAGGCTTGATGACACAGGGTAAGGAATGATAGGATGCTGAGGAGTAGTATATGGGAGGGTGGCAGAGCACTCTCATAGTGGCAGGGGTAGGGAAAAGGGGATGGGGAGTTGTGCAAGAGATAAAGGCAAGGGGATAAAATTTGAAGTGTAAATAAATAAATAAGTAACCAATACAAAGAATGAACAAAGAAAGGAAGCCCACAGCATGACATTCTCTGGATAGTGTTGAACGTTTAAAACTCAGTCTTTATCATGTAAGTTAACTGGGGATCTATGAAGAACTGTAAAAATTTTTGATGGAGCTGGATATAATATATTTCTGACTTGGTCTGTTTATTCATTCTCAAGACAATGGTAGCACAGGCCTTGTTAAATAATCTGTTAGTGTCACTGATATATCATAGTCCACACTCTACATGGTCTGTGAATCTCAGTGACTATAAATTTGAGAATGGCTATCCCTGACTTAGACTTTGTAATACAAAGTACTATGTGTCCCAATTAGCTCCAATTGTACTATTACTGGATGTCTCACTGTGAATCTTCTGATACAATCCATTCATATCATTTCTAATTGTTTTCACATAATCACCTTTTTAAACTTTCCAAGTACAAAATTTGAACAAAAGAGCTTCCTCCCAAGTATTTAAAAACATGAGTGATATTATGGAGCCTGGTAATATATTATTCTATGTATTTACCTACCTATGTTATTACATGGGCTGTGGACACCAGTTGCAGAACCCCAGGGTAGACAGTGTTTAAGAATTCCTACAGGGCCAGGAGCAATCTGAAAATAATATGAATCATAACTATGGAGCAAACACCTCCTTTGACTAGAGAAATAAAAGCAGACAGAAATTTGATGTGCTGATTTGCATGGCACTTCACAATCCACACTGACCAGGTTTAAGGCAGGACAAATATGTTCATTTTAGTGGGTGTCTTCTTTCTCCTCAAGATTCAACTTCTCATGGCCAATTACATTGATTCCACATGCTTTTGGAGACTAAACCTGAATGAAGTCAATGATAAAGATTTGGATCAAACTTGTTCCTTCATCCTTGGAGCAGTTCAGATGCCTATGGAGAAAGATTATTTCAAGGAGACTCTGAATGTCTTGTAAGTGCATTTGTATTGTCCATGTAAATGACAACTTGAATATATCTTTAGTGCTCTGAGGATGGAGATTAGGCAAATGCTTGAGTCTTTTGTACTGTTGCTAAGTCTGAACACTAAGAAACAACATGATTTATTTTACAGAATCAATCATAGTTTCTCCTTTTAAGTAATTCAGTGGAGGTTTTGGTTTTCTTTAAGTCAGGTGGCCTCCGACTTAAAGACTGGAAGCTGAGGAATAAAGGACTATCTATGTTGATTCTTCACATAAAGCCCTCCTAGTAACAGTTTTTACTGCACTCTAGACAGTGATGACTTATTGAAATTGATTCTGTAATATTTCATTGTGTTTTACTCTGAGAATATGCAAATAGATGGCCATAAACACTGCTAACAGTCCTTCCATCAGTTTGTTGCTCCAAGAGCTTATGTGGATTACAGTAATTCTCATGGAACCTAGAGTTGTCAAGAACTTTACATATATACAAACTTACTCTCTCAAATTCATTACATGTGGCCACTTCTTGTCTTCTGAAGCTTCATCAAATTTGGAAAGAGAAGAGCTTTACACTCAGAAATTCACATTTCATATGATTGCCTAGATGGACATTTTTGTATGTATATGGGCAAAGAATATTTAGGTCATTAGGGATCAAGATATCCAAATATTTTAAAAGATAAAATTCAAAAGCACTGTGGCTTCGTGCTTCCCTCTGTTCATGTATAATCACTGGCTTTTATATTTTATTAAGTTCAGTTCTGCACTCTCTCTTTAGAGTAAAATATATGTGGATCATATGGAATCCAATGATATGTTTACATTCCTTGAATAGTGAGGCTGTCAATAGCAATGGAGGCTACTTATATCCCTTGTCACTGCATTGGGTAAAATCTGTGGTGTAGGTTAGTTGGAACACTTGAGAACAGTGATACTGTAGTTGTTTATTAGCTTTCTCTCATTATTTAAGAAACATGCCATCTCTTTTCATGTCTATGTTCCTTAATCTCTGATCCATTAATGATATATATATCTTCTGGGTCTTTATTCAGAAACTTTATTAAATATAGGTGCACCTGTTACAATGTGCACATTGATACCAATGTGGTATTAATACCCATTTTTGTGGACTACTGATACTTTTTATTTTTTTGTTGTTTTTTTAATTAGGTATTTTCTTCATTTACATTTCCAATGATATCCCAAAACTCCACCGCATGCTCCCCCACCCACTCCCCCATCCACACACTCCCACTTCTTGGCCCTGGCGTTCCCCTGTACTGAGACAGATAAAGTTTGCATGACCAATGGGCCTCTCTTCCCAATGATGGCCGACTAGGCCATCTTCTGATACATATGCAGCTAGAGACATGAGCTCTGCGGGTACTGGTTAGTTCATATTGTTGTTCCACCTATAGGGTTGCAGATCCCTTCAGCTCCTTGGTTACTTTCTCTAGCTCCTCCATTGATAGTTCTTTTTAAATACAACCTTTAAGAATACTAGGTTACAGAGACACTTTATGTAACTGGTGCTTCCTAAAGTTAACTTGTAGGAAGTAGTTTGAGCATTGCACAAGATCTATTCTCAAATTTCTTTTGGTTATTGGAAATTTTTAATTGAGTTTTTGGTGTATTAATAAAGAATATTATAAATTAGCATATTTTATAGAATATAGAATATAGAATGAAAACACCACAGGGGTACAATTTTTGGTGAAAACCTCATTGCATTTACTTCAAATTTAATCATCAAATATATAGGTGTATGTTTAATGTTTATTGATCAGATTATAATGAAGTGACAAGAATGAGACATGAGATACTATACATAACCATAAATAGAAATACAATCACAATATGTTATTATTCCATTGCCACTGTCTTGTGGCACACTTTTATTACACAAAAATGAAAATATTCTATACAATTTACACCAAAATGTCTTCTATTTTATAAGCATATAATATTGGCACATAAAATATCACAGAGGTTTCCTTATTTTCCTAGTTCTCAGTTGGATGCTAGTGTTGTTGTAACTGGAACGGTTATCAAGAATGTTTCCTAGAAATTCAGTTATTATGATAAGAAGTATCCAGAGTAACTATATCACATTCCTTTGTAACTAGAAAGTCGGTGAATGTGTATACTTTCACAATTGAACTGAGGATAAGCTACTGCAAAGTGTCTTATAAAACACTTGGATGTATTGCCCTACTATGACCTAAACAAACCTTGTTCATATGGATACAAACATATGCATAGGCATGTATCATTTACAAAATGCATGTTTGATGTTTGAATTCACATAAAAATAAATTTTTAGAAAAGGTTTTCTTTCAGCAAATGATTGAAATAAAAATAAGAAAGTGAGGATAGATATAAGGGAAAACGCTAAGAATATTGGCAACTAATTATAAGTGATTATTAGTACAGAAACCAAAGTTTGCTGCAAAAAGACTATTATGCACTAATAAGTCCTATTTCCACTACCTTAACTAATAAAGTGAATATCACAAAACGTATCAATAACGCAATGGGTCTCATAACACATGTATTTCTATGTTGCTCAATAATTTCAAAATGAAGACATGTTCTGAATTACAGTTTTGTCAATATCTGTGGTTTTCCCTTTTTTTAACTTCTGATCAAGCACTGAAAAACAGAGATGGGAATGTTCTCTGTGGATGAGGTCAATACCAAATCTTATTTATGGGAGAAATACTGTCATGAAATTGTAATCTGTTTACTATTTATTCAATTTCCCAATTCAATTTTATCTCACAATAAAAGCCTTTTGTTTCAATCTTTAGAGGACAGAGGCAGAAGCATCCAGTACAGTATAGTGCTTCTATTGAGTACAAATGATCGTGTATTTACATTTGTCCATAATAATTGCTGTACTCTTTTACAGAAAAACAACTAAAAACCACAAATATGCTTTGGCATTGGCGTTTTCAATGGATGAAATCAACAGAAATCCTGATCTTTTACCAAATATGTCTTTGATTATAAAATATAATTTGGGCCGTTGTGATGGAAAAACTATGACAAATACAGCCGATTTTCTTGATCAGAAAAAATATAAGCGTATCCCTAATTATTTCTGTAATGAAGAGACTATGTGTTCATTTCTGCTTACAGGACCCGATATGACCACATCTTTATATTTTCAGATGTTCCTGGACATTTTCTTATCTCCACATGTGAGTTATCATAGGCCAAGAATTCTTAGCATCATGTCTCTTTGGAGGATTTGACAGATATTAAGAAAGTTAATGGATGAGATTAGACGTATGCTTATGTCAATCTATGTAGTTCCAGTGTACTTACTATTTAGAGAGATGATAGGCCATCTGCTATATGCCACCTCCAGAAGTTGACAGATTCCAGAAAGAAGGAATAGAGGAGGAAATGAAGAATAGAGTCTGGCAGGGTGTTAGAGAGAATCTTGCAGCCTTGACTGACTGACAGTCAGAGTGTTTCTTTATTTATAAACATCTCAGTAAGCAGAGAAAGATTCATGTTGTTCCAAAACATAAAGCATATTATTTCTGCCCCATATGTGTTATTTTCATTTTGGTCATAAGTTTAGATTATCATTGATAAACTGTACAATAACAGAGTTATGGTGGTGTTATAAGTTTAGTGATCAATGATAAATTGTGATGGAACAGAATAATATTTTGCAATAATTTCCTCTATAAACCAACTTTTAAGTATCTGGAGTACTTTTGTGCAAAGATAAGACAGACCATTTTTAGCCTGGCCACTTGTGACATTTCAGTGGCACTGGAGTGGAAGAAAACCTTCAATCCAGTCTGTGAAGTTAGACATTTTACTATCAGTAAATATAGTACTAACAATTATGGGTTATAGTGCCAATTTTCGTTAGACACTATGGCAAATATTTCATCAACATACTGTTTTAATTATTATAAGTAATTTTTAGTAGTATAGAGGTTATGTCCTTAGCTTTATGGAACTTATTGCTATGTCTTAGCTTGTTTTTCTTTTGTTTCTTCGTCATAAGATACAAGAGCAGATTTTCACAGGTGAACTTTTCTAAGAAGGAGGAGTTACGGGGTTCAAATACCTCATTCTTACATATTTTTTCACATTTTTATTTTTCTATTATTACAAGACACTTGGAAGGAGGAGATAACTCTGTCCAATCTAACATTGCTTCTGTATATTTTCTACAAGAGATACAACTTATGAGTCCTAGATATTTTGACACATAATTACGTGGGTTTTTAGTAGAATGAGGGTGTTTGTTTGTTTGTTTGTTTAATTTGATCTGCTACTAACACTTTTAAGCTGCTGACCTTGTTTACATTTTTTAAATGTACTTTCTTCTGGTTATCTGTGTCCTGAGGAGGCACAGAGGCAGATATTCCCAGAGTATTTTGGAGTCTTATCTTAAAACAGAGATCTCTCACACTTTTTTGTGGGTTACAAATTCTAGTGTAGAAGGAATACCTTCAAGTAGGGCAAGGTAAATTTTTCTCTAAAAGGTAAAGCAGTATTTTGCATAGGACTTTTCTGTTAAATCTTAGAAGAAGTATTTCTGGATTGAGGAATAAATCACTTTTTAAAAAGTATTAGGCAAATATCCCCAAGATGTAAGTATATTAAAATCCCTCTAAACCTTGAGAACACAGATATCAAGACTAAAACTGAAAGACTGAATGTCAGTTATTATAACATGCAGATACATTTTGTTGCATCTTTGTCAAAGAGCTAAGCTTGCAGTTACTATTAGAAATACATGTGCCAGGATTGAACATTTGCTCATTTGAATCAGATGAGAGAAAAAGTCACAGGTAATCAACTCTTTGAAGGTAAATATGATTACTGGTTTGATTGGATGCACTACACCTCGTACTGCTCTTTTTGTTGTAGTTCCTTCAGCTTACCTATGGACCTTTCAGTTCCATCATCAATGATAGTGAAAAATATCCCTATGTCTATCAGATGGCCCCAAAGGACACATCGCTAGCATTGGCAATGGTGTACTTCATACTTTACTTCCAATGGAACTGGGTCGGCCTTATCATCCCTGATGATGAAGATGGCTATCAGTTTCTGTCACAGTTGAAAAAAGAGAGCAAAGGCAAGGAAATTTGCTTTGCCTTTGTGAATATGATAGGAATCTCTGATATTTTGACCTATGCCACAACTGAAATGAACTACAACCAAATTATGATGTCATCCACAAATGTTATTATTATTTATGGGGAAACAAACAATTTTATTGAATTGAGCTTCAGAATATGGGAATCTACAGTTATACAGAGAATATGGGTCACC
The DNA here is from genome assembly GCF_000001635.26 of Mus musculus. Classification (NCBI taxonomy): domain Eukaryota; kingdom Metazoa; phylum Chordata; class Mammalia; order Rodentia; family Muridae; genus Mus; species Mus musculus. The sequence continues at coordinate 5,488,349 of NC_000073.6, read as the reverse complement.
ACAATACAACTGAATTTCCCTACCAGTAAGAAAGACTTAAATCATGGCACATTCTATGGGACTTTTACTTTTCTACCCCACCATGCTGAGATTTCTGGCTATAAAAAGTTTGTACAGACATTGTTCCATCTCAAAAGCACAGATTTAAACCTAGAAATGCAAGAGTGGAAGTACTTTAACTGTGAAGATTCAGCATGTAACTGTAAAATACTGATGAATTTTTCATCAAATGCTTCATTGGATTGGCTAATAGAACAGAAGTTTGACATAACCTTTAGTGATGGTAGCCAAAACATATATAATGCTGTGCATGCCATGGCCCATGCACTCCATGAGACAAATCTTCAACAGGTTGATAATCAGGCAATAGACAATGGAAAATTATCCAGGTATCCCTGCTTTAAGGTAGAGTTTCTTTTATTGGATGATGTTTGGTGTCTTCAATTGCATAGCCATTTAGTGTCTCTCAGATGTCCAGACTTAAAGAAATAGGAAATATTTTGAAAATAGATAAGTTTCTGACATTTTTAAAGGAAAAGAAAATCTAATGATTGTTATAAATGTGATTGGTAAAAGAAGTCGCAGATTATCAATGAAAATTTGTGGGTTTTATATAAAACATTCAGATGTCAGCTCAACCCTTTAAATATTGGATATAAACAGTCTTCCCCATGAATTTTCTCTGTGATGAGAAGACAAGTTTTATTTATATTTGTCAATTACATGGAAATTATTTTAAGGAATGGTTTCCATTACTTTCTCCAGTGAATATGCTTTCAGTGCAGGCTCTTGAGTAACTTACTTGGTTTTCTGAGAGTAACTGAACATGAAAGAGTTTTGGTACTCAGTTCTGTATATATGAATGTGTCTATATGTGTGAATACATATTTTCACTGTGTATATATACATGTTTTACTCTTTCTGTCTGTGTTTATATTTGTGTTGCTTTGAACATACAGGTTTATTTCTTTGTATGACTGTGTAAGAGAGCTACAATTTTTCTATGTATAATTTTCTTATTATAAGTGTGTTTATATATGTGTGTGTATGTTTCTGTGTGGTTTTGTCCGAGTATGTGTCTTTGTGTACACTTGTATGTATTTTGTGAGTGTTTGAATGTGTTTTTATGTATTAGTGTCTGCTTTACTATTTATCTGTCTGCCAATTTCTTTGTGCTTGGTTTGGCCTTTGCCTGTCTTTCTGTCATTAGTTGTAAGTATAAATTTCCCTGTGTGTCAATATCATTCTGGCCTGGTGGTTATATATTTATAACTCTCCCCATTTGTTTCCTCTCTCTTTCTCTCTCTCTCTCTCTATTTCTCTCTATCACCCTCTCTCCCTCTATCTCTATCTCTTTCTCTGTCTGTTTGCCAGTTAAATTTTTAGCTGTGTTTCTAGTTGAGTGCATATATGTCTTTTATGTGACTGAAAGTTATGAGAACATGTATTTATATTTGTGTATAATTAAGTATATAGCTGTATTACATGTGTGACTTGGAAAGGACCTGAGCGCCTCTCTCTGTGTTAGTGTGTGTATGTGTGTGTGTGTGTGTGTGTGTGTGTGTGTGTGTGTGTGTGTGTGTGCGTTGCACACATGCGTTTGGTTCTGCATTTTAGTCTCTTTGTCTTTGATAGTGTTCACTGAGAGGAATTAAATTCTTGGAATATCATGATATTTTCATTTATCCAATGGCATTTGTTCTGATTTTTCTCTTTCATTCTTTAAACGTAGTTGCCTTTATTATGGAATCAGAATAAATTTTATGACTTGAAGGAATGGTATATACAATATAGTGCAATGCTTGTATTTTAGGTAAACTCCTTTCTGAGGAAGACCCACTTTACTAATCCTCTTGGGGATAAAGTAATAATGAAACATAGAGTGATACTGCAGGAAGACTATGACATTTTTCACTTTTGGAATCTCTCACAACACCTTGGGATTAAGGTGAAGTTAGGAAAGTTCAGCCCATATTTTCCACATGGTGAATACTTTCACTTATATGTAGACATGCTTGAGTTGGCTACAGCAAGGAGAAAAGTGAGTGTGTAATAACTTATTGATTTATAATACATAGCAGTAAACACTCTCAAGTGGATACACATTAACATGTTGAAATGAAAAAAAATTTAACACCAATTTCTAGGTTCCTATATTATGTTTATTTTGACATTTTCCCCAATTCTTTGAAGATTCAAACATGCATAAAATTTACCTATGCCATATCAGAACTATTTTCTGAAATTTAATTAATACAAAACTGTTCTTCACCACTGTTTGATATTCTTTGCTTTAAATTAAACAAAATATTTTTCACTTTGTTGCTGTTATTACATAGTAATCTATTCCCTTACCTTAAACCTCTGGAACAGGCGTTGGTAATAGAGAGACCAATGTTACAGTTAGGAAACACTAAGAGTCATAATTGCTAACCCTTGTCATTATACCCAAAAATGTTTTCCCACAAAACAAATGGATACATACCATGTTCAATAATGAACACAATTATAGAAATTCATATTCACATAAACATGACTTTTAATAAATTGAAGAACCCCATCATATTTTTAATTAAGAGGAACAGAATTTCAAAGGAACGTATAGACTGCACTAAAACATCAAACAAAGAAATAGCTATTAAAACACCTCAAATACAGCAATAACAGCAACCACACAAAAGCAACAAATAATTTTTAGTTATAAGTGAACACTTGTGTTAAAATTCTGTAAATGAATTCAAAGACAACAATGCTGGCTTATTTTTTAAGACACTCCTTAGTTGCCTGCAGAGGGTGGGGAGACACATTCACATACAAGAGGAGAACATTTCTTTATTTAAAAAAAAAACATGAGGAAAACATAATGTGTAGTAAGAGGGAAAAAGGAAATTTGAGAACAATAAAAATTTGAGAAAATTTGAGATAGATATTTATAGAATAATTCTTGAGAAAAACACCTACCCACCCAAAAAAGAGGGAAAACAAAGAACACAAAACAGAAAGTTCTTCCCTTGAGACAATGAGAATTTTTTTTGAAATTGAGATTTCTTTTTTATTTATTGAAAACAGCATGTTACTCTCACATAATATATCCTACCTACAGTTCCATTTCCTTCTACTGGAATGTGACCAATTCTCAGTTTTACTTGCAATATATCATAGTTAATACTCTTGTTCCCTTCCCAACAACCTGTTCCATCAGATCCACTTTCTGTTACTTATTAAGAAATAACAGGGTTCTATGGGAGAATAACAAAGTAAAACAAGATTAAACAAAAATTCAGACTTCATAATAGGACAAAATTTTCATAACACGTTATGGTAAATAGACATATGGGGGTATCTTCATGGAACACTCCATATTCAAGGTCACTACACATAGATTTATCATTTTCAACAATATTAAACCAGTGTCTGCATGTTCCACTGTTTTTCATAAACAGTCTTTCATGCTTTACAATGCTTATTTATTCAAGGTTGTATTTGTTATCTGTAATTTAAGGACATATTTTTTTCTGTTTCAAATGTCTTCCTAACTTGCTTTTCTGTTGCTTTAAATAAACTTTGATAGTAAGTAAAGTAAGTAGGAAGGAAAGATTTGATATATGGCTTATATACACTCGTGAAAGACAAGTGTGGATATTGGGAAACAGACATTAAAGCATAGACATTAAAGAACAGATAGGGTATTTCCAGGAGGAATGGAACCCGGGAAAGTGGATAACATTTGAAATGTTAATAAAGAAAATATCCAATAAAAACAAAGACAGAAAACAAAGAATAATACTTACTGGCTCTGGTACCCATAGTGAGATGGGCATACATATATCAATTACCAATTAAGAAAATGATTCAAACTCATAAGGTCAGGCTAGTGTTGGGTGAAAAAAAATCTCAATTAAAGTTCCCTATGTCTGTTTACAATTCTTAGTGCCAAATTGAAAATAAGATGTAAAAACATCATGTTGCAATTTCCATAGTTTTTGCACAAAGATCACTAGCATCTCTTTTTCCTAAATTAATAGACATTCAGAAATTATCCAACATTTCTTCAATGTCTTTCCAATATTCACAGCTGTCCATTAAACAATGGACAATATAAAATGTCTACCAGTTGGTATACATAAAATAAGCTAATTAAACTTTTATTGGGCTTATATAAAACATAAAATAATATCAAAAACTCATTGTCAGTATGTGTCTAATTTTCTTCTCAGATGCCATCCTCTGTGTGCAGTGCAGATTGTGGTCCTGGATTCAGAAGATCCCGGAAGGAGAGAGTGGCAGCCTGCTGTTTCATTTGCAGCCCCTGCCCTGAAAATGAAATTTCTAATGAGACAAGTAAGTTTTATCTGCTCTGATAAATCCTACAAATATATATATGTGTGTGTGTGTGCGTGCGTGTGTGTGTGTGTGTGTGTGTGTCCCTCTTTTACCATGCTAGAATGATGACGTCAACTAAAAGGCAACTTTTAATATAAAATATATCACTTTTCTAATTTACTAGTTGTAGACATAAAAATCAATAACAAAATCCTACCAAAAACCAACAAGTAAATTAAAAACCAAACACATATACCTTGTGTCTTTGCCCACATACTCACGCATTGCAAATTCATGGCAGATTACATTTTCACAAAGAAATACTTTAAAAAATAAAACTCAATTTGAAGGAAAACCCTAGAGTACTTTCCCAATAAGTAATCTACTATAAAACTACATGTACATTACATTTTTGTCACAATTTTAAAAAGAATTAATTTAGACATATTTCTTGAGTATGTCTGTCCTACATATGATTATGCACACCACATACATATAGGAGTCCATGAAGAAGCGATTATAATATAATAACCTACTGAAATGGACCATGAGGCTGATAGACACAAATTACATGTTCTCTGTAAGATTAATGTAGAATACAAAAGTATTTGCAAATTTATGACAAGATATTAAGTATGTAATATTCAGAGGGCCATGTGAAAAGCCAGGTGTGATATGAGTCCAGGAAGTATGGAATAAGTGTTGACCAATGATGTTAAATATATGATAAGACTCATGTTTAGTATATTGGATACCACATCAATTACTATAATAATTATTTAGAGTTGACAAAATGCATAAAGTTTATAGTTATCTTTTCAATTATGTTTTCTTCATTCAATATAATGAATTAAAGTTCTCAGAAGAAATATTATGCCTGTGAGATTATACAATAGTTAAATCACTTGTGGCCAAGGCCTACAATCTGAGTTTATTCCCATGATGCATGTAGTAGAACCAAGCAACCTACTCAGAAAAGATGTCTTTTGAAGTCATGGATTCCAACATACACTACACATGAAAATATTTTTTAAATTATTTTACTGAAATTGTTTTAGATATAAAAACAATTAAGAGTTAATATTTATATCAGTGAATTCCACAAAATATCTATGAAATGTTTTATTACATTAATTGCTTATGTGAATGTGGTAGGTAACACTGGTACAGGTACACATATGAGCAAATAATAACCCTGTCTGTACATTTAGATGCACTTATGAGATGCCTGGCATGGGTACTGGATGCTGAACCCAGGTTTTCTGGTAGAGAAAAGTATTCTGTTTATAGCTAATCCAACTTCTTAGGCTTTTAGGCAACTTATCAAATAATAGCTGTACACAAGTGCATTGTTGTAGATAAGAATTCTAAAAACCAAGGAAGTACATCAACATTTTCTGAAATGACATTAAAATTAAGTGCAAATACATTCATAGTTGATATTGCAGCCATGATGGGAATTACAACGTAGGAATGGGGTACTACTACCTAACACAAACCATCTAGGTTACCACTCTTGCTCGAGGATTCCTCTGTTATATTGCTCATTCTATTTGTCCATACTGATTTCGTCCCTGAGTACGTCCACAGACAGAGAATCGAGTAGGAATGGAGATGAGGCAAGGATAAGTGTGCTCAGCTTTCCAAATGAAGAAGGAATCAAGGTAAAGGACTTCTTAGTACAAAGTATCTACAGAGGCTTCTTTTCCATCAGTTCTAATCTCAGTGCATCTCTCAAATAATAATCAGAACATTTGTTTACTTATTGACAGATGAGGATACATCTTCGGGCACATTTCTTTAAAGTGTTCTGCTTTTTAAACATTAATATTTTATTACCTCTCATTCTCTACCTTCTTATGACATTACAGGAATAACTTAAATTCAATAATACAATTGTTACATTTACATGAACATACATATAAATATATATATATATGTACATATATATATACAAACAAATACACAGCCTACCTGTTCAATTTAATATTGTTTCTATATCAATGAGTTTAAGCTAGTGAATTCTCAAGTACATTTTACAGATCTTGTCCCAGTAGAAGTCAGAGTCTCAGTGTGTCATAGGGAATGAACTCATAAAAGTCAATGACATCAGAAAACAGTGAGTGGGGGGTTTTGTATTTTTAAAATAACCCAGGCACATTGTGGTTTATGATTGTATCTTTTTAAATTAAATGATCAATTTGATATCAACATAGTAGCAAAAAGGGATTTATGAAATCTTTGTTTCTAATAACATTACAAATGATATATTCAACAAAGTTAAAAAGACAAAGAAATTTTATTTTCCCTTAAATATTCATGGAAATTATGAATCGAAAGCAATGTTGTCCAGCAATGCCCTTAAAATTATATTTCCAGCATCAAGGCAGAATTGCAAGGCTCCTTTCAACTACTTTACTTGAACTTCCTTCTCAATAAATTTCTAAAGCAGCACTCACTAAACTTTTCTTTGGAAATCAGATATGGATCACTGTGTGAATTGTCCAGAATACCAGTATGCCAACACAGAACAGAACAAATGCATTCAGAAAGCTGTGATATTTCTAAGCTATGAAGACCCCTTGGGGATGGCTCTTGCCTTAATGGCCTTTGGCTTCTCTGCATTCACAGCTCTGGTACTTTGGGCGTTTGTGAAGCACCATGACACTCCTATTGTTAAGGCCAATAACAGAATCCTCAGCTACCTATTACTCATGTCACTCATGTTCTGTTTTCTGTGCACCTTTTTCTTCATTGGTCATCCTAACAGAGTCACCTGTGTCTTACAGCAAATCACATTTGGAATTGTATTCACTGTGGCTGTTTCCACAGTTCTGGCCAAAACAATCACTGTAATTCTGGCTTTCAAATTCACAGGCCCAGGAAGAACGTTAAAAAACATCTTGGTATCTGGGACACCCAATTACATTATTCCCATATGTTCCCTATTTCAATGTATTCTGTGTGCAATCTGGCTAGCAGTTTCTCCTCCATTTGTTGATATTGATGAACATTCTGAGCATGGAAACATTATTCTTGTATGTAACAAGGGCTCAGTTACTGCATTCTACTGTGTACTGGGATACTTGGCCTGCCTGGCACTTGGAAGCTTCACTGTGGCTTTCTTGGCAAGGAATCTACCTGACGCATTCAATGAAGCCAAATTCCTGACCTTCAGCATGCTAGTGTTCTGCAGTGTCTGGGTTACCTTCCTCCCTGTCTACCATAGCACCAAGGGCAAGGTCATGGTTGCTGTAGAGATTTTCTCCATCCTGGCATCCAGTTCAGGGATTCTTGGATGTATCTTTGCACCCAAGATCTACATCATTTTCTTGAGACCTGAGAGAAATTCTATCAAAAAAATCAGGGAGAAATCACATTTCTGAAGAAATATTTCTAGAATTCTTTCAAATGAGAAATTGGTACATACCTACCAAATACTGGGTTACAATGCATGTATTCAGTTTTAGAATCACTTTTACTGGATCCTGTAGTAATGTCTAGAAGTATCATATCTATTCATCTTGCATGCATTGTGCATAAAATCTTGCACTCATTCACTTGATTCATTTTCTCTAAGAAAATTAAATTTTTAAATTATTATTACTGTTTTATTCCTCATTTTTCTTTCATTGAGATATCCCCCTGGTAACTTCCAGTAAAAGTTGATAAGAAAGTTTTATCCATGATCTTGTACAGAAAGTGAGTTCCAGAACAGATAGCACTACACATAGAAACCATCTATCATATCTAACAATCAATTTGACAAATTAACAAACTAAAGAATCAACAAAGTTGAAATCAGAACACATTTTCTGATTTTCAATAGGAGCACACACATGAGAGATATTGCCTGTTCTTTTCAGCTGCTCTTCAACCTATCAGACAATGGTCTAAAATGGAAATTTTTTTTCTGCTCTCCAATCTTTGCACCCAAGATCTACATCATTTTCTTGAGACCTGAGAGAAATTCTATCAAAAAAATCAGGGAGAAATCACATTTCTGAAGAAATATTTCTAGAATTCTTTCAAATGAGAAATTGGTACATACCTACCAAATACTGGGTTACAATGCATGTATTCAGTTTTAGAATCTTGTATCCAACAAAAATATTGTATCCAACAATGAACTAAAGCTGAGACCCCCTGTGGTTGAATTAGGGAATAGTTGAAAGAAGCTGAAGAGAATGGTGCCCCATAGGATGATCAGAAGTCTCAACTAACATGGTCAACCAGAACCTCTCATAAACTAAGGTCCTTGACACATATGCAGCATAGACTGCCTTGTCTGACCTCACTGATAGAAGGCACACCTAACACCCCAGAATCCTGAGACTCCAGAAATTGGGAAGGTCTTGTGTTTTGGGAGGTGGGGATATCCTCTTGGAGATGGGGGAAGAGGTATGAAATGCAGAAGAGTCAGGGGGTGAATTGGGAAGAAGATAATGACTGGACTATAAAAAATTATTAAAGATACAAAAGAAAGAATTAAAATATTTGTGTAGATATGTCAAAAGTATAGTTATGGAAGGAATATGTAAAACTAGTGATATTTGCATGAAAATTATTTTTCTCAGAGACTGCCCTCAGTATGCAGTTGTGATTGAGTTTCTGGAGAAAGAAAATCTCAAAGGGTGGCATGGGAACCCGAGGCTTTGACTATGCTGCTTCCTAGAAAATGGAATTTCCAAAAAGACAATTGAGTGTTTGCAACTAGAATAAATCCTTCACATTTCTCAATTCTCCTTTCAAAATTGGATGCTGAATGGGTCTAAAATGCATCAGCATTAATAAAAACTATCACTTCCGGAAGTTCCTCTTCATAGAAATATGATCATAGCAATGTCCCTTTAAGGAACAAATTAAGCATTAACATCCACATTTTACTCATTTTAAATTCATAGAAAATGTTATTTTTGCAGCGAAAGATGTAATACTCAACTGCAGTTTATGGGAATTCTACACAAATTTATTATAACACCCAATCTCCTCTAAAATTACATTTCTACTATATTCCTATCTTGAATTTTAATAATATTTATTCATGTTTTTACATTTAAGTATTTGTCCCTATTTATTATATTTCCTGGTCACCATGTAAGTGGTGGAGCCAGGGGAGAAGAGAAAGTGGCAAAAGATCAATTGGACTGTACTAGTTGGATGCTGGAAATCAAGGTTCAAGACCTCTATTAAATTAATAAAGAGGACAAATGATTTCTTGTAATATTAGACAAGCCTACTACGGTAGAGATTAATACTTTATTCATGATCTAGACATCCCTATTTTAAAAATTCACGTGATTTGATATCTAAGGGTTTGTAGATAATTTTGATATATTATGCATTGAATATGAAAAACCCTTTTTAAAGATTTGTTTTTATTTATTTTATGTATATGAGTACACTGAAGCTGTATAGATGGTTGTGAGCCATCATGTTGCTGCTGGGAATTGAATTCAGGACCTTTGCTCACTCTGGTCAGTTTGTTCTTATAACCCAGCCCCCAAAAAGGCTGCATGGTATATATTCACTAATAAGTAGATATTTGCCAAAATGGTACAGAAGACGCAAGATACACTCCATAGACCTTAAGAAGTTTAACCTTTAGGAAGGACTAAGAGAGAATGATTCAATCCCACTTAGAAGGGGAAAAATCACAGGGGGGAGGCAGACAGGAAACAGAACTACCTCAGTTGTTTGTGGACAGGGGTGCTGGAGAGAATGAATTGGAGAGCCAGGAGAATGAATTGAAGTGTGCAGGATCCAGGGGAGGGTAGTGGGTGGACCCTTAAGGAAGTACTACAGACCTGAGATCTGAGAGACTCCCAGGACTCAGTGGAGGTAACCTTAGCCAAATTTCCCAAAAGTGGGGGGAGGGAACTCAAATAGTCCATGTCCAGAATATAGACATAGCCTCAAGTAGAGGGCCAGGTTTATCAACCCAGAGTCAAAATTTCTGATATATATCAGAATAATGCATGGTCAGACCTCAGTAAGAGAAGATATGCCTAATTCTTGACATACTGGAGGCTCCATTGAAGGGTGATACCTGGTGTAGGGACAAAGGGGGAAGTTAGTAAGCACTCTATGAGAGGCAAGTGGGAGGAGGAATAGGATGAGAAGTTGTAGGAGGGAAATCAAGGAAGGTGTCCAATGGCTGCAACAAAATTAACAAAATAATTTAAAGAAAATAAAGAATGGGGCTAGAACAATTGCTCAGCTGTTTAATACTTCTTTTTTGTTTGTTTGTTTGTTTGTTTGTTTTTTGTTTGTTTTTTTTGAGACAGGGTTTCTCTGTATAGCCCTGGCTGTCCTGGAACTCACTTTGTAGACCAGGCTGGCCTCGAACTCAGAAATATGCCTGCCTCTATCCCTTCCAGTGCTGGGATTAAAGGCATGCACCACTATGCCTGGCTTGTTCAATACTTCTTAATCTCATAGAGGACCCTAGTCAAGTTAGAAAAACCCTAATTGGGAATCACAATGCTTTGAAACTCCCTTTCTAGTGTATCTTCTGCCCTATTCAGGCCTCCATAGGAAGTGCATTCATGTGGTACACTGACACACAAGTAGGCAAAAATACATACACAGAAAATACAAATAAAATATATATTTAGAAAAGAATTACTATCCTAACTTCAAAGTAGTAAGGCAGAAAGAATAAATTCTACCACACTAACTTTATGTTTGTTAACTCCCTCAAATGACAAGATAAAGCCCAATGAAATTGAAGAGCCAAATCAAAAACAAAAACAAAGGTCCAGAAACCAAAAACAACAACAAAAAAGTAAGTTAAAATAATATTACAGAATTGTAATAAACAACAAGTACAACAACAAATATATATATATATATATATATATATATATATATATATATATATATATATATATATATATATGTAATTGGATAACAGTGTTGAGGCCAAGAACCCTGGCATGACATTTTCAGACAAGGTTCTCCAATGATACATAATAGTTTATTTCCTGTTTGCTATATATTACTGGCCACGAGATCTAACATTAAGAGAGATTTTCTTCCCTGATGAGTTTTCTTTAGTGACATTTGCACTACAAGATTGTTATTAATCAAGCATTACTTCAGGGATAGAGGCAGGGTCTGTGTCCACATCTATTTTCTGCACTAGGACACAAATGGGGCAGATCCATGGAAACGGTATTCCTTTGGTTAAATATCTATTTTCTACAGTACCATTTCTGTTGATGCAGAAGGAATTGTTTCCTTGGTGCCTTCCATGTTCTCAGCTATTACATTTCTTTGTCTTTATCTGCCATGGTGCTTTCTAAGTCATGGGTGGCAGATATTTAATGGAGATGCCTGTTTTATACTTCGTTTTTATTTTTTTTATTCTCCACATAATATCGGGCTGTTGATCTCTCAATTTTTTCTAACTACAGAAGAAAAAATACTGATGTAGGCCTTGCAAGGCACTGACCTATGAGTTTAACAAAATGTCATTACAAGTAATATTGTTACTCTTTTTGTGAATAGTAGGATTTGGTTTTTAGGTACCTGATCTACTTAGTATCTCATACTTGATCAAGCAAACAGTGTCTCCTCGGGACAATTTTGTGGACTGGTAATTCAGATAAATCTGGTATTGTTTGCTTAATATTCTCACAAATTTTGTGCCACCATTGTCCTATCTTGTAGGCAGGACACCATTATGTATCAAAGATTTTACTGTTCTATACACTTCTACTATCATACGAAAATCTTACTGTGTCAATTGTTTAGAATAGAGCATGAAAACTTAGCTCTTCCAGAACTTTTGTCATAAAAGAAAATATATTATTTAAACCAAAGTTTGTACTGAGCGGGTAGATTACAACACTTGTATGAGGCCCATGACACTGAAAACTCATCATTTGTTGATCTCCACAGATTCCTGTAATGAGTGGAAATTCTAAATCCTTTATCCTGTGAATACCTCTAGGGAATTATAAGCAGAATGAGTTAAATTCTGAACTTCATTTCCCCAGCTTTATGTTTGGAAACAGTTTTAATAAAAACCTGAAAATGCCCAATTCCTCTCCAGGCCAGTAGTTTTTATTCATCTTCATTTCAGTGTTGGTGACCCACGTGTCCCATCATGTTCCCTTACTTTGAGTTCACTTCTCTGCAATATTTCCTTCATATAAAGTCATTTCCTCTGTGAACTATAATTTAACTTTTCAATTCTGAGTGATATTACAAACTGATAAACTTCACAGCACACACTGAACATTTCTAAGGACAATGGAGGAAAACAACGCTGCATTTTAGTGTGCTGGCCTATTATACCAGACCTGCAGTGATGAAATCACAGGAATTCACATTGAGATGAACAGGATCTAGAACATTTCCAAATTCTTAGTTAAGGAAATATTGTAGGACTGTTTAGACCAGTTTCATATATTTTCACGCACACACACACACACACACACACACACACACATATATGAAAATATTCATATATATTACTAATATTGTTACAATATTATATTCTAGACAATATTAACATTAATATTGTTCAGAATATGAATAATGTTCAATATATGTAGTCAATATATATGAACAATATTAGTAAGAGAAGATATCTGGTGTTTAATAGCTCAGTAGTAGACAAAGAGACGTCTGAGTTTTTTCCTACTTGATTGCAATTTTTATGTCACCTAAAATGACAAAGACAGAGTTAGCTTCAGGGTTCCAAATCATTTATGAATCTCTTCCAGTTGATTAATAACAAAAATACACAATATTTTGCTGTGAACATTAACAAAGGTCAGGTGTTTTGAGTAGGCACAAGTTTTCACTATCCCTGAAAGCTGACCAGGTATGCTGGGGAAGATCCTATAAAGTTTAAGACACATGTGTGAGAAAGTGGGAGAAGTCTCAATTTCTCACTGTTACCAGGTTTTAATGACTATTTCCAACAAAGTCAAACTGCCTTCTTTTAAATAAAACTAGTTGGAACTATCAATGCTTAAATATTTCTTAGAAATTTTATTTTTGCATGAGTGTTTTATTCAAATTCTCCTTGAATTATTACTTTTCCAATCTCTTAAACAATACCACTATTCCCTCCAAATTTCCTATGTTCTACAAAGAAAAAAATACCACTTGTTCTACTTAGTGAACTGAAATGAAATATGAATAGTGTGAAGACATAAATTTGTCTGTAGGTGTGCTGATAGTTGTGGATTTCCTGACAACCTCTACTCCACTCAGATTTTTTTAGGTTGATTTGGAAAAGGTTTGTGCATATTGTTAAAACAAATGAATTTATGAGGGGAACTACCCTATTCTGTCTGAGAAAAGCCTGCTTCTGTGGATTTATAGACCATGTCTGGTTTTACATATCTTCTGACTTCTTCCAGGATGATTCTAGAGTCTTGGAATGGAAGGTATAATACATGTGTTTTATTTTAGCTGGAAACACCAAAGTTTTTACTCCCACCATTCTGAATGATTAAGGGTCCACAAGTTAATCACCAAAAATTGTGAAAAGTCAATCACCTGATGAGGATTGAGGCATAGAATATTCTTCAAAATGAAAATAAAATTCAGAGGAAATATTTTCAATATGACCATTTACCAAACATTACTATTAGGTCCTTCTCCAACGTTTATGTAACTTTCTAACTGCATATTTTTCCCTTGGAAATGGATCTAGGAATGGGTATCATTTTGTGAAGTGGACTTTTAGTCCATATGAACCCACCCATTGGTTACTCCTAGGATGGATATGGCACTATTCCAACAGCTTTATTGTTGTTATAACTCTCAGGGCTCACACTTTGATAATATTTATGATTACTTCAAAGAGTATTAAAAATAGCCAGTAAAGTTGAAGCCTCCAGCTTGATTTTTTCATGTTCTTTAAATAAAGTGTAAGGCATCTTCAGAAATGAGTACATAACTTATGAATTACAGTACTGCTAAACATTATCATTTATAAGGGTCATCCTAGGTTGCTGTGATGATTTGTATATTATTGGACCAGGGAGTGGCACCATTTGGAGGTGTGGCCTTGTTGAAAAAGGTGTGACCTAGTTGGAGTAGGTGTGTCACTGTGGGTGTGGGCTTAAGACTCTCACCCCAGTGGCCTGGAAGTCAGTCACAGAAGTTGGTGCCAGGGAGTGGGGTATTGTTGTGATAGGCCTGACCATGCTTTTATTTGAAACAATGTAGATTTTTGGACTTTGGTTTTGGAACTCAGTGGAGTGCTTTAAATGGGGCTTAGTGGGTCATCCTAGAAGGAATATGGAAGTCTTTGTTGCTGGGAGTAATTTGAATTGTATTGACCTGATCCAAGAGATTTCAAAGGAGAAGAATTTCAGTATGTGGCATAAAGACTGTTTTTTGTGGTATTTTGGTGAAGAATGTGACTACTTTTTGCCCTTGTCTGAAAAGTCTGCCTGATGCTAAGGTGAAGAGACTTGGATTGATTGCATTGACAAAGAAAGTTTCAAAAAAAGCCCAGCAGAGAATTTGTTCTCTGGCTAAGCCTCACAAAGAGAAGTTTGAACAAGCATAGCAAGCTTAGAAAGGCAAAATATAAAATATATGGTTCGAGTACTAAAGGCATACCAGGAAGTGAAATGGAACAAAATCCTGTTTTCTAGGAAAAACAGATTAAGGGAGTGGGACCTTGGGGCAAGATCCTACCCAGCTGAATTTAGATCCAGGCTTGGTGGTACTCACCTTTAATCCCATGAGACAAGCATGCTGATCTCTGCATTCAAAATCAATCTATAGAGCAAGAACCAGCATAGTCAAGCTTAGGCAGTGAAAGATATAGAAAACATAAAGCCAGTGATAATGTAATAGTACAAGGATATCATGTTCCAATTCCTATAAGCAGCAGAACTTGGCAGCTTCAGCCATGTGGCTCTGGCTCTAGAGTTAAGAATGGAATGAACTACTGGGACAATTGATGCTGGTTAGCTGAAGCTAAGACATTAGCAATGATTAAGAAAAGACCAGCATCACTGGGTTGAAATCTGGGAGTTGTTTTCTGGGAGCACAAAGAAGCTGTGTGCCAGAGATAGCCAAGGTTGTACCTCATGCTGCAGCTGGACTTGATAATGTGTAAGAGTCACCCAGGTTGTACTGATTTTGAAGGCATGAAGGTATCATGAAGAACAGCTGAGACTTGGCACTGTGAGAGGTCACAGAAGGCCATTGGAGAAGGTGTATCCTCAGCTGTAACTGATGACCCAGGACTGAAGGTGTCAGGCAAAGTATTTGATGCTTGACACCATGAAGAGAGCATATGAGAGGCTATTGGTGAAGCCTAGTTGGAGTGGAACACCCCAGTGTATTGGAGATGCCAGTACCATGGGATGATCACCAAGAATAGCAGCCATAGTGGAGTGGATCAATCTGAGCTTAGAGTGCTACAGAGGGCAGAGCTGGAGAAGTGATGCCAGCCTTTAGGAGGAGTCGAAAAGACCAAGTTGAATCCCAGACACTGAAACAAGAAGATGTAACATTGAAATTACCTTGGAGACTCAAAGGTGTTAAAGATACCAGAGCCATTGGATACATGCTGAGGAAAGCTGCTAACAGGGAGTGGAACTAGCCCAGGAGAAAGCAGTTTGTTGCAGGCAACAAAGATGAAAAAGGAATGGCGATCTGAAGACTGCATTGATATCAGCCATGGAGATGCAGAGTTTAGAGTTTCCCCAGCTGGTTTCCTGCCTTGCTTTGGAGATTACAGTTAATTAGACTGCTATAGACTATGATGACTTTGAAAGTTTGCATTATGCTATGTTTAAGTATGGCCCTCATAAGCTCATGTTTTTGAACAAGTCTATGAGTGCCAGGGAGTGGAATATGATGGTTTGTATAATCTTGGACCAGGGAGTGGCACCACTTAGAGGTGTGGCCTTCTTGGAATAGATGTGACCTGGTTGGAGTAGGTGTGTCACTGTGGGTGTGGGCTTAAGACTCTCACCCCAGTTGCCTGGAAGTCAGTCTTCCACTAGCAGCCTTTGGATGAAGATGTAGAACTCTCAGCTTTGTCTGTGCCATGCCTGCCTGGATGCTGCCATGCTCCCACCTTGATGATAATGGACTGAACCTCTGAACCTGTAAGCCAGCCCCAAGTAAATGTGGTTTTTTTTTTTATAAGACTTACCTTGGTCATGGTGTCTGTTCACCTAACTAAGACAGTTGCCCTCAATTTGTTTCCTAACTTTGAAACATCTAACCTCCCCAAATTTAAAATACTCATCAAAGGAACATAGTACTACATGTCAGAATTAATTTCTAATGAATTATGAGTAAAAGGAAAAACTTGCTGTCATGTGAAGCAATAGAAATCATTAAAACACTTAGTATAATCTAATAAAAAAATTTCATAGTGATAACATGAAAGTATTCTGTGAAAATATTTTTTTCTAACTTGTTTAAGAAATACGTTTTACTTTTAAGATTTAAATATAATTATATCACTTCCCTTTTCATTCAACACTTCAATCATTCCCATGCACACTCCTCAAACACTTTCATATTCATAGTATACATTTATGAATGTTCCAAATATTTAAATTAAAATTACTGAGTACATAACTTGTATGTATAAATACTTCAGGGCTGAACTCTTGGTGTTGCATTACCAACTGAAAATCTCCTCCCTTGGGTAGATTATCTTTCCCTATTTCAGCATTCCTTGGTTGTCTATAGTTCTCTGCATATTGTTGAGTTTTCATGAAGTTAAACACTTCCATGTTCCCATGTCAATCAGCATCACCTTTTCCATTTTTTTTAGGTACCAAATTGATCAGACATCATTGATATATTTCTACCATTTGTAGGAGAGGCATTCTCACAGCAAACGTCCTGTTTCTCAGGCTCTTTCCATATTTTCAACCTGCCCTCCCCTTTGTTTTATTTGTATTGGTCATTTTATTTATATATATTTCAAATGTTACCCCATTTCCTGAATTCCCCTCCAGAAACCCCTATCCCATTCTCCCTCCCCCTGTTTCTATGAGGGTGCTCAAACACCCATACACCCACTCCCACTTTCCCTCCCTGGCATTCCCCTACACTGGGGCATGGAGCCTACCCAGGACAAAGGATCTCTCCTCCCATTGATGTCCAACAAGGCCATCTTCGGCTACATATGTGGTTGGAGCCATGGGACCCTCTATGTGTACTCATTAGTTGATGGCTTAGTTCCTGGGTTCTCTGTAGTGTCCTCCACTTTGATGTCTGAGCTTTATAAGCTATTGTTCTGTAGATGAAACATATAGGGATTGGTACCACATGATCTCCTATTCTCTGGATTTTGTTCAGTTTGCTTCTCAGTAACTGAACTGATCTGTTTCAAGCCATATGTCTCTTGAGAGTTGTGAGAACTATAGTTTTTTGCGAGTGTAAGGATAAACATTTACCATGTAGTGAGGAATAATGCTGGTTTAGTAAATTGTCACCAGCAGATTCTCCTCTAAGATTCATGACCTCCCTAGTTCTGAAGAGTTACCTTCATCCACTGAGAGGACATTCAATCCCACAACTGAATTTTCTTCAGTTTTGTCTTAAAAAACAAAACAAAACAAAACAAAACAAAAACAAAAAAACAAAACAAAAAAAAAAAAAAAAAAAAAAAAAAACGAGGGAGGAGATTTCCATGCCACATTCAAAACTCTGACCCATAATTGTTCCTGCTGAAAGAACTGCAGCAATGGAAATGGAGAGGACCCTGTCTAAATTGAGATCCAGCCACAGGCCCAGTGTTGGATCCAGCTCAAGGGGAGGTCCTAAGGCCTGACACTATTATTGAGGCTATGGAGCACTCACAAAAAAGGGGCATATCGTGACTGCCCTCTGAAAAATCCAACAAGCAGCTGAGTCAGATACAGATATTTGCCCCCAACCAATAGACTGAAGCTGCTGACCACTGAGTTTCAATTATGAAAAACCAGGAAGATGAGGAGGAGGAGAGCAACCTTGTAGGACGCCCAGTAGTCTCAATTAACCTGAACCTCCGAGTTCTCTCTGACACCGGAATACCAACCAGCCAGCACACACCAGCTGATATGAATCCACCAACACATATGCAGCAGAAGACTGCAGGGTTAGGGTTCATTCAGAAAACATGCACCCAACCCTCAAGAGACTGGAGGCCCCAGAGAGTTAGAGGTCTGGGGGGTGGGTAGTGGAGATTTCCTTGTGGAGATGGGGGCAGGGAGGAGGTACGGTATGTGGAAGAGTCAGGGGGTGGGACAGGAAGAAAATAAAATCTGGAGTGTAAATAAAAAAATAAAAAATTAAAGTTTTTAAAAAGTAAGTGTGCCATTATTTATTTGATCTGAGTATTTTGCTTTCCAAAAGGTGAATAATAGGCTAGCCTCCAGTTCTAAATTTCCTTTAGCCTAATTCTGAAAAAGTTGTTTTGCTTTATCTGCATTAAGAGACAGCAGTATCCTGGCAGAAGTGATTTAAGATTACCAACACTGTCCATTGTTGCTCCTATTCTCACATACAGTTTTTCTCCAGTGTTCTAAATGATTCTCCACTATAAGTTCTGGGTGCCTATGGAAACCTTCCCTGTCAGTGACCATGTTGATGGAATCCAGATTGCCAAACATATTATTGCAGTTTCCATTGTGGTCTTCATATCTTAGAGTTTGAATACCACTTAGACAAAATTCCAAAATCTGAAAGTTTTTGTTTTATATCTGTTCATGTTTTTGTTTTTTTCTAGTATATATTTTTAATTTTGTTTTAATATTTATTGGTTATTTTATTTATTTCTATTTCAAATGTTACACCACTTCCCAGTTTCCCCTCAGAAAACCCATATTTCACCTCCCTTCTAAGTGATATCTATTGAGAATATTAGTGATTTCTCTTGGATTTTCCAGTTCAATGGAGTACAAAATTTCAATGAATGCCCTTATGATTCTTAGTGATATTTGGTGTTTCTTGTGATACCTTCTTTTCAGTCCATATTTTGTTAATTTGGATTTTCTCTCATGGATTTCTACTT
The DNA here is from genome assembly GCF_000001635.26 of Mus musculus. Classification (NCBI taxonomy): domain Eukaryota; kingdom Metazoa; phylum Chordata; class Mammalia; order Rodentia; family Muridae; genus Mus; species Mus musculus. Next base: position 5,469,022 of record NC_000073.6, on the reverse strand, counting down.
AGACTGGTTAAGTGTTTGACTGTCTTAATTTTTTTATAACAATAAACGCTTATTTATTTAATTCTTTGTGTTCTTTCCTTTGTTTGTATCTTATATATTTCCCCTCATCTTGATTATTTCTTATACTTTACTCTGATTCTCCTTCCTGAATATGAGAAGTTAGACTCCACAGAACCAAATAACTCTATAAAAACAAAACTGAGGTAAAGAGCTAAATAAACAATTCTTTACTGGGGAATTTTGAATGGGCAGGAAGCACCTAAAGAAATGTTCATTGTCCTCAGTCATCAAGGAAATACAAATCAAAATGACCCTGTGATTCTACCTCATACGAGGCAGAATGGCTAAGATCAAATACTCAGGTGACAGCAGGCACTGGTGAGGATGTGCAGAATAAGGAACACTCCTTCATTTCACTAAGATTGTAAGCAGGTACAACCACTCTGGAAATCGTTCTGACGGTTCCTCAGAAAATTGGAAATAGTCCTACTTGAGGAACCTGCCATAGCACTCCTGGGCATATAACCAAAAGATGCTCATACATATAACAAGGACACATCCTATACATATAACAAGGACACATCCTCCACTATATTCATAGCAGCCTTATTTATAATACCCTGAAGCTGGAAACAAACAAGATGTCCCTCAAAAGAGGGATAGATACAGAAAATGTGGTACATTTACACAGTGAAGTACTACACAGCTACTAAAACAATGACGTCATGAAACTCACAGGCAAATTGATGGAACTAGAAAATGTCATCCTGAGTGAGGTAACACAGTCAAAAAAAAAAAACCACATGGTATATACTCACTGATAAGTGGATATTAGGTAAAAAGATTGGAATACCCATGATACAACTTACAGACTATACAAAGTTCAAGAAGTAGGAAGACCAAGTGTGGATGTTTCAGTCCTATTTAGTAGTGTGAGCAAAATAATCACAGGAGGTAGAGGATGAAAAGTATTTGGGAGAAAGAGAAAAGGGGAGAAAAAAAAGGAGCAGGATCAAGTGTGAGGGGAGATGAGGGAGATAAACAATGGGTCAATAAATTAAAGAGAGGTGTGTAGAAATGGGAGGTGGCAAACTGGGAGTAGCCAACAGAAAGTCCCTGATGCCAGGAAAGCAATTGGCTCTGAGGACAAAACTGGGATGACATTAGCTGAAATACCCAACCAAGGGGAGAGAACAGTAGAAACCATATGCAGAGGTTAGGAATGGCCACCAGTTGAGGGTTGGATCCACCCCACCCCTTCTCAAAATTTTAACCCAGAATTTCTCCTGTCTAAAGGAATTACAGGGGAAAAGAGTAGAGCAGAAACAGAAGGAAAGGCCATCCAGAGACTCTCTGACCTGGGGATCCATTCCATATGCAGTCAACAATCCCAGTCACTATTGCTGATGTCAAGGAGTGCTTGCTTACAGGAAACTGTTATGGATGTCTCCTGAAAGACACAATGAGATCCTGACAGATACAGTTGCAAATGTTTGCAGGCAACCATTGGATGAGTACAGGAACCCCAGTGGGGGAGTTGAAGAAATAACAAAGGAGGTGAAGGGGTTTGCAACCCCATAGGAAGAGTAATGATGTCAACCAACCAGACACCCCAGAACTCCCAGGTACTAAAACACCAACCAAAAAATACACATGGAGAGACCCATGGCTCCAGCTGCGTATATAACAGAGGGAGGGCTTATCTGGCATCAATGGGAGGGGCGGAACTAAGTCCTGTGAAGGCTTGATGCTATTGCTTAAGAAAAAGTTAGAGCAGTAAGGTGGGAGTGGGTGGATGGGTGGGCATACACCCTCATAAAATCAGAAGGAAGGGGATTGTGCTGTGGGGGTTTGAAGGGGAAACTTGGAATGAGGATAACTTTTGAAATGCAAAGAAATAAAATAACCAATAATTATTAATAAAATATAAATATACATAGAAATAAAATAAATTAATAGATCTAAAAGTAAAAACCTGAAGAAAGTGAGAAATTATTTGACTAGAAAGGCATAAAGGAATTGGGAAGGCATAAAGGAATAAAGGAAATATGAAGTCTATGTTCAGAGAATTAAAAAAATATATATCATTCTTGAGTTGCAAATTGAGCATGACCCAAATATCTTGAAGGGAAAAGAAGGCTGATTGAACGGAGGAATGAGTCAGCAGCAAGATGGGCAACAGACATGGGTCATGGAGGTGCAGGTACCAGCAAAGTACATGCTACATTTGTGTTAATGTGCAACAATGAATCACTCAATAATGTATGGTAATTTACAGGAAATAATAATTACTTTTTTATGTTCAATAAATCTTATTTATTTAAAATTCTATAGTTATTATAACTTGTTTCCCCAAAGCTCCATTATTTATTCTCAAGGTTATTTTATTATAATACAATAGATTATTCTGAAGTAGAAAACTTCCATTAAAATGACACATACTGAATGTTTATTACATATACAGTTTTAAAGAGATAGGCAAGTTAATTTTATAAACTCCATATCTAAATATCCCCAGGTACTGTAAATATTTATTTATTTATTTATTTATTTATTTATTTATTTCTATTTCTATTTTTTTAATTAGGTATTTAATACATTTACATTTCCAATGCTATCCCAAAAGTCCCCCACATGATCCCCCACCAACTCCCCTACCCACCCACTCCCACTTCTTGTCCCTGGCATTCCCCAGTACAGAGGCATATAAAGTTTGCAAGACAAATGGGCCTCTCATTCCGCTGATGGCCAACTAAGAAATCTTCTGATACATATGCAGCTAGAGACACGAGCTCCGGGGGGGACTGGTTAGTTCATATTGTTGTTCCACCTATAGGGTTGAGATCCCCCCAGCACCTTGGGTACTTTCTCTAGCTCCTCCTTTGGGGGCCCTGTGATCCATCCAATAGCTGACTGTGAGCTTCCACTTCTGTGTTTGCTAGACCCTGTCATAGTCTCACAAGAGCTATATCTGGGTCCTTTCAGCAAAATCTTGCTAGTCTATTCAATAGTGTAAGCGTTTGGAAGCAGATTATGGGATGGATCCCCGGATATGGCAGTCTCTAGATGGTCCAGCCTTTCATCTCAGCTCCAAACTGTGTCTCTGTAATTCCTTCTCTGGGTGTTTTCTTCCGAATTTTAAGAAGGGGCAAAGTATCCACACATTGGTCTTTGTTCTTTTTGAGTTTCATGTGTTTCACAATTTAAAAATGGGGCTCAGAGCTAAACAAAGAATTCTCACCTGAGGAATACCGAATGGCTGAGGAGCACATGAAAAAATGTTCAACACCCTTAATCATCAGGTAAATGCAAATCAAAATAACCCTGAGATTCCACCTCAGACTAGTCAGAATGGCTAAGATTAAAAATGCAGGTGACAGCAGATGCTGGCCAGGATGTGGGGGAAAGAGGAAGACTCTTCCATTGTTGGTGGCATTGCAAGCCTGTACAACCCTCTGGAATCAGTCTGGCGGTTCCTCAGAAAATTGGACATAGTACTACCAGAGGATCTTGCAATATCTCTCCTGGGTATATATCCAGAAGATGTTCCAACCGGTAAGAAGGACACATGCTCCACTATGTTCATAGCAGCCTTATTTATAATAGCCAGAAGCTGGAAGGAACCCAGATGTCCCTTAACAGAGAAATGGATACAAAAAATGTGGTACATTTACACAATGGAGTACTACTCAGCTATTAAAAAGAATGAATTTATGAAATTCCTAGGCAAATGGATGGACCAGGAGGGCATCATTCTGAGTGAGCTAAGCCAATCACAAAAGAACTCACACAATATGAAGTCACTGATAAGTGGATATTAGCCTAGAAACTTAGAACACCCAAGATATAAGATACAATTTGGGAAATGATAATTAAACAAAACAATTACCCAATCTGAACTACTTAAAATTTCATTTGCACACTTGAAAAAGAAATTTCCTTTTTTTTTTTTTTTTTTTTTTTTTGGTTTTTCCAGACAGAGCTTCTCTGTATATATATATAGCCTTGGCTCTACTGGAACTCACTTTGTAGACCAGGCTGGCCTTGAACTCAGAAACCTGCCTCCCTCTGCCTCCAGACTGCTGGGATTAAAGGTGTGCACCACCATGCCTAGCCCTCCACTTTATTCTTATAAAAGAGTGCTTCATTATCATTCATTCCTCTAGATACAACTCTCTGTACTTTGAATTTAGCAGAGATTCAGAAGTCATACACAGGAAAAACAGTGACTTTTACATAATGCAGAAATATACAATGCAAAACACTAAACTTGTTTGTGTCATTCAAACATAAAATGGGGCATATCATTGCCCAAACTGATGAACTGCCTATATAAACTCTTGCCTGTTTCCAGTCCAAATTCAATGAAACAGGTTCATGAGTGTACAATATTCAGTAAACTCTCAGATTGTCACTGTTGACTCTAGACTGCAACCAAGTATACATGGGTAGAAAGAATGTACAGGAAAAGTTTACACATTGAACCACAGTGTCCCGTCACAGTCACTATTTGTTTCTAAGATATTTAATAGATATTTGTAAATAAGATTCCTTAACAGCGACTACCTCAATGTAAACTGACAAAAAACAATGTAGGAAAACAATATATATATATATATATATATATATAATAGATGGGTCGGCCTAAGCTATTAAGTCCAAAAAAAAAAAAATTGAGCACATGGGAGGGAAATAATGGTTTGGAATTCAAATAATAACATGAATTTTTCATTACTAATTAATTTTTAGAAGGTAGGGTGACGTTTTGTTTTATTGGAAATAAAGAACAAAGCATGGCATATTTACTGGGTCTTGTTGAGCCTTTAAAACTCAATCTTCACCATGTAAATTAACTGTGGATATGTGAAGAAATGTATGATTTCAGATAGAGTTGGATTACTTATACTTGGGATTTGATCTGTTTATAGATTCTCAAGATAATGGAAGCACAGGTCTTGTTTAGATATTCTTATCTATCACTTCTGTGGCATAGTCCACACTACTTGATCTGTGGATCTCAGTGACTGTAAACATGAGACTGCATCTGCATGACTTGGACTGTGTAATACAGTGTTCCCTATGTCCTCAGTAGCTCCAGATTTGCTAGTACTGGATGTCTCACTACGAATCTGATTCAATCCATTGACATCATTTCTAACTGTGGTCACATAATCAGATTGTTGAAACTTTCCAAGAACCAAATTTGAAAAAAAAATGGGGGGAGGTTTCCTTCCATGGATTCAAAACATGTGTGATACAATGGAGCCTAAGAATGAATTATCCTCCTAAGTATTTACCTACAAGTATTTATTCCATGGGCTGTGGATACCAGTTGTGGAACCCAAGGGAAGAAAGTATTTAAATTTCTTCCAGGGCTCAGGAGAAACCTGAAAATAAAATGAGTCATGAATATGCAATAAACCTCACCTTTGCACAAAGAAATAAAAGCTGGTAGAAATCTGATGTGCTGATATGCATGGCACTTCACAATCCACACTGCCCAGGTTTAAGGCAGGAAAAAGATGTTCATTTTCATGGGAGTCTTCTTCCTCCTTAATATTACACTTCTCATGGCCAATTTCATTGATCCAAGGTGCTTTTGGAGAATAAATTTGGATGAAATAACTGATGAATCTTTGGGATTATCTTGTGCTTTCATCCTTGCAGCAGTTCAGACACCCACTGAAAAAGATTATTTCAACAAGACTCTTAATGTTCTGTAAGTAAATTTGTATTTTAAATTGAAATCAGAACATAAATATTTCTTCAGTGCTCTGAGGATGAAGATTAGGCAAATTCTTGAGGCTTCTGTCCTGGTGCTAAGTCTGAACTCCAAGAAACAACCTTAATTCCTTTACAGATTTAATCCTATATTCTCCATTTAATTAATCCAGTGGAGGTTTTGGTTTTCTTCCAGGTGGCTTCTGATTTAAAGGTTGGAAGCTTAGGAATAAAGGAATATCTACATTGATCTTTAACATAAAGCCTGCCTTTTGACAGTTTATATTACACTCTAGGAAAAATTGACTTATTGAAATTGATCCTGTAATATTTCATTATGTTTTTATCCCAAGTACATGTAAATAAATGGTCATAAATTCTGCTGACAGTCCTTCCATAAGTGTGTTGCTCCTAGAGCATATTCTGGTTCCAGTAATATTCATGGTACATATAGTTGTCAAAAACTTTACATACATACAAACTTACTGTCTCAAATTCATTGCATGTCGTCACTTATTGACTTCTAAAACTTCATTAGGTTTGGAAAGAGAAGATACTTACACTCAGAAATTCCTACTTCATAAGAATGCCTGGATGGATATTTTTGTATGTATATGAGCAAGGAATATTTAGCTCATTAGGGGTCAAGACATCAAAGTGTTTTAAAAGATAAAATTCAAAAGCACTGTGGCTTCATATTTCACACTATTTATGTACAATCACTGGCTTTTTTGTTTTGCAAAGTTCAATTGGGCACTCTCTCTTTAGAGTAAACCATATTTGGAACATATGGAATCCAATGATATGATTACATTCTTTGAATAGGCAGGCTATCAATAACAGTGGTGACTGCTTATGTCCCTTGTCACTGGCATGGGTGACAATTGTATTGTGGGATAGATAGTTGGAACGTTTGAGGACAGTGATACAGGAGCTTTCTATTAGTTATTTTTGTCATTATTTAAGAAAAATGTCTTCTCCATTCATGTATGAATTGGTTAATCTCTGACCCTTTTAAAATATCTAAATCTCGTGTGACTTATTTCAATAATTTTAGTAAATATTAGTACACAGGTTACCAACATGGTATCAATACCAATTTTTGTGAATTGCTGATCATTGTTTTAAAACACAGCCCTTTAGACTACTAGGCTACACAGACATCTTAAGTAACTGATGTTTCTTAAATTTCAGTTATAGGTAGTAGTTGGAGCATTGCACAACGTCTATTCTCAAATTTATTTTGTATATTAGTAAACCTTTGAGATTTGTATGTGTGTGTGTGTGTGTGTGTGTGTGTGTGGTAATAAAGAATATTCTAAAATGACCTATTTTATAGGATATAGAATGAAAACACAATAGTTGTATAACTTTTAGTGAAAGACTGATTGTATTTACTGCGTTCTAATCATTAAATATGCAGGTTTACATATAGTGTTTATTGATAAAATTATATGAAATGACAAGGATAAAACAGGAGATATTATTTTTTTCAAAAACATAAACAAACCCAATATGGTATTATTTCATTCCCATGGTCTAGTGGTCCACTTTTAATTTTTAAGAAACCCAATGAATATATTCCATAAATTTACACAAAAAAATCTCATCTATATTATAAGCATATAATACTGGCATATACAAATATCACAGATAATTTCTTATTTTCTGAGTTCTCAGTAGGATACTAGTACTGTTTTAGTGTAATGACAAAGGTTGTCAAAGATGTTTACTAGAAATTAATTTATAATGAATAAAATACCCAGAGTGAATATATCACATTACTTTGTAAATAGGAAGTAGGAGAATGATACATCAGTGGTGGGACAAGCCCTCAATCTCTGAACTAAACACCTGTCACTGCTGCATAACTGTGCATTTGAATTGAGGATAGTCTACAGGAAAGTATCTTGTAGAACATTTGGATGTATTGCAATCTTATAACCTAAATAGTCCTTGCTCAAATACATACAAACTTAAATATTGACATGTATCAATTTCCAAATTCGTGTTTGATATTTGAATTTAATTAAAAATAAATCTTTAGAAAATACTTTATTTCAATAAAAGATTGAAAAAATAACAGCATGAGGATAGATATGAAGGGATGTGTCAAGAATTTTGGCCACTAATTGTGAATATAAGTACAGGAATCAAATGTTGCTGGAGAGAGAGACCATTATGCATTGATAAATCATGGTTTCCTTTCTTTCTTTCTTTCTTTCTTTCTTTCTTTCTTTCTTTCTTTCTTTCTTTCTTTCTTCTTCCTTCCTTCCTTCCTTCCTTTCTTTCTTTCTTTTCTTTTTTGTTTTTTTTTGAGACAGGTTTTCTCTGTATAGCTCTGGCTGTCCGGGAACTCACTTTGTAAACCAGGCTGGCCTCAAACTCAGAAATCCACCTGCTTCTGCAGCCCAAGTGCTGGGATTAAAGGAGGATGACACCACTCCTGGCTATGGTTTCATTTCCTTAACCAATTCAGTTAATTTCACGAGAAAATATCATGAACTCAGTGGCTCTAATAACAAATATATTTATTTCTCAATAATTTCAAAATTAAGACATGATCAGAATTACTGTTTTGTCAGTATCTGTGGTTTTCTCCTTACCTTCTGATCAAGCACTCAAAAACAAAAATGGAAATTATCTCTGTGGATGAGATCAATACCATCTCTTATTTATGGGACCAACACGATCATGAACTTTTAAAGTGCTTTCTATATTCCAGGTTCATCTGTCAATCCAATCTTATAAAAAAAAGCCATTTATTCCCGTCTTTAGATGTCAGATTCAGAAACTTCCAGTATAGCATAGTGCTTCTATTGAGTACAAATGTGCATGTATAGTCATCTGTCCATAATAAACACTGTACTCTTTTACAGAAAAACAACTAAAAACCACAAATATGCTTTGGCATTGGTGTTTGCAATGGATGAAATCAACAGAAATACTGATCTTTTACCAAATATGTCTTTGATTGTAAGATACACTTTGGGCCGTTGTGATGGAAAAACTGTAATACCTACACCATATTTATTTCGTAAAAAAAAAAAAGAAAGCCCTATATCTAATTATTTCTGCAATGAAGAGACTATGTGTTCCTATCTGCTTACAGGACCCCATTGGGAAGTATCTTTAGGTTTCTGGAAGTACATGAACAGTTTCTTATCTCCACGTGTGAGTTAACATTGTCCAGGAATTCTTAACATCATGTTTCTTTGGGGAAGTTTGATAGCTATTAAGAAAGTTAAGGGTTCTCTGGCGCACCCTCTCACCTGTACAGACTAATTTCCTAAGTTCTGCGGAGTCACGGCACCAAGATGGCGACCGCTGCTGCTGAGGCTGAGGCCGCCTCCCGAGCCAGGCAGACACCTGTCCTCTGGTCCGGATGGTGGCCGGCTGTCTGCGGCCCGCAAAGGGTGCTGCCTCAGCGTCTCTGTGCTTCCGCCTGTCCCAGAAGCTGTCCGGTTCTCTGGCGCACCCTCTCACCTGTACAGACTAAATTCCTAAATTCTGCGGAGTCCCAGAACCAAGATGGCGACCGCTGCTCAGGCTGAGCTGCAGTCTGTCTTAAAGCAGCGCGAGCTAAAAGTTTCTACATAAACCTTGGAATATTTTGTTAAAGAGGTCGATCGCGTAGCACCTTGGTATGCATGTTCAGGGTCATTAACCTTCGCCTCCTGGGAGAAATTAAGGGGAAACTTAGTTAGGGAACAACAGAATGGGAAATTGAAAGTGGGGACCATGGCATTATGGAAACTGGTGAAATCATGCCTAGAGGATGAGAAATGCCGTCTGACAGTAATAGCAGGACAGGGGGCATTAGAGGAGTTACAGGACAGCATGTCAGAAACAGAGCGAGGTGAAAGATTAGGAGCTCTAAGAAGGAAAGATGCACCTAAGAAAAGAGGCCCTTCCAAGGACCTTGGATTCAAGGAAGCGAGAGATAGGGGAAAGGACGTCCTGGGAGAGAAAAAGGAAGAGAAGGAGAAAGCCATGAAAAAGAAACACCTTTATCCATTAAAGGAGTTAAAGGCTTTGGGGCTTGATAGTTCAGAAACAGACGAGCTTAGCCCCTCTGAGGAAGAGGAGTTAGAAAATGAGGCAGCTCGCTATGAAGAAGAAAGATACCACTCAGATGAACGACGAGCTAACAGCTTGGGTAAAAAACAAAAGAAAGTGGGAGGTGGAAACCATGCAGTTTCCCGGCCTATAGTCCCCAGCGCCCCTGCACCTTATGTGGAAAGATTTTACTCAGACTCCTTCCTCACTAGAGATGAACAGAAAAAGATACGACAGGCATTTCCGGTGTTTGAGGCTGCCGATGGAGGCCGTGTTCATGCACTGGTAGAATACATTCAAATTAAGGAACTTGCGGAGTCAGTCCGTAATTATGGAGTTAGTGCCAGTTTTACTATTTCTCAAGTCGAGAGGCTTGCCACTCTGGCCATGACTCCAGGAGACTGGCAGACAACAGTGAAGGCTGCACTCCCTAATATGGGGCAATATATGGAGTGGAAAGCCTTGTGGTATGATGCCTCTCAGGCGCAGGCCAAAGTCAATGCCACTGCTGAAGGCGATCAAAGAAATTGGACACTTGATCTGCTAACAGGACAAGGGCAGTATGCCAATGATCAAACAAATTACAACTGTGGAGCATACCCTCAAATCTCCACTGCTGCCATTAAGGCATGGAAGGCACTTTCCAGAAAGGGAGAGTCTGGGGGTCACTTAACAAAAATCATACAAGGCCCCCAAGAGTCATTCTCAGACTTTGTGGCTACGATGACAGTGGCAGCAGGCAGGGTCTTTGGAGATCCTGAACAGACAATGCCTTTAGTGGAACAGTTGGTCTATGAGCAAGCCACACAGGAATGCAGAGCAGCTATTACACCTAGGAAAAGCAAAGGGTTACACGATTGGCTGAGAGTTTGCCGAGAATTTGGAGGCCCGCTTACTAATGCCGGCCTCACGGCTGCCATCCTGCAGGGCCAAAGGCATTCAGGTACAGGTGATCGCAAGGTCTGCTATAACTGTGGCAAACCAGGACATCTAAAATGGGAGTGCCAGGCCCTCACAAAAAAGAAAGTACCAGGACTGCGTACTAAATGTGGGAAAGGTTATCACTGGGCCAGTGAGTGTCACTCAGTTAGAGACATCAGAGGCAGGCTTATTCAGCCCAGACCTCTCCAGGCAGAAGGAGGTGAAGACACTCCAAAAAACGGGTATCTGGGTCCCAGGTCTCAGGGCCCCAAAACATATGGGACCCTAGCTCACAACAAATGGACACCACGGTCCGCAGAGCTACAGAACTCTCAGCAGGAGTGAACCTCCATTCCACCACCCAATTCATGCTAATGCCACAGATGGGCGTGCAACCTGTCCCCACGGACTATAAAGGCCCCTTACCCTTGGGAAGTGTTGGCCTTATTTTGGGTCGATCCTCCTTACCTTAAAGGGACTTATTGTTCACCCTGGAATAATAGATCAAGATTACAAGGCTTCACAGTCATCTATTGGTTGGAACACAGGACTCCCAATGGAGGAGCTATAGAATGTAACCAAGGAGTTGAGGGGTTCTGCAACCCAATAGGTGGAACAGCAATATCAACTAACCAGTACCCCCAGAGCTTGTGTCTCTAGCTGCATATGTAGCATAAGATGGCCTAGTCGGCTATCTTTGGGAAGAGAGGCCCCTTGGACTTGCAATCTTTATATGTCCCAGTACAGGGGAACACCATGGCCAGAAGTGTGAGTGGATGTGTAGGGGAGCATGGCATCGTGAGGGTACAGGGAACTTTTGGGATAGCATTTGAAATGTAAATAAAGAAAATATCTAATAAAAAATTCATTTATCTACAAACTTCATAATAATATTTTGATAAGCAGATGAATAGTATCCCATGGTCATTATCCATTCATTATCTGATGGATATTTAAACTGTTTCTATATCATGGCTATAGTGAATATATCATCCATGGTTGATTGCCTATATTATTAACTGATTCCTCAATCCATTTTCTTGAGTGTACTTAAAGAATTGGTTCTTTCCATGTAAATTTCTATAAAAACTGGTACTGTCTAGTATAATTATAAATCTCCATGGAGGCCTCAGAAAATGAATCATGATCTATCTTAAAGCAAATCAACCCTGGAATAACCCAAGAAGTCATGGTAGGGAATACAGGCTTCAGTTGTTTGATTGGTCACAATAAAATGCCCTTGTCCACACATGGGAAAATGCAAGATTACAGACTGCATGGTCTGGAAGGTCTTGATGTCAGCCAGATTTTGCAAGGTGAAAGCATATTATGCAACACACACACACACCTGGAAATAAACCTAATATATCTCTTGATCTCCCCTGAAGAGCACCTCTCTACACCTGATGCCAACACAACTTTAACACTTAAATACTCCCTAAGGAAACAAGGAAAACTTCCTCTAATTTTGGCTCTACTACTCATTATGATATAACAAACTCCTGGGCATCATCATTAATTACCAGAAAGTGAAAATGGTGATTTGCCTTTGAAATAAATGTTTCCTTTCATTAAAAGTTTTCCAATATACCCATACAGTCATATTCAATAACACCACAGATGACAAGGGAATGGACTGTCTGAAGGATTTCAGGACCTGACACTGCCCCTTTATGAGCTCTGATATCTGGCTTCATTCAGCAATCTGCACAGCATTTTATGGGAGAGGTAGGCACTTCTTTGAATCTGTCTTAGGAAATGGATACACAAAGATGTTCTTCAAAGGGAGAGGAACTCAGAGCTATGTTTCTTCAGTAACTGTTCAGGAGCTGGCCTACATCTCTGTGAGCAACCCCATCTTTGCTGGTACTAAGCAGGTGAGAAATCTGCAAGTTAAAATTCTGCTTCAAGTTCTCTTCTCACTCCTACAATTCACGGGGTCTTCCAAAGTGAACATTAGTCATTAGAATGGTTTTGTATTTCTCTCCCTAATTTACCTAATTATGTCAATGATTTCATTAGTCTAAAGACATGTGTATTTCATGGCTCAGTACTTATTTGAAAATGTACTTTAATGTTACATGTATACATTAGATAACTGGTTTTTAGTTGTTGCATGGAGGCTTTTTCATCATATAGAGGAACAAATAAAGTCAATTGCAGATGAAACTTTAGCTAAATAAAACAAGTATTAAATTAATCTGTGTGTACACAGCATTTAATGGTGATGGTGATAATGTTTCTTATGGTTCACAAAAAAGGAGATGACTCAGCTATGTGTCCAGCACCCAATTCCTCAGAAAAATCAAGTAAAACACAGACTGTTATGAATCAACAGAATGCTAGGATCCCTCAGAATTTTTTTCCAAATAAATGATACAAGTGTAATTCAAGGTTCTTTTGTGTGAAGAGAAAACTAGCACATTTTAAAAATAATATTTCGTTTTTTTATCATTATGATGAGTAGTGTGAAAAATATATTATATGTAATAATTTGGGGACATATTTCATTAACTTTAAAAAAGATTTTATTTTCTTGTTTTTTGTTCATTTATTTAATGTATTTGAGTACACTGTAGATGTCTTCAGACACACCAGAAGAGAGCAACTTATCCCATTACAGATGGTTCAGAGCCACCATGTGGTTGCCTTGAATAGAACTCAGGACCTTTGGAAAAGCAGTAAGTGTCCTTAACCACTGAGCCACCTTCTCAGTTCCTCATTGTATTTGATTCTAAAACATGGATTTTAATTTTGTGTTACATTTTTAAAGATTTCTTTATTTATTTTTATTTTATGTGCAGTGGTGTTTTGCCTTCATGTATGACTGGGAAGGTCCAAATCCCCTGGAATTGGATTCACACACAGTTATAAGTAGCCATTTTAGAAATAGAACACAGGTCATCTGGAAGCGCCCTTAACTCCTGAGAAATCTCCACAACACTTGATCAAATATGTAAAAGATATACTTATTTTATTTTATGCCTATTACGGTTTTGCTTGTGTGCATGACTAGAAATACATGAGTAAAGCACCACGAAGCTGAGTAGAGGTCATCAGATTCAGAATCATCTCTCCAACAACAAATTTGTATTTCTTAACACATTGTTATAACATGAGGGATGATATCAATTCTCCTGAAGCAAAAATGCACTCCTGTCTACAAACATTCATGTACAAACATTCAGAGCCCATGCTGTGTTAAAAAGGCTGCCATACTGTTGAACAACTCAGGTAGAGTTGCATTATACACATACACGCACACACACACACACACACACAAACACACTCTTACATCATGAGTGAAGGGAAAGAAAAATAAGTCTGATGTTCATATTCTGGATCAATGTCCATTCATTGTTTTCCAGAAAAATCTCCTGTAGTGTGTCAAAGCAGTGCCAGCTTTTCAAACGAACAAGCAAACAAACAAACAAAACTCCAAATCAATTGAAAATCTTAGATAATTGAGAAGATTCTTGAAGACAGCACTGTCTAACCCGATCCTTACACCACTGTGCTATGAAGCCATGTCCATGTTGTCTCAGAATAAACCCTGAAAACCATGGAAATGTTGGCTCTTCAGATCCTTTTGCTTTGCCAGGTTGTGGTTGGGACTGTGGGCAACATCCTTCTGTTTGTCCATAATTTCTCTCCAGTCTTGACTGACTCCAGACTGAGGCCCATACAGGTCATTCTAATCAACTTGGCTGTGGCCAATGCATTCATGCTCCTTCTCTTGACATATTCACATGACATGATTGATTTTGTTCCAAGGAAGCCTCCAACTGACCTCAAATGTAAACTTGCATACTTCTTTCACATGGTGGCTCAAGGCACAATCATGTGTTCCACCTGTGTCCTCAGCACCTACCAGTTTGTCACTGTTGTTCCTGGTACCTGGGCTAGGGTCATGTTCAGAGAAATATCCCCCAAGGTCGTGAGCTATTCTTGTTTCAGTTGCTGGTTGTTCAGTGTCTTACATAATGCTTACATCCCAATGAATGTCAGTGGTCCACAGAAAACACACAATGACTCTGATTCTAAAGGCAATTCAATATGCTCCATCTCTGGGGTCAATGTAGACATGCATTTCTTGCGGTTTTCCCATGACATCATATTCCTTGGCATCATGGCCTGGACCAGTGTCTCCATGATGATTCACCTAAACAGACACCACCAGAGAATGAACCGCATACATAAGGTCAATCAAAACAACAGAGGCCATGCTGAGACCAGAGCAGCCCACACCATCCTGATGCTGGTGGTCACATTTGTGAGCTTATATATTCTAAATTGTATTAGTATTTTATTTCACATTTCCTTTGTGGAATCTCGTCTCTGGTCGAGGCATGTCATAAAAGTTCTAGCTCTAAGCTTTCCCACCATTTCTCCCTTACTTTTGATATTTAGGGATCCTAGGGGTCATTGTTCTCTGCTCTTCAGTGTGGGACTGGAAATCCACGTGACTGGGGGAGTCATTACAGAGGAACAGTAAGGTCAAAACATGTCCATAACTTGAAAAATCTCACCCTGACAGCAGCAGGAGTAGGACTAACCCTGCCTTGCTCTAGGACTGCATCTACCCACACACAGAGCCAGTCCATCCCCAGGCTCTGCCACCATGAGATAGTCATGTAGCCTAGTGGCCAGGATGCAGGGTAAAATATCCTATCTCCTTATAAGAACATATCCAGCTAGAACCAGGAATTCCTAATCATGCAATGAAGCAGTCCCAGCAACTGGACCACTGCCTATGATGTACACTCATCCCAAAAAATCCTACCCTCACTCCAATTGTTGTATAGACCATGACACCCCCAATAAAGATGTCTGTTTCACTGAAAACCATCTTGAGAGAAGGCTGTTTTTCCTAGACTCAACACTAGATGATATTCTTCTACCATGGCTGCACAAATATGCCTGTTTATTGGTTTTATAAAGGACAGCTACTTATTTCTTTGAGATACTTTTCTATCCAGCCACTTTGTGTAAGTTATCTATGAGCTGTAGGAATTCTAATGTATAATTTATAGGGTCACTAATATTTATACTCTCCGGTCATCTATGAATGGTGATACTTTGACTACTTCTTTTCCAATTTGTATCCCCATTAATTTCCTTTTGTTCTCTTATTGCTCTAGTTAGGACTTCAAGTACTGTATTGAGTAGAAAGGGAAAGAGTGGGCAGCCTTGCTTTTCCTGATTTTAGAATTATTGCTTTGATTTTCTCCCCATTAAATTTGCTTTTGGTTATTGGCTTTCTGCATATTGTTTTTATTATTGTTTTTATTCTTTGGGGTACGTGCCTTGTATTTCTGAACTCTCTAAAACTTTTAACATAAAGGGGTGTTCGATTTTGTCAAAGGCATTCTCACCATCTTATGAGATGATACTGTGAATTTTTTCTTTCAGTTTGTTTATATGGCGATTACATTGGTGAATTTATATATATTGAGCCATATCTGCATCTAAAAGACGAAGCCTACTTGATCGTGGTGGATGATGTCTTTGATGCGTTCTTGGACTTGTTTTGTGAGTATTTTATTGAGTATTTTTGCATCTGTGTTTATACAAGAAATTGGTCTGAAATTGTATTTCTTTTTGGGTCTTTGTGTGATTTAGATATCAGGGTGACTATGGTCTTGTCAGATGAATTTGACAATGTTGCTTCTGTTTCAATTTTGTGGGATAATGTGAGGAGTATTGTTATTAGTTCTTTTTTAAAGGACAATTTAGTTCTGCCTAAAGCTATCTGGCTCTGGGCTTTTATTTTTCTTGAAACTTTTGATGATTGCTTTTAATTCTTTAGGGGTTATAGGACTTTTTCGTTTATTTACCTGATCCTCATTCAACTGATAATTGGAGTCTTCAGGAATACTATCCATTTCACTTAGATTTTTTTTTCCAATATTGTGAACTACATGCTTTTAAAATAAGACCAAATGATTCTTTGGATTTTCTCCATGTCTGTTGCTATATCTCCCTTTTCATTTCTGACTCTTCTTATTTGTATATTGTCTTTCAGCCTTTTACTTAGTTCAAGTAAGGGCTTGTCTATCTTGGTGATTTCTTCAAAGAACCATCTCTTGGATTTGTTGATTCTTTCAGTCACTTTCTTTGTTTCTAAATCATTGAATTCAGCCATGAGCTTTGTTATTTCCTGCCATCTACTCTTCTTGGGTGTGTTTCTATCTTTTATCTAAAGGTTTCAGGAGTACTATTAAGTTGCTAGTATGCAATCTTTCTAATTTGGTGCTGAGACTGAAGGAAGGACAATCCAGAGACTGCCCCATTTGGGGATGCATCCGCTAAATAACCACCAAACCCAGACACCAACAAGATTTTGCTGACAGGACCCTGATATAGCTGTCTCCTGTGAGGCTATTCCAGTACATAACAAATACAGAAGTGCATGCTCACAGTCATCTATTGGATGCAAATAAGGGTCCCCATTGAAGGAGACAGAGAAAGTACCCAAGGGGCTAAAGGGGTCTGCAGCCCTATAGGAGGAACAATATGAATTAGGCAGTACCCTCAGAGCTCGTGTCTCTAGCTGCATATGTAACAGAAGATGGCCTATTCGGCTGTCAGTGGGAGGAGGGGCCCTTCCTTTTGCAAATATTCTATCCCCAAGTATAGGGGAATGCCAGGGCAGGAAGAGGAAGTGGGTGCATTGAGGAGCAGGGAAATGGGGAGGGTGTAGGGGATTATCAGAGAGAAATCTAGGAAAAGTGATGGCATTTGAAATGTAAATGAAGACATCATTTAATAAAAAATAAATCTTAAAAATATAAAAATAATAATCACACTACAATTCACAGAGAGGAAGAAGCTAAGTAAGAAATGGGGCTTAAAAGGAGGGGGGCATAAGGGATTGCATGGATCCTCCTGTAAAGAGAAATAGTACAAATTGTGCAGTTGAACTATAGGCAAGTATTCAGGGAAATATGGGGAATCATATGAGAGAAAGATGACTGAAAAGAGAGAGAGAGAGAGAGAGAGAGAGAGAGAGAGAGAGAGAGAGAAGGGGAGAGAGAGGAAGAGAGAGAAGCAAATGGATGGAATTGGGGGCATTTGGGGAGTGATGTAGAATCAACCTAGTACAATGGAAAGCTCCTGGGATTTAGGAGTATGACCCTAATTAGTACTTCAAGCAATTGATGACTCAGAGTGTGTTATGACAATCTTCTGTATCCAGAAAAATCTTCTAGGGGTGGAACTTGTCCACCAACCCAGCCATAAAACATTCCAAATACAATCTGCCTTGTCTTCAAATTGTGCTGCAGCAATGATGGTCAGAGCTTGTCAATGTGAGCAACCAATGACTGATCTATCTTGAGGACCACATGACACAAAGAAGCTCTTGTATGACACTTCCTAGATGCCCAGAAATTTGAGACTGGATAGCCATAAAACCTAGTTACTACTGGCAAAACCAACCAACCAACCAACCAACCAACCAACCACCCAACCAACCAAGCAACCAAAAATCCAAGTATGGTGAAAACATTCCTAATGATATTCTGTGCTCACATAGTATTTCTCCAGCACCTGCTGGTAGCACAGCAGAGACACATAGCCAAGCATTAGATGGAGCTTTGGAAACCCTGAGGAAGAGGGGGAGGAAGAACTATAGGAATCAGAGTGGTCAAGGACACCAAGAGAACATGGCCCATAAAATCAACTAAGCAAGGCGTGTAGGGACTCATAGAGTGAATTCATTCACAGAGCCAGCATGGGTCTGAACTAGGACTCCTGCAAAATGCTGTTGATCTTTAGCTTAGAATTTTTGTAGAACTCCTAGCATAGGAAGTGGGGCTGTCTCTGACATTTTGCCTACCCTGTGGATCCTTGATAGGAATGACTTGTGAAATAGTACAGTTGCTAAGATCAGTTTCTATCATGCAACAAAAACCAAATTCTATTCCCAGCACTTCTTGACAACTAACAACTATTGGCTTTCATGGGCACTGCACACATGTATAACACACATAAACATAAAATAAAAAATAAATGAATCTTGTTTTTGGATCTGGCACTTGAGGTTTTACTTTTTGTGTTTGAAATAAAGAATGAAGGCCCTTGATTTATAACTTACCTGTTTGTCTTTTCTCATTTCTGCTGCCACTTTTCATGACTTTATTTTCTATTGCTTTATAATATTCAGTCATTTCAATATTTAAGTTAATGATGTTAAAATATGTGAAAATTAGTATTTGTTTTTGCATTTTACTATGAGCTCACAAGCCTGATGTTTTAGTTAGAATCACTGTTAGGAACTTCATAGAGTATTTAGTAATGGCATAGTAATTCTGTATGAGTTACAGCAGATCACACACTATGATATAAGCTTAGTAGCTGTCATCATGAACAAACAAACAAGGATAGATCCCAGGCCTTATGTAATTAAGGGTGGCACACATACTGAGTCAAATTCTCTGCTGAAAACATAGACATTTTCTACTTAGAAACAATATTCCTGAAATAAAAGGAGGATGGGTAACTCAGCCACCCTGATTAAAGGTCATTTCTCCACTAGATCCTTGTGATTCTAGAGTGAAAATTAACATTATTACCTTTGAAAAAATAACTCTTGGCATCTGTAATGATTTTGAAGTGCCTGGCGCTTCAAAAATTTGAAAGATTTTTGAAGGAAGTAGCACTACTAGAAAGTGAGGCCCTATTGGAAGAGGTGTGGGCTTTTTGGAGGAAGTGTGTCAGTGTGCAGATGAACAATGAGATCCTCCTCCTAACCACATGGGAGTCTGTCTTCTGCTAGAAACCTTCAGATGAAGAGGTAAAACTCTCAGCACCTCCTGTAGTATGCCTGCCTGGAAGCTGTCATTCCCATGCTTTTATGACAGTGCGCTGAAACTCTGTACCTGTAAGCAAGCCCCAATTAAATATTGTCCTTATTAAAGTTGCCTTAGTCATGGAGTCTGATCACAGCACTGGAACCTTAACTAAGACACCATTAGAATGCACTAAGCTTGGTTGTCTTTCCCAAATCCTTCTTATTTACACATTGCCATAGTTGGAACACACTTTCCACTATTTCCAACTCAATTCTTCATAGCATTAGAAAAAGCAATTCTCAAATTCATTTGGAATAACAAAAAAACCCAGGATAGTGAAAACTATTCCCAACAATAAAAGAATTTCTGGGGAAATCACCATCCTGGACCTCAAGCTGTACTATAGAGGGATTGTGATAAAAATCAAAAACAAAAACAAACAAACAAAGAACCCCTACAAACAAAGAACAACCCCCACACACACAAAAAAAACAAAAAAACAAAAAAACCCTACATGGTGTTGGTACAGTGACAGGCAGATAGATCAGTGCAATAGAATTGAAGACCCAGAATGAACCTATACACCTATGGTCACTTTATCTTTTACAAAGGAGCTAAAATCATCCAGTGGAAAAAGGACAGTATTTTTAACATTTGGTGTTGATTCAACTGGTAGTCAGCAAGCAAAAAATGCAAATTGACCCATTCTTATCTTCTTGTACAAAGTTCAAGTCCAAGTGGATCAAGGTCATCCACAAATAACAAATTACACTGAAACTAATAGAAGAGAAATTGGGGAAGAGCCATGAGCACATGAGCACAGGGGAAATACTCCTGAACAGAACACCAATGGCTTATGCTCTAGCATCAAGAATTGACAAATGGGACCTCATAAAATTACAAAGCTTTTATAAGGTAAAGGATACTGTCAACAGCACAAAAGGCAACCAACAGATCTGAAAACGATCTTTACTAGGCCTACATCCGATAGAGGGCTAATGTCCAATATATGCAAAGAACTCAAGAAGAAGTCAATAACCCTATTAAAAATAGGGTACAGAGCTGAACAAAGAACTTTCGACTGAGGAATACTGAATGACTGAGGAGCACCTAAAGAAATGTACAACATCCTTAGTCATCAGGGAAAGGCAAACCAAAACAACCCTGAGATTCTACCTCACACCAGTCAGAATGGCAAAGATCAAAAACTCAGGTGACAGTAGATGCTGGCCAGGATGTGGAGAAAGAGGACCTCTCTCTCATTGCTGGTGGGATACCCAAGCTGGTACAACAACTCTGGAACTCAGTTTGGAATTTCCTTAGAAAAGTAGGCATAGTACTACCAGAGGACCCAGCTACAGCACTCCTGGGCATATATCCAGAAGATGCTAAAACATATAACAAGGAAACATGCTCAACTATGTTCATAGCAGTCTGATTTATAGTAGCCAGAAGTTCAAAAGAACCCAGATGTCCCTCAACATAGGAATATATACAGAAAATATGGTACATTTATGTAATGGAATACTACTCAACTATTAAAAATAATGACTTCATGAAATTCTTTTTTTTTTTTTTTTTATTTTTAATTCTGAGGATATTTTCTTTTTTTTTTTTTCATTTTTTATTAGGTATTTAACTCATTTACATTTCCAATGCTATACCAAAAGTCCCCCATATCCACCCACCCCCACTCCCCTGCCCACCCACTCCCCCTTTTTGGCCCTGGTATTCCCCTGTACTGGGGCATATAAAGTTTGCAAGTCCAATGGGCCTCTCTTTCCAGTGATGGCCGACTAGGCCATCTTTTGATATATATGCAGCTAGAGTCAAGAGCTCCGGGGTACTGGTTAGCTCATAATGTTGTTCCACCTATAGGGTTGCAGATCCCTTTAGCTCCTTGGCTACTTTCTCTAGCTCCTCCATTGGGAGCCCTATGATCCATCCATTAGCTGACTGTGAGCATCCACTTCTGTGTTTGCTGGGCCCCGGCATAGTCTCACAAGAGACAGCTACATCTGCGTCCTTTCAATAAAATCTTGCTAGTGTATGCAATGGTGTCAGCGTTTGGATGCTGATTATGGGGTGGATCCCTGGCTATGGCAGTCTCTACATGGTCCATCCTTTCATCTCAGCTCCAAACTCCGTCTCTGTAACTCCTTCCATGGGTGTTTTGTTCCCAAATCTAAGGAGGGGCATAGTGTCCACACTTCAGTCTTCATTCTCCTTGAGTTTCATGTGTTTAGCAAATTATATCTTATATCTTGGGTATCCTAGGTTTGGGGCTAATATCCACTTATCAGTGAATACATATTGTGTGAGTTCCTTTGTGAATGTGTTACCTCACTCAGGATGATGCCCTCCAGGTCCATCCATTTGGCTAGGAATTTCATAAATTCATTCTTTTTAATAGCTGAGTAGTACTCCATTGTGTAGTTGTACCACATTTTCTGTATCCATTCCTCTGTTGAGGGGCATCTAGGTTCTTTCCAGCTTCTGGCTATTATAAATAAGGCTGCTATGAACATAGTGGAGCATGTGTCCTTCTTACCTGTTGGGGCATCTTCTGGATATATGCCCAGGAGAGGTATTGCTGGATCCTCCGGTAGTACTATGTCCAGTTTTCTGAGGAACCGCCAGACTGATTTCCAGAGTGGTTGTACAAGCCTGCACTCCCACCAACAATGGAGGAGTGTTCCTCTTTCTCCACATCCTCGCCAGCATCTGCTGTCACCTGAATTTTTGATCTTAGCCATTCTGACTGGTGTGAGGTGGAATCTCAGGGTTGTTTTGATTTGCATTTCCCTGATGATTAAGGATGTTGAACATTTTTTCAAGTGCTTCTCTGCCATTCGGTATTCCTCAGGTGAGAATTCTTTGTTCAGTTCTGAGCCCCATTTTTTAATGGGGTTATTTGATTTTCTGAAGTCCACCTTCTTGAGTTCTTTATATATGTTGGATATTAGTCCCCTATCTGATTTAGGATAGGTAAAGATCCTTTCCCAATCTGTTGGTGGTCTTTTTGTCTTATTGACGGAGTCTTTTGCCTTGCAGAAACTTTGGAGTTTCATTAGGTCCCATTTGTCGATTCTCGATCTTACAGCACAAGCCATTGCTGTTCTGTTCAGGAATTTTTCCCCTGTGCCCATATCTTCAAGGCTTTTCCCCACTTTCTCCTCTATAAGTTTCAGTGTCTCTGGTTTTATGTGAAGTTCCTTGATCCACTTAGATTTGACCTTAGTACAAGGAGATAAGTATGGATCAATTCGCATTCTTCTACACGATAACAACCAGTTGTGCCAGCACCAATTGTTGAAAATGCTGTCTTTCTTCCACTGGATGGTTTTAGCTCCCTTGTCGAAGATCAAGTGACCATAGGTGTGTGGGTTCATTTCTGGATCTTCAATTCTATTCCATTGGTCTACTTGTCTGTCTCTATACCAGTACCATGCAGTTTTTATTACAATTGCTCTGTAGTAAAGCTTTAGGTCTGGCATGGTGATTCCGCCAGAAGTTCTTTTATCCTTGAGAAGACTTTTTGCTATCCTAGGTTTTTTGTTATTCCAGACAATTTTGCAAATTGCTCCTTCCAATTCGTTGAAGAATTGAGTTGGAATTTTGATGGGGATTGCATTGAATCTGTAGATTGCTTTTGGCAAGATAGCCATTTTTACAATGTTGATCCTGCCAATCCATGAGCATGGGAGATCTTTCCATCTTCTGAGATCTTCTTTAATTTCTTTCTTCAGAGATTTGAAGTTTTTATCATACAGATCTTTCACCTCCTTAGTTAGAGTCACGCCAAGATATTTTATATTATTTGTGACTATTGAGAAGGGTGTTGTTTCCCTAATTTCTTTCTCAGCCTGTTTATTCTTTGTATAGAGAAAGGCCATTGACTTGTTTGAGTTTATTTTATATCCAGCTACTTCACCGAAGCTGTTTATCAGGTTTAGGAGTTCTCTGGTAGAATTTTTAGGGTCACTTATATATACTATCATATCATCTGCAAAAAGTGATATTTTGACTTCCTCTTTTCCAATTTGTATCCCCTTGATCTCCTTTTGTTGTCGAATTGCTCTGGCTAATACTTCAAGTACTATGTTGAAAAGGTAGGGAGAAAGTGGGCAGCCTTGTCTAGTCCCTGATTTTAGTGGGATTGCTTCCAGCTTCTCTCCATTTACTTTGATGTTGGCTACTGGTTTGCTGTAGATTGCTTTTATCATGTTTAGGTATGGGCCTTGAATTCCTGATCTTTCCAAAACTTTTATCATGAATGGGTGTTGGATCTTGTCAAATGCTTTTTCTGCATCTAACGAGATGATCATGTGGTTTTTGTCTTTGAGTTTGTTTATATAATGGATTACATTGATGGATTTTCGTATATTAAACCATCCCTGCATCCCTGGAATAAAACCTACTTGGTCAGGATGGATGATTGCTTTAATGTGTTCTTGGATTCGGTTAGCGAGAATTTTATTGAGGATTTTTGCATCGATATTCATAAGAGAAATTGGTCTGAAGTTCTCTATCTTTGTTGGATCTTTCTGTGGTTTAGGTATCAGAGTAATAGTGGCTTCATAAAATGAGTTGGGTAGAGTACCTTCTACTTCTATTTTGTGAAATAGTTTGTGCAGAATTGGAATTAGATCTTCTTTGAAGGTCTGATAGAACTCTGCACTAAACCCATCTGGTCCTGGGCTTTTTTTGGTTGGGAGACTATTAATAACTGCTTCTATTTCTTTAGGTGATATGGGACTGTTTAGATGGTCAACTTGATCCTGATTCAACTTTGGTACCTGGTATCTGTCCAGAAATTTGTCCATTTCGTCCAGGTTTTCCAGTTTTGTTGAGTATAGCCTTTTGTAGAAGGATCTGATGGTGTTTTGGATTTCTTCAGGATCTGTTGTTATGTCTCCCTTTTCATTTCTGATTTTGTTAATTAGGATTTTGTCCCTGTGCCCTTTAGTGAGTCTAGCTAAGGGTTTATCTATCTTGTTGATTTTCTCAAAGAACCAACTCCTCGTTTGGTTAATTCTTTGAATAGTTCTTCTTGTTTCCACTTGGTTGATTTCACCCCTGAGTTTGATTATTTCCTGCCGTCTACTCCTCTTGGGTGAATTTGCTTCCTTTTTTTCTAGGGCTTTTAGATGTGTTGTCAAGCTGCTAGTATGTGCTGTCTCCCGTTTCTTCTTGGAGGCACTCAGCGCTATGAGTTTCCCTCTTAGAAATGCTTTCATTGTGTCCCATAGGTTTGGGTACGTTGTGGCTTCATTTTCATTAAACTCTAAAAAGTCTTTAATTTCTTTCTTTATTCCTTCCTTGACCAAGGTATCATTGAGAAGAGTGTTATTCAGTTTCCACGTGAATGTTGGCTTTCCATTATTTATGTTGTTATTGAAGATCAGTCTTAGGCCATGGTGGTCTGATAGGATACATGGGACAATTTCAATATTTTTGTATCTATTGAGGCCTGTTTTGTGACCAATTATATGGTCAATTTTGGAGAAGGTCCCGTGAGGTGCTGAGAAGAAGGTATATCCTTTTGTTTTAGGATAAAATGTTCTGTAGATATCTGTCAGGTCCATTTGTTTCATAACTTCTGTTAGTTTCACTGTGTCCCTGTTTAGTTTCTGTTTCCACGATCTGTCCTTTGAAGAAAGTGGTGTGTTGAAGTCTCCCACTATTATTGTGTGAGGTGCAATGTATGCTTTAAGCTTTACTAAAGTGTCTCTAATGAATGTGGCTGCCCTTGCATTTGGTGCGTAGATATTCAGAATTGAGAGTTCCTCTTTGAGGATTTTACCTTTGATGAGTATGAAGTGTCCCTCCTTGTCTTTTTTGATAACTTTGGGTTGGAAGTCGATTTTATCCGATATTAAAATGGCTACTCCAGCTTGTTTCTTCAGTCCATTTGCTTGGAAAATTGTTTTCCAGCCTTTCACTCTGAGGTAGTGTCTGTCTTTTTCCCTGAGATGGGTTTCCTGTAAGCAGCAGAATGTTGGGTCCTGTTTGTGTAGCCAGTCTGTTGTGTAGTCTATGTCTTTTTATTGGGGAATTGAGTCCATTGATATTAAGAGATATTAAGGAAAAGTAATTGTTGCTCCCTTTTATTTTTGTTGTTAGAGTTGGCATTCTGTTCTTGTGGCTGTCTTCTTTTTGGTTTGTTGAATGATTACTTTCTTGGTTGTTCTAGGGCGTGATTTCCGTCCTTGTATTGCTTCTTTTCTGTTACTATCCTTTGAAGGGCTGGATTCGTGGAAAGATATTGTGTGAACTTGGTTTTGTCGTGGAATACTTTGGTTTCTCCATCTATGGTAATTGAGAGTTTGGCCGGGTATAGTAGCCTGGGCTGGCATTTGTGTTCTCTTAGTGTCTGTATAACATCCGTCCAGGCTCTTCTGGCTTTCATAGTCTCTGGTGAAAAGTCTGGTGTAATTCTGATAGGCCTTCCTTTATATGTTACTTGACCTTTCTCCCTTACTGCTTTTAATATTCTATCTTTATTTAGTGCATTTGTTGTTCTGATTATTATGTGTCGGGAGGAATTTCTTTTCTGGTCCAGTCTATTTGGAGTTCTGTATGCTTCTTGTATGATCATGGGCATCTCTTTTTTTATGTTTGGGAAGTTATCTTCTATTATTTTGTTGAAGATGTTAGCTGGCCCTTTAAGTTGAAAATCTTCATTCTCATCAATTCCTATTATCCGTAGGTTTGGTCTTCTCATTGTGTCCTGGATTACCTGGATGTTTTGAGTTAGGATCCTTTTGCATTTTGTATTTTCTTTGACTGTTGTGTCGATGTTCTCTATGGAATCTTCTGCACCTGAGATTCTCTCTTCCATTTCTTGTATTCTGTTGCTGATGCTCGCATCTATGGTTCCAGATCTCTTTCCTAGGGTTTCTATCTCCAGCGTTGCCTCGCTTTGGGTTTTCTTTATTGTGTCTACTTCCCCTTTTAGTTCTAGTATGGTTTTGTTCATTTCCATCACCTGTTTGGCTGTGTTTTCCTGCTTTTCTTTAAGAGCCTGTAACTCTTTAGCAGTGCTCTCCTGTAAATCTTTAAGTGACTTATGAAAGTCCTTCTTGATGTCCTCTATCATCATCATGAGAAATGTTTTTAAATCTGGGTCTAGATTTTCGGTTGTGTTGGGGTGCCCAGGACTAGGTGGGGTGGGAGTGCTGCGTTCTGATGATGGTGAGTGGTCTTGATTTCTGTTAGTAGGATTCTTACGTTTGCCTTTCGCCATCTGGTAATCTCTGAAGCTAGCTGTTTTAGTTGTCACTGTTAAGAGCTTGTTCTTCAGGTGACTCTGTTAGCCTCTATGAGCAGACCTGGAGGGTAGCACTCTCCTTAGTTTCAGTGGGCAGAGTATTCTCTGCAGGCAAGCTCTCTTCTTGCAAGGCAGGTACCCAGATATCTGGTGTTCGAACCAGACTCCTGGCAGAAGTTGTGTTCCACTCACTAGAGGTCTTAGGATCACGTGTGGAATCCTGTGTGGGCCCTTGCGGGTGTCAGGCGACTCAGCTGGCAAGGTAGCCGGGGCTCGAGTGGAGTGGAAGGGGTTTGTGCCCCAGATCAAGCCCGGGTAGCCTGCTTCCCTATGTACCGCAGTCTCGAGTTCCGCGCGATTGGATTGGGGCAGGCACTGTGGTCCACTCACCAGAGGTCTTAGGGTCCCGTGGGGAGTCCCATGTGGACCCTTGCGGGTGTTGGGCAAGACTCTGCTGGCAAGGTAGCCCGGGGCTCGAGTCTTAAGTCGAGCGGAAGGGACTTGTGCCCCAGATCAGGCCCGGGTAGCCTGCTTCCCTATGTACCGCAGTCTCGAGTTCCGCGCGATTGGATTGGGGCAGGCACTGTGATCCACTCACCAGAGGTCTTAGGGTCCCGTGGGGAGTCCCGTGTGGACCCTTGCGGGTGTTGGGCAAGACTCTGCTGGCAAGGTAGCCCGGGGCTCGAGTCTCGAGTCGAGCGGAAGGGACTTGTGCCCCAGATCAGGCCCGGGTAGCCTGCTTCCCTATGTACCGCAGTCTCGAGTTCCGCGCGATTGGATTGGGGCAGGCACTGTAGTCCACTCACCAGAGGTCTTAGGGTCCCGTGGGGAGTCCCGTGTGGGCCCTTGCGGGTGTTGGGCAAGACTCTGCTGGCAAGGTAGCCCGGGTCTCGAGTCACGAGTCGAGCGGAAGGGACTTGTGCCCCAGATCAGGCCCGGGTAGCCTGCTTCCCTATGACTTCATGAAATTCTTAGGCAAATGGATGGAACTAGGAAATACCATCCTGAGTGAAGTAACCCAATCCAAAAAAAAAAAAAAAACACACACACACACACACACATGATATATACTCACTGATAAATGGATATTAGCCTAGAATCTCAGAATATCCAAGATACAATTTGCAAAACACATGAAACTCAAGAAGAAGGAAACCAAAGTGTAGAAACTTTGATCCTTAGAATGGGGAACAAATATAATGGAAGGAGGTACAGAGACAAAGTGTGAAGCAGAGACGGAGGAATGACCATCTAGAGACTGCCTCACATGGGGATCCATCCCACCTATAGTAACCAACCCCAGACATTGTCGATGCAAAGAAGTGCTTTCTGATAGGATCCTGATATAGCTGTCTCCTGAGACACTCTGCCAGTGCCTGAGAAATACAGAGGTGGATGCTCTCAGCCAACCTTTGGAATGATCACAACGTCCCCAATAAAGGAGCTAGAGAAAGGGCCAAAAGAGCTGAAGGAGCTTGCAGCCCCATAGAAAGAACAATATGAATTAACCAGTACCCCAGGGTTCCCAGAGACTAAGCCACCAACCAAGGAGTACACATGGAGGAACTCATAGCTCCAGTTGCATATGTAGCAGAGGATGAACTTTTGGTCACCAATGGGAGTAGAGGCCCTTAGTCATGAGAAGGCTTGGTTTCCCAGTGTAGGGTAGTGCCTGGACAAGGAGACAGGAGTGGGTGTGTTGGTGAGCAGGGGGAGGAGGGATGGGATAGGGGTTTTTCAGAGGGAAAATCAGGAAAGGAGAAAACGTTTGAAATGTAAATAAAGAAAATATTTAACAAAAAAAAAAAAAAAAAAAAAAGAAAGAAAGAAAAAGGAAGACCAGAGTGTAGATGCTCCATTCCTTCTTAGAAGGGAGAAATACAACACTTCCAGGAGGAAATATGAAGACAAAAACTGGAGCAGAGACTGAAGGAAAGGCCATCCAGAGACTGACCCACTTGGGCATCCATCCTATATACAGACACCAAACCTAGATACTATTGCAGATGCCAACCAGTTCTTGCTGAGAGGAGCCTGACATAACTGTCTCCTGAGAGTCTCTGCCAGAGCCTGACAAATACAGAGGCAGATGCTCACAGCCAGCCACTGGACTGGACACCAATGGAGGAGTTAGAGAAAGGACTGAAGCAACTGAAGGGGTTTACAACCCATAGGAAGAACAACCATATCAACCAACAATACTCCCGATCCAGAACTCCCAGAAAGAAAAACCACCAACCAAAGAGTAAACATGGAGGGTCCCATGGCTCCAGTCCCATGAGTAGTAGAGGATGGCCTTGTTGGATATCAATGGGAGGAAAGGCTTTTGGTCCTATGTGGTCTCAAAGCCACAGTGTAGGGGGATGTCTGGGGGTGAAAAAGGGAAGCAGAAGTGGCTAGATGGGTGGATGAGAAATCTTATAAAAGCAGGGGGAGGAGGGAGGTGTGTCTGGTGGGGAATCTAGTAATGGAGATAACATTTGAAATGGAAATAAATAAAATATCCAATAAAATATATAAAAAAGAAATGCAGGACAAATGACCCTGTTTTATTTTATTTTTATTTTTATTTTTAAATTTTTTGATTAGGTATTTTCCTCATTTACATTTCCAGTGCTATCCCAAAAGTACCCCATACCTACACCCCCACTCCCCTAACCAGGGGCCGCCCTTTTTGGCTCTGGCATTACCCTGTACTGGGACATATCTAGTTTACAAGTCCAATGGGACTCTCTTTCCAGTGATGGCCGACTAGGCCATGTTTTGATACATATGCAGCTAGAGACACGAGCTCTGGAGTACTGGTTAGTTCATATTGTTGTTCTACCTATGAGGTTGCAGTTTTCTTTAGCTCCTTGGGTACTTTCTCTTACTCCTCCATTGGGGGCCCTGTGATCCATCCAATAGCTGACTGTCAGTATCCACTTCTGTGTTTGCTAGGCCCCGGCATAGTCTCATAGGAGACAGCTATATCTGGGTCCTTTCAGCAAAATCTTGATAGTGTTTGCAATGGTGTCAGCGTTTGGAGGCTGATTATGGGATGGATCCCTGAATATGGCAATCACTAGATGGTTCATCCTTTTGTCACAGCTCCAAATTTTGTCTCTGTAACTCCTTCCATGGGTGTTTTGTTCCCAATTCTAAGAAGGGGCAAAGTGTTCACATTTTGGTGTTCGTTCTTCTTGAGTTTCATGTGTTTAGCAAATTGTATCTTATATCTTGGGTATCCTAAGTTTCTGGGCTAATATCCACTTATCAGTGAGTAAATATTGTGTGAGTTCCTTTGTGATTGTGTTACCTCACTCAGGATGATTCCCTCCAGGTCCATCCATTTGCCTAGGAATTTCATAAATTCATTCTTTTTAAGAGTTGAGTAGTACTCCATTGTGTAAATGTACCACATTTTCTGTATCCATTCCTCTGTTGAGGGGCATGTGGGTTCTTTCCAGCTTCTGGCTATTATAAATAAGGCTGCTATGAACATAGTGGAGCATTTGTCTTAGCGGTTGGGAAATCTTCTGGATATATGCCCAGGAGAGGTATTGAGGGATCCTTCCGTAGTACTATGTCTAATTTTCTGAGGAACCACCAGACTGATTTCCAGAGTGGTTGTACAAGATTGCGATCCCACCAACAGTGGAGGGGTGTTCCTCTTTCTCCACATCCTTGCCAGCATCTGCTGTCACCTGAATTTTTGATCTTAGCCATTCTGACTGGTGTGAGGTGGAATCTCAGGATTGTTTGGATTTGCATTTCCCTGATGATAAAGGATGTTGAACATTTTTTCAGGCGCTTCTCTACCATTCGGTATTCCTCAGGTGAGAATTCTTTGTTCAGCTCTGAGCTCCATTTTTTAAAGGGATTATTTGTTTTTCTGGAGTCCACCTTCTTGAGTACTTTATATATTTTGGATATTAGTCCCCTATCCGATTTGGGATAGGTAAAGATCTTTTCCCAATCTGTTGGTGGTCTTTTTGTCTTATTGGCGGTGTCTTTTGCCTTGCAGAAGCTTTGCAATTTTATGAGGTCCCATTTATCGATTCTCGATCTTACAGCACAAGCCATTGCTGTTCTATTCAGGAAGTTTTCCCCTGTACCCATGTCTTCGAGACTTTTCCCTACTTTCTCCTCTATAAGTTTCAGTGTCTCTGTTTTTATGTGGAGTTCCTTAATCCACTTAGATTTGACCTTAGTACAAGGAAATAGAAATGGACCAATTCACATTCTTCTACATGATAACCGCCAGTTGTGCCAGCACCATTTGTTGAAAATGCTGTCTTTTTTCCACTGGATGGTTTTAGCTCCCTTGTGAAAGATCAAGTGACCATAGGTGTGTGGGTTCATTTCTGGGTCTTCAATTCTGTTCCATTGGTCTACTTGTCTGTCACTATACCAGTACCATGCAGTTTTTATCACAATTGCTCTGTAGCACAGCTTTAGGTCAGGCATGGTGATTCCGCCAGAGGTTCTTTTATCCTGGAGAAGAGTTTTTGCTATCTTCGTTTTTTTGTTATTCCAGATGAATCTGCCGATTGCCCTTTCTAATTCCTTGAGGAATTGAGTTGGAATTTTGATGGCAATTGCATTGAATCTGTAGATTGCTTTTGGAAAGATAGCCATTTTTACTATATTGATCCTGCCAATCCATGAGCATGGGATATCTTTCCATCTTCTGAGATCATCTTTAATATGAACCTGTTTTATAACTTACCAATTTGTCTTTTCTCATTTCTCATGCCACTTTTCATGACTTTCTTTTCTTGTTTTTTTATTTTATTTTTTATTATGTATTTTCCTCGTTTACATTTTCAATGCTATCCCAAAGGTCCCCCATACCCACCCACCCCCAATCCCCTACCCACCCACTCCCCCTTTTTTGGCCCTGGCGTACCCCTGTACTGGGGCATCTAAAGTTGGGAAGTCCAATGGGCCTCTCTTTGCAGTGATGGCCGACTAGGCCATCTTTTGATGCATATGCAGCTAGAGGCCAGAGCTCCGGGGTACTGGTTAGTTCATATTGTTGTTCCACCTATAGGGTTGTAGTTCCCTTTAGCTCCTTGGGTAATATCTATAGCTCCTGCATTGGGGGCCGTGTGACCCATCCAATAGCTGAGTGTGAACATCCACTTCTGTATTTGCTAGGCCTCGGCATAGTCTCACAAGAGAGAGCTATATCTGGGTCCTTTCAGCAAAATTTTGCTAGTGTGTGCAATGTTGTCAGCGTTTGGAAGCTGATCATGGGATAGACCCCTGCATATGGCAATCACTAGATGGTCCATCTTTTTGTCACAGCTCAAAATTTTGTCTCTGTAACTCCTTCCATGGGTGTTTTGTTCCCATTTGTAGGAAGGGGTAAAATGTCCACACTTTTGTCTTCCTTCTTCTTGAATTTCATGCGTTTAGCAAGTTGAATCTTATATCTTGGGTATCCTAAGTTTCTGGGCTAATATCCACTTATCAGTGAGTACATATTGTGTGAGTTCCTTTGTGATTGGGTTACCTCACTCAGGATGATGCCCTCCAGGTCCATCCATTTGCCTAGGAATTTCATAAATTCATTTTTTAATAGCTGAGTAGTATTCCATTGTGTAAATGTACCACATTTTCTGTATCCATTCCTCTGTTGAGGGGCATCTGGGTTCTTTCCAGCTTCTGGCTATTATAAATAAGGCTGCTATGAACATAGTGGGGCATGTGTCCTTCTTACCAGTTGGAACTTCTTCTGGATATATGCCCAGGAGAGGTATTGCGGGATCCTCTGGTAGTACTATGTCCAATTTTCTGAGGAACTGCCAGACTGATTTCCAGAGTGGTTGTACAAGCTTGCAATCCCACCAACAATGGAGGAGTGTTCCCCTTTCTCCACATCCTCGCCAGCATCTGCTGTCACCTGAGTTTTTGATCTTAGCCATTCTGACTGGAGTGAACTGGAATCTCAGTGTTGTTTTGATTTGCATTTCCCTGATGATTAAGGATGTTGAACATTTTTTCAGGTGCTTCTCAGCCATTCGGTATTCCTCAGGTGAGAATTCTTTGTTCAGCTCTGAGCCCCATTTTTTAATGGGGTTATTTGATTTTCTGGAGTCCACCTTCTTGAGTTATTTATATATATTGGATATTAGTCCCCTATCCTATTTAGGATAGGTAAAGATCCTTTCCCGATCTGTTGGTGGCCTTTTTGTCTCATTTACAGTGTCTTTTTCCGCGCAGAAGCTTTGCAGTTTCCTGAGGTCCCATTTGTCAATTCTCAACCTTACAGAACAAGTCATTGCTTTTCTATTCAAGAATTTTTCCCCTGTGCCCATATCTTCAAGGCTTTTTTCCACTTTCTCCTCTATACAGTGTCAGTGTCTCTGGTTTTATGTTGAGCTCATTGATCCACTTAGATTTGACCTTAGTCCAAGGAGATAGGAATCGATCAATTCGAATTCTTCCTCATGATAACCACCAGTGGTGCCAGCACCATTTGTTGAAAATGCTGTCTTTTTTCCACTGGATGGTTTTAGCTCCCTTGTCAAAGATCAAGTGACCATAGGTGTGTGGATTCATTTCTGGGTCTCCAATTCTAGTCTACTTGTCTGTCGCTATACCAGTACCATACAGTTTTTATCACAATTGCTCTGTAGTACAGCTTTAGGTCAGGGATGGTGATTCCACCAGAGGTTCTTTTATCCTTTAGAAGAGTTTTTGCTATCCTAGGTTTTTTGTTATTCCAGATGAATTTGCTAATTGCCCTTTCTAATTCGTTGAAGAATTGAGTTGGAATTTTGATGGGGATTTCATTGAATCTGTAGATTGCTTTTGGCAATATAGCCATTTTTACTATATTGATCCTGCCAATTCATGAGCATGGGAGATCTTTCCAACTTCTGAGATCTTCTATAATTTCTTTCTTCAGAGACTTGAAGTTCTTATCACACAGATCTTTCACTTCCTTAGTTGGAGTCATGCCAAGGTATTTTATATTATTTGTGACTATTGAGAAGGGTGTTGTTTCCCTAATTTCTTTCTCAGTCTGTTTATTCTTTGTGTAGAGAAAGGCCATTGACTTGTTTGAGTTAGAACATTGGCACAACAACTAATTTTTTTTATTATTTTGTTAGATATTTTCTTCATTTACATTTCAAATACTATCCCCTATATACTCTCTCCACCCTGCTCCCCAACCCACCCACTCCTGCTTCCAGACCCTGGCATTCCCCTCTACTGGGGCATATAATCTTCACAAGATCAAGGGCCTCTCATCCCAATGATGGTGGAGTATCCCATCATCTACTACATATGCAGCTAAACACATGAGCTCTGGAAGTACTGGTTAGTTCATATTGTTGTTCTTCCTATAGGGTTGCAGAACCACTCAGGTCCTTGGGTACTTTCTCTAGCTCCTCCATTGGGGGCCCTGTGTTCCATACAATAGAGGACACTGAGCATCCACTTATGGATTAGCCAGGCACTGGCATAGCCTCACAAGAGACATCTGTATCAGGGTCCTGTCAGAAAATGTTGCTATCATAGGCAATAGTGTCTTAAAAAAACGTACTGTCTTATATGATATATTTATATGTCTTATATTATATATAAATATTTAATACAAAAATAATATAAATATACAAATATATAATTATAATATATAAAATTATAATATGTAAATAATATTAATATACAATATACATGTATAATATAAACATATATATATATATATAAACTTATATAAACTTATGGTCTTATATAAAATATATAAATATTTAATATAAAGTAATATAAATATATAAATGTATACTTATAATATATAACATAAATTGTAATATAGAAATAATATAAATATATAATGTAAATAAACATATATACAAATACATATTTCTCTATATATAATATGTAGTGTCTTATAAAAACAAACTAAAACTTATAGACGAGAACGAGGGAACAAAACTCAAGTATATGGGCCCAGGGGAAAAATTCCTGAACAGAACAGCAGTGGCTTGTGATGTATGATCGACAATTGACAAATGAGACTTCATGAAATTGCAAAGCTTCTGTTAGACAAAGTATACTGTTTGTAAGACAAAATGGCAACAAACAGATTGGGAAAAGATCTTTACCAATCCTAAATCTGATAGGGGACTAAGATCCAATATATACAAAGAATTCAAGAAGCTGGACTCCAGAAAACCAAATAACCCCATTAAAAATGGGGTACAAACAGAGCTAAACAAAGAATTCTCAACTGAGGAATACTGAATGGCTGAGAAGCACCTAAAGAAATGTTCAACATCCTTAATGATCAGTGAAATGCAAATCAAAACAACCCTGAGATTCCATTTCACACCAGTCAGAATGGCTGAGAACAAAAATTCAGGTGATAGCAGATGCTGGGGAGGATGTGGTAAAAGAGGAACACTCCTCCATTGCTGGTGGGATTGTGAGCTGGTACAACCACTCTGGAAATCAATCTGCTGTTTCATCAGAAAATTGGTAAATATAGAACTAATGGAAGATCCACCAATACCTCTCCTGTTCATGTACCCAGAAGATGTTCCAATTTGTAATAGGATATATGCTCCACTATGTTCATAGCAACATTATTTATAATAGCTGTGTAGCCCTGGCTGCCCTGAAACTCACTCTGTAGTCCAGGCTGACCTTGAACTCAATCATATGTCTGCTATATGTACCAATGCCACAGGGCAGCAAACACCATCTTTATGAGCGTAAAATTAATAAATAAAATGGGACTGTAAGACTGGATCACTATCAGGGACATCAGCCCTCTGCCTGGGCTTAGGACCCAAATCCCAGAGTTGCAAAAATCAGGTAAAC
Source organism: Mus musculus (assembly GCF_000001635.26). NCBI lineage: Eukaryota > Metazoa > Chordata > Mammalia > Rodentia > Muridae > Mus > Mus musculus. The sequence continues at coordinate 5,433,436 of NC_000073.6, read as the reverse complement.
TAAGGATCCTCTGCCACCCCATAGAGCATCTCCAGGCCCTCAGACAGGGCTGTCCAGAGAGGCACATGAATATGGGTGATTCTACCCAAGGCTTAGACAAGTTATACCGTGGTGGTGCAAATTTCAGACCTGTCTAAGCTCCAGGTGAATGAATGCCTTTTCTCTCTCTCTCTTTCCCTCTCTCTCTCTCTCTCTCCTTTCTTTCTTTCCTTTGAGTCAGTCTTTCTCTGTGTAGCCTTGGTTGCACTAGATGGTAGACCAAGCTAGCCACAAACTCAGATATCCACTGGGATTATATGTATGCACTAACACCTCCCGCCACTCTTCCTGCCTTTATGCACACAGTGGGTTCTGGTTAATGTAGTTCAAACAGCTTCACCATGGATACCAGGACAGTTGCAGAGATGGACAGTGGAGAACCAATATGTAAGGAGTTAAGGGGACTCCCTGCAGACTAGATCCATTTACATATGCTCAGTGTTCCCTTCCCCCCACCCCACCCCTCTGGAAGCTGCTGCTGGAGACTTTCCTTCTGAAGTACATCCTCAGTGCCACACCGAAATGATTTTGTGGGCTGAATTCCGTTATGCATCTCCAAATTTCTTTTAGCGTGGGGATGCACAATAGAAAAGTTATTGGTGATGACGTCATATCTGATGTGTATAACTGAGAAGAGTTTGGATTCTTGAGATCAGTGGTGAAAGAATACTCGATTTCAAATATGTCCTTTCTTTCTTCCTCTATGGTAATTTTCCGAGCTTTCTTTGCAAGAGGACCTGTCAAGTATCATCAACACAAAGGCATAAAACCACTTGGGTCTTAAATCCAAGGCAAAAATGTTGAACTAAGGTGTCCATTAACATATCAAACTGGACAGTGGCCTCCAGTTTCTCTCAGCACTTTCCTTCTTCCAGATCTTCTGACACCTATATAACTCTGCCACTTATAACCGTGTTAGTCTCTTCACTCAGGCTGCCCCTCTTGGTTGGTGGCCCCTCTCTCTCTTTTCAGATCGCCTATCCTCACATGGTCCAGCTTAGGGTCATGTTCACTCTGTAACTCTCGCAGAGGTTTCCTGTCTGGTCTGGAACTCACTGTGACAGGCTAGTTTCTAATCCCAGACATTAACTTGCCTCTGCCAGCAGTTCTGTAATTTAGGAGTGCTTCAGCAAGTCCGGCCTTTGTAGCTCAAGGAAATACTGGCACATCTATAATCACAACAATCTCCCTAACAGATTGTGTGTACAGCTCCATCTGGGGAGGTGTGTCCACTTCCTGGCACTTGATCATGTCTGAACTACATTGTACAGAAGATATTGCACTGAGAATAGCCAGAGAAAATAGGCATTTTGGTGAAGACAAAATGATGGGACCTTGACAATAAAATTTCTAAAGCAGACCTAAGTTTTCCTTTGGAAATCAGATTTGGATCAATGTGTGAATTGTGTGCAGAAGGTTCTTTGAAACTTTTTGGATCTGTCAGTCACAGAAAACTAGTTTTATCAGTATTGGTCATGGCACGAAATTGGGAGAGTTGAAGCGTCTTTCCTCCATCAAGGAGGTGCAACTGAGGTTTTCTATAACCCTTGTGATCTGATCCAGGCTTCAATGGGGGATGACAAGGCTCCAGGGCCTGGCAGGCCAGTGGAGCCCGGTGGTGATTGTGGAGGCTTCTGGAAGAACCCTGCCCCAGGTGAGTGCCTAGTGATCGCCCACCTCCCTGAGTTCTGGGTCAGGAGCCAACAGGGTAAACTCCCATGTCTCTGACTGTAGGACACCTGTGGAAAAAAAATATATTTTTTGATATCCGTGTGCTCAATCACTAGAGCCATCCCCTCGAACTCACAGGGTTTGGTGGACTGTACCCCCTAAGGCTTGTGTGCAGACATGTGCCTGGAGACAGAGTCCTGGGGTGACCTCTACTGGCATTAGATGAGGGAAAGGGCTCAGTGCACCTAAGGACCTGACTTTTGTATACAGAGACTCTGGTGGCCAAGAAGATTAGAACAGGTGAGAGATTGGATCTAGTCAGTTTTCCAAGGGTGGGGTGGGGGTAATTTGGGTGTAGGTAGAGACCTGTGAATCCTTGGGTAAATCCTGTGCACTAATGTTCGAGCTGGAATGCAAGCTGCAGCAGGCATGGGGGAGTTGTAGGTTGGGTGATGGTGGTGTCCAGATCTTTGATGGAGTTAGTTTATTCTCTCAGTATGCCCCTCTCCCACCCCCTCTGTCCTTTCCTGCTCTGCTGCCCCCACCACAGGGGGCCTTGTGAGCTCATGTCCTCCCTCCTTTCCTCTCCTCTCTCCCTTTGCCCCTCTCACTCTCCCTATCCCCTCCCCCTCCCCGACCTATACCTCAGACTGTGTCTCTCTATATAGTCATGGCTGTCTTGTCTCTCTTTTTTTTATTACGTATTTTCCTCAGTTACATTTCCAATGCTATCCCAAAAGCCCCCATACCCTCCCCCCACTTCCCTACCCACCCATTTCCATTTTTTGGCCCTGACGTACGTTCCCCTGTACTGGGGCATATAAAGATTGCGTGTCCACTGGACCTCTCTTTCCAGTGATGGACGACTAGACCATCTTTTTATGCATATGCAGCTAGAGGCAAGAGCTCCAGGGTACTGGTTAGTTCATAATGTTGCACCTACAGTATTGCAGATCTCTTTAGTTCCTTGGATACTTTCTCTAGCTCCTCCATTGGGGGCCCTGTGATCCATCCAATAGCTAACTGTGAGCATCCACTTATGTGTTTGCTAGGCCCTGGCATAGTCTCACAAGAGACAGCTATATCTTGGTCCTTTCAGCAAATGCTTGCTAGTGTATGTAATGGTGCCATCGTTTGGAGGCTAATTATGGGATGGAACCCTGGACATGGCAGTCTCTAGATGGTCCATCTTTTTGTCTCAGCTCCAAACTTTTTCTCTGTAACTCCTTCCATGGGTGATTGTTTCCAATTCTAAGAAGGGGCAAATTGCCCACACTATGGTCTTTGTTCTTCTTCAGTTTCATGTGTTTTGCAAATTGTATCTTATATCTCGCTATACTAAGTTTCTGGGCTAATATCCACTTATCAGTGAGTACATATCATTTGAGTTCTTCTGTGATTGTGTTACCTCACTCAGGATGATGTTCTCCAGGTCCAACCATTTGCCTAGGAATTTCATAAATTCATTCCTTTTAATAGCTGAGTAGTACTCCATTGTGTAAATGTACCACATTTTCTGTATCCATGCCTCTGTTGAGGGGCATCTGGGTTCTTTCCAGCTTCTGGCTATTATAAATAAGGCTGCTATGAACATAGTGGAGCATGTATCCTACTTACAGGTTGGGACATCTTCTGGATATATGCCCAGGAGAGGTATTGCAGGATCCTCTGGTAGTACCATGTCCAATTTTCTGAGGAACCGCCAGACTGATTTCCAGAGTGGTTGTGCAAGCTTGCAATCCCACCAACAATGGAGGAGTGTTCCTCTTTCTCCACATCCTCGCCAGCATCTGCTGTCACCTGAATTTTTGATCTTAGCCATTCTGACTGGTGTTAGGTGGAATCTCAGGGTTGTTTGGATTTGCATTTCCCTGATGATAAAGGATATTGAACATTTTTTCAGGTGCTTCTCTGCCATTAGATATTCATCAGGTGAGAATTCTTTGTTCAGTTCTGAGCCCCATTTTTTAATGGGGTTATTTGATTTTCTGGAGTCTACCTTCTTGAGTTCTTTACATATATTGGATATTAGTCCCCTATCTCATTTAGGATAGGTAAAGATCCTTTCCCAATCTGTTGGTGGTCTTTTTTTCTTATTGATGGCAACTGTGGGAAGCCGTGCACAATCGCCATTACAAGATGGCTCTGACTTCCTCAGTGCCTAACTAGTAAACAAGCAATGTGCACAGGTGCTTGAGTAAATTCGTGCCAAGTCACTGCCCATCCCAGGGTATAATAGTGGGGTGATGGGTGAGCAGCTAATCAGGAGCTGACATGTCATACAGAGGGGTATTTAAGCAGCTCCATTTTCCCGGTTCAGTGTCTTCCTGAGAAGTAAGCAATAAAGCTTTGCTGTAGAAGGATCCGGTTGTCCGAGTGTGTTTTGCTGGCGAAACGTTACAAGGACAGGCAACTTTAATGATGTCTTATTTGTTGTGATTGTGGGTGAGAAGCCATAGATGAGTAACACAAGTGTCCAGCACCGGATACCTTAGAAAATCATAAAATGCAGGAATTTATGCATCAATTCATATGCTCTTTTCTTTTTGATTTGTTTCCACACAGTTGATATATGTGTAAATCAAGGTTCTTCCATATGCACAGAACATTAATGTTTTCTGAAATGTGTCATATTCAACCACTATGATGAGTAGTGTAAGATATATCAAGATTAGATTCATTATTTTTGGGAGACATGCTTCAATCATATATTTTTAAAGTATTATTTTTAATTTGTATTGTATTTATAAAGAATTATTGATTTTTAATCATATTACATTGGTGTTTTACCTGCATGTATGACTATGAAGGTTCCAGATACCCTGGTATTGGAGCTACAGACAGTTATAATCTGCCACGTGAATGCTGAAAATAGAACCCAGGTCCTTCTGTAAGAGCAGCCAGCACCATTACTCCAGACCCAGGCTTTATTTTTAACAATGTGCTCATTTTATTTCATGTGTATGATTGTTTTTCTTGCATGTATGATTGGAATATATGAATTCAGTGTCACAAACATGAGAAGAAGACATTATCTCCAGAAACATTTCTCCAACAACTAATTTGTATTTCTTAATATACTGTTATAACATGAGGAAAGATGTTGAATGCTAATGAAGCAAAAATGCACTTCTGTCTATAAATGTTCATGTATCAATATGCAGAGACCATAAAATTTATGTCATGTTGTTGACCAACAGAGATGGAGTTGCATCATATATACATCTCCTTCATAAAGGAATTTAAAGTGAGATAAGTGTAAAATTGGTAATCTAGATCAATGTCTACAAATTGTCTTCCAGACATAGCTCCTGCAGTGTCATATAGTTGTTCCACATTTCTTTGGGAAAAGGACTCCAAATCAGTTCAAAGACTTAGATAATTGAGGAGACAATTGAAGACAGGATTGTCAAACTTAATCATTATTCCATTGTCTAATGAAGCCATCTCCATGCTGTCCCATAATAAAACCCTGAAAACCGAGGAGGAAATGGCTATAAATATATTTTTGCTTTGTCAAGTTGGGGTTGGGACTGTGGCAAACTTCCTTCTGTTCATCCAGAATTTCCCTGTAATTTTGACTGTCAACCCACACCCATACAGGACTTAGTAACAAACTTAGCGGTGGCCAGTGCATTCAATCTCATCCTCTTGGCAATTCCAAACAGCAGTACAGTATTTCTTCCATAGAAGGCCCCCAGTGACCTCTCTTGTAAATTTGGTACTTCATTTGCCTGGTGGCTCTAAGCACAAACTTGTCTTCCACCTGTGTCTTGAGCACCTACCAGTTTGTCATACTTCTTCCTGGTAAATGGAGCAGAGTCATGCTCAGAGGAAGAGTCTTTACCTATCATAAATCAGATAGGGGACTAATATCCAATGTATATAAAGAACTCAACAGGTGGACTCCAGAAAATCAAATAACCCCATTAAAAAATGGGGCTCAGAGCTAAACAAAGAATTCTCACCTGAGGAATACCAAATGGCAGAGAAGCACCTGAAAAAATGTTCAGCATCCTTAATCATCAGGGAAATGCAAATCAAACAGCCCTGAGATTCCATCTCACACCAGTCAGCATGGCTAAGATCAAAACTTCAGGTGACAGCAGATGCTAGCAAGGTTGTGGAGAAAGAGGAACACTCCTCCATTGTTGGTGGGATTGCAAGGTTGTACAACCACTCTGGAAATCAGTCTGGTGGTTCCTCAGAAAATTGGACATTGTACTACTGGAGGATCCTGCAATACCTCTCCTGGCAATATATCCAGAAGATGTTCCAACTGGTAAGAAAAACACATGCTCCACTATGTTCATAGAAGCCTTATTTATAATAGCCAGAAGCTGGAAAGAACCCAGATGCACCTCAACAGAGGCATGGATACAGAAAATGTGGTACATTTACACAATGGAGTACTGATCAGCTATTAAAAAGAATGAATTTATGAAATTCCTAGGCAAATGGTTGGACCTGGAGGGAATCATCCTGAGTTAGGTAACCCAATCACAAAAGAACTCAAATGATATGTTCTGACTGATAAGTGGATATTAGCCCAGATACTTAGAATACCCACGATATAAGATACAATTTGCTAAACACATGAAACTCAAGAGGAATGAAGACCAAAGTGTGGACACTTTGCCCCTTCTTAGAATTGGGAACAAAACACCCATGGAAGGAGTTACAATGACAAAGTTTGGAGCTGAGACAAAAGGATGGACCATCTAGAGACCACCATATCCAGGGATCCATCCCATAATTAGCCTCCAAACACTGATACCATTGCAAATACTAGCAAAATTTTGCTGAAAGGACCCTGATATAGCTGTCTCTTGAGAGACTGTGCCGGGTCCTAGGAAACACATAAGTGGATGCTCACAGTCAGCTATTGGATGGATCACAGGGCCCCCAATAGAGGAGCTAGAGAAAGTACCCAAGGAGCTAAAGGGATCTGCAACCCTATAGGTGGAACAACAATATGAACTAACCAATAACCCCCAGAGCTCTTGTCTCTAGCTGCATTGCATATGTATCCAAAGATGGCCTAGTTGGCCATCACTGGAAAGAGAGGTTCATTGGTCATGCAAACTTATATGCCTCAGTACAGGGGAAGGCCAGGGCCAAAAAGTGGGAGTGTGTTGGTAGGGGAGTGTGGGAGGAGGGTATGTGGAACTTTTGGGATAGCATTGGAAATTTAAATGAGAAAAATACCTAATAAAAATTTTTTTTAAAAAATGGATAAAAAAAAGTGGTACAGCTACACATATGAACACTAAAGGCGATTACAGAAAAAAAAAAGATATCACATATTCGTAAAAATTCTTCACTAAGTCAATATCCAAGAGAGGGCTAATATCCAAAATATATAAAGAACTCAAGAAGCTAATCACCAAAAATCCAAACAACACAAGCAAAAATTGGGGTATAGGTCTAAACTGAGAAATCCCAACTGAGGAATCTCGAATGGCTGAGAGGCTCCTAAAGGAATGTTCAAAGTCCTTAGAGATCAGAGAAATGCAAATTAAAACAACCCTGACATTCCACCTCACACTATTCAGAATGGCTAAGATCAAATCTTCAGGTGACAACACATGTTGGAGAGCATGTGGAGAAAGAAGACCACTGCTCCACTGCTGGTGGGATTGCAAACTGGTACAACCACTCTGGAAATCAATCTGGAAGTTCCTTAGAAAATTGGAAAGGGATCTGCAACACTATAGGTGAAACATTATGAACTAACCAGTACCCTGGAGCTCTTCTCTCTAGCTGCATATGTATCAAAAGATGGCCTAGCCGGCCATCAGTGGAAAGAGAGGCCCATTAGACATGCAGACTTTATATGCCCCAGTACAGGGGAATGCCAGGGCCAAAGAGTGGGAATGGTTAGGTAGAGAAGTGGGGGGGGGGGGTAAATGGGGGACTTTTGGGATAGTATTGGAAATGTAATTGAGGAAAATACCTAATAAAAATATTTTTTAAAAAAAGAATGAGAACATTCAAATTTCTCTACAGTGTCTCTATAAGGTGAGTCCACTCAGGAGCACACAGGCTGCAGAAACAGCAGAGCACCTGGGACAGGGTCCTATGGGTCTATATCTGCAGCTAGGAGGTTGGGCTGATGCTCATCCCTCTGTGCACCTTCCCTGCCAGAGGACAGCTTGCCTCCAGATAGTGTCTGACCCTAGGACTCAGGTGAGATCCATATTTTCTCTCTGGTGACTCTCTAAGGCCAGTCCACTCAAGAGTACACAGGCTGAAGATGCAGCAGAGCACCTGGAACAGGGTCCTACAGGCATACATCCACAGCCATAAGGTGGGGCTGTTCCTTAGCTCTCTGTGGACTAGTCTTGCCTGGAGAGAGCTGTTCTCAAAGGAGTGCTGACACAGGCTTACAGACCCACAGCAGGAACAAGCTCCAGCCAGAGACATATAAGACATATAAGACATATAAGAAGCTGACAGAACTCCAAAGAGATTGGACCAGAAAGGAAATTCCTCCTGTCACATAATAATCAAACCACCAAATGCACTAAACAAAGATAGAATATTAAAAGCAGTAAGAGGAAAAAGTCAAGTAACTTATAAAGGCAGACATATTAGAATCACACCAGATGTCTCACTAGAGACTATGAAAGCCAGAAGATCCTGGACAGAGGTCATGCATAGCCAAAGAGAGCACAAATGCCAACCCAGGATACTATACAAAACAAAACTCTTATTACCATAGATGGAGAAACCCAAGAAGTCCATTAAAAATTAAATTTACACATTATCTTTCCAGGAATTCAGCCCTTCAAAGAATCATAAAGGGAAAATTCCAACATAAGGAGACATCTGATTTTCTCTCCGATGACTCTCTGAGACATTTTCTACACACTAGGAAAAGCAAGAAAGTAATCTTTCAACTGACCTAAAAGAAGATAGCCACATGAACAAAATCAAAATTCTAACAACAAAAATAACAGGAAGGGAAGCAACAATTACTTTCCCTTAATATCTCTTAATATCAAAGGACTCGATTCTCCAAAAAAATATATAGACTACTTCCAGTCAGCACCAGCACCAGGTCACCTAGGGCTCAGAGTCAGCAGACACCCCCACGGTCCCTAAAGGACTCTCCATGTGATCTTAGGATCACTGGTGAGCAGAACACAACATCTGTTCCAATCCAAACCCACGGGACCTGAGACAGCTGTGGAAAGCAGAAGAGTGGCCCGACCAGGGGCACAAATCCCTTTCAGTCTGCGCCAGCACAGGGTCAGGGTTACCTTGGGCACAGAATTGATGGACATCCCCACAGTCCCCAGATGACTCTCCATGCGATCTTAGGATCACTGGTGAGTGAAACACAACCTCACTTCCAATCCAATTGTGACAGGCCTGTATCAGCAGAAACAAGGACACCAGACCCTTCCTGACCAGAGGCTTGGGTTCCTTTTGATCAGTATGGTTTACCTTAGCTTCACAAAGACCAGAAAACTCCACAGTCATAAAAGGAGACACCACTTCCAGGCATGGTAACATGCCCATGATCCTAGGATAACAGAATCCCAGGATAACAGGAACTGGGACACACCAGTATTTCATGGTCTCAGAGGAAGCTTGACTGCCAAGAACTCTGACATACCCAGAATCTCAAGTTCAGAGGAGCCCACAATCAAAGGATCACAGAGAATGCTGAACTCTGAGGAGTCCTGAATCAACTGAGAACATAGAAAGGAGAGGCTCCAATCAGATATATTGAGAGCAGCAAGCACTTGAGATAATCAGATGGCAAGGGGCAAGCATGAGAACAGAAGCAACAGAAACCAAGTTTACTTGGCATCATCAGAACCAAACTCTCCCACCATAGCAAGTCCTGGATACACCATCACACCACAAAAGCAAAACATGGATCTAAAGTCACTTCTCATGATGATGGTGGAGGACTTTAAGAAGGAAATACAGAAAAACACAGGTAAACAGCTAGAAGCCCTTAAAGAGGAAACACAAAAGTCCCTTAGAGAGTTATACAAAAACACTAACAAACAGGTGATGGAAATAAACAAAATAATTCATGATCTAAAAAGGGAAGTAGAAACAATAAAGAAATCACAAAGGGAGAAAACTCTGGAGATAGAAATCCTAGGAAAGAAATAATCAAGAACCATAGATGCAAGCATCAGCAAGAGAATACAAGAGATGGAAGAGAGAATCTCAGGTGCAGAAGATTCCATAGAAAACATGGGCACAACAATCAAAGAAATGCAAAATGCAAAATGCAAAAAGATCCTAACTCAAAACATCCAGGAAATCCAAGACACAATGAGAAGACCAAACCTATGGATAATAGGAGTAGATGAGAATGAAGATTTTCAACTTAAAGGACCAGCAAATATCTTCAACAAAATTATAGATGAAAACTTCCCATACCTAAACAAAGAGATGCCAATGAACATACAAAAAGCCTACAGAACTCCAAATAGACTGGACCAGAACAGAAATTCCTCTCGACACATAATAATCAGAACAACAAATGCACTAAATAAAGACAAAATATTAAAAGCAGTAAGGGAAAAAGGTTAAGTAACATAGAAAGGCAGACCTATTTGAATTACACCAGACATCTCACCAGAGACTATGAAAGCCAGAAGATCCTGGACAGATTTTATACAGATCCTAAGAGAACACAAATGCCAGCCCAAGCTACTACACACACCCAAACTCTCAATTACTATCGATGGAGAAACCAAAGTATTCCATGACAAAACCAAATTCACACAATATCTTTCCATGAATCCAGCCCTTCAAAGAATATAAAGGGAAAACACCAACACAGGGATTAAAATTATGCCCTAGAAAAAGCAAGAAAGTAATCCTTCAACAAACCTATAAGAAGACAGCCACAAGAACAAGATCCCAACTCTAACAACAAAAATAACAGGAAGGAACAATTATTTTTCCTTAATATCTCTTAATTTCAGTGGACTCAATTCCCTAATAAAAAGACACAGACTAACATACTGACTACACAAACAGGACCCACCATTTTGCTGCTTACAAGAAACCCACCTCAGGGAAAAAGACAGACACTACCTCAGAATGAAAGGCTGGAAAACAATTTTCCAAGCAAATGGTCTGAACAAAGAAGATGGAGTAGCCATTCTAATATCGAATAAAATTGAATTACAAAACAAAGTTATCAAAAAAAAAAGAAAGGAAGGAAGGAAGACAGAGAGACAGACAGAAAGAGAGGAAGAGAGAGAAAGAAAGAGAGAGAGAGAGAAAAAGGAGGGCACTTCTACTCATCAAAGGTAAAGTCTTCCAAGATGAACTCTCAATTCTGAATATCTATGTTCCAAATGCATGGGCAGCCACATTTATTAAAGTAATTTTAGTAAAGCTCAAAGCTCACATTGCACCACACAATAATAGTGGGAGACTTCAACACCGTACTCTCATCAATGAACAGATCCTCAAAACAGAAACTAAACAGAGACTCAGTGAAACTGACAGAAGTTATGAGACAAATGGATTTAACAGATATCTACACATTTTATCCTAAAACAAAAGGAAATACCTTCTTCTCAGAACCCATGGTACCTTCTCCAAAATTGACCATATAATTGGTCACAAAACAGGCCTCAACTGATACAAAAATTTTCAAATTGTCCCATGCATCCTATCTGATCACCACAGACTAAGGGTAATCTTAAATAACAATATAAATAACACAAAGCCAACATTCACATGGAAGCTGAACACTACTCTACTGAGTGATACCTTGGTCAAGGAAGAAATAATGAAAGAAATTAAAGACTTTTTAGAGTTTAACGAAAATGAAGCCACAACATACCCAAACTTATGGGACACAATAAAAGCATTCCTAAGAGGAAAACTCATAGCTCTGAGTGCCTCCAAAAAGAAACTAGAGAGAGCATAGACTAGCAGCTTGACAGCCCACCTTAAATCTCTAGAACAAAAGGAAGAAAATTCACCCAAGAGGAGTAAACTGCAGGAAATAATCAGGCTCAGGGCTGAAATCAACCAGGTGGAAACAAAAAGAACTATTCAAAGAATCAACCAAACCAGAAGCTGTTTTTTTGAGAAAATCAACAAGATAGATAAACCCTTAGCCAAACTCACCAGAGGACACAAGGACAGTATCCTAATTAACAAAATTGAAATGAAAAAGGAGACATAACAACAGATCCTGAGGAAATCCAAAACACCATCAAATCCTTCTACAAAAGGCTATACTCAACAAAACTGGAAAACGTGGATGAAATGGACAAATTTCTGGACAGATACCAGGTACCAAAGTTATATCAGGATCAGATTAACGACCTAAACAGTCATATATCTCCTAAAAAAAAAAAAAAAAAAAAAAAAAAAAGAAGAAGAAGCAGTCATTAAGAGTCTCCCATCCAAAATAAAGCCCAAGACCAGATGGGTTTAGTGCAGAGTTCTATCAGACCTTCAAAGAAGACCGAATTCCAGTTCATCTCAAACTATTCTACAAAATAGAAACAGAAGGTACTATACCTAATTCATTCTACCAATCCACAATTACTCTGATACCTAAACCACATAAAGACCCAACAAAGATAAAGAACTTCAGACCAATTTCCCTTATGAATGTCGATGCAAAAATGCTCAATAAAATTCTCGATAACCGAATCCAAGAACACATTAAAACGATTATCCATCATGATGAAGTAGGCTTCATTGCAAGGATGCAGGGATCACTTAATATACAGAAATCCACCAATGTAATCCACTATATAAACAAACTCAAAGACAAAAACCACATGATCATCTTGTTAGATGCTGAAAAAATATTTCACAAAATTCAATATCCATTCATGATAAAAGTCTTGGAAAATGTCAGGAATTCAAGGCCCTTACCTAAACATAATAAAACCAATTCACGGTAAACCAGTAGCAAACATCAAATTAAAGGGAGAGAAACTGGAAGCAATCCCACTAAAATCAGGGACTAGACCAGGCTGCCCACTTTCTCCCTACCTATTCAATATGGTACTTGAAATCCTAGCCAGAGCAATTAGACAACAAAAGGATATCTAGGGGATACAAATTGGAATGGAAGAAGTCAAAATATCACTATATGCAGATGATATGATAGTATTTATAAGTGACCATAATAATTCCACCCAAGAACTCCTAAACCTGATAAACAGCTTCAGTGAAGTAGCTGTATATAAAAGTAATTCAAAGAAATAAATGGTCTTTCTCTACACAAAGGATAAACAGGATGAGAAAGAAATTAGGGAAACAACACCCTTCACAATATTCACAAGCAATATAAAATACCTTGGTGTGATTCAAACTAAGGAAGTGAAATATCTGTATGATAAGAACTTCAAGTCTCTGACATATAAATCAAAGAAGATCTCAGAAGATGGAAAGATCTTCCATTCTCATGAATTGGCTGGATCAATATAGTAAAAATGGGTATCTTGGGGAAAGCAATCTAGAGATTCAATGAAATCCCCATTAAAATTCCAACTCAATTCTTCAACGAATTAGAAAGGATAATTTGCAAATTCATCTGGAATAACAAAAACCTAGGATAGCAAAAACTCTTCTCAAGGATAAGAGAATCTCTGGTGGAATCACCATGCCTGACCTAAAGATGTACTACAGAGAAATTGTGATAAAAACTGCTTGGTCCTGATATACAGACAAACAGGTAGACAAATGGAATAGAATTGAAGACCCAGAAATGAACCCACACACCTACGGTCACTTGATCTTTGACAAGGGAGCTAAAACCATCCAGTGGAAGAAAGACAGCATTTTCAACAAATGGTGCTGGCACAACTGGAGATTATCATGTAGAAGAATATGCATTGATCCATTCTTATCTCCTTGTACTAAGGTCAAGTCTAAGTGGATCTAGGAACTCCACATAAAACACTGAAAATTATAGAGGAGAAAGTGGGGAAAGCCTCAAATATATCGGCACAGGGGGAAAATTCCTGAATAGAACAGCAATGGCTTCTGCTGTAAATCAAGAATTGTCAAATGGGACCTAATAAAATTGCAAAGCTTCTGTAAGGCAAAAGACACCATCAATAAGACAAAAAGGCCACCAACAGATTGGGAAAAGATCTTTACCAATCCTAAATCAGATAGGGGACTAATATCCAATATATATATAAAACTCAAGAAGCTGGACACCAGAAAATCAAATAAACCTTTTCAAAAATGGGGCACAGAGATAAACAAAGAATTCTCAACTGAGGAATATCAAATGGCTGAGAAGCACCTGAAAAAAATCCTTAATCATCAGTGTACTGGCTAGTTTTGTGTCAACTTGACACAGCTGGAGTTATCACAGAGAAAGGACCTTCAGTTGAGGAAATGCCTCCATGAGATCCAACTGTAAGGCATTTTCTCAATTAGTGATCAAGGGGGAAAGGCCCCTTGTGGGTGGGACCATCTCTGGGCTGGTAGTCTTGGGTTTTATAAGAGAGCAGGCTGAGCAAGCCAGGAGAGGCAAGCCAGTAAAGAACATCCCTCCATGGCCTCTGCATCAGCTCCTGCTTTCTGACCTGCTTGAGTTCCAGTCCTGCATCCTTTGGTGACCAACAGCAGTATGGAAATGTAAGCCGAATAAACCCTTTCCTCCCCAACTTGCTTCTTGGTCATGATGTTTGTGCAGGAATAGAAACCCTGACTAAGACAAATTGGTACCAGCAGAGTGGGGTATTCCTGTGACAATCTGACCATGTTTTGGGGAGGACTGTGGAAGGACTTTAGAACGTTGTGCTTGAAGATCCATCCGTTGTTAAGAGCTCTGTCAGATGTTGTGTAGGAGCTTGGAAGATAATGTTGAGAACACCGCAGAAGATGGAGCTCTGGTTTGTGAAATTTCAGAGGGAAAATTAAAGACTCTTTTCAGGGCCATTGCTGTTTTGATTGTGAAGATTCTGTAGTTCTGGTTAGCTGGGGCTGAAGAATCAGCTGTGATTAACAAGATACCAGAACTACCAAAGCAAAAACTTTGCATTACTGGGACTATTGATGCTGGTTAGCTGGAGCTAAGAAATTAGCGGTGATTAAGAAGAGACCAGCATCATTGAGGTGACATCTTCTGGGAAGTGTTTTCTGAAAGCACAAAGAGGCTGTGTTCCAGAGATGGCCAAGGTTGTACTCCTGCTGCAGCAGGACTTGGTAATATGTAAGGTTCACCCAGGTGGTACTGGTTTTGAAGGCATGAAGGGGTCACGCAAAGCAGCTGAGGCTCGGTACTGTGAGAGGCCATGGAAGGCCATTGGTGAAGGTGCAGCCTCAGTTGCAATTGAAGGCCCAGGACTGAAGGGGTCATGCAGTGTTTTGGAGATGCCAGTACCATGAGATGACCACCAAGAGCAGCAGCAGCAGTGGGGTACAGGCATCTGGAGCCTAGAGGATGATGTGTGTGCTACAAAGGGCCTGGCTGGAGAAGTGACCCAAGCCCTTGGAGGAGCCCAGAAGATCGTGAGTTGGATCCCAGACATTGGACAGTTGGAGATTGACTTTTGCTTTTGATTGTGACTGTGCCCTGATATTTTCCCTCTTGAAGGAAGAAACTGTTTTAGTGGAGCCCACAGTTAAGAGACTTTTAATTGTAAAAAGACTTTGGATTTTAAAAAAGATGGATATTTTAAAGAGATTGAAATTTTAAGAATATGTAAAGGCTGTGGGACTTTTAAAGTTATTTAGATCTTGGGGATGAATAAGAATGTAAGGGTTGAGGCTTACTAGTGATGTTTTTGTGTGTCAAGTTGACAAGGGGTCAATTGTACTGGCTAGTTTTGTGTCAACTTGACACAGCTGGAGTTATCACAGAGAAAGGACCTTCAGTTGAGGAAATGCCTCCATGAGATCCAACTGTAAGGCATTTTCTCAATTAGTGATCAAGGGGGAAAGGCCCCTTGTGGGTGGGACCATCTCTGGGCTGGTAGTCTTGGGTTTTATAAGAGAGCAGGCTGAGCAAGCCAGGAGAGGCAAGCCAGTAAAGAACATCCCTCCATGGCCTCTGCATCAGCTCCTGCTTTCTGACCTGCTTGAGTTCCAGTCCTGCATCCTTTGGTGACCAACAGCAGTATGGAAATGTAAGCCGAATAAACCCTTTCCTCCCCAACTTGCTTCTTGGTCATGATGTTTGTGCAGGAATAGAAACCCTGACTAAGACAATCAGGGAAATGCAAATCAAAACAACCTTGAGATTCCACCTCACACCAGTCAGATGGCTAAAATCAAAAACTCAGGTGACAGCAGATGCTGGCGAGGATGTGAGTAAAGAGGGACACTCCTCCATTGTTGGTGGGATTGTAAGCTGGTACAACCACTCTGGAAATCAGTCTGGAGTTTCCTCAGAAAATTGGGCAAACACTACTGGAAAATCCAGCAATTCCTCTCCTGGGCATATACCCAGAATATGTTCCAACTGGTAATATGAACACATACTCCACTATGTTCATAGCAGCCTTATTTATAATAGCCAAAAGTTGGAAAGAACCCAGATGTCCCTTAACAGAGGAATGGATACGGAAAATGTTGTACATTTAAACAATGGAGTACTACTCAGCTATTAAAAACAATGAGTTTTCTGGGCGGTGTTGGCACATGTCTTTAATCTAAGCACTTGTGAGGCAGAGGCAGGCAGATTTCTGAGTTAGAGTCCAGCCTGTTCTACAGAGTGAGTTCCAGGACAGCCAGGGCTACACAGAGAAACCCTGTCTTGAAACAAACAAACAAACAAAACAATGAATTTATTAAATTCCTATGAAAATGGGTGGATCTTGATATCATCCTGAGTGAGGTAACCCAATTGTAAAAGAACATACATTATATGCACTCACTAATACGTGGATATTAGCCCAGAAACTCAGAATCCTTAGAAGTGGGAACAAAATACCCATGGAAGGAGTTACAGAGACAAAGTTCAGAGCTGAGACTAAAGAAATGACTATCCACAGATTGTCCCACTTAGGGATCCATCCCATAAACGATCACCAATCCTAAACATTATGGCAGATTCCAACAAGAACCTTCTGACAGGAGCCTGATATAGCTATCTTCTGAGGGCCTCTGCCAATACCTGCCATATACAGAAATGGATGCTCATAGTCATGCATTGGATAGAGCACAAGGCCCCAAAGAAGGAAGTACCCAAGGAGCTAAAAGGCTCTGCAGCCCCATAGGAGGAACATCAATGTGAACTAACCAGTAACCCCAGAGCTCCTTGGATCTAAACCACCAATCAAAGAAAACACATGGTGGAACTTGTAGTTCTAGCTGTATATATAGCAAAGGATGGTCTAGTCGGTCATCAATGGGAGGAGAGGCCCTAGGCCCTGAGAAGTTTCTATGCTCCAGTAGAGGGGAATATTAGAACTGGGAATGGGTGTAGATGGGTTGGGGAGCAGGGGTTGGGGGGAAGTGATGGGGGATTTACAGAGGGAAAACAAGGAATGGGGATAACATTTGAAATGTAAATAAAGAAAATATCTAATAAAAAAGAAAGAGGGAGTGAATGGGATATAAAGTGAATTAGTATATAATAATAATAATAATAATAATAATAATAATAATAATAATAATAATATAATAAATATTAGGGTATCCCATGGATATCCGATTGTTTTTTCCTCAGGTAATCACTAGTCTCAAGGAGAACCCAGTCTTTGATCCTACTAATCCAGTCCACAGAGATAATGATGCATTGAGCAGGATTTTGAATGGCCTTTGTTCTAGGAAAATGTGATCTATATATGAGAAATGTGGGAATGAAGACTGGGATGAAACGTCTATAATATCACATTTAATGGACAGAGATCCTACAGGACTCTGTAGCAATTCTTAGGTGAGTGATGATATATTACAAAGAGTAATATATCTCTTAATCTCCCTCTAACCACTTCTCTCTCTGTCTCTTTCTGTCTGTCTGTCTCTTTGTCTCTCTTTCTACATTGTGTGTGTAAGATAGAGATAGAAAATATAGTTTCTTGTATATACACACAAAACCAGATTTAGCATAGGTGAATTTGCTTTTAAAATTCTCTCCATATTCTTCCTGAATGATTGACACCTTCTGTTGAAATGATAATAAAATAATAAGTTGAAAAGATTATTATTTTATTGAAAATGTCTTTTGTAAAATCACAACATTTGTAAGCTTAAGAAGTGGAGAGATATCTCCTAACATCAAGTAAAGCAATGTAGTTGTTAATATTAATCAGTTTAAAGATGGTATGATTTACTCTAGCTCACTTAACACAGGTCATAGGTACATGTTACATTAGAAGAAATTATGTTAATATATCCCTTCATTTTCCCCAGAGAATATTTATGAAGATAAACTAGATTTGTATGTATGTATGTATGTATGTATGTATGTATGTATGTATGTATAGGAAAAACCGTAGAAGAAAAGAAAGAAAAATTAGAACTAATAGAGATATCCTGCCCCAACCCATGCATGCTTAGCAGGGAATCTAAGATGGGAAAGAAAATAAAAGCAAGAGAAACTGTTGTTTCCAGGCTTTATCCAGCTGTGCCAACTCAGTTATCTTTTTTGGAAGCATGGCAGAGACAAAGCACTTAAGGGGAAGATATTCTGCCAATGAAGAGGATGCTGTTGGTCTTGCTGTGCTTAATGAAGAATAGGAACAGATGATCACAATAGAATTCTTCTGTAATCTGTAAAGATAAATTACGGGATTTCACCCCTGTGGCAGCAGCAGGTTCTGTTCCCTCTTCATTTACCTCCACGAAGGACTTGTGCAAAACTTTAGACACAACGACCTTGAGTGCTGCTCATGCCAGAAAAGTCAGCCTTCTGTGGAACGAAGGCATCGAACATCCCCATGTGTTCCAATGGACCTGGGAGATCATACTTCTCTTCCACTTTGAACTGAGGCAAAGATAAATACAACCCTGTCATATGCATGTTTTCTACTCGTGTCCACTCTAGTATCTTGTCAGCAGTGAGTTGTTCTTCAAGTTTTAAAAGCGGAAGAAAAGAGATTGCCATGATTAACTGAAAGACTGTAACTTACATGAACAATGAATTAAAGTAAAACCTTTAGCAATAAATAAGTACTGGTTTTTGATTTAGACATATTTAGATAATTTAAACTTAGATTTCATTTTCAATATACAAAAACTAGAATCATTGTCTTATACAAAATAATCTAAATACATTATTGTTTATGCTCCCAGCCACCTATATTATTTTAATAGATGTTTCTTTATATTTTCATGTACATAGTATTACATTTATCATTATCATGTAATTTTCTGTTTTTCTTTTCATTAAAAATATTTATAAACACAAAAAAGAAAATATAGTTTCTAAAATTCTTCATTAATATGTTTCCATGAAGCCTTTTTAATTGGTAATTAGTATTATTAACTCTTCCCATATTCTCTCCTCCATCCCCTCAACATAATTTAATTAATCACTTTCCATTATTCCCTTTAGTCCTTAAATGACTTTGTTCTATCACAAGACCCTTAATCCTATGTCTCTTACTTTTATAGAAGTATTCCAAATTAAAGACATATAACTCAAGATTCAAAGTTAATGTCTACAAACTAAGGAAAATAAGCAATGTTTGTCTTAATTTCTGGGTTACCATATGAAGAAGGTTTGCTTCTCAATGATCCATTTATCTACAAAGTCGTAATATTATTTTGCTTAGCAGATGAATAATATCCCATGGTGTAAATGTACCTCATGATCATTTTCCATTCATTATCTGATGGATATTTAAAGTGTTTCTATATCATAGCTATAGTGAATATGGCAGCCATGAAAATGGGTGATTGCCTATTTTATTAACTGATTCCTCAATTCATTTTCTTGAGTGTAATTACAGAATTTGTTGGTTCCAAGTAAATTTCTATAAAAACTGGTACAGTCTAATATAATAATAAATTTCCATGGAGGTCTCAGAAAATGAGTCATGACCTATCTCAAACCACATAAACCCTAGAATAACCCAAGAACTCATGGTGGGGAACACAGGTTTCAGTTGTTTGATTTGTCAGACTAAAATGCCCTTGTCCACACATGGGAAAATACAAAGTTCCAGACTGCCTGGTGATGGTCTATCTGGAAGGACTTGATGTCAGCCAGATTTTACAAGGTGAAAGCATATTATGTAATGTACACACACACACACACATACACACACACACACCTGGATATAAACCTAAAATATCTCTTGATCTCCCCTGAAGAGCACCTCTCTACACCTGATGCCAACACCACTTTCCCACTTAAATACTCCCTAAGGAAACAAGGAAAACTTCTTGTAACTTTGGCTCTACTACTCATTATGATATAACAAAATCTTGGGCATCATCAATAATTACCAGGAAAGGAAAATGGTGATGTGCCTTTGGGATAAATGCATTTTCTTTCATTAAAAAGTTTTCCAATATACCCATACAGTCATATTCAATAACACGACAGATGACAAGGGAATGGACTCTCAGAAGTATTTCAGGACCTGACACTTCCCCTTTATGAGCTCTGATATCAGGCTTCATTCAGCAACCTGCACAGGACTTTATGGGAGAGGTAGGCACTTCTTTGAATCTGTCTTAGGAAATGGATACACAAAGATGTTCTTCAAAGGGAGAGGAACTCAGAGCTACGTTTCTTCAGTAACTACTCAGGAGCTGGCCTACATTTCTGTGAGTGACCCCATATTTGCTGGTCCTAAGCAGGTGAGAAATCTGCAAGTTTAAATTTCTGCTTAAAACTCTCTTCTCCTTCCTAAACTCCAAGGTGTCCTTTAAAGTAAACATTAGTCATTAAAATGCTTTTGTCTTGCTCTCCCTAATTTACCTAATTATGTCAATTTTTCATTTATCTAAAGAAATGATGTCTATTTCATGGCTCAGCATGTATATGTAAAGGTCCTTTAACGTGACATGTATACATTAAATAACTGGTTTTTAGTTGTTAGATGGAGGCTTATTCTTCCTATAGGGGAAAAAATGAAGTCAGGTCCAGAAAAAACATGAGATATATAAAACAAGTATACAAATAATCTGTGTGTGCAAAGCATTTAATAGTGATGGTGGTAATGTTTTTTATTGTGATTCACAAAAGAAGGAGATGACTCAGATATATGTCCAGCATCAAATTCCTCAGAAAAACAAATAAAACTCAGACTGTTATGAATCAACAGAATGCTAGGATCCCTCAGAATTTATTTCCCAAATGAATGAATACAAGTGAAATTTAAGGTTCTTCTGTGTGTACATAAAACTAGCATATTTTAAAAATAATAGATTGGTTTTTATCATAATGATGAGTAAAGTGAAAATATATCAACATTATATGGATTAATTTTGGGGGGATATTTCACTCACTCTTTTTTTATAAAGATTTTATTGGCTTGTTTTTTATTTATTTATTTATTTATTTATTTATTTAATGTATGTGAGTACACTGTAGCTGTCTTCAGACACAGCAGAAGAGAGAATCTGATCACATTACAGATGGTTGAGAGCCACCATTGGTTGCCTTGAATTAAACTCAGGGCCTTTGGAAAAGCAGTCAGTGCCCTTAATTACTGAGTCACCTTCTCAGTTCTTCATTCATATTCAATTATAAAACATGGATTTTAATTTTGTGTTAGATTTTTAAAGATTCTTTCTTTCTTTTTATTTTATGAACACTGGTGTTTTGCCAGCATGTATGACTGGGAAGGCCCAAATGCTTTGGAATTGGAGTTACACACAGTTCTAAGTAGCCATAACAGTGTTAGAAATAGAACACAGGTCATCTGGAAGCACTCTTAACTCCTGAGAAATCTCCCCAACACTTGATCAAATATGTAAAAGACATACTTATTTTATGTTATGCCTATTACAGTTTTGCTTGTGTGCATGAGTAGAAATACATGAATAAAGTGCCATGAAGCTGAGTAGAGGTCATTAGATCCAGAATCATCTCTCCAACAACACATTTGTATTTCTTAACACATTTTTATAACATGAGGGATGATGTCAGTTCTCATGAAGCAAAAATGCACTCCTGTCTATAAATACTCATGTATACATATGCAGAACCCATGCTGTATTAAAATGTGTGACATGCTGTTGAACAACACAGGTAGAGTTGTATTACACACACACACACACACACACACACACACACACACACATACATACACACACACACACACACACACACATACACACACACACACACACACTTACATCATGAGTGAAGGGAAAGGAAAATAAGTCTGAAGTTGATATTCTGGATCAATGTCCAATCATTGTTTTCCAGAAAAATCTCCTGTAGTGTGTCAAAGCAGTGGCAGCTTCTAAAAAACAAACAAACAAACAAACAAAAAACCTCCAAAACAATTGAAAATATTAGATAATTGAGAAGATTCTTGAAGAAAGCACTGCCCAACCTGATCCTTACACCACTGTGCTATGAAGCCATCTCCATGTTGTCTCAGAATAAACCCTGAAAACCATGGAAATGTTGGCTCTTCAGATCCTTTTGCTTTGCCATGTTGTGGTTGGGACTGTGGGCAACATCCTTCTGTTTGTCCATAACTTCTCTCCAATCTTGACTGACTCCAGACTGAAGCCAATACAGGTCATTCTAATCAACTTGGCTGTGGCCAATGCATTCATGCTCCTTCTGTTTGCATATTCATATGACCTTACTGATATTGTTCCCAGGAAGCCTCCAACTGACCTCAAATGTAAACTTGCATACTTCTTTCACATGGTGGCACGAGGCACAATCATGTGCTCTACCTGTATCCTCAGTACATACCAGTTTGTCACTCTTGTCCCTGGTACCTGGGCTAGGGTCATGTTCAGAGAAATATCCCCCAAGGTTGTGAGCTATTGTTGTTGCATCTGCTGGTTGTTCAGTGTCTTAAATAATGCTTACATCCCAATGAATGTCAGTGGTCCACAGAAATCACACAATGACTCTGATTCTAAAGGCAATTCAATATGCTCCATCTCTGGGGTCAGTGTAGACATGAATATCTTGCGGTTTTCCCATGACATCATATTCCTAAGCATCATGGCCTGGACCAGTGTCTCCATGGTGATTCACCTACACAGACACCACCAGAGAATGAACCACATACATAAGGCCAATCAAAACAACAGAGGCCATGCTGAGACCAGAGCAGCCCACACCATCCTGATGCTGGTGGTCACATTTGTGAGCTTATATATTCTAAATTGTATTACTATTTTATTTCACATTTCCTTTGTGGAATCTCGTCTCTGGTTGAGGTATGCCACAAAACTCCTGGCTCTAAGCTTCCCCACCATTTCTCCCTTTCTTTTGATATTTAGGGATCGTAAGGGTCATTGTTCTCTGCACATCATTGTCAGTATGGGAATCCACGTGACGGGGGGAGCCATTACAGAGGGACAGTAAGGTCAAAACACGGCCAAACCCTGAAAAAATCTCATCCTGATATCACCGGAAGGACTGATCCTGCCTTGCTCTAGGACTGCATCTACCCAATACACACAGAGCCAGTCCATCCCCCAGCTCTGCCACCCTGTGGTAGTCATGTAACCTAGTGGCCATGATGCAGGGTAAACTTCCTATCTCCTTATGAGAAGATGTCCAGCTAGCACCAGGAATGCCTAATCATGAAAATGAAGCAGTCCCAAGTGTTGTATAGACCATGCCACCCCTAATAAAGATGTCTGCTTCACTGAAAACCATCTTGAGAGAAGGCTGTTTCTCCT
The DNA here is from genome assembly GCF_000001635.26 of Mus musculus. Taxonomy (NCBI): domain Eukaryota; kingdom Metazoa; phylum Chordata; class Mammalia; order Rodentia; family Muridae; genus Mus; species Mus musculus. The sequence goes on along the minus strand of NC_000073.6, from coordinate 5,409,976 downwards.
GGACTCAACACTGCCTGAGATTCTGATAACATGCCTGCATAAATATGCCTGTTTATTGGTTTTTTAAAGGACAGTTACTTGAAAATTGGACATAGTACTACCAGAGGATCCCACAATACCTCTCCTGGGCATATATCCAGAAGATGTTCCAACTGGTAAGAAGGACACATACTCCACTATGTTCATAGCATCTTTAATTATAATAGCCAAAAGCTGGAAAGAACCCAGATGTTCCTCAACAGAGGAATGGATACAGAAAATGTGATACATTTACACAATGGAGTACTACCCAGCTATAAAAAAAATGAATTTATGAAATTCCTAGGCAAATGGATGGACCTGGAGGGCATCATCCTGAGTGAGGTAACCCAATCACAAAGGAATTCACACAATATGTACTCACTGATAAGTGGATATTAGCCCAGAAACTTAGGATACCCAAGATATAAGATACAATTTGCTAAACGCATGAAACTCAAGAAGAACGAAGACCAAAGTGTGGACACTTTGCCCCTTCTTAGAATTTGGAACAAAACACCCATGTAAAGAGTTACAGAGACAAAGTTTGGAGCTGAGATGACAGGATGGAGCATCTAGAGACTGTCATACCCGGGGATCCATCCCATTATTAGCTCCAAACGCTGAAACCATTGCATACACTAGCAAGATTTTGCTGAAAGGACCCAGATATAGCTGTCTCTTGTGAGACTATGCTGGGGCCTAGCAAACACATAAGTGGATGCTCACAGTCAGCTATTGGATGGATCACGGGGCCCCCAATGGAGGAGCTAGAGAAAGTACCCAAGGAGCTAAAGGGGTCTGCAATCCTATAGGTGGAACAACAGTATGAACTAACCACTACCCTCCCCGCCCCACAGAGCTCATGTTTATAGCTGCATATGTATCAGAAGATGGCCTGGTCGGCCATGATTGGAAAGAGAGGCCCATCGGTCATGCAAACTTTATATGCCTCAGTACAGGGGAACGCCAGGGCCAAGAAGTGGGAGTGGGGGGGGTGTGGAGGAGAGGGTATGGGAGGACTTTTGAGATAGCATTGGAAATATAAATGAAGAAAATACCTAATTAAAAAAAGAGAGAAAAAAGAGATACTTTTCTATACAGCCCCTATGTGGAAGTTATGAGCTCTAGGAATTCTAATATATAATGCATAGGGTTATTAATATATATACACTATCATGTCATCTCTGAATGGTGGTACTTTGACTACTTCCTTTCCAATTTGTATTCCATTGATTTCCTTTTGTCCTCTTATTGCTCATTTAGGACTTCAAGTTCTGTACTGAATAGAAAGGGAAAGAGTACCAGGCATGGTGGCATATGCCTTTAATCCCAGCACTTGGGAGGCAGAGGCAGGCGGATTTCTGAGTTCAAGGCCAACCTGTTCTACGAAGTGAGTTCCAGGACAGCCAGGGCTACACAGAGAAAAAAAAAGAAAGGGAAAGAGTGGGCAGTCTTGTCTTTTTCCTGATTTCAGTGTTGTTGCTTTCATTTTCTCTACATTAAATTTGTTATTGGTTATTAGCTTTCTGTATATTGCTTTTATTGTTTGGGGTATGTGCCTTGTATTTCTGAACTCTCTAAAACTTTTAACATAAAGAGGTATTCAATTTTGTCAAAGACATTCTCACCATCTTATGAGATGATACTGTGAATTTTTTTCTTTCAGTTTGTTTATATGGGGATTACATTGGTGAATTTTTATATATTGAGCCATCTCTGCATCTAAATGATGAAGCCTATTGGGTCGTGGTGGATGATGCCTTTGATGAGTTCTTGGACTTGATTTGTGAGTATTTTATTGAGTATTTTTGCATCTGTGTTCATACGAGAAATTAGTCTGAAATTGTATTTCTTTGTTGAGTCTTTGTATGGTTTAGATATCAGGGTGACTATGGCCTTGTCAAATGAATTTTGCAATGTTGCTTCTGTTTCAATTTTGTGGGATAATGTGAGGAGTATTGTTATTAGTTCTTCTTTAAAGGCCAATTTACTTCTGCCTAAAGCCATCTGGCTCTGGGCTTTTATTTTACTTGAAACTTTTGATGATTGCCTCTAATACTTTAGTGGTTATAGGACTTTTTAGTTTATTTACCTGATCTTCATTCAACTTTGATCAGTGGAGTCTATCAGGTATACCATCCATTTCATTTAGATTTTCCAATATCGTGAAGTATATGCTTTTAAAATAAGACCAAATGATTCTTTGGATTTTCTACATGTCTGTTGTTATGTCTCCCTTTTCATTTCTGACTTTTCTTCTTTGGATATTGTCTTTCTGCCTTTTACTTAGTTTGACTAAGGGCTTGTCTATCTTGTTGATTTCCTCAAAGAACCACCTCTTGGATTTGTTGATTCTTTCAATCACTTTCTTTGTTTCCAATTTATTGAATTCAGCCATGAGCTTTGTTATTTCCTGCCATCTACTCTTCTTGGGTGTGTTTCTATCTTTTATCTAAAGGTTTCAGGAGTACTATTAAGTTGCTAGTATGCAATCTTTCTAGTTTGGGGCTGAGACTGAAGGAAAGACCATCCAGAGACTGCCCCACCCGGGGATGCATTCCCTAAACAACCACGAAAACCCAGACACCAACAAGATTTTACTGACAGGACCCTGATATAGCTGTCTCCTGTGAGGCTTCGCCAGTGCATAACAAATACAGAAGTTTATGCTCACAGTCATTGGATGCAAAACAGGGTCCTCAATGAAGGAGGTAGAGAAAGTACCCAAGGAGCTGAAGGGTTCTACAGACCTATAAGAGGAACAACTATATGAACTAACCAGTACTCCCAGAGCTCCTGTCTCTAGCTGCATATGGCCTATTAGGCCATAAGTGGGAGAAGAGGCCCTTGGTCTTGCGAAGAATCTATCCCCCAGTATAGGGGAATGCCATGGCCAGGAAGCAGGGATGGGTGTGTTGGGAACCAGGGAAATGGAGAGGGTATAGTGGATTTTCAGAGAGAAATCTAGGAAAGGAGATAGCATTTGAAATGTAAATGAAGAAAACATCTAATAAAAATAAATGTGAAAAATATAAAAAGAATAATCACACTAAAATTCACAGAGAGAAATTTAGAAAAAAAGGAGCTTAAAAAGGGGGGCATAAGGGGTTGCATAGATCCTCCTGTAGAGGGAAATAGTAGAGATTGTGCATTTGAACTATAAGCAAGTATACAGAGGAAAATGGGGAATCATATTGGAGAAAGATGACTGAAGAGAGAGACAGAGACATAGAGTAAGGGAGAGAGACAGATGCATGGAATTGGGGGAATTTGGGGAGTGATGTAGAAACCTATTACAATCGAAAGTTCCTGGAATTTAGGAGTATGTCCCTAATTAGTACTTCAAGCAATGGATGACTCACAGTGTGTTATGACAATCTTCTGTAACCAGAAAAATCTTCTAGGGGTGGAACTTGTCCACCAACCCAGCCACAAAGCATTCCAAATGCAACATGCCTTGTATTCAAGTAATGCTGTAGCAATGATGGCTCAGAGCTCGTGGATGTGAGCAACCAATGACTGATCTATCTTGAGACCCACACAACACAAAGGAGCCCATGTATGACGCTGCCTAGATGCCCAGAAATTGGAAACTTGATAGCCCAAAGACCTAGTCACTACTGGCAAAACAAACAAATGACTCAAGTATGATGAAAACATTCCTAATGATATTCTGTGCTCACACAGGCTTTCTCCAGCACCTGTTGGTACCAGAGGCAGAGGCACATAGGAAAACAGTAGATGGAGCTTGGGGAACCCTGAGGAAGACAGGTAGGAAGAACTATAGGAATCAGAGTGGTCAAGAACACCAAGAGAACTTGGCCCATAAAATCAACTAAGCAAGGCTTTTAGGGGCTTCATAGAGGGAATTCTATCATGGAGCCAGCATAGGTCTGACCTAGGACTTCTGCAAAATGAATTAGAATTAGAATTTTTGTAGAACTCCTAAGATAGGAAGTGGGACTGTCTCTGACATTTTGCCTACCCTGGGGATCCACATACTCCTACTAGACTACCTCATCCAGCCTTGATAGGAATAACGTGTGAAATAGTTCAGTTGCTAAGGTCAGTTTCTATCATGAAAAAAATAACAAATTCTATTCCCAGCACCCTCTTGACAACTAACAACTATTGATAACTACAATTTCAGAGGGCCTGATGCCTTTTTATGGCTTTCATGGGCACTGCACACATGTGGTACACTGACACACAATATGTCATGTATAAACATAAAATATAAATAAATGAATCTTGTTTTTGGATCTGGCACTTGAATTTTTACTTTTTGTCTTTGATATGCAGAATGAAGGAGCTTGATTCATAACTTACCTGTTTGTCTTTTCACATTTCTCCTGACACTTTTTGTGACTTTATTTTCTATTGCTTTGTAATATTCAGTCATTTCAATATTTAAGTTAATGGTGTTAAAATATGTGAAAATTAGTATTTGTATTTGCATTGTACTATGAGCTCAAAAGACTGATGTTTGACTTAGAATCACTGTTAGGAACTTCATAGAGTATTTAGTAATGACATGGTAATTCTGTATTAGTTACAGCAGGTCACACACTATTATATAAGCTTAGTATCTGTCATCATGAACAAACAAACAAGGGTAGATTCCAGGCCTTATATATTAATAGGTGGCACACATACTGAGCCAAATTCTCTGCTAAAAACATAGACATTTTCTACTTAGAAACAATATTCCTTAAAAAAAGGAGGTTGGGCAACTCAGCCCCCCTGGTTAAAGGTCATTAATTCTTTAGATCCATGTCAATGGCTTGTGATGCCTAGAGTAAAAGCTAACATTACTACCTTTAAAAAGATAACTCTTTTTTTTAACATGGAATGAGAAAAGTTTATTTAATTTTTTGATCCCAGTCCTAGACAAAGAACTACAAAGCAACTATTATTTGCAAGGTGAAAAATAATTAATCCTCTAGTGTGACAATTGACAAGCAAGTATATGCACATATATATGTATATGTGTATAAGTTTCTATATGTATTCATGTATCAAATATAATCAAAGCAAAAACATGTTAACTTGAGTGTGAGAATCCATAGAAGAGCTCTAAGGAGTTTAGCTGTGATTGTCTGGAGGGAGGAAAGAGAAAAGGTTGTATAGCAATTCAAAAAAATAACTCTTACCATCTGTAATTATTTTGAAGTGCCTGGCACTTCAAAATTTTAAAGGATTTTGAAGGAAGTGGCACTACTAGGAAGTGAGGCCTTTTGGAATAGGTGTGGGCTTTTTGGAGGATGTGTGTCAATGTGGGCATGGACAATGAGATCCTAACCACATTGGGGTCAGTCTTCTGCTAGAAGCCTTCAGATGAAGAGATAAAACTCTTAGCACTTCCGGTACCATGCCTGCCTGGAAGCTGCCATTCTTATGCTATTATGATGGTGGGCTGAACCTCTGTACCTGTAAGCAAGCCCCAAATAAATCTTGTCCTTATTAAAGTTGCCTTAGTCATGGTATCTGGTCACAGCACTGAAACCTTAACTGAGACACCATTAGAATGCACTAAGCTTGGTTGTCTTTCCCAAATCCTTCTTATTTACATATTGTCATAGTTGGAACAAGATTGCCACTAATTCCAACTCAGTTCTTCATAGAGTTAGAAAAAGCAATTCTCAAATTCATCTGGAATAACAAAAACCCAGGATATTAAATACTATTCTCAACAATAAAAGAGTTTCTGGGGAAATCACCATCCCTGACCTCAAGGTGTACTACAGAGAAATTGTGAGAAAAAAAAAAAACCTACATGGTATTGGTACAGTGACAGGCAGGTATATCATTGCAATAGAATTAAAGACTCAGAAATGAACCCACACACATATGGTCACTTTAGCTTTGACAATGGAGCTAAAATCATCCAATGGGGAAAAAAAGACAGTATTTTTAACAAATGGTGCTGGTTCAACTGGCGGTCAGCAAGTAGAAAACTGCAAATTGACCCATTCTTATCTCCTTGTACAAATTTCAAGTCCATGTGGATCCAGGTCCTCCACATAAAACCAGATACACTGAAACTAATAGAAGAGAAAGTGGGGAAGAGCCTTGAGCACATGGACACAGGGGAAAGTTTCCTTAATAGAACACTAATGGATTATGCTCTAGCATCAAGAATTGACAAATGGGACCTCATAAAATTACAAAGCTTCTATAAGGCAAAGGACAATGTCAATAGGACAAAAAAGCAACCAACAGATCTGAAAATGATCTTTACTAGGCCTACATTTGATAGAGGGATAATGTCCAATATATGCAAAGAACTCAAGAAGAACCTAGTAACACTATTAAAAATGGGGTACAGAGCTGAACAAAGAATTTTTGACTGATGAATACTAAATGGCTGAGAAGCACCTAAAGAAATGTACAACATCCTTAGTCATCAGGGAAAGGCAAATCAAAAAAAAAAATCCCTGAGATTCCATCTCACACCAGTCAGAATGGCAAAGATCAAAACCTCAGGTGACAGTAGATGCTGGCAAGGATGTAGAGAAAGAGGAACACTCCACCATTGCTGGTGGGATTCCAAGCTGGTACAACAACAACTCTGGAACTCAGTTTGCAGATTCCTTAGAAAAGTAGACAGAGGCCCCAGCTACAGCAATTCTGGGCATATATCCAGAAGATGCTACAACATGTAACAAGGACACATGCTCAACTATGTTCATAGCAGTCTGATTTATAGTAGCCAGAACTTGAACAGAACCGAGATGTCCCTCAACACAGGGATATATACAGAAAATGTGGTACATTTATGCAATCAACTATTAAAAATAACAACTTCATGAAATTCTTAGGCAAATGGATGGAACTAGGAAATACCATCCTAAGTGAAGTAACTCAATCACAAAAGAACACACATGACATGCACTCACTGATAAATGGATATAAGCCTAGAATCTCAGAATACCCAAGATACAATTTGCAAAACACATGAAACTCAAGAAGAAGGAAGACCAAATTGTAGAAACTTTGATCCTTCTTAGAAGGGTAACAAATACTCATGGATGAAGGTACAGAGACAAAGTGTAAAGCAGAGAATGGGGAATGACCATCCAGAGAGTGCCCCACATGGGGATCCATCCCATATGTAGTAACCAACTGCAGACACTATTGTCGATGCCAAGAAGTGCTTGCTGATCAGAGCCTGATATAGCTGTCTCCTGAGAGGCTCTGCCAGTGCTTGAGAAATACAGAAGTGGATGCTCTCAGCCAACCATTAGACTGAGCATGACATCCCCAATGAAGGAGCTAAAGGACCAAAAGAGCTGAATGAGCTTGCAGCCCAATAGAAAGAACAACAATATGAACTAACCAGTAACCCCAGAGTTCCCAGAGACTAAACCACCAACCAAGGAGTACACATGAAGGAACTCATGGCTCCAGTTACATATGTAGCAGAGGAGGGCCTTTTGGTCATCTATGGGAGTAGAGGCCCTTGGTTCTGAGAAGACTTGATTCCCCAGTGTAAGGAAATGCCTGGACAAGAAATCAGGAGTGGGTGTGTTGATGAGCAGGGGGAGGAGGGATGGGATAGGGGTTTTTCAGAGGGGAAATCATGAAAGGAGAAAACATTTGAAATGTAAATAAAGAAAATATCTAACAAAAGAAAAAGAAAAAGGAAGACCAGAGTGTAGATGCTCCATTCCTTCTTAGAAGGTAGAATAAAACACACCCAGGAGGAAATATTAAGACAAAATCTGGACCAGAGACTGAAGGAAAGGCCATCCAGAGACTGACCTACTTGGGGATCCATCCTATATACAGACACCAAACCTAGATACTATTGCAGATGCCAACAAGTGCTTGCTGACAGGAGCCTGATATAGCTGTCTCCTGAGAGGCTCTGCCAGAGCCTGACAAGTACACAGGCAGATGCCTACATTCATCCATTGGACTGAGTGTGGGGTCACCAATGGAGGAGTTAGAGAAAGGACTGAAGGAGCTGAAGGGGTTTACAACTCACAGGGAGAAGAACCATATCAACCAACCAGACCCCTGCTCCAGAGTTCCCAGAAAGTAAATCACCAGCCAAAGAGTACACATGGAGGGACCCATGCCTTTCATTCACCATATGTAAAACAAATATGTAATAACTTAGCTACAGAAAGTCATGTAATTCCAAAAGATTGGAGAGATTTACAAAGATCACACCAAGTTTAAACAAATCTTTCACTGAATATATACAAAGAATAACTACAGCTCTAAATAGAGTAATATAAAATAAAAATGATAGAAAATTTTAATTGAATCTTAAGCTTCTGAAAAGGTTAATTCTGAGGCTGAAGAAATGGCTCAGTGGCTAAGAGAACTGACTGCTCTTCTGAAGGTCCTGAGTTCAAATCCCAGCAACCTCATGGTGGCTCACAAGCATCTGTAATGTGATCGATGTTCTCTCCTGGTGTGTCTAAAGATAGCTACAGTGTGAAAGGAAGGAAGAAAGAAAGAAAGAAAGAAAGAAAGAAAGAAAGAAAGAAAGAAGGGAGGGAGGGAGGGAGGGAGGGAGGGAGGGAGGGAGGAGAAAGAAAGAAAGAAAGAAAGAAAGAAAGAAAGAAAGAAAGAAAGAAAGGAGGGAGGGAGGGAGGGAGGGAGGAAAGAAAGAGAGAGAGAGAGAGAGAAAGAAAGAAAGAAAGAAAGAAAGAAAGAAAGAAAGAAAGAAAGAAAGAAAGAAAGAAAGAAAGAAAGAAAGGAAGAAAGGAAGGAAGGGGAATCTTTGATTACAAGTACCCACATGGCTGCTCCCAGCGTTTTCAAAAAAGAAAATCCTAATTCTGAATACAAAAAAAGGCTATTAGAATTTTTTATCCTGATATTTATATCATTTCCAGTGAGCATGCACCCAGAAGTGGAATTGTTGGATTCAATGATGCCCTCACATTCAGTTTTTTGTTCATTTTCCTGTGCTGATTGACTAATTGATTGATTGATTGATGGATATGCCAAAACCCTGTAACACCTCTGAGTCACAACCTCACAGAGTTCCTCCCTTATCTGCACTCCCATTCTCCTCTCAGATGTTGGGGTGCCAACTCATATCACCCCACCTTCATGCACCAGGGGTTTGCGGGATTAGGTTTATTCTTTTACATTGTGGCTAGGTAAGGCAGCTCTATACATTGGGGGCCTAAGTTGAGCCCATGTATGTCCTTTGGTTACTGGCTCAGTCTCTGAGGGCTGCCATGGTACAGTTATTTGACACTGGTGTTCTTCTGGTGGATATTCTATCCTACTGAGGACCTTCAAACCTTCCCCCAACTCTTCCATAAAAGTCCACAATCTTCATCCAGCCATTGGCTGTAGGTATCAGTGTGTTTCAGGCAGCTGCTGGGTAGAGCATCTCACAGGACAGTTACGGTAGTCAGCAAGAATAACAGAATATCAGAGTATCATTAATACTGTCAGGGATAAGTGCTTTCCAATGGTGATTCCCCGAGAAGTTCTTTTATTTTATAAGAATCGTCAAAACAATAACTTCATGAAATATGCAGGCAAGTGGATGGAACTAGAAAATATCATCCTGACTGAGGTAACCCAGACACAAAAAACCACATATAGTCTGTACTCATTGACAAGTGGGTATTAGCCCAAAAGCTCAGAATACCCATGATACAACCCACAAATCATATGGAGCTTAAGAAGAAGGTAGACCAATGAATGCATTCTTCAATCCTACATAGAAGGGAAAACAAAATAATCACAGGAGATAGAGGGAGGGAAAAACCTGGGAGGGAGAAAAGGGGGGAGGGACAAAGGGGTGACAGTATCAGGTAAAGGAAGGGACAGGAGAGAAGTACAAAGAGTGAGGAAATTGATAGAAATATGTAGCAGTGAGGAATGGGGAACTAGAGGTGGTCACAGGAAATTACAAGGTGCCAGGGAAATGAGAGGCTCCCAGGGCCCAACAGGGATGACTTTAGCTAGAATACCAAACAAAGGGGGGGGCGATATAACCTATAGAAAGCACCTCCAGTAGATAAAGACAACCCCAGGTAAGGGATGGGGGCAACACACCGATCGAAAAATTTTCAACCCAGCATTGTAAATATCCAAAGGGAAGATAGGAACAAGAAAATGGAGCAGAAACTGAAGGAAAGGCCATCCAGAGACTGCTCCACCAAGGGAACCATCTTATCTACAGACATCAAACACCCAGACTATTTCTGATGTCAAGAAGCATGGTGGTACATCTTTTGGGTATATTACCAAGAGTGAGTGGTATAGCTAGGTCTTCAGGTAGATCTATTTCCAATTTTCTGAGGAACTTCCAGATTGATTTCCAGAATGATTGTACCAGTTTGGAATCCCACCAGCAATGGAGCAGCAAGAAGCACTTGTTGACAGAGGCCTGATCCCTTAAAGGCACTGTCAGCACCTGAGCAATACAGATGCAGATACTCATAGGCAACCATCAGACTGAGGCCAGGTACCCCAATGGTAGAGCTAATGGAAGGAAGAAAGAAGCTGAAGAGGATTGAAACACCATAGGAAGAACAATGTCAACTAACCTGACCACCCAAAATTCCTAGGGACTAAAACGCCAACCAAAGAATATACATGGTTGGATCCATGTCTGCAGATACATGTGTAGCAGAGTATGGCATTATCTTGTATCCATAGGAGGGAAAGCCATTTGTGTTGTGGAGGTTCAGTGCTCCAGCATAGGAAAATGCTAGAACAGTTAGGCAGGAGTGGATGAATGGCTGTAGTTGAATTCTCATAGGCAAAGGAGAAGGGGGAGAGGGAGAATGGAATGAATGACTTGTGGAGAAGAAACTGGGAAGGAGGACATCATTTGAAATGTAAACAAATAAAATGACTAATAAAAAAGAAATGTTCAAAGTCCTTAGTCATTGGGGAAATGCAAATAAACATCTCTGAGACTACATTTGAAACTGGTCAAAATGACTAAGATCAAAAATTCAAGTGACAGCATATACTGTTGAAGATATGAAGCAAGGGAAATACTCCTCCATTGCTGGTTGGAGTGCAAACTTTACAACCAATTTGGAAATCAAGGTGGCAGTTTCTGAGAACACTGGGAATTGTTCTCCTTCAAGACCCAATATGCCACTTCTGGGCATATTCCCAAAAAATCTTCCACCATGCCACAAAGACACATGCTCAACTTTGTTCATAGCAGTCTTATTTGTAATAGCCAGAAACTGGAAACAACCTAAAAAAATGGGTTTAAAAAAATGTGGTACATCTACACATATGAACACTAAAGGCTATTACAAAAAACAAACACATCACATATTGGGGAAAAATCTTCACTAAACCCACATCCAATAGAGGACTAATATCCAAAATATATAAAGAATTCAAGAAGCTAATCACCAAAAACCCAAACAACACAAGCAAAAACTGGGGTATAGATCTAAACTGAGAAATCCCAACTGAGGAATCTCAAATGGCTGAGAGGCTCCTAAAGAAATGTTCAAAGTCCTTAGAGATCAGAGAAATGCAAATCAAAATGACCCTGAGATTTGACCTCACACTACTCAGAATGGGTAAAATCAAAAAACTCAGGTGACAACACATGTTGGAGAGGATGTGGAAAAAGAGGAACACTGCTCCATTGCTGGTGGGATTGCAAACTGGTATAACCACTCTGAAAATCAATCTGGAAGTTTCTCAGAAAATTGGAAATAGATTTACCTGAAGACCAAGCTATACCACTCTTGGAAATGTACCCAAAAGATGCCCCATCTTGCCAAAGGGGAATGTGTTCAACTATGTTCATAGTGGCCCTCTTTGTAACAGCCAGAGGCTGGAAATAGCCCAGATGTCCAAGACAGAAGAATGGATACAGAAAATGTGGTTCATCTACACAGTTGAATAGTGCTCAGCTATTAAGAATGAGGACAACCAAATTTCTCTTCAGTGACTCTTTAAGGTGGGTCCGCTCAGGAGCTCACAGGCTGCAGAAGCATCAGAACAGCTGGGACAGGGTCCTACTGGCCTATATCTGTAGCCAGGAGGTGGGGCTGATCCTCAGCTCTCTGTGCACCTTCCCTGACAGCGGAGAGCTTGCCTCCAGGAAGTGTCTGACCCTAGGACTCAGATGAGATCCATATTTTCTCTCTGGTGATTCTCTAAGAACAGTCCACTCAGGAGCTCAAAGGCTGGAGAAGCAGCAGAGCAGCTGGGACAGGGTCCTATGGTCCTACATCCAAAGTTAGGGTGTGGGGCTGTTCCACAGCCCTCTGTGCACTGGTATTGTCAGGAGAGAGCTGGTCTCCAAGGAGTGCTGACACAGGCTTACAGACCCACAACAGGAACAAGCTCCAGCCTGAGACAGCAAGAATATTGAACACCAGAGATTACCAAATGACAAAAGGAAAATGCAAGAACCTTAACAACAGAAATCAAGACTACTTGGCATCATCAAACCAAGTACTCCCAACATAGTGAATCCTCGATACTACAACACAACTGGAAAGCAAGATTTGGATGTAAAATCATATCTCATGATTCTGGTAGAGGATTTTAAGAAGGACATTAATAACTCTCTTAAAGATATACGGGGAAACACAGTTAAACAGGTAGAAGCCCTTTAAGAAGCAACTCAAAAATCCATTAAAGAATGACTGGAGAACACAGGTAAACATGTGCAAGCCATTAAAGTAAAAACACAAAAATCCCTTAAAGAATTACAGGAAAACACAACCAACCAGGTGAAGGAATTGAATAAAACCATCCTGAATCTAAAAATGGAAGTAGAAAAAAAAGTCACAATAAAGAAATCTCTGGAGATAGAAATCCTATGAAAGAAATAAGGAGCTGTAGATGCAAGCATCACCAACAGAATACAAGAGAAGGAAGATACCATCTCAGATGCAGAAGATTCCATAGAAAACATTGACACAACAATCAAAAAAATGCAAAATGCAAAATGATCCTAACTCAAAACATCCAGGAAATCCAGGACACAATGAGAAAACATAAGCTAAGGATAATAGGTAGAGATGAGAATGAAGATTTTCAACTTAAAGGGCCAGTAAATATCTTCAAAGAATTATAGCAGAAAACTCCTGTAACCTAAAGAAAAAGATGTTCATGAACATACAAGAAGCCTACAGAACTCCAAATAGATTGGACCAGAAAGGAAATTCCTCCTGTCACATAATAATCAAACCATCAAATGCACAAAGATAGAATATTAAAAGCAGTAAAGGAAAAAGGTCAAGTAACATATAAAGGCAGTAGTATTACAATCACACCAGACTTCTCACCAGAGACTATGAAAGCCAGAAGAACCCGGTTACAGAGGTTATACATAACCAAAAGGAACACAAAAGTCAACCCAGGCTACTATACCCAGCAAAACTCTATGTTACCATAGATGGAGAAACCAAATAATTCCATGACAAAACCAAATTGACACAATATCTTTCCATGAATCCAGCCTTTCAAAGGATCATAAAGGGAAAATTCCAACACAAGGAGACATCTGATTTTCTCTCTAGTGACTCTCTGGGACTTTTTCTACACCCTATGAAAAGCAAGAAATTAATCTTTCAACATACCTAAAAGAAGATAGCACCATGAACAGAATTCAAACTATAACAACCAAAATAACAGGAAACAACAATTACTTTTCCTTAGTATCTCTTAATATCAAAGGATTTGATTCTCCAATAAATAGATATAGACTAACAGAATGCATACACAAGCAGAAAAAAAAACATTTTGCTGAATGCAGGAAACTCACCTCAGCGACCAAGACAGGCCCTAACTCAGAGTAATAGGCTGGAAAACAATTTTCCAAGCAAATGGTCCCAAGAAACAAGCTGGAGTAGCCATTCTAATACCTAATAAAATTGACTTTCAACCTAAAGTTATCAAAAAAGACAAGAAGGGACACTTCATACTCATCAAAGGTACAATACACCAAGATGAACTCTCAATTCTGAACATCTATGTTCCAAATGCAAAGGTATCCACATTTATTAGAGAAACTTTAGCAAAGCACAAAGCACATATTGCACCACACACAGTAAGATTGTGATACTTTATCACCCCACTCTCATCAAGTAGAGATCCTGGAAACAGAAACTAAACACAATGAAACTAACAGAAGTTATGAAACAAATGGATCTATCAGATATTTATAGAACATTTTATCCTAAAACAAAAGGATATATCTTCTTCTCAGGACTTCATGGTACCTTCTCCAAAATTGACCATCTACGCAGTCACAAAACAGGCATTAACAGATACAAAAATAATCCCAGGCATCCTATCAGATCACCACAGATTAAGGCTGTTCTTTAATAACAACAGAAATAATGGAAAATCCAAATACACATGGAAGCTGAACAACATTCTACTCAATGATAACTTGGTCAAGGAATAAATAGAAAGATATTAAAGACTTTTTAGTGTTTAATGAAAATGAAACCACAACATACCTAAACTTATGAGACACAATGAAAGCATTTCTAAGAGGAAAACTCATACCACTGAGTGCCTCCAGAAAGAAACAGGAGAGAGTATATATTAGCAGCATGACCCCACATTTAAAGCTTTAGAACAAAAGGAAGCAAATTCACCTAAGTGGAGCAGATGGCAGGAAATCCTCAAACTCAGGGCTGAGATCATCCAAGTGAGAACAAAAAGAATTATACAAAGAATCAACCAAACCAGGACCTAGCTCTTGGAGAAAATCAACAAACTAGATAAACCCTTAGAAAGACAAATGAGAGGGGACAGGACAGTATCCTAATTAACAAAATCAGAAATGAAAAAGAAGATAGAATATGAGAAAATCCAAAAAATTATCAGATCCTACTACAAAAGTCTATGCTCAACAAAACCGGACAACCTGGAGGAAATGGACAATTTTCTACACAGATACCAGGAACCAAAGTTAAATCAGGATCAGATTAGTGCTCTAAACAGTCCCATATCATCTGAAGAAAGAGAAAAAGTTTCCCAAGCAAAATAACACCAGGACAGCTGGGTGTAGTGCAGAGTTCTATAAGACCTTCAAAGAGGACCCAATTCCAATACTCCTCAAACTAATCCACAAAATAGAAACAGAAGGTGCTCTACCCAATTTGTTCTATGAAGCCACAATTACTCTGATACATAAACCACACAAAGACCCAACAAAGAAAGATAACTTCAGACCAATTTCCTTTATAAATATCGATGCAAAAATACTCAATAAAATTCTCACAAACAGAATCCAAGAACACATTAAAATGATCATCCGTGATCCAGGCATGGTGGCACATGCCTTTAATCCCAGCAGAGGCAGGCAGATTTCTAAGTTCGAGGCCAGCCTGGTCTACAGAGTGAGTTCCAGGACAGCCAGGGCTACACAGAGAAACCATGTCTCAAAAAAAATAAAAATGATCATCCATCATGATCAAGTAGGCTTCATCCCAGATCTCCAAGGACAGGTCAATATACAGAAATTGATCAACATATTCCACTATATAAAAAAACTCAAAGAAAAAAGCCACATGACCATCTCATTAGATAGTGAGAAAGCATTTGACAAAATCCAACACCAATTCATGATAAAAGTCTTGGAAAGATCAGGAATTCAAGCCCATATCTAAATATAGTAAAGGAAATACACAGCAATTCAGTAGCCAACATCAAACTAAATGGAAAGAAGCAGGAAGCAATTCCATTAAAATCAGGGTCTAGACAAGGCTGCCCATTATCTCCATACCTATTTAATATAGTACTTGAAATCCTAGCCAGAGCAATTAGACTACAAGGAGATCAACGGGGTACAAACTGTAAAGGAAGAAGTCAACATATCAGTATTTTCAGATGATATGATAGTATATTTGTGACTCCAAAAATTCCACCAGAGAACTCCTAAACCTGATAAATAGCTTCAGTGAAGTAGCTGGATATAAAATGAACTCAAACAAATCAGTAGCTTTCCTCTCCACAGAAGATCAACAGGCTGAGAAAGAAATTAGGGAATCAACACCCTTCACAATAGTCACAAATAATATAAAATACCTTGGTGTGACTCTAACTAAGCAAGTGAAAGATCTATATGAAAAGAACTTCAAATCTCTGAAGAAAGAAATCGAAGAAGATCTCAGAAGATGGAAAGATCTCCCATGCTCATGGATTGACAGGATTAATATAATAAAAATGGCTATCTTGCCAAAAGCAATCTACAGGTTCAATGCAATCCCCATCAAAATTCCAACTCAATTCTTCACTGAATTAAAAAGGGCAATTTGCAAATTCATCTGGAATAACAAAAAACCTAGAATAGCAAAAACCATTCTCAACAATAAAAGAACCTCTGGTGGAATCACCATGCCTGATCTCAAGCTGTACTACAGAACAATTGTGATAAAAACTACATGACACTGGTACAGCGACAGACAGGTAGATCAATGGAATAGAATTGAAGACCCAGAAATGAACCCACACACCTATGGTCACTTGATCTTTGACAAGGGAGCTAAAACCATTCACTGGAAAAAAGATAGCATTTTCAACAAATGGTGCTAGCACAACTGGCTGTTATCATGTAGAAGCACGAAAATTGATCCATTCTTATCTCCTTATACAAAGCTCAAGACTAAGTGAATCAAGAAACTCCACATACAACCAGAGACACAGAAACTTAAAGA
Source organism: Mus musculus (assembly GCF_000001635.26). Lineage (NCBI taxonomy): Eukaryota > Metazoa > Chordata > Mammalia > Rodentia > Muridae > Mus > Mus musculus. Next base: position 5,393,312 of record NC_000073.6, on the reverse strand, counting down.
GGAGAAAGTGGAGAAAAGCCTCGAAGATATGGGCACAGGGAAAAATTGTTGAACAGAACAGCAATGGCCTGTGCTATAAGATCAAGAATTGACAAATTAGATCTCATAAAATTGCAAAGCTTCTGTAAGGCAAAAGATACTGTCAATAAGACAAAAAGGCCATCAACAGATTTGGAAAGAATCTTTACCAATCCTAAATCAGATAGGAGACTAATATCCAGTATATACAAAGAACTCAAGAAGCTGGACTCCAGAAAATCAAATAAACCTATTTAAAAAATGGGGTACAGAGCTAAACCAAGAATTCTCAACTAAGGAATACTGAATGGCTGAGAAGCACCTTTAAAAATGTTCAACATCCGTAATCTTCAGGGAAATACAAATCAAAACAACCCTGAGATTCTACCTCACACCAGTCAGAATGGCTAAAATAAAAAATTCAGGTGACAGCAGATGCTGGCAAGGATGTAAAAAAAGAGGAACACTCCTCCATTTTTAGTGAAATTGCAAAGTGGTACAACCACTCTGTAAATCAGTCAGGCGGTTACTAAAATTAAACACAGTACTACCAGAATGTCCAGCAATACCTCTCCTGGGCATATACCCAGAAGAAGTTCCAACTGGTAATAAGAACACATGCTTCACTGTGTTCATAGCAGCCTTATTTGTAATAGCCAGAAGCTGGAAGAAAACCCAGATGTCCCTCAACAGAGGAATGGATACAGAAAATGTGATACATTTACACAATGGAGTACTACCCAGCTATTAAAAACAATGAATTTATGAAATTCTTAGGCAAATGGATGGATCTGGAGGATATCATCCTGAGTGAGATAACCCAATCACAAAAGAACTCATTTGATATACACTCACTGGTAAGTGGATATTAGCCCAGAAACTTAGAATACCCAAGATACAATTTGCAAAACACAAGAAAATCAGAAAGAAGGGAGAGAAAAGCATAGATACTTCATTCCTCCTTTAGAATACGGAACAAAATACCCATGGAAGGATTTACAGAGACAAAGTTTGGAACTGAGACGAAAGGATGGACCATCCCGAGACTGCCTCACCCAGGAATCCATCCCATAATCTGCCACTAAATGGAGATACTATTACATATGCCAGCAAGATTTTGCTGAAAGAACTCTATACAGCTGTCTCTGGTAAGGCGATGCCAGTGCCTGGCAAATACAGAAGTGGATGCTCGCAGTCATCTATAAGATGGAACACAGGGCCCTCAATGGAGAAGCTAGAGAAAGTACCCAAGGAGATGAATATTTTTATATATTTTCTATTTAATATTTGTTGGCTGCCATTGATTTTGAATAAGTAAATTTTGCAGGAAACAAGGCCATGCATGAAAAAAATGTAAATATATCATAGGATTTTATTCTTGGGAAGTAAATAGAAGGTTAAAGAACATAAAAAAATAAAAATAAAATAAAATAATTTGGGGGGAGTACGTAAGATGGCTCAGGGTAAAAGTGCTTGCAATGTAGCCTGATAACATGAATTCAATCCCTAGAACACAGACACAAATAAGAACACCACAAAGCGTCCTCTGGCCTCTCCATGTGCACCATGGCACCATACCTTATGCATAACTGCCATGTGTACTTTGAGTTTCTCATTTACTCGCTCTTGTACTGTCATATAGAAAGCCTTATAGTCAAACTCTAAAACAAGAGAATACATTTTAGAGAAAGTATTCAGTTTTTGTTTTGAGACATGGAGGCCTGGCTGGCCTAGAACTAGTTTGTGTAGACCAATCTGGCCTTTGAACTCACAAAGATCTGCTTACCTCTGTCTCCCAAGCACTAGGATTAAAGGTATGTGCCACAATACCCAACTTGAAGTTTTTAAAAACATAAGTGATTTATGCAAAACTGAAGAGATAACTTCTTCTTAAATTACAGAAAGACTAAAAGCCAGTATAAAATGGCAACAGCAACTCAAAAGGAGAAGGAATTCATGCTCAGATTCAAGATTTAATGAGGTAAATAAAAAGGATGGAAAGGATACTAAATACATTAAAAAGCAGTGCACTGGGTTTTACAACTGAAGAGTATGGAGGAAATCCCAATTTTCTGTGTCAAGATTTAGGAATATGGCTTGACTTCCCAAGTAAACTGAGGTCTAAAAGCAATAAATGAGTTGAAGAAAAATGTAGATTAAGCTGAAAGCAAAATTATTGCAAAAATGACTACAAAGTATCTAGACAAGGTAGGACTGAATAAAACAAAATCAAAAGAGGCTGTCATTCCTGAAGAGGCATCAGAGGAGATAAAGAAGTGCTGACAGCTAGCAGGAAGTAAAACAAGAGTCACAGACCTTCAGATCAAACCTTCAGAAGTGTGAAGAGCCCATATGAAGTCCTGCAGGCAAAGACAACACTTTTCAGATCTGAGGCACTTCCCAACGACTCAGCCGTGCCAGAACCGCCTTCTCCTTCAGAGTAGCCTAAAAGGGTGGTTAGTATTTCAATTTTCTTGATTTGTAAGGAGTGACAACTAAATATACAAGCACACCAAATATGTTATAGACTCATGTCTCATACAAGTCTTTTGGCTCACAGAAGTGATTTAGTTTCTAAGATAAAACTAGCCAAGTATGGAGACCCATGCCCATAACCCCAGTATGGGGAACTGAAGCATTTAGAGAGTTCAAGGCAGCTGGAATACAGAGCAAATAAGCCCTTGGCTAAAGAACAAATGGAGCTGACAGAAGCACTCAAGCTCTTCTGAAGGATCCAGGGCAGTTCTGAGAACATAAATGGCAGCTCACAGCCCTGACTGCAGGTCTCTGACATGCAAGTGATACACAGACATACATGCAGATAAAACACCCATACACATAACATAAAAATATCTAATGACCACAAAAATATGAACAAAAAACAGAAAGACAGAAAACAAGTCTATTCACTTGGAACCGTGTAAATCTACACAACTGAATTGGTCCCTAGGAAAGATGGATTGGGGAAACATACTATGCAATGATGTCAACCTAATAACCAAACATGTCTTAACCAAAAACTTGAAGAGTTTGTGAACCTACTTACCACGTAACTTGATAAAATTCACCTAAACGTAAACTTTATGCAATCCTCAATCCTTTAGAGCTCAAAATCCTTTACAATGAGCCCATTTCCAATAAGAAAAATTGATTGAAATTGTTAAAATACACCATCTCTGCCTTTCTTCCCCAAACTAAAGGGCACACTACTTTGAGTTTGGACAAAGTATTAAAAAAAAAAACAAACAAAAAAAACAAAAAAACAAAAACAAAAACATACCAGAAAATGCTGTGAAACATTTAAATTATTACAAAGCTATCATTCCCTGTACTCTGACTACTTCCTACTGTCTTCACAAATAACCACTGTTAAAGGCTGGCAGGTTGCCTTCCAAACTTTCCACGTGTATGCATATGTTCAGTATGTATGGTGTGGTGGTTTGAAAGAAAATGGCCCCCATAGAACCATAGCACCATTAGGAGGTATTTGAAGTAGGTGTGGTCTTGTTGGAGGAAGTACATCATGGGGAGTGGGGGGAGGGTGTTGAGGCCTCCTTTGCTCAAGCTTCACCCAATGTGGCTGACAGTCTCCTTAGGCTGCCTGCTGATCCAGATGTAAACTCTCAGCTCCTTCTTTCTCCAGCACCATGTCTGCCTGCTTGCTACCATGATGATAATGGGCTAAGCCATTAGCCCCAATGAAATGTTTTCCTGTGTAATTTTCTGTAATCATACTGTCTCCTCCCAGCAACAAAACCCAACCAAGATATGTGAATGTGTATGAATATAAAACAGACATGTTACACGTCCTAGTGAAAATTACATTCTTTATTACTGTTTAAAGTTGAGTTTTTTAAAAGCTTTGCTAGACTTAGTAAAACAATGAAAACCTTGGTAATACTGACCAAAGTTCATATTGATCCAAAATTCTTAAAGTTCAAATATTGTTACTATCTATCAATAAACAATCTTGGTTAACTGTCCTCCAATTTGGAAAATATATACAACATAATCTAGCAAATGCTTTTGAAATAAACGTCTATAACTTTTATCTATTACTAAAATATGCAAAAATACCAAGATGCTTTTCATGACAAGATACTCACAATTATACATGTTTTCATGTTTCACCTTGAAAATTTGTCTTTCCCTCAGTTTCTTTTAAACACCTAATTCCATTAATAATATTCTTTAGCTTTTCAAATGCCTTATAAAATTATTAGATTTTCAAACACCTAACCAAATAAAAGCAGCTAAAGGCTACTATTACCTCTATTTTTTAAAGGAGTCAACTAAATCTAGGTTTAAAAAAAAAAGATTACAAATGTATTCTCTGGGATGAATAGCTAAGTGATCCTCTAGGGTCCTGTCTAATTGTACTGAGTGGTAGACTACTACATGTCTCCCTGCACAAGAGATATTCTGTCTCATCTTTCTTCGTCAGCAGCCACGGGGTATTTTTGTTTTGTTTTTGTTGTTTGTTTGTTTGGTTTGTTTGTTTTAAATCCATCCTGGACAGGTGTGCTAACACACACACACCTAGAATCTAGCAGTCGGGATGCAGAAGCAAGTGAATCTACTGAGTTTGAAGAACCTGGTCTATATCGTAAGTTCCAGGCCAGCCAAAAATACATAGTGAGAATCTATCTTTAAAACAAAACAACAAAATCCATCCCATAAAACTGAGAACAGTGAATTATATAAATGTATAAATGTAGCTGGGCATGGTGGTACACAGATCTGTAATTCTAGCACTGGAGAGACTGAGGCAGGAGGATAACTGCATAGTGAGTGTGAGTTCCAGACTGACTACAGAGACAGACAAATGAGACTAAGAAGAAATCAAAAGGCTATTAGTTTGTACTAATTTGGCTACTCAGAAGTTGTATAGCCTGAATAAAGTAGGAGAACTCACCCTCCACTCTACTGAATGGCATCAATTATAAGCAGACTGTAGATCAGTTCTCAATCTGTAGCTTGAGACCCTTGAGGTCAAGGCAACCTTTTACAGGGGTCACATCAGATATCCTGCATATCAGGTATTTGCATTATAATTCATAACAGTAGTAAAATTACAGTATGAAGTGCCAATAAAAATAATGTTATTGCTGGAGTCACCATAGCATGAGGAACTGTATTAAAGGGTCACAGCCTTAGGAAGGTTGAGAAGCCCTGCTGTAGATAGCAGAAGCCAGGGTTCTCAGTATCAGCAAAGTAAACACATATGGAGCTTGTAAAGGTCTGATGTGTCTAGAATTATGTGTGTATGTGTGTACAATAAAATGTCTAGCCTGATCTGAAGACACACATATAGCTACCAAAAGAAGCTTGGGCATCTTGGAGAAATGGCTAATCAAGGTTTGGACAGAAATAGTTTACTATATTAGAAAACAGGGGAATATTCCAAAAACTGATAAGCACTTGTCAAAGTGCTCATGTCAGCTTGAAGAAGCCCTGGTGGGTTAAAATGGACCATGAAGGATCTTTGAGGGCCAATGAATAAACAAGAATTCATGAGTTTAGTTTACAACAATGTACACAATTATATAAGACAAAAAAGAAAGCTCTCACAGATGCAAAGAAATACATACACAACAAACTTAAAAAATAGCACTTGGTGATTATATTAGTATTAATCAACCTAGGCAAGAAATAAATGTATGCTAAAACAAGTGGGAAAATGTTGGTGATTTTTTTTATATTTACATCAAAATATCTCCCCAATAAGAGACATGGTACAAAGGTAAAGAAAGCAAAGAAACCTGTGGCCAAGCGCTGCCATTCCTGCTAACAACACAGATGTCCGTAAGTGAGGATGTACAACGTTACTTCTGAAGGACTCCTGACAAAGACGCAGAACATGGACCTGCACAGCAGAAGAGTCAATATGGAGACAATTCTAAATTGTCCTGCTGCCATCCAACACCACCACCTCAAGCTCACAGAAAAAGAAAAACAGTAACTGTTCCAAATTAAAAGAAGTGAGGCAATCATTAAGGCATGGTGTAGGAATTATTCTATAAGGAAGACTATGGATACAATGTGTAGTGAAATTTGAAAAAAGTCTTCCACAATAATTTCATCAATATTAACCTCCCAATGAATAATAACACTGCTATTATGATTGAGCAAATATCCTTTTAAAGGAAAATAAAGAGCTGTTCAGAGGTAACTGGCACTCTGGATTAGAATTTACTCTCAAATATTCAGGAAAAAAATTGTGTTTGTGTGTTATATATAAAGAGAAAGAGAAAGTAAATGTGTTTAACACAAAGACTCTGGGGCTGGAGAGATGGCTTAGCAGTTAAAGAGTATGTGTTGCTCTTTCAATGATTCAGGTTCAACCCTCAGCACCCACACAATGCCTCAGAGCCATCTCTAACTCCAGTACCAGGGGAGCCATCACTCTCTTCTGACTCTGTCAGTTACCCACTTCATACACATACATACAGGCAAAGCACTCAAATACATAAAATAATAAAATTGTTTTTTAAAAAAGAAACATGAAGCTTGCACCTAATTTTTTTCTCCTAACTTTCCAATGGGTATGTTTCAAATAATTAAGAAAAAATGAGGGCTGGAGAGATGGCTCAGCAGTTAAGAGTACTGACCGCTCTTCCGGAGGTCCTGAGTTCAGGGGCCAGCAACCACACGGTGGCTCACAACCATCTGTAATGTAATCAGATGCCCTATTCTGGTGTGTCTGAAAACAGCTATGGTGTACTTACATATAACAAATAAATACATCTTTTTAAAAAAGAAAGAAACAAACAAACCAAGAATACAGCTAACCAATAAACAAAAGTACTTTCTTCTTTTTTTTTAAGAAAATAATGAAAGTTATATGTGGAGATGATACCAATAAAGTTACGAAAAAGTAAGCAATGGGTTCTCTTAGAAAAGGCCTGCTACAGAGGGTCTTCTAATCTCCCACCATCATGCCCCAGGGGTAGGTTACTGGATGAATTTGGACTCTGAGCCTCTGGAATCCATCCTTCGAGCAGAACCTATAGGCTGTGGCTTACTGGCAGCCAGCTATATGAAACTGAGGGCCTATGACATGGCTTGTCTGTAAAAGTCAACTGGGCACCTTTCAATTTACAAATTTCTGAGCAGCTCCTTGCCTTTGTTCTCTGCAGAAATGGGACATTCAATTCTAACCTCAAAAAGTATTAACTATCATAAGCAAGAAGAAAATTGCCAAAAGATCAAAGATCAAGACCTTTGTGAAAGTTTCTAACTATGATCCCTCTTGCCCACAAGGTACACTGTGGGTATCCTATTGGACAAAACTGTTGTCAAAAAGGATGTCTTTAGAGACCCAGCTCTGAAACACAGGTGGGAGTCCAAGGTCAAGTCTGAAGAATGATACAAGACAGAGAACAACAAATGGGTTTTTCCAAAAGTGTGAATTTTAGGGATCCACCATTAAAAATTAAAAGCACACAAAGGGTGAGGACTTCTGTACAGGGCTAAGCCACACCTTTCTGTTCTTGTTCAATACCTTTAAAGTGCACTTCACAAAAGCCAACCTCAGTTTCCCATTTGCACATGAACAGCACCCTCCTAAGTTTTCACAGTTCTAAAGAGTGGCTGAAACATGCTAATTTTGGGGGAAAGGAAGAATTTTACACAATAAACACAAATATCCCCCCATATCTGTGGATTTTACATCAGTGACTTCAACTATCACTAAACAAAAATAATCAGGAAAACTGTTCATACTGAATGAGTACTGACTTTTCCTCTTATTATTCCGTAAACAATATTATTTCCTAAATGCATGGTGTTTACACAGCATTAGCGGTAATCTAGACATAAATGATGGAAATATGTGAATAGGTTATATGCAAATCATATTCCTTTTTCTGTAAGAGTCTTAAACATCGAAGAACTGAGTATCTGCAAGGATACTGTCCTGGAATCAATACCCTTGGCACATCCAGGGATGACGATTATAAAAGTCACTCATTTTTATAAAAGTTCTAAAAAAAACATGTAAGCTACACATTTCCAACAAAGTGAACAGGTGATAAAGATAATTTAATATATAGATGTTTTTGTCTGGAAATTTTACTTGAATTCAAGATTTCTGTTAAAGATTAACTACAAATGACTCTGTGGCTAAGAGCTCAGTGATAAGGAGCTCAGCCAGCCCAGGCCCCACTCTCAGTCCTAAGAAACAGATCAAAGTTTATGGGAGGGTTTTTACTGAACACTTGAGCTACTTGATTAATCCCAACACTGTGTCAACTTTATTGCATCAAAAACACATTACTAAATTAAAGAAAGCCATTAAGCAGCACTGGGCCTAGAAAGAAGGACCCCAGAAGCCAAGAATGCTGGAACCAAAGAGCCTGCTTGCCTGGCTCTGCAGGGAGGCTGAGGAGAGAAGGGAACAAGAACAGAACCCCCTGAGAGGAGATAGTCTTTTTTTTGTTTGTTTGTTTGGTTTTTTTTTTTTTTGGTTTTTTTTTGGGGGGGGGGTTGGTTTTTTGGTTTTTTGAGACAGGGTTTCTCTGTGTAGCCCTGTCTGTCCTGGAACTCACTTTGTAGACCAGGCTGGCCTCGAACTCAGAAATCCACCTGCCTCTGCCTCCGAAGTGCTGGGATTAAAGGCGTGCGCCACCATGCCCAGCTCAAAAGGAGTCTTTTGTTTGTCTAGTTATCACCATATCTAAGAAGATAGACAACTTCCTGGTATATGGTTCACAGTCACTAACAATACATCAAAGAATGCAATCATAGGCCTTTCAAATCAAACCGTAAAAGTGACAAACAATGTAAGCTGCAGATTGTAAACACTTGCTTGATACACATTCACTTATCAGTGCTAACTGTCTATAGGGAGTATAAGTGTTCTATTTCTTGCTCTTAATAAATAAGGTGATGTCAAAGCCTAAGACGCTTCTTAACTCACAAGGGGTATACTTACAAACCATACCTATACCTTTTATTTGGTTCTTACCAGTTCTTATAATGCAGGATAAAGATGAACATATGCATAAAATGTGAATCACAAAGACCAAATACCATGTTTACCATCAAGTTTGATATAGATCTTGTAAACAACCACAGGCTACACAGCACTGTTCATCAGCCCTAACTTCTTTAAATTCAGACATCTGCACCATTGACTTACCCCTCTAGTAGAAAATATAAAATCTGATTTAGTTTGTTTCTCTACTCCTATAGCACACCTCATTAAATTAAGAGGTAAGTAGTTCATATTAAAATTGTTATAAAAATGTAGTGAAATTATGTAGAACAGAATGCAAGTAAATTTAATGCAATTTACGACACATGCTCATTAATCCCAGTAACTTCTTCCCCATTTTTAAAGAAATAGCAACATTTCATATAATGCAATTAAGTTTTATTCCCTGTATGAGTCTTATAAAAGTACTAATATGTTCTAAGTGGAAAACTCTATGTGCTTCTGAAAGAAAGATGAAATTTCAAGACCTGTAAGTCATATAAAGTACTCAGAAATTTGTTGGTTGCTTGTGAGCCTAGAGGCTGCCTGGGGCTGAGAACAAAGAACAAACCCGGGCATGCCCCCATCGTTAAAGCATTCCTGGGAACAGCTTGACCATAAAGATAAAGAGGAATGTGAGGACATAACAGGGCTATCTGAACTGAGTCAACAACTCACAGAACCCTGACACCCTGACCTGCACGTATACTTTTGCTGACATGTAATCTTTCTGCTGATGTTTGAATAAGCCAGTAGTGTGTTGTTATGCTGAATTCCCCACCTCTAAGCCCTTTAGCCCATAAAAACCCCTAGCTTTCAAGCCTCAGAGTCGAATCCACTGTCTCCTGTGTGAGAAACATTTCCACCCGGAGCTCCGCCATTAAACTGCCTCATGTGTTTGCAGCAAGAAGGATTCTCCTGTTTCTTTGGGTGCACTCTCTCTCCCGAGACTAGAGTGGGGGTCCCCGAAAGGGGGCCTTAAGCTTCCTAAGTACTACCCATACAAGCAATACAGGATTTCACTACCACTTTAGACCTAACATTTCCCCAGAGCCTGCCTTATGTGGGTATAGTCATCTTACTATGCTTCTTGTGTCCATGCTGCTGGAAAGCAGTCTGTACAAGCAGGAGTAGGAGGCACAATCCTGAGAGAGAGGAGTAGAGAAAGATGTTGAGAAAACAAAAACAGACAAAACGAGCTCACTAGAGTCTGAGCTCAGCCAGTGTTCAAAGGTCATGGTTGGTCACATTTTTGTCATAACTACTATGAGTTAGGAACTGTCCATTAACAGCAAATCTGGCCCTAGAAAGAGATATCTGAAATCACATATAGAAGTAATAAAATGATATTAATTTTAAATTACCTATTGCAAATGATCATAAGATATGACTGTTCAGGAGAGTAAAGATATTCAAGTCCCCTAAATATCAACAGAATTACTCTACCAAACTTAATGCTAGTCTAGGACACATGAATTTTCTTTTTTTTGCTTTTCTTTTTTTTAATATTTTTTATTATCACATATTTTCCTCAATTACATTTAGAATGCTATCCCAAAAGTCCCCCATACCCTCCCTCCCACTTCCCTACCCACCCATTCCCATTTTTTGGCCCTGGCATTCCCCTGTACTGGGGCATATAAAGTTTGCATGTCCAATGGGCCTCTCTTTCCAGTGATGGACGACTAGGCCATCTTTTGATACATATGCAGCTAGAGTCAAGAGCTCTGGGTACTGGTTAGTTCATAATGTTGTTGCACCTACAGGGTTGCAGATCTCTTTAGCTCCTTGGATACTTTCTCTAGCTCCTCCATTGGGGGCCCTGTGCTCCATCCAATAGCTGACTGTGAACATCTACTTATGTGTTTGCTAGGCCCCGGCCTAGTCTCACAAGAGACAGCTATATCAGGGTTCTTTCAGCCAATGCTTGCTAGTGTATGCAATGGTGTCATCGTTTGGAGGCTAATTATGGGATGGATCTCTGGATATGGCAGTCTCTAGATGGTCCATCCTTTTGTCTCAGCTCCAAACTTGTCTCTGTAACTCCTTCCATGGGTGATTATTTCCAATTCTAAGAAGGGGCAAAGTGTCCACACTTTGGTCTTAGTTCTTCTTCAGTTTTATGTGTTTTGCAAAATGTATCTTATATCTCGGGTATACTAAGTTTCTGGGCTAATATCCACTTATCAGTGAGTACATATCATTTGAGTTCTTTTGTGATTAGGACACATGAATTTCAAGTGCCCATTTTTTGTGATCCTGAATTGAGATTATATACACTCAAATCATACAGTATCAAAATCTACTCAATCTGAGTCACTCCTGTAGTCTAAATGTTGTTACTGTAAAAAAGAACTTGTTAATTATTTTAAAGCAGTAATTATAAACACCTTGAAAACATTTACTACCCAACACAAAACTCTGATCTGCCTCAACTGAAACCCTCAGTGAAGAACTCCCCCCTCCCACTCCATACTTAAGTGGAAGTTAAAACAGATTAAGAGTTCTGACTTAAAATTTTCACCTAATCGATATTTCTACAATACCCTAAAAATTGCATTTAAAGCAATGCTTAGGCATAATTGGTTCTCATAAACATAATTGTATTAAGTCAAAGCCTCTTCCCACTCACAGAATATTCAAGTAAAGAAAATGACTTCTGTACTTTGAAGGCAAATGTCCAGAAATGTTAGCTACCATCACCAGCTACCAAGCCAATCCTCCTTTGCTCATTTACTTGAGACAGACAGGCATGTGGCTCTACAATGAACTCTAACGCGCCACTGTGCACTGAGGATCTGAAGCAGTGCCGCCGTCACTGTTCTCGCTGAGCTTGTAACCTGGGTAAAGACTAAGTACTTGGAAGTAGAGTCATCATTACACGGAAAGTACAAAGTGCTGTACGACAACTTAATGAAATCTAAATCTGTAATTCTCAACAAGATTGTTACTCCTCCCATAAGGGAAACTGATAAAGCTAAAGACAGAGTTGGATGGCACCAAGGGAGAAGGCTACACAGCATCTAGTATGTAAAAGCAGAGATGCTGCTGAAGGACCTACTCCAAGTGCTCCACCCAGCAAAGAGTCATGAAGCCCCAATATGAGCAGCCCCAAGTTAGGAAGCACAGTCTACACCACTGGCGTGGAAGAAGAATTATGCTATTCAAAATGAACGCATCCTTAATTTAAAGCACTAGGTATGTTCCATCTTTAAATAATTTTCAACAACATGGAAAGAAAACTACAGCCTGATACTATTAACCAAACTTCTCCTACAAAACAAGACAATAGAGAAAAGAGAAACACAGTCCTGAGAGGGGAAAACCAAAAAGAAATGTTCTGCAAATGCTTCCCATAAGTGTTTTTCCTGAGCCATAATTTTTCGTTTTATTCTAGCTGTTTCATGTCTCAACCAACCCAGGGTTACTACTAGATACTGATGGTAAGGTTAGAAAAAGTTCTGTAGTTATTTACAAACCACCCCCTCGGAACACAAAACTGGAAGTGAAATGTAGACTAAGAAATATCCTGGGTACTAGAGTGAGTCTGGTAAGTGTGTATCTTACAGTGGCTCAGACTAAGTTATCCAACTAACCTAAAAATGCCAAGGACAGCCGGGCGTGGTGGCACACGCCTTTAATCACAGCACTTGGGAGGCAGAGGCAGGCAGATTTCTGAGTTCAAGGCCAGCCTGGTCTACAAAGTGAGTTCCAGGACAGCCAGAGCTATACAGAGAAACCCTGTCTCAAAACAAACAAACAAACAACCCCCCTTCCAAAAAATAATGCCAAGGACAGAAGACCACCACGATACCCTACCAAGGATAACCAATGTCAGACATGCTGCACGCACCTGTGATCTCACTTCAAACACTGGGGAGGTAGAGGCAAGAAGACTGTTCCAAATTCTAGACTAGCCTCCTCTACATACAGTTCCAACTGCGGTAGCCAATACTCTATCTTAAAAAGTCTTCTATTGGTAGACTACCAATACTATATCTCAGAAAGACTGGTCAACTTTTAGAAAGATGATAAAAGAATTGTCAAAATTTTAAAACTGAGGTAAATCTAAGAATTAAAGTGCACTGAATCTTCTAGCATCTTAAACCCATAAACCCCATCCTACCTCCTACTCAGTCCACTCAGAACAAGAAAAATGAAGTATTTCATGGGCCAAGTGGTCTACACTACTGTAAGCAGCTATAAATACAGGCTACAGAAATTCATCACCAATAAATATTTTATTATGTTAAAGAGTTACCATTAATTTTTTGATGTGTGGAAAATATATACTAGAGCTGTTTTTTTTTAATTTTTAAGTTAAATGACACTAATACTTAACTAAAAATTACCCTCCTCTAGTTTTGTCCAGACATAACCACTGCTAACCTACTCTTAAACTTTTCATGAATTACCTTAAACAATGAGTTTTTAATTTTCTTCCCCAATTGCACTGAAATTTTCTAACGAAGGTATTTATCATATTATCATATCAGCACATAACATTTCCTTCCCTGTCTTGGACCGGCCTCAGTTGGGCCCTCCCCCAATCCATGGGAGAAATTGGGATTCCAGTTACAGGTGGGCAAGGAGTTGGCAATGAAAAGGGGGTGACAGACATGAACTCAAGGGAGTGCTGTATCTGAATGTAATTTCTCTCAAAACGAGCACCAGTCTTATAAGTGACCTTTACACAAAACAGAGGACTGCATACAAAAAGCTAACAGGAACCAATAAAAATCAATGTTATCAACTGGAATCAAAAGCAGCCCCACCTAAGGTCAGCTTAATCTTAGAAGTCAGGGACAAGGGCCTCGTGCCCTTGCCATAGTTCCAATTCTAGTCTATTGTATAGTCTACCTTCCCCCTAGGCCATTGTGAATGTTTGTGTGTGGTTGTAACTCAGCTATTTATAGTTCTAAGTATCTACCCTAGTTCATTCTTAGACCACAACCTTCCTTCTTCCTAGATAATTGTAAATTCTTACATATGGGAGTAGCTCAGGTATTATTCTAAGTGATTGTGTGAGGGGAATTTCTACTCATAAGTAATGTCGTCTGCCATACATCACTATAATGAAGACTCTAAGTATACTTTGCTAAGTTTGCCAAGAGATTTCTAACTCTTATCTAGCAAAATACTGAAGGAAATCATGCAAGACCCTCCACACTATTGCAGGGACAAATCTGGGGCATTCTAGCTATGGGAATGCCCAATTTCCAAGAGACTAAGTTTCTGTGAACTTTTTGCCTCTGGACTACATCCAGGCTTTTGGGCCTGTTATGCTGGTCACTACTGGAGTGGGTGTGGTACTTCCCTTTCATTTTTCTTTTCAAAAACAAAGCATTAGAGAAGAGGCCCCTATGAGAACAGTCTCCATTCAGTTAGTAGCCTTCAACACAGTGCAGAAAGCCATTCACGTGAAGATGCTCCCAAGAATACTCAGGGCAGGCCCGATGCAGTCATCCATCCAGTTAAGCTTTCCTTCTCACTAGATGACTACTCAAAGTCTCTGTAAGAATTGACGATTTGGAACAGTAGCAAGTAGAGTTCCTCATAATGACTAATTCTATATCATTCCATCTGATTTAGCTGCTCCCTCACACTCTGATTCTCCTGAGTCTTCCAAGGTAAGGACAAACTTTCTCTCACTGTTTCAGAATTGGCAATAATAGCCATGGAATTAACTCTCATTCAACTAAAAATAATGAGTGTAGCCACCTGCAGCCACACTACCTGGGTTTCTGAGGAGGCGGCCAGATCTGTATGGCAGAGAACAGCGAGAGAAGTAATGGAGACCAAGACAGATTTCTGATCAAGGCCCAAAGTTTACTGACAAACTGTGCTAATATAAGCGGAGAGCCCATCTCCCACAAATCCATTCTTTTATATTTTTTTTAGGTATTTATTTCATTTGCATTTCCAATGCTATCCCAAAAGTCCCCCACACGCGCCCCACCCACTCCCCCACCCACCCACTCCCACTTCTTGGCCCTGGCGTTCCCCTGTACTGAGGCATATAAAGTTTGCACGACCAATGGGCCTCTCTTTCCACTGATGGCCGACTAGGCCATCGTCTGATACATATGCAGCTAGAGAAACGAGCTCCAGGTTGTACTGGTTAGTTCATATTCTTGTTCCACCTATAGGGTTGCAGATCCCTTTAGCTCCTTGGGTACTTTCTCTAGCTCCTCCATTGGGGTCCCTGTGATCCATCCAATAGCTGACTGTGAGCATCCACTTATGTGTTTGCTAGGCCCTGGCATAGTCTCCCAAGAGACAGCTATATCTGGGTCCTTTCAGCAAAATCTTGCTAGTGTATGCAATGGTGTCATCGTTTGAAGGCTGATTATGGGATGGATCTCTGGATATGGCAGTCTCTGGATGGTCCATCCTTTTGTCTCAGCTCCAAACTTTGTCTCTATAACTCCTTCCATGGGTGTTTTGTTCCCAGTTTTAAGAAGGGGCAAAGTGTCCACACTTTGGTCTTTGTTCTTCAGTTTCATGTGTTTTGCAAATTGTATCTTATATCTCAGGTATACTAGGTTTCTGGGCTAATATCCACTTATCAGTGAGTACATAGCGTTTGAGTTCTTTTGTGATTGTGTTACCTCACTCAGGATGATGCCCTCCAGGTCCAACCATTTGCCTAGGAATTTCATAAATTCATTCTTTTGAATAGCTGAGTAGTATTCATTGTGTAAATGTACCACATTTTCTGTATCCATTCCTCTGTTGAGGGACATCTGGGTTCTTTCCAGCTTCTGGCTATTATAAATAAGGCTGCTATGAACATAGTGGAGCATGTGTCCTTCTTACCAGTTGGAACATCTTCTGGATATATGCCCAGGAGAGGTATTGCGGGATCCTCCAATAGTACTATGTCCAATTTTCTGAGGAACCGCCAGACTGATTTCCAGAGTGGTTGTACAAGCTTGCAATTCCACCAAAAATAGAGGAGTGTTCCTCTTTCTTCACATCCTTGCCAGCATCTGCTGTCACCTGAATTTTTGATCTTAGCAATTCTGACTGGTATGAGGTGGAATCTCAGGGTTGTTTTGAGTATTTTTGCATCGATATTCATAAGGGAAATTGGTCTGAAGTTCCTATCTTTTTTGGGTCTTTCTGTGGTTTAGGTATCAGAGTAAGTATTGCTTCATAGAATGAGTTGGGTAGAGTACCTTCTGCTTCTATTTTGTGGAATAGTTTGTGTAGAACTGGAATTAGATCTTCTTTGAAGGTCTGATAGAACTCTGCACTAAACCCATCTGGTCTTGGGCTTTTATTGGTTGGGAGACTATTAATGACTGCTTCCATTTCTTTAGGGGATATAGGACTGTTTAGATCATTAACCTGATCCTAATTTAACTTTGGTACCTGGTATCTTTTTAGAAATTTGTCCATTTCATTGGGGTTCTCCAGTTTTGTTGAGTATAGCCTTTTGTAGAAGGATCTGATGGTGTTTTGGATTTCTTCAGGATCTGTTGTTATGTCTCCCTTTTCATTGCTGATTTTGATTTCCTAGGGGAAAAAGGAAGAGAGAGAAGCGGTGCAACACAGTCAAGAGCTCCAGGAGGCAGCACAGCCCAACAGCCATGTGCCCACCAGCCCTTCTCCTTCCAATACAGCCCACACTCACAGCTCCTTCTCCACACTGCTCTAGTGTGCTCTCAGAGCACTAATACTTGTTTACACCTATCATGGTGGGGAGCCTCTTAGGAAAAGGAGGGCAGACACATTAGGAATCTCCTAAACAAAGAAGAAAACTAAGCACAGTGGAAAAGGGTTAAATTCGGTAATTTGGAAATAAGTGAGGTTTTGCTGTTGTTGTTTTAGTTTGAGAGAGAAATCTCTCTATTACAGTCCTAGCTGTCCTGGAATTCTATATGTACACTCATATGTATATGGCCTTGAACTCTGAGAGACTCACCTTCCTGCCTCTCTGAGTACTAGCATCATCAAAGGCATTCACCACCAGGAAGGGACTTTTTTTGTAACTAAAGAACTTCATTATTTAGTGCTGTATACAGCAAATTAAGAAGCAACATGGCTGTTTTCTTATACAACTAACAAAATACTAAAAAGTTATTTATAGTATCACTAAATTCCTTTTATTCCATATTCTAAATATATATCATTGGGAGAGAGAATTAAGTTTCATAAGAGGATAACTGTCCATATCATCAGTTATAAATTCACAAGATTTCCAAATGCATTGCTCTCAGTACCAGGAAGTTCAGGAAGTTTACCACTACTTAAAGTAAGATGCATATTCAAGAACTTTATCTAACTTTCAACAACCGTTTTTGCAGCCTTTCCCAATGTTACCTACCATGAACAAACAAAAATTACAATGAAATTTCACAAAGGCATTTAAGAGCACTGTCCCATTTGGACAGCCACAGATGATATTTTTGAAACTCATGTACTTAAGACATTAAATGTCATATTACTGAGCATTAATACCGCCAAATCAAAAGTTCTGAAAACTATGCTAATTAGCATACATTTAATTATGTTTCTAAAAGGTACAAGTAGATAATGCTGAGCTGAGCTGGTATTTGCTACATTTAATGTCCGAATTTCTATTATTCCTTAAGAAGAAATCCAATTTATTTTGTCGAAGCCTGTCTTCCAATCAGATCAGTAAACCCAGCAAAGAGTAAAAATTGGACACCTGCAAAATTAAAAATCTGCTTAGCCTGACACATGAATGAGGCCCTGGCAAATGATTCTCCAAGATTCTTCCCTCTCTAAGTGCACACTGTCTCCCTAGCGTTTGTGTCTTTCCTCCCAAACTGATGATCAGAAGGGCAAGCAGAAATTAAACAAAAAAAAAGGAAAAGAAAAGAGTAGAAAAGAAAAGAAGAGAAGAGAAAAGAAAAAAGAAAAGAAAAGAAAAGAAAAGAAAAGAAGAGAAAAGAAAAGAAAAGAAAAGAAAAGAAAAGAAAAGAAAAGAAGAGAAAAGAAAAGAAAAGAAAAGAAAAGAAAAAGAAAAAAGGGGGTGGGGTGGGGGAAGAATCACAGAATAATGTTGCCTCCCTACCAACCATCCAATAAGTGAAGTTCCTGGCTGACAAGTCACCTAGTCAACAGAACCTCACTAATAAACACTACGTGTAATGTGACCACAAATCACCACCCCGTGGGTCCTCTCCAGGGCCTCGCATCCGTGTGCCAGATGAGCTTTCTTGTCAGATCAGCTTGCATAAGTGTCACCTCATCTTTTAACTCAAAACTTCTTCATCCATAGGAACAGAATAATAGTTGTTGTTTCATAAAGTAATTTATGAAATTCCTAGGCAAATGGTTGAACCTGGAGGGCATCATCCTGAGTGAGGTAACACAATCACAAAAGAACTCAAATGCTATGTACTCACTGATAAGTGGATATTAGCCCAGAAACCTAGTATACCTGAGATATAAGATACAATTTGCAAAACACATGAAACTGAAGAAGAACAAAGACCAAAGTGTGGACACTTTGCCCCTTCTTAGAACTGGGAACAAAACACCCATGGAAGGAGTTACAGAGACAAAGTTTGGAGCTGAGACAAAAGGATGGACCATCTAGAGACTGCCATATCCACGAATCCATCCCATAATCAGCCTCCAAACGATGACACCATTGCATTCACTAGCAAGAGTTTGCTGAAAGGACCCAGATATAGCTGTCTCTTTTTATTTTTTTTCCATTTTTATTAGGTATTTAGCTCATTTACATTTCCAATGCTATACCAAAAGTCCCCCATACCCACCCACCCCACTCCCCTACCCACCCACTCCCCCTTTTTGGCCCTGGCGTTACCCTGTACTGGGACATATAAAGTTTGCGTGTCCAATGGGCCTCTCTTTCCAGTGATGGCCGACTAGGCCATCTTTTGATACATATGCAGTTAGAGTCAAGAGCTCCGGGATACTGGTTAGTTCATTATGTTGTTCCGCCTATAGGGTTGCAGATCCCTTTATCTCCTTGGGTACTTTCTCTAGCTCCTCCATTGGGAGCCCTGTGATCCATCCATTAGCTGACTGTGAGCATCCACTTCTGTGTTTGCTAGGCCCCGGCATAGTCTCACAAGAGACAGCTACATCTGGGTCGTTTTGATAAAATCTTGCTAGTGTATGCAATGGTGTCAGCGTTTGGATGCTGATTATGGGGTGGATCCCTGGATATGGCAGTCTCTACATGGACCATCCTTTCATCTCAGCTCCAAACTTTGTCTCTGTAACTCCTTCCCAGGGTGTTTTGTTCCCACTTCTAAGGAGGGGCATAGTGTCCACACTTCACTCTTCATTTTTCTTGAGTTTCATGAGTTTAGGAAATTGTACCTTATATCTTGGGTATCCTAGGTTTTGGGCTAATATCCACTTATCAGTGAGTACATATTGTGTGAGTTCCTTTGTGAATGTGTTACCTCACTCAGGATGATGCCCTCCAGGTCCATCCATTTGCCTAGGAATTTCATAAATTCATTCTTTTTAATAGCTGAGTAGTACTCCATTGTGTAGATGTACCACATTTTCTGTATCCATTCCTCTGTTGAGGGGCATCTGGGTTCTTTCCAGCTCCTGGCTATTATAAATAAGGCTGCTATGAACGTAGTGGAGCATGTGTCCTTCTTACCAGTTGGGCATCTTCTGGATATATACCCAGGAGAGGTATTGCTGGATCCTCCGGTAGTACTATGTCCAATTTTCTGAGGAACCGCCAGACTGATTTCCAGAGTGGTTGTACAAGCCTGCAATCCCACCAACAATGGAGGAGTGTTCCTCTTTCTGCACATCCTCGCCAGCATCTGCTGTCACCTGAATTTTTGATCTTAGCCATTCTGACTGGTGTGAGGTGGAATCTCAGGGTTGTTTTGATTTGCATTTCCCTGATGATTAAGGATGTTGAACATTTTTTCAGGTGCTTCTCTGCCATTCGGTATTCCTCAGGTGAGAATTCTTTGTTCAGTTCTGAGCCCCATTTTTTAATGGGGTTATTTGATTTTCTGAAGTCCACCTTCTTGAGCTCTTTATATATGTTGGATATTAGTCCCCTATCTGATTTAGGATAGGTAAAGATCCTTTCCCAATCTGTTGGTGGTCTTTTTGTCTTATTGACGGAGTCTTTTGCCTTGCAGAAACTTTGGAGTTTCATTAGGTCCCATTTGTCAATTCTCAATCTTACAGCACAAGCCATTGCTGTTCTGTTCAGGAATTTTTCCCCTGTGCCCATATCGTCAAGGCTTTTCCCCACTTTCTCCTCTATAAGTTTCAGTGTCTCTGGTTTTATGTGAAGTTCCTTGATCCACTTAGATTTGACCTTAGTACAAGGAGATAAGTATGGATCGATGCGCATTCTTCTACATGATAACAACCAGTTGTGCCAGCACCAATTGTTGAAAATGCTGTCTTTCTTCCACTGGATGGTTTTAGCTCCCTTGTCGAAGATCAAGTGACCATAGGTGCGTGGGTTCATTTCTGGGTCTTCAATTCTATTCCATTGGTCTACTTGTCTGTCACTATGCCAGTACCATGCAGTTTTTATCACAATTGCTCTGTAGTAAAGCTTTAGATCAGGCATGGTGATTCAACCAGAGGTTCTTTTATACTTGAGAAGACTTTTTGCTATCCGAGGTTTTTTGTTATTCCAGATGAATTTGCAAATTGCTCCTTCTAATTCGTTGAAGAATTGAGTTGGAATTTTGATGGGGATTGCATTGAATCTGTAGATTGCTTTTGGCAAGATAGCCATTTTTACAATGTTGATCCTGCCAATCCATGAGCATGGGAGATCTTTCAATCTTCTGAGATCTTCTTTAATTTCTTTCTTCAGAGATTTGAAGTTTTTATCATATA
This sequence comes from Mus musculus, assembly GCF_000001635.26. Classification (NCBI taxonomy): domain Eukaryota; kingdom Metazoa; phylum Chordata; class Mammalia; order Rodentia; family Muridae; genus Mus; species Mus musculus. The sequence goes on along the minus strand of NC_000073.6, from coordinate 5,372,473 downwards.
GATCTTTCACTTCCTTAGTTAGAGTCATGCCAAGATATTTTATATTATTTGTGACTATTGAGAAGGGTGTTGTTTCCCTAATTTCTTTCTCAGCCTGTTTATTCTTTGTATAGAGAAAGGCCATTGACTTGTTTGAGTTTATTTTATATCCAGCTACTTCACCGAAGCTGTTTATCAGGTTTAGGAGTTCTCTGGTGAAATTTTTAGGGTCACTTATATACACTATCATATCATATGCAAAACGTGATATTTTGACTTCCTCTTTTCCAATTTGTATCCCCTTGATCTCCTTTTTTGTCGAATTGCTCTGGCTAATACTTCAAGTACTATGTTGAAAAGGTAGGGAGAAAGTGGGCAGCCTTGTCTAGTCCCTGATTTTAGTGGGATTGCTTCCAGCTTCTCTCCATTTACTTTGATGTTGGCTACTGGTTTGCTGTAGATTGCTTTTATCATGTTTAGCTATGGGCCTTGAATTCCTGATCTTTCCAGAACTTTTATCATGAATGGGTGTTGGATTTTGTCAAATGCTTTTTCTACATCTAACGAGATGATCATGTGGTTTTTGTCTTTGAGTTTGTTTATATAATGGATTACATTGATGGATTTTCGTATATTAAACCATCCCTGCATCCCTGGAATAAAACCTACTTGGTCAGGATGGATGATTGCTTTAATGTGTTCTTGGATTCGGTTAGCGAGAATTTTATTGAGGATTTTTGCATCGATATTCATAAGAGAAATTGGTCTGAAGTTCTCTATCTTTGTTGGGTCTTTCTGTGGTTTAGGTATCAGAGTAATAGTGGCTTCATAAAATGAGTTGGGTAGAGTACCTTCTACTTCTATTTTGTGAAATAGTTTGTGCAGAACTGGAATTAGATCTTCTTTGAAGGTCTGATAGAACTCTGCACTAAACCCGTCTGGTCCTGGGCTTTTTTTGGCTGGGAGACTATTGATAATTGCTTCTATTTCTTTAGGTGATATGGGACGGTTTAGATGGTCAACTTGATCCTGATTCAACTTTGGTACCTGGTATCTGTCCAGAAATTTGTCCATTTCGTCCAGGTTTTCCAGTTTTGTTGAGTATAGCCTTTTGTAGAAGGATCTGATGGTGTTTTGGATTTCTTCAGGATCTGTTGTTATGTCTCCCTTATCATTTCTGATTTTGTTAATTAGGATTTTGTCCCTGGGCCCTTTAGTGAGTCTAGCTAAGGGTTTATCTATCTTGTTGATTTTTTCAAAGAACCAACTCCTGGTTTGATTAATTCTTTGAATAGTTCTTCTTGTTTCCACTTGGTTGATTTCACCCCTGAGTTTGATTATTTCCTGCCGTCTACTCCTCTTGGGTGAATTTGCTTCCTTTTTTTCTAGCGCTTTTAGATGTGTTGTCAAGCTGCTAGTATGTGCTCTCTCCCGTTTCTTCTTGGAGGCACTCAGAGCTATGAGTTTCCCTCTTAGAAATGCTTTCATTGTGTCCCATAGTTTTGGGTATGTTGTGGCTTCATTTTCATTAAACTCTAAAAAGTCTTTAATTTCTTTCTTTATTCCTTCCTTGACCAAGGTATCATTGAGAAGAGTGTTGTTCAGTTTCCACGTGAATGTTGGCTTTCCATTATTTATGTTATTATTGAAGATCAGTCTTAGGCCATGGTGGTCTGATAGGATACATGGGACAATTTCAATATTTTTGTATCTGTTGAGGTCTGTTTTGTGACCAATTATATGGTCAATTTTGGAGAAGGTCCCGTGAGGTGCTGAGAAGAAGGTATATCCTTTTGTTTTAGGATAAAATGTTCTGTAGATATCTGTCAGGTCCATTTGTTTCATCACTTCTGTTAGTTTCACTGTGTCCCTGTTTAGTTTCTGTTTCCACGATCTGTCCATTGATGAAACTGGTGTGTTGAAGTCTCCCACTATTATTGTGTGAGGTTCAACGTGTGCTTTGAGCTTTACTAAAGTGTCTTTAATGAATGTGGCTGCCCTTGCATTTGGAGCATAGATATTTTGAATTGAGAGTTCCTCTTGGAGGATTTTACCTTTGATGAGTATGAAGTGTCCCTCCTTGTCTTTTTTAATAACTTTGGGTTGGAAGTCGATTTTATCCGATATTAAAATGGCTACTCCAGCTTGTTTCTTCAGACCATTTGCTTGGAAAATTGTTTTCCAGCCTTTCACTCTGAGGTAGTGTCTGTCTTTTTCCCTGAGATGGGTTTCCTGTAAGCAGCAGAATGTTGGGTCCTGTTTGTGTAGCCAGTCTGTTAGTCTATGTCTTTTTATTGGGGAGTTGAGACCATTGATATTAAGAGATATTAAGGAAAAGTAATTGTTGCTTCCTGTTGTTTTTGTTGTTAAAGTTGGCATTCTGTTCTTGTGGCTGTCTTCTTTTAGTTTTGTTGAGGGATTATCTTCTTGTTTTTTCTAGGGCATGGTTCCCGTCGTTGTATTGGTTTTTTTCTGTTATTATCCTTTGAAGGGCTGGATTCGTGGAGAGATAATGGGTGAATTTAGTTTTGTCGTGGAATACTTTGGTTTCTCCATCTATGGTGATTGAGAGTTTGGCTGGGTATAGTAGCCTGGGCTGGAATTTGTGTTCTCTTAGTGTCTGTATAACATCTGTCCAGGCTCTTTTGGCTTTCATAGTCTCTGGTGAAAAATCTGGTGTAATTCTGATAGGCTTGCCTTTATATGTTACTTGACCTTTTTCCCTTACTGCTTTTAGTATTCTATCTTTATTTAGTGCATTTGTTGTTCTGATTATTATGTGTCGGGAGGAATTTCTTTTCTGGTCCAGTCTATTTGGAGTTCTGTAGGCTTCTTGTATGTTCATGGGTATCTCTTTCTTTAGATTTGGGAAGTTTTCTTCAATAATCTTGTTGAAGATGTTTGCTGGTCCTTTGAGTTGAAAATCTTCATTCTCATCCACTCCTATTATCCTATTAGGTTCGGTCTTCTCATTGTGTCCTGGATTTCCTGGATGTTTTGAGTTAGGATCTTTTTGCATTTTCCATTTTCTTTGATTGTTGTGCCGATGTTCTCTATGGAATCTTCTGCACCTGAGATTCTCTCTTCCATTTCTTGTATTCTGTTGCTGATGCTCGCATCTATGGTTCCAGATTTCTTTCCTAGTGTTTCTATCTCCACTGTTGCCTCACTTTGGGTTTTCTTTATTGTGTCTACTTCCCTTTTTAGGTCTTGGATGGTTTTATTCAATTCCATCACATGTTTGGTTGTGTTTTCCTGCAATTCTTTAAGGGATTTTTGTGTTTCCTCTTTAATGTCTTCTACCTGTTTGGTTATGTTTTCCTGTAATTCTTTAAGGGATTTTTGTGTTTCCTCTTTAATGTCTTCTACTTGTTTAGCAGTGTTCCCCTGTATTTCTTTAAGTGAGTTATTTAAGTCCTTCTTGATGTCCTCTACCATCATCATAAGATATGCTTTTAAATCCAGGTCTAGCTTTTCAGGTGTGTTAGGGTGCCCTGGACTGGGCGAAGTGGGAGTGCTGGGTTCTGATGATGATGAGTAGTCCTGGTTTCTGTTAGTAAGATTCTTACGTTTACCTTTCGCCATCTGGTAATCTCTGGAGTTAGTTGTTATAGTTGTCTCTGTTTAGAGATTGTTCCTCTGGTGATTTTGTTACCCTCTATCAGCACACGTGGGAGACTAGCTCTCTTCCCTGAGTTTCAGTGGTCAGAGCAGTCTCTGCAGGTAAGCTCTCCTCTTTCAGGGAGGTGCACAGTTATCTGGTGTTTGGACCTCCTCCTGGCCGAAGTTGAAGGCCCAAAACAGGATCTTTCCCAGAAGCTGTGTTGCTTTGGCCTGCAGACTGCCTGCTGCGGAGTCCCAGAATCAAGGTGGCCCCCACGGAACGTGAGGCAGAAGCCTCCCGGGCTGTGTGGACACCTGTGCTCTGACCAGGAAGGTGGCCAGTTGTCTGGAGCCGGAAATGGCGCCGCCTCAGAGGCTCTGTGGCTCTCGCCCGTTCCAGAAGCTGCTGGCCTCTGTGTTCCACACTCTCACCCGCAGACCGCCGGCCGCGGGGTCTTAGAACCAAGGTGGCCCCCGGGGAACGTGAGGCAGAAGCCTCCCGGGCTGTGCGGACACCTGTGCTCTGACCAGGAAGGTGGCAGGTTGTCTGTAGCCGAAAATGGCGCCGCCTCAGAGGCTCTGTGGCTCTCGCCCGTTCCAGAAGCTGCTGGCCTCTGTGTTCCTATAGCTGTCTCTTGTGAGACTATGCCGGGGCCTAGCAAACACAGAAGTGGATGCTCACAGTCAGCTACTGGATGGATCACAGAGACCCCAATGGAGGAGCTAGAGAAAGTACCCAAGGAGCTAAAGGGATCTGCAACCCTATAGGTGCAACAACATTATGAACTAATCAGTACCCCGGAGCTCTTGACTCTAGCTGCATATGTATCAAAAGATGGCCTAGTCGTCCATCACTGGAAAGAGAGGCCCATTGGACATCAGGGGAATGCCAGGGAAAGAAGTGGGAGTGGGTGGATAGGGGAGTGGGGGGGGGGGTATGGGGGACTTTTGGGATAGCATTGGAAATGTAATTGAGGAAAATACCTAATAAAAATATAAAAAATAAATAAACAAATAAAGTAATTGTGTGGACTAAAAACAGGCAATGCATGTGATAATCTTTGTATAATCCATGGCCAACAGGTAATGGTCACTATTCAGCAGTTAGTATTGGAATATGCTACCAATATCAAGCATTAATGTTTCAAGATTGGTCTTGAACCTACACATCTAAGCTGGTCAAAATAAGGCTGAAGAGATGGCTCAGAACTTAAGAGTGCTCGCTGCTCTTACAGAGGAATGGAATTCAGTTCTCAGTACCCATGCTTTGTGGCCCATGACCACTTATAATTCCAGACTCAGGGACTTTAATGCCCCTTTCTGATCTCCAAGTTATCTGAATGTATGCATTCACATGCAGACATATACACATAAATTAATGGATTTACACATAAGAAAAATAGATTATACATATACTAGATTAATAGGTTATACACATAAATAAAATAAAATAAAATAAAATAAAATAAGATTCATTAAAGTGGTGGTGGTGGTGGTGGTGGTGGTGTGTGTATTTCTCCCGTGTATTTCTGGGGATAGAATTCAGGGTCTCAAACATATGCTGGCAGTGAGTAATAACTACCACTTAGTTACATCCCCAGCCAATTCTCTCCCACTTTTAACAAACAGTTAATATGCTGCTTAATTTTCTCCATTTCCTACCTCCTCAAGGGCCCCTTCTTTTTTCTATAGTCAGAAATGAATTCAGATATTTTTACATTTCCTTTAATAACACCTAATTTAATCTGGAGACTAAACTTTAATAGCTGGTATAATACATCTAAAGTTGATTACTGTTTCACATTGTGAGCTGGTCTTGCTCAGGCACAAAGTAGAAACAGGAAATATGTTGAACGATGATCAGAAAGGGGATGTCTGCAGCCAGAGATGTAAGCAGATAGTGATTTCACACTTGGCTGAACTATGCAGAACTGTTATGTCTGCAGGTAGGGATCCAAGGCTATGGTGAGGCCTGTGTGTCTCATGCATATTCAAAGTGAGATGCATTTGACTCCCAGGGAGGACGAATGGTGCTGGAAACTTCCACTACCTTTGTGTGCTTTGTGCTCTCTCCACAAAGATGGCTCCCCAGCTATGGTGCTAATTTTAACTGTGGTCTCTGGGGAGGGGCTCAGTGTTGCTTCATTTACAGATGCTATCACATACAACTCGTGACAGAACTGAATATTTGCTGAATTCTCATTGTCAAGCCCTGGAAATGATTTTCATAGCTATCTGAGTTGAAAAACTATGGACATGTGGGGCCATTGAGATGGTGCAGCAGATAAAGGTGTCTGCACCAAGCCTGGATTCCTGAGTTCAATTCCCGGGAATCCATCATGGCAGGAAGAGAGAACCAACTCTTGCTAGTTGTCCTCTGATCACCACATGTACACAGTGGTACGCACAACCCTGTACACATGCACAAGTAATAAATGGATACATGTATAAGTTAACTTTAAAGGAAAACTATTGGCATGCCACATGTCATCTTCCCCCTTATTTAATTAAAAATTTTAGGAAATAAAAAATCTCCATACTATGAAATAAATGTTAGAAAAGTCTATACAGGAATGGGGGTGAGGGTTCCACTGACGCAGTACCTGTCTTGTAAGCATGGGGGACATGAGCTCAATCTCAAGAACCAATACAACCTCTAGGTACAACAACGTGAGTCTGTAACCTCCGCACTGGGGAGGCAAATACAGAAAGCCCCGAGGCCTGGTGGTGTGATAGTGGGATCTATCTCAAAAACAAACAAACAAACAAACAAAATCCATGGAGGCTGACTAAGGAAAACACGGACATCAGCATCTGGTCTTCACATGCCTGGCAGGAATGTGCAAGTATCTCTCCTGAGTAAAATTCCAGAACAAGTCTAGGATTTTTGTTGATTACACCAATGTATGGATATGGATTTGAAAAACAACCACCATGATTTCCCAGCCATTTCTGAGCACTGTGTGTGCATGCATGTGAGTGAGTGTGTGTGTGTGTGTGTGTGTGTATGTACGATTTGACATATATATGTATATATATATATGATTTTCTGATCTATTGGGTGATCTAGTATTGACCCATTCCTCCCCCTAAGATTCAGTTAGCTAGAGTGTAAATATCAAATATTGGAAGAGGTAAAGACCAAATGTCTGTGAGAGCCCAGACAGTGTGGAGACCATGATACATTTCCACAGCACACCCCTTAAGAGGGGTGTGCTCTGATCCATTGCTGCCAAGAATGAATGGAAGCCAGAGAGTGCCAGATCTGACTAAGTCAGAGAATCATGCAAACTTCACTCAATTATCCCCACATGCATTCGGGTCTTTAAGAAACTTTGGTGGGTTATGTCCACAGTGCTTTCTGGGCCAATATGACTCAAGCTGGACCTGAACCCAGGTTGGTGGGCTGTGGTTCATAACCGTATCTGTGTGTGTGCTAATAAATGGCTTCTGAGATTTTGCCTTGACATCAATTCAGATTAAACTCACCATCATTTGACAGGACAGGTTCCCAGTGATATAAGAACAGAGGGGATATCTCCAAAGGTCTTCCCATTTAGAATGTGAGATATGGTAATTTAAGATGTAAACAGTGCCATGGTGTCTGGATTCAACTTCTCTTAACTAAGCAGTCAAAAGCTCTGCAGTAAACTACGTGACACAGGCCAACCTCCACCACAAGAGTTGAACCTCAATGAGTTACACACCAAACACTACTGCAGGAAATGCACGCCAATAACCTATAAGACACATGCCGAGTACTGTTCTGTGGACTACAGTCCAAGCAGGACATGGTTAACCATCCTTCAAAACTTAAATCTTTCTTCAGCATTTGCTCTGATGCATTTTGTCTTACTTAGGGCTGTTACTGCTCTGATGACATACCATGACCAAAAGCAACTTAAGGAGGAAAGGGCTTGTTTGGCTTATGTATGTTTAATGACTGTTCATCGAGGGAAGCCAAGGCAGAAACTCAATCTGGAAGAGAAGCTGGAGGCAGAGTTGATGCAGAGGCCATGGAGGGGCACTGCTTACTGGCTTACAGCTTATGACTAATTCATTCTGTTTTCTTATAGAACCCAGGAACACCAGCCCAGGGATGGCACCACTCACTATAGGCTGGGCCCTTCCCCATTGATCACTAATTTTTAAAAAATGCCTACAGCTCTACTTTATGGAGGCATCTTCTCAACTGAGGTTCCCCGCTCCCTGATGACTTTAGTGTGTGTGTCAAGCTGACATAAAACTAGCCAGCACACTTTTCAATTGGTGTCTCTTAGTACTAATATTAACATTAATACAAATTCTATAACAACTCTAGTTCTAGATCTAGTTAACTACCTTTCTAACTTTCTTGGGGGTGTTAGTGAGGAGTTAGGGTCAAGCTGACATAAAACTAGCCAGCACACTTTTCAATTGGTGTCTCTTAGTACTAATATTAACATTAATACAAATTCTATAACAACTCTAGTTCTAGATCTAGTTAACTACCTTTCTAACTTTCTTGGGGGTGTTAGTGAGGGGTTAGAGGTTTTTCTGTGTAGCCCTGGCTGTCCTGGAACTCATGCTGTAGACCAGGCTGGCCATGAACTCAGAGATGCATCTGTCTCTGCCTCCTGAATGCTGGGATTAAAGCCAGCTCATCACCTTTATGCTAACTTTTATGGAGACAGGATCTCATTATGGAATCCAAACTAATCTCAAAGGAATGAGCCTCCTGATTATTGGGATTAAAATGACTTTATCTATAGCTAATCTCTTTCTCCTTCCCTCTCTCCTCTCTCCTTTGCTCTCAGTCTCTTTTCTCACTCACGTATTTTTAACAGCACAAAACTGTTTTTCATCTCACTTACAGAGTCGTTTTCTAACAATTACACAGACCATTTTAATTGCAAATGCAGTGCCTCCAAATAGCTAAGCAAATTAGTATAAACACAGAACCGAAAGCTGTCAGACTAGTCTTAAGCAGGCGGCAAGCGGAGATTGTGGTTAGCAAATAAGGTTAACCACAGACAACTCACACAAGCTCTATAGAAGGTCTGGCCCTTGGCCTATTACAGCTGCACACACTTCACTCTTAGCAAAGAGCCCTTCAGAAACCCAGCATGCTCAATACACACCTGCGGGGAACCACTGAATGAGTATGCTTGCTCCTCTCACTCACTTTCATTCTGATTCACTTTTAGTATGTGTGTGCGATTCACTTTTAGTGTGTGTGTGTGTGTGTGTGTGTGTGTACAAGTGCATGAGTGGAGGTTGGAGAACAACTTTTGAGAGTTGGGCTTATTCTTCCACTATGGGCTCTGTGGTGGAACTCTGGGTACCATGCTTGTGGTGCAAGCACTTTTTAATCAACAAAACCAACTCACCAGCCCACCATGCATTCAGCTAAATGCCTCCTAGTTAATGTGGCTAACAGGCTGATTTCATCACACCACTGTTCAGTTAAAATATCTCTGCACTGTAGTAAAAGGTTTGTCCCATCGTCCCTCCCCCTCTCCTGCCCCGCCCCATACACACATGTTTCATAAATGTGCGCATGTGTGTATGTCTTTCCATCTTGTTTGAGACAGGGTCTCTTTCCTTCTGCATCATCTGGCTAGTTGGCCTTCTGGGGATCCCCTTGTCTCTACCCCCATCCCTGTGGGGCATTGGGCTATTCAAAGACAGGCTGGTCTCCAGTAGAGCTGAGGTGTGGAACCCTGGGACCCGGTGGTGATAATTCACCTACATGGGACAGAAGGAGTTCCCTCACATCTCCTGGACTCAAGGCTCCTGTCGAAGTTACCACCCCCACAGCCCCCAGAAGAGAAGTGTGTGGCTAACAGTCATGTAGACAATGTCCCAAGCTTCTAACCTTCAGGTTAGACTCCTCCCAGTTGCCTAGCAACAATAAGATAACAGCCCACCATAAGAGGGGCTGTTTGGCCCCACCTCACTCTCTCCTTTCACTCTCCCTCTTACTCTCTCTCCTCTTGCTCTCTTTCCTCTTATTCTCTCCTCCCCTGGACTCTCCTCTCCTCTCTCTTACTCACTCTCTCTCCCTCTTGCTTCCTCCCTCTTACTCTAGCCTGTCTTTCTCTTTCTCTTTCTCTCTCTCTCTCTCTCTCTCTCTCTCTCTCTCTCTCTCTCTCTCTCTCTCTTTCCCCCTTCTCTCCTTGTGGCCATAGACAGTCTCTCTCTTTTACCTTCTCTCTTTCCCTCTGCCTTTCTAAAATAAAACTCTAAAATCATAGACTGTCTCTGTTCATCAGGGCCAGCTGTGTTTGGATGATGGGATAGGCTTTCTCATAATGAGCTGTGTCTAATCTCCTGATGGAAGGCCTTCCTGTGCTCCACCCATGACTCTCCCCTACGTGGGAATCTCTCTCCTTCTGCCCTCTCTCCTATAACTCTGGGGCCAAGGGCATCACCCCGGGGCCCCTGGTATTGGGGGCTGCCCCTTGTGCACCCCCCCATCGAATGGGGTCAGTGGCTTAGATGCCCACCCAGGGCTGAGTGGAAAGTGTCCCGTGTCTGGCAGCCCTCCCGTGTCTGCCTGCCCAGAGCACAGGAGCTCTGGCTGGACATGGACTCTCTCCCTCCCCGCTTTTCCCCTACCCCGATAGTTCCCAACACACCCCACACTCCATAGAGCTTTTACCTAGGTTTTGAGGATCCAAACTCAAGTCAACAAGTTTGCATGGCAAGTGCTTTTACTTACTGAGTTGTATCCCCCACCCCTGAAGGAAATCATTATAAAATCTTGCTTTTATAGTATTTTCAACTTATCTTGTGCATGCAAATATTTTCCCCATGAAGCTTTAAATTGCACCTTCCATGCTGAATTTCCCACATTAGACCTCACAGGCAGAGGAGAGCGTGAACTTGTCGTAGTTTCTATCTAGCTATTTGGACAGTGAGTTGGGCTGTGGCCCCTATTTATTAACTAGTTCAAAATCAACTCAACACACCACTTAGATGGCTGCCAGGAGGCTGATCTGGGGGTTTACTACTGCTTTTCCATACCAAGCAGCCTAAGGGATTGACTGCTTATGAGTTAGCTGACAGGTAGAGGGAAAAGGCACTTCCAATCTCTTATACTCCCCGTTCCTCAAGCTTCTATAGAATTATACATGCTTGGCCACTCAGAAAACCCCTGGGGGGGATGCTTACTGCATGAATCAAATCCAAATCTTACAAATGTTTTTCAGGCTGTGTTCTAAATCTCTTGACAGACACTCCTCTAATGTGGCTTTTCAACCCATGAGAAATTGTTCACAGGCAATAAATAAAAAAATACTGGAGCTACAAAACAGCTCTCATGGCTGACTGAGAAGCCAGCAAGAACAGAAAGCTTTTTAAGATGCAGCAGGTCTTGGCAGACAAGTCTTTGTATATAACACCACAGAACTTTGCTAAATAGTTTCCAAGTTGAGAAGGATCCAAATATATCATCTATAAAGATTACTTATTTTAGTTTGCTTTGTTTATCTTGGACTTTGTTTCTGAAACACTGTCTCCGTTCTTGACACATGAAGATGACATGGCCACTTAAGTGCCTCTGCATGTTGTGTAAAAAACCTTAAAAACTAAGGAGGACAAGGAGATGCCCTAATAAGGCACATATACTGTACAAACAAAACCTAAATATACCCCACCCAGGATCCCTTTCTTCTCTCACTACCCACCCAAAGCAATGCCAAAGGCCCTTCTCTCTAGGAACAACACAGTAAATGAAACACTTAACATCCCTAGCCTTGCAGATACATTGATAATCCTCAGCCTATTGGTGGTTCTGCAAGTGCAGGGAAGCAGTTTCCCTGGGACTTAATGTTTCAGATGACCTAACTGGATCCCACCGTATCCACCAGGGAGGCAGCACTGTCTAATCAGAAGCTCCAAAGGCATTGCTTACCATACTGGGGAGGGTCTCAGAAGAAAAAGTATACAATGAGCTAACAGCCTAGGTTGATATAAATTACTTCTCAGTAAGTAATTTGGGGCAACTTGCTTCTGCTTTACACTGCATTCTGGAATCATTTTCATAGCATACTATTAAAAACTGATAGTTATTTTAAAAGCTGTCTATGCAATCACCTCTTATTTGCTTTCCATTAATTTAATAACAACTTAATGAGCTAGTATGTAAATCTAAGGAGTAGTTAGCCTTAAGGAAGCCAATACTGTGCTCATTCACAGGAAGGAGAAAAAGCAATGCAAACAAAAGTTCCCATAATCGACAAGAACTTTAGAGCTTTATTGAAGTGTTGCAAAAAATTTTCCCAAAAGCATCTATAGCATTTTATGTTAAGAAACTAAAGTTGAGGGGTAAGGAGAATATACTCAAATTCTTTAAGGGAAAAATCCACTTATCTTATGCTAGTTTTGCATACATTTTCCCCTGCAACCTAAGTTCATAATTTGTAGACATTGCTCATTCTCTGATACATTAATACATATACTAAATATAAATAAATTAATCAAGAACGCTTAGAAATCCAAGTTAACATGATGCTGTGCCAAAAAAACAAAACAAAACCAAAAACCAGAACAACCCCCAAGAAAGCAGAACCAAACTTTGCACGATCTGCACTCTATGTAAATACCCTGACTAAAGTGTCAGTGGTGCTATGCAATTGCATGTCAGTGCAGAAATGCACGGATTTGATGTACCCTTGTTGTTTTTAAGGTCTTTAGCACTTTTGTTTCTAAATATCACCTTGCTTTGAAATGATGAGTAATTGCTACCAAATCACAAATCATCACAAATCCATTTTGGTTTAGTCTGAATAAAATCCAGCATAGATGTATTACTTCATTCTGAGCATAATGGCTCTGTGTCTTTCTTGCCAGCTTTCTTCTTCTGGGCAAACCACAGATGAAGTTGTCATTCCAGACTTAAACTACACAGAAAGAGACAGTGAAGTCTGTCTTTGTTTTTGTTTTCTTTTTAAGACTCCAGATCTGGCTAGGACACCTCTTTCAGACATGTAGTTGTGGCACCTGATTGATCATATTTGAAATAGAAGTGCTTTAAACATCAGCCAAGTTTGGTAATCTGGAGGTCCCCACTGATCTTTATGGAGTCAATTGCAGATAATGTTTGAATACGATGATAAAAATCAAAAAGGTGGTGTCCATCCACCAACACTCTGAAACACGGTTGCTGGCAAAAAATCTCCATCCTGAATGGCTGGTCGGGGACGAATGGAAAGTAAGGAAATGCCAAATTCTCTTCGTCGCTTTCTCCTGAGATACAAGAGTTTCTAAAGACCTGCTGGTTTGTGAACACAACTTTGAGTTCAATCGCCACATCGGCAGGAGGATCTTCAGAGTCACCACAAGTCAAGCTGATGGCAAAGCTTTTGGGGTTGTGATCTACGATGCCCATCACTAATACCTTCTTGCCTGGTCTCATACCACCTTTAATGTGCCCACGGAAGTACACGCCAGCTTGAACTGGAGAACGCAGGGAGTTGTTTAAGTGCCCATCATCAAGTTTCACCATGACATCACTGTTGGCTCCCAACCCTGCCATGTTCCTGCAACAAGCGTCAGGGACCTAAAAAATATTCTTATTAATCCATGTTAGTTACTCGCCCACCCCAGCAATCCTCCACATAATCCTCCCAACCGTCTCCTCACGTAAGCCTCTTTCCCATGATTCCCTCTTTATCTTTCTGCCTGTCCCCACCAAAGGACCTTTTATGGTTTTCCATTCCCAGGTCCTCTGAGTTAAACATAGACCTGAAGATGTGATGGGAGGTAGTGTACAAGTGAGAACTCGGCTGTTTGTCCTTCTGGGTCAGGCTTACCTCACTTGGTATAGTGGTTTCCAGTCCTACACAGTTACCTCCAAATTTCATTTTTCATTACAGCTAATATTATTTCATTATAGACAGGTACCGCATTTTTACTGTCCATTCATCCACTGATGGGCATCTAATCTGTTTCTGTGTCCTGCCTATTGAGAATAGAGCCACAATGAACAGGGATAAGTGTGTGTTCTTGTAGTAGGAAGTAGAGTCCTTTGGGTATACAGCCTACCTGTGGGTTTTTAAAAACACAGAAAAATTGAATAACTCCTGTTTTCGAACTTGGTTTGTTTTTGTTTTAATTTTATGAGCACTGATGTTTTGACTGCATGTATGTCTATGTGGGGGTAGGATCTCCTGGAACTGGAGTTACAGACAGTTGTTAGCTGCCATCTTGATGCTGGGAATGAAACCTGGGTCCTTTGGAAGAGTAGCCAGTGTTTTTGCTGAGCCATCTCTCCAGCCCCATTTTGGTTTTTTGAGACAGGATCTTACTAAGTAGCTGTCAGTAGCCTCCAATTGGAGCAGTACTGAGAGGGAGAAGAAGGCAGTTTTACAGGGAGAGCTTTACAGAGACAAACTGAAGAGAGTACAAGCTAGACACAGGAAAGGCACAAGGAGCCAGAAGATGAGAACAAGCCAGATTAGAAAAAGATTGCTAGAGCTAGTTTGAGGCCAACCAGAGCAACTTAGAGTCTAAGAGAAAATCCAGATTGAATCAGTCAGTTGGCAAAGAAGATTGAGCCAGAACGGCTGAGGTGAACCAGCCAGGCAGAGATCAGAAAGAACAAGAAAGGGTGAGCTTATTTAGCAATAAGTCTCAGAGGCTGAAAACATCCTAAGCCTAGATAAGATTGCACAGAAACTAGAAGATTCCACAACTAGGCCTAGGTTAGCTGACAGAGGCAGTAAGCCATGGTGAATACAATTACATCAGAAGAATAAAAGTTAATTTTACAGATTTGTACCACTCTTTCTGCTGCCTTCCAAATTGAAAAAGAATGAAGGTCAACCTACACCATAGTCCAGGGATCTGATGGAAAAGACAAAATTAGTGGCTGTTTAGAGTTCTGTAAAAAAACAAAAAAAAAAACAAAAGACAAAACAAACAAACAAACAAACAAACAAAACCATGATGACCAGGCAAAGAACATCTGTGTAACAGGCAGACTGTTTTTCTCCTGTTTCCTAAGAGTAGGAGGTGACTCTGTCTGAAGGAAGAAACCCTAACCCTAATTCGTTAAAGTAGCTGAGATAGCATCTAACCAGAGTTCAAATGAGCTATCATAATTTGCCATGGAAGGAAGCTCTCAGGTTTCTGCAGTGTTTTTCAAAGGCTTTGCACACTAGTCACAAGCTTCTTCATAAATAGCCATGTGATAGTGATGGTCCATAGCACATCGATTTGCATTTGCTTAGGATTGTTCTCTTGTGACACTTTACATTAAAAAACAAACAAACAAACAAAAAACAAACAAATGCTCAAAAGCAAAACAAAAGCCCCTAAAAACCAAAACCAAAAAATATCAGGCTATTTGTGAGTCCCAAATGCACCATGCTTGCTGAATTCTTTTTGCTTTGCAAATACTGTGTGAGGGGGCTAGAGAGATGGCTCTGCAAGAGTACCGACTGCTTATCCAGAGGACCCAGCACCAACATGACAGTCACAACAATCTGTAACACGAGTTTCGGGGGGTCTGGCACACGCATGCGCGCACACACACACACACTCACGAAGGCAAAACAGCAATGCACGTTAAAAAAAAAAAATACCATGTGGAATTCCCTGCCCAGCTTGAATGGTTTGCAACCCCTTCACACACACACACCAACCCATGCTCTTCCAAGTGCAGGCTGAAACATGGTTGCTTCTACAATTATCTTTCTTATCTGATTAAAGCCAGGGCTCTCTCCTGCACCACTTCACTTGTCTCACACAGCAGCTGTTTCTCCATTTGTAAACAATTTCGGTTCAAAAATATGCAAATTGCTTTGTTTTCTGATCTCCTTTGAGGATCTAACACAGTTTACTGTGTGGGTGCTAAGAAGTGATCAGTGAAAGTGTTGCAAACCTGTACAAACTAGTCAGTGAGGCTCAGTGGATCCTGAGGTTAACTGAAACCACGAGTGGAAAGTTCTCCGTTTAAAAACAAACAAACCACAAAGGCAGCTGGGCAGTGGTGGTGCAGTCCTTTGATTCCAGCACTTGGGAGGCAGAGGTAGGTGGCTCTCTAAGATCGAAGCTAGCCTGATCTACAGAGTGAGTTCCAGCAAGCCAGAACTACAATGAGAAACCCTGTCTGAAAACACCTAAAACAAAATAAAACAAAAAGCACAATCGACTTCCAAAAACATATAAAACTACTTTGTAGATAGCCTCTCACTAGAGACTTGAATCTAACCACATATTTCTTTTTTTTTTTTTTTTACTTAAACTAATAAAATTTATTTTAAAATGTGTCAGGATTGACATTTTTTAAGTCATCAAAATAATTTATAATAGTTAAATGACTCTAAAATATACATGATATCTTCTGAAACTAAAAGTAATATGCACTCAACCAGTTTTTAAAATCTATTTGGAACATTAAACATGATAGAAGTAGAAAAATAATCTCTTATGACGTCCTCTATGAAAGGAAATTGTGCCAGGCAGGGGTGGCACAGTCCTTAAATCCCAGCACTTGGGAGGCAGAAGCAGGTGGATTTCTGAATTCGAGGACAGCCTGGTCTACAGAGTGAGTTCCAGGACAGCCAGGGCTATACAGAGAAACCCTGTCTCGAAAAACTAAATAAATAAATAAATAAATAAATAAATAAATAAATAAATAAAATAAAAAAGGAAATTGTGACAGGTTCCTGAATTAACAGAAACCGTTTCACCTCCAAGGGAGAACACACAGTGCAACTGTGGCTTCATAGAATGCATTGGGTAGTGTGTCTTCTG